>NC_136063.1:325483443-326083443 GCF_964261635.1 Lissotriton helveticus | reverse complement strand
GCGGCCAAAAGCGGTACAAAAGGGGGTGGTGATGGACGGAGCATCTGAATCAATCAAACACTCACACCCAGTCAAAAGATCTGGGTTTAATCCATCACCGTTCTTTAGCCCACTCTGCCACCCCAGTTTAGACATGGCTATATGCAAATCAGTCGAACCCTGTGCCTCATGGGAACAGTCCATGGGAACATGTCTTCCCTGGACCGGAAACAAGCTTCCGAGGACCGGTTTCTGGCATTCCAGCCGTCTTCAGCCCGGCTTGCTTGAATCCAGTGGCAAAGTGAGCAAGGGACTCACGTCTGAGCATACCCTGCCACACTTATGGCGGCCAAAAGCGGTACAAAAGGGGGTGGTGATGGACGGAGCATCTGAATCAATCAAACACTCACACCCAGTCAAAAGATCTGGGTTTAATCCATCACCGTTCTTTAGCCCACTCTGCCACCCCAGTTCAGACATGGCTATATGCAAATCAGTCTGACCCTGTGCCTCATGGGAACAGTCCAGCACGAACTGCCAAGCCATGTCTTCCCTGGACCGGAAACAAGCTTCCGAGAACCGGTTTCTGGCATTCCAGCCGTCTTCAGCCCGGCTTGCTTGAATCCAGTGGCAAAGTGAGCAAGGGACTCACGTCTGAGCATACCCTGCCACATTTATGGCGGCCAAAAGCGGTACAAAAGGGGGTGGTGATGGACGGAGCATCTGAATCAATCAAACACTCACACCCAGTCAAAAGATCTGGGTTTAATCCATCACCGTTCTTTAGCCCACTCTGCCACCCCAGTTCAGACATGGCTATATGCAAATCAGTCTGACCCTGTGCCTCATGGGAACAGTCCAGCCCGAACTGCCAAGCCATGTCTTCCCTGGACCGGAAACAAGCTTCCGAGGACCGGTTTCTGGCATTTCAGCCGTCTTCAGCCCGGCTTGCTTGAATCCAGTGGCAAAGTGAGCAAGGGACTCACGTCTGAGCATACCCTGCCTCACTTATGGCGGCCAAAAGCGGTACAAAAGGGGGTGGTGATGGACGGAGCATCTGAATCAATCAAACACTCACACCCAGTCAAAAGATCTGGGTTTAATCCATCACCGTTCTTTAGCCCACTCTGCCACCCCAGTTTAGACATGGCTATATGAAAATCAGTCGAACCCTGTGCCTCATGGGAACAGTCCATGGGAACATGTCTTCCCTGGACCGGAAACAAGCTTCCGAGGACCGGTTTCTGGCATTCCAGCCGTCTTCAGCCCGGCTTGCTTGAATCCAGTGGCAAAGTGAGCAAGGGACTCACGTCTGAGCATACCCTGCCACACTTATGGCGGCCAAAAGCGGTACAAAAGGGGGTGGTGATGGACGGAGCATCTGAATCAATCAAACACTCACACCCAGTCAAAAGATCTGGGTTTAATCCATCACCGTTCTTTAGCCCACTCTGCCACCCCCAGTTCAGACATGGCTATATGCAAATCAGTCTGACCCTGTGCCTCATGGGAACAGTCCAGCCCGAACTGCCAAGCCATGTCTTCCCTGGACCGGAAACAAGCTTCCGAGAACCGGTTTCTGGCATTCCAGCCGTCTTCAGCCCGGCTTGCTTGAATCCAGTGGCAAAGTGAGCAAGGGACTCACGTCTGAGCATACCCTGCCACATTTATGGCAGCCAAAAGCGGTACAAAAGGGGGTGGTGATGGACGGAGCATCTGAATCAATCAAACACTCACACCAAGGCAAAAGATCTGGGTTTAATCCATCACTGTTCTTTAGCCCACTCTGCCACCCCAGTTCAGACATCGCTATATGCAAATCAGTCTGACCCTGTGCCTCAAGGGAACAGTCCAGCCTGAACTGCCAAGCCGTGTCTTCCCTGGACCGGAAACAAGCTTCCGAGGACCGGTTTCTGGCATTCCAGCCGTCTTCAGCCCGGCTTGCTTGAATCCAGTGGCAAAGAGAGCAAGGGACTCACGTCTGAGCATACCCTGCCACACTTATGGCGGCCAAAAGCGGTACAAAAGGGGGTGGTGATGGACGGAGCATCTGAATCAATCAAACACTCACACTCAGTCAAAAGATCTGGGCTTAATCCATCACCGTTCTTTAGCCCACTCTGCCACCCCAGTTCAGACATGGCTATATGCAAATCAGTCTGACCCTGTGCCTCATGGGAACAGTCCAGCCCGAACTGCCAAGCCATGTCTTCCCTGGACCGGAAACAAGCTTCCGAGGACCGGTTTCTGGCATTCCAGCCGTCTTCAGCCCGGCTTGCTTGAATCCAGTGGCAAAGTGAGCAAGGGACTCACGTCTGAGCATACCCTGCAACACTTATGGCGGCCAAAAGCGGTACAAAAGGGGTGGTGATGAACGGAGCATCTGAATCAATCAAACACTCACACCAAGGCAAAAGATCTGGGTTTAATCCATCACTGTTCTTTAGCCCACTCTGCCACCCCAGTTCAGACATCGCTATATGCAAATCAGTCTGACCCTGTGCCTCATGGGAACAGTCCAGCCTGAACTGCCAAGCCGTGTCTTCCCTGAACCGGAAACAAGCTTCCGAGGACCGTTTTCTGGCATTCCAGCCGTCTTCAGCCCAGCTTGCTTGAATCCAGTGGCAAAGTGAGCAAGGGACTCACGTCTGAGCATACCCTGCCACACTTATGGCGGCCAAAAGCGGTACAAAAGGGGGTGGTGATGGACGGATCATCTGAATCAATGAAACACTCACATCCAGTCAAAAGATCTGGGTTTAATCCATCACCGTTCTTTAGCCCACTCTGCCACCCCAGTTCAGACATGGCTATATGCAAATCAGTCTGACCCTGTGCCTCAAGGGAACAGTCCAGCCCGAACTGCCAAGCTATGTCCTCCCTGGACCGGAAACAAGCTTCCAAGGACCGGTTTCTGGCATTCCAGCCAGCTTGCTTGAATCCAGTGGTAGAGTGAGCAAGGGACTCACGTCTGAGCAAACCCTGCCACACTTATGGCGTCCAAAAGCAGTACAAAAGGGGGTGGTGATGGACGGAGCATCTGAATCAATCAAACACTCACACCCAGTCAAAAGATCTGGGTTTAATCCATCACCGTTCTTTAGCCCACTCTGCCACCCCAGTTCAGACATGGCTATATGCAAATCAGTCTGACCCTGTGCCTCATGGGAACAGTCCAGCCTGAACTGCCAAGCCGTGTCTTCCCTGGACCGGAAACAAGCTTCCGAGGACCGGTTTCTGGCATTCCAGCCGTCTTCAGCCCGGCTTGCTTGAATCCAGTGGCAAAGTGAGCAAGGGACTCACGTCTGAGCATACCCTGCCACACTTATGGCGGCCAAAAGCGGTACAAAAGGGGGTGGTGATGGACGGATCATCTGAATCAATCAAACTCACACCCAGTCAAAAGATCTGGGTTTAATCCATCACCGTTCTTTAGCCCACTCTGCCACCCCAGTTCAGACATGGCTATATGCAAATCAGTCTGACCCTGTGCCTCATGGGAACAGTCCAGCCCGAACTGCCAAGCCATGTCCTCCCTGGACCGGAAACAAGCTTCCGAGGACCGGTTTCTGGAATTCCAGCCGGCTTGCTTGAATCCAGTGGCAGAGTGAGCAAGGGACTCACGTCTGAGCATACCCTGCCACACTTATGGTGGCCAAAAGCGGTACAAAAGTGGGTGGTGATGGACGGAGCATCTGAATCAATCAAACACTCACACCCAGTCAAAAGATCTGGGTTTAATCAATCACCGTTCTTTAGCCCACTCTGCCACCCCAGTTCAGACATGGCTATATGCAAATCAGTCTGACCCTGTGCCTCATGGGAACAGTCCAGCCCGAACTGCCAAGCCATGTCTTCCCTGGACCGGAAACAAGCTTCCGAGGACCGGTTTCTGGCTCAGCCCGGCTTGCTTGAATCCAGTGGCAAAGTGAGCAAGGGACTCACGTCTGAGCATACCCTGCCACACTTATGGCAGCCAAAAGCGGAACAAAAGGGGGTGGTGATGGACGGAGCATCTGAATCAATCAAACACTCACACCCAGTCAAAAGATCTGGGTTTAATCCATCACCGTTCTTTAGCCCACTCTGCCACCCCAGTTCAGACATGGCTATATGCAAATCAGTCTGACCCTGTGCCTCATGGGAACAGTCCAGCCCGAACTGCCAAGCCATGTCTTCCCTGGACCGGAAACAAGCTTCCGAGGACCGGTTTCTGGCATTTCAGCCGTCTTCAGCCCGGCTTGCTTGAATCCAGTGGCAAAGTGAGCAAGGGACTCACGTCTGAGCATACCCTGCCACACTTATGGCGGCCAAAAGCGGTACAAAAGGGGGTGGTGATGGACGGAGCATCTGAATCAATCAAACACTCACACTCAGTCAAAAGATCTGGGCTTAATCCATCACCGTTCTTTAGCCCACTCTGCCACCCCAGTTCAGACATGGCCATATGCAAATCAGTCTGACCCTGTGCCTCATGGGAACAGTCCAGCCCGAACTGCCAAGCCATGTCTTCCCTGGACCGGAAACAAGCTTCCGAGGACCGGTTTCTGGCATTCCAGCCGTCTTCAGCCCGGCTTGCTTGAATCCAGTGGCAAAGAGAGCAAGGGACTCACGTCTGAGCATACCCTGCCACACTTATGGCGGCCAAAAGCGGTACAAAAGGGGGTGGTGATGGACGGAGCATCTGAATCAATCAAACACTCACACCCAGTCAAAAGATCTGGGTTTAATCCATCACCGTTCTTTAGCCCACTCTGCCACCCCAGTTTAGACATGGCTATATGCAAATCAGTCGAACCCTGTGCCTCATGGGAACAGTCCATGGGAACATGTCTTCCCTGGACCGGAAACAAGCTTCCGAGGACCGGTTTCTGGCATTCCAGCCGTCTTCAGCCCGGCTTGCTTGAATCCAGTGGCAAAGTGAGCAAGGGACTCACGTCTGAGCATACCCTGCCACACTTATGGCGGCCAAAAGCGGTACAAAAGGGGGTGGTGATGGACGGAGCATCTGAATCAATCAAACACTCACACCCAGTCAAAAGATCTGGGTTGAATCCATCACCGTTCTTTAGCCCACTCTGCCACCCAAGTTCAGACATGGCTATATGCAAATCAGTCTGACCCTGTGCCTCATGGGAACAGTCCAGCCCGAACTGCCAAACCATGTCTTCCCTGAACCGGAAACAAGCTTCCGAGAACCGGTTTCTGGCATTCCAGCCGTCTTCAGCCCGGCTTGCTTGTATCCAGTGGCAAAGTGAGCAAGGTACTCACGTCTGAGCATACCCTGCCACACTTATGGCGGCCAAAAGCGGTGCAAAAGGGAGTGGTGATGGACGGAGCATCTGAATCAATCAAACACTCACACCAAGGCAAAAGATCTGGGTTTAATCCATCACTGTTCTTTAGCCCACTCTGCCACCCCAGTTCAGACATCGCTATATGCAAATCAGTCTGACCCTGTGCCTCAAGGGAACAGTCCAGCCTGAACTGCCAAGCCGTGTCTTCCCTGGACCGGAAACAAGCTTCCGAGGACCGGTTTCTGGCATTCCAGCCGTCTTCAGCCCGGCTTGCTTGAATCCAGTGGCAAAGTGAGCAAGGGACTCACGTCTGAGCATACCCTGCCACACTTATGGCGGCCAAAAGCGGTACAAAAGGGGGTGGTGATGGACGGAGCATCTGAATCAATCAAACACTCACACTCAGTCAAAAGATCTGGGCTTAATCCATCACCGTTCTTTAGCCCACTCTGCCACCCCAGTTCAGACATGGCCATATGCAAATCAGTCTGACCCTGTGCCTCATGGGAACAGTCCAGCCCGAACTGCCAAGCCATGTCTTCCCTGGACCGGAAACAAGCTTCCGAGGACCGGTTTCTGGCATTCCAGCCGTCTTCAGCCCGGCTTGCTTGAATCCAGTGGCAAAGAGAGCAAGGGACTCACGTCTGAGCATACCCTGCCACACTTATGGCGGCCAAAAGCGGTACAAAAGGGGGTGGTGATGGACGGAGCATCTGAATCAATCAAACACTCACACCCAGTCAAAAGATCTGGGTTTAATCCATCACCGTTCTTTAGCCCACTCTGCCACCCCAGTTTAGACATGGCTATATGCAAATCAGTCGAACCCTGTGCCTCATGGGAACAGTCCATGGGAACATGTCTTCCCTGGACCGGAAACAAGCTTCCGAGGACCGGTTTCTGGCATTCCAGCCGTCTTCAGCCCGGCTTGCTTGAATCCAGTGGCAAAGTGAGCAAGGGACTCACGTCTGAGCATACCCTGCCACACTTATGGCGGCCAAAAGCGGTACAAAAGGGGGTGGTGATGGACGGAGCATCTGAATCAATCAAACACTCACACCCAGTCAAAAGATCTGGGTTGAATCCATCACCGTTCCTTAGCCCACTCTGCCACCCAAGTTCAGACATGGCTATATGCAAATCAGTCTGACCCTGTGCCTCATGGGAACAGTCCAGCCCGAACTGCCAAGCCATGTCTTCCCTGAACCGGAAACAAGCTTCCGAGAACCGGTTTCTGGCATTCCAGCCGTCTTCAGCCCGGCTTGCTTGTATCCAGTGGCAAAGTGAGCAAGGGACTCACGTCTGAGCATACCCTGCCACACTTATGGCGGCCAAAAGCGGTGCAAAAGGGAGTGGTGATGGACGGAGCATCTGCATCAATCAAACACTCACACCAAGGCAAAAGATCTGGGTTTAATCCATCACTGTTCTTTAGCCCACTCTGCCACCCCAGTTCAGACATCGCTATATGCAAATCAGTCTGACCCTGTGCCTCAAGGGAACAGTCCAGCCTGAACTGCCAAGCCGTGTCTTCCCTGGACCGGAAACAAGCTTCCGAGGACCGGTTTCTGGCATTCCAGCCGTCTTCAGCCCGGCTTGCTTGAATCCAGTGGCAAAGTGAGCAAGGGACTCACGTCTGAGCATACCCTGCCACACTTATGGCGGCCAAAAGCGGTACAAAAGGGGGTGGTGATGGACGGATCATCTGAATCAATGAAACACTCACACCCAGTCAAAAGATCTGGGTTTAATCCATCACTGTTCTTTAGCCCACTCTGCCACCCCAGTTCAGACATGGCTATATGCAAATCAGTCTGACCCTGTGCCTCAAGGGAACAGTCCAGCCCGAACTGCCAAGCTATGTCCTCCCTGGACCGGAAACAAGCTTCCAAGGACCGGTTTCTGGCATTCCAGCCGGCTTGCTTGAATCCAGTGGTAGAGTGAGCAAGGGACTCACGTCTGAGCATACCCTGCCACACTTATGGCGTCCAAAAGCAGTACAAAAGGGGGTGGTGATGGACGGAGCATCTGAATCAATCAAACACTCACACCCAGTCAAAAGATCTGGGTTTAATCCATCACCGTTCTTTAGCCCACTCTGCCACCCCAGTTCAGACATGGCTATATGCAAATCAGTCTGACCCTGTGCCTCATGGGAACAGTCCAGCCCGAACTGCCAAGCCATGTCTTCCCTGGACCGGAAACAAGCTTCCGAGGACCGGTTTCTGGCATTCCAGCCGTCTTCAGCCCGGCTTGCTTGAATCCAGTGGCAAAGAGAGCAAGGGACTCACGTCTGAGCTTACCCTGCCACACTTATGGCGGCCAAAAGCGGTACAAAAGGGGGTGGCGATGGACGGAGCATCTGAATCAATCAAACACTCACACCCAGTCAAAAGATCTGGGTTTAATCCATCACCGTTCTTTAGCCCACTCTGCCACCCCAGTTTAGACATGGCTATATGCAAATCAGTCGAACCCTGTGCCTCATGGGAACAGTCCATGGGAACATGTCTTCCCTGGACCGGAAACAAGCTTCCGAGGACCGGTTTCTGGCATTCCAGCCGTCTTCAGCCCGGCTTGCTTGAATCCAGTGGCAAAGTGAGCAAGGGACTCACGTCTGAGCATACCCTGCCACACTTATGGCGGCCAAAAGCGGTACAAAAGGGGGTGGTGATGGACGGAGCATCTGAATCAATCAAACACTCACACCCAGTCAAAAGATCTGGGTTTAATCCATCACCGTTCTTTAGCCCACTCTGCCACCCCAGTTCAGACATGGCTATATGCAAATCAGTCTGACCCTGTGCCTCATGGGAACAGTCCAGCCCGAACTGCCAAGCCATGTCTTCCCTGGACCGGAAACAAGCTTCCGAGAACCGGTTTCTGGCATTCCAGCCGTCTTCAGCCCGGCTTGCTTGAATCCAGTGGCAAAGTGAGCAAGGGACTCACGTCTGAGCATACCCTGCCACACTTATGGCGGCCAAAAGCGGTGCAAAAGGGAGTGGTGATGGACGGAGCATCTGAATCAATCAAACACTCACACCAAGGCAAAAGATCTGGGTTTAATCCATCACTGTTCTTTAGCCCACTCTGCCACCCCAGTTCAGACATCGCTATATGCAAATCAGTCTGACCCTGTGCCTCAAGGGAACAGTCCAGCCTGAACTGCCAAGCCGTGTCTTCCCTGGACCGGAAACAAGCTTCCGAGGACCGGTTTCTGGCATTCCAGCCGTCTTCAGCCCGGCTTGCTTGAATCCAGTGGCAAAGTGAGCAACGGACTCACGTCTGAGCATACCCTGCCACACTTATGGCGGCCAAAAGCGGTACAAAAGGGGGTGGTGATGGACGGATCATCTGAATCAATGAAACACTCACACCCAGTCAAAAGATCTGGGTTTAATCCATCACTGTTCTTTAGCCCACTCTGCCACCCCAGTTCAGACATGGCTATATGCAAATCAGTCTGACCGTGTGCCTCAAGGGAACAGTCCAGCCCGAACTGCCAAGCTATGTCCTCCCTGGACCGGAAACAAGCTTCCAAGGACCAGTTTCTGGCATTCCAGCCGGCTTGCTTGAATCCAGTGGTAGATTGAGCAAGGGACTCACGTCTGAGCATACCCTGCCACACTTATGGCGTCCAAAAGCAGTACAAAAGGGGGTGGTGATGGACGGAGCATCTGAATCAATCAAACACTCACACCCAGTCAAAAGATCTGGGTTTAATCCATCACCGTTCTTTAGCCCACTCTGCCACCCCAGTTCAGACATGGCTATATGCAAATCAGTCTGACCCTGTGCCTCATGGGAACAGTCCAGACCGAACTGCCAAGCCATGTCTTCCCTGGACCGGAAACAAGCTTCCGAGGACCGGTTTCTGGCATTCCAGCCGGCTTCAGCCCGGCTTGCTTGAATCCAGTCGCAAAGTGAGCAAGGGACTCACGTCTGAGCATACCCTGCCACACTTATGGCAGCCAAAAGCGGTACAAAAGGGGGTGGTGATGGACGGAGCATCTGAATCAATCAAACACTCACACCAAGTCAAAAGATCTGGGTTTAATCCATCACCGTTGTTTAGCCCACTCTGCCACCCCAGTTGAGACATGGCTATATGCAAATCAGTCTGACCCTGTGCCTCATGGGAACAGTCCAGCCCGATCTGCCAAGCCACGTCTTTCCTGGACCGGAAACAAGCTTCCGAGGACCGGTTTCTGGCATTCCAGCCATCTTCAGCCTGGCTTGCTTGAATCCAGTGGCAAAGTGAGCAAGGGACTCATGTCTGAGCATACCCTGCCACACTTATGGCAGCCAAAAGCGGTACAAAAGGGGGTGGTGATGGACGGAGCATCTGAATCAATCAAACACTCACACCCAGTCAAAAGATCTGGGTTTAATCCATCACCGTTCTTTAGCCCACTCTGCCACCCCAGTTCAGACATGGCTATATGCAAATCAGTCTGACCCTGTGCCTCATGGGAACAGTCCAGCCCGAACTGCCAAGCCATGTCTTCCCTGGACCGGAAACAAGCTTCCGAGGACCGGTTTCTGGCATTCCAGCCGTCTTCAGCCCGCCTTGCTTGAATCCAGTGGCAAAGAGAGCAAGGGACTCACGTCTGAGCATACCCTGCCACACTTATGGCGGCCAAAAGCGGTACAAAAGGGGGTGGTGATGGACGGAGCATCTGAATCAATCAAACACTCACACCCAGTCAAAAGATCTGGGTTTAATCCATCACCGTTCTTTAGCCCACTCTGCCACCCCAGTTCAGACATGGCTATATGCAAATCAGTCTGACCCTGTGCCTCATGGGAACAGTCCAGCCCGAACTGCCAAGCCATGTCTTCCCTGGACCGGAAACAAGCTTCCGAGGACCGGTTTCTGGCATTCCAGCCGTCTTCAGCCCGGCTTGCTTGAATCCAGTGGCAAAGAGAGCAAGGGACTCACGTCTGAGCATACCCTGCCACACTTATGGCGGCCAAAAGCGGTACAAAAGGGGGTGGTGATGGACGGAGCATCTGAATCAATCAAACACTCACACCCAGTCAAAAGATCTGGGTTTAATCCATCACCGTTCTTTAGCCCACTCTGCCACCCCAGTTTAGACATGGCTATATGCAAATCAGTCGAACCCTGTGCCTCATGGGAACAGTCCATGGGAACATGTATTCCCTTGACCGGAAACAAGCTTCCGAGGACCGGTTTCTGGCATTCCAGCCGTCTTCAGCCCGGCTTGCTTGAATCCAGTGGCAAAGTGAGCAAGGGACTCACGTCTGAGCATACCCTGCCACACTTATAGCGGCCAAAAGCGGTACAAAAGGGGGTGGTGATGGACGGAGCATCTGAATCAATCAAACACTCACACCCAGTCAAAAGATCTGGGTTTAATCCATCACCGTTCTTTAGCCCACTCTGCCACCCCAGTTCAGACATGGCTATATGCAAATCAGTCTGACCCTGTGCCTCATGGGAACAGTCCAGTCCGAACTGCCAAGCCATGTCTTCCCTGGACCGGAAACAAGCTTCCGAGAACCGGTTTCTGGCATTCCAGCCGTCTTCAGCCCGGCTTGTTTGAATCCAGTGGCAAAGTGAGCAAGGGACTCACGTCTGAGCATACCCTGCCACACTTATGGCGGCCAAAAGCGGAACAAAAGGGGGTGGTGATGGACGGAGCATCTGAATCAATCAAACACTCACACCCAGTCAAAAGATCTGGGTTTAATCCATCACCGTTCTTTAGCCCACTCTGCCACCCCAGTTCAGACATGGCTATATGCAAATCAGTCTGACCCTGTGCCTCATGGGAACAGTCCAGCCCGAACTGCCAAGCCATGTCCTCCCTGGACCGGAAACAAGCTTCCGAGGACCGGTTTCTGGCATTCCAGCCGGCTTGCTTGAATCCAGTGGCAGAGTGAGCAAGGGACTCACGTCTGAGCATACCCTGCCACACTTATGGCGGCCAAAAGCGGTACAAAAGGGGGTGGTGATGGACGGAGCATCTGAATCAATCAAACACTCACACCCAGTCAAAAGATCTGGGTTTAATCCATCAGCGTTCTTTAGCCCAGTCTGCCACCCCAGTTCAGACATGGCTATATGCAAATCAGTCTGACCCTGTGCCTCATGGGAACAGTCCAGCCCGAAATGCCAAGCCATGTCTTCCCTGGACCGGAAACAAGCTTCCGAGGACCGATTTCTGGCATTCTAGCCGTCTTCAGCCCGGCTTGCTTGAATCCAGTGGCAAAGTGAGCAAGGGACTCACGTCTGAGCATACCCTGCCACACTTATGGCGGCCAAAAGCGGTACAAAAGGGGGTGGTGATGGACGTAGCATCTGAATCAATCAAACACTCACACCCAGTCAAAAGATCTGGGTTTAATCCATCACCGCTGTTTAGCCCACTCTGCCACCCGAGTTCAGACATGGCTATATGCAAATCAGTCTGACCCTGTGCCTCATGGGAACAGTCCCGCCCGAACTGCCAAGCCGTGTCTTCCCTGGACCGGAAACAAGCTTTCGAGGACCGGTTTCTGGCATTCCAGCCGTGTTCAGCCCGGCTTGCTTGAATCCAGTGGCAAAGTGAGCAAGGGACTCACGTCTGAGCATACCCTGCCACATTTATGGTGGCCAAAAGCGGTACAAAAGGGGGTGGTGATGGACGGAGCATCTGAATCAATCAAAAACTCACACCCAGTCAAAAGATCTGGGTTTAATCCATCACCGTTCTTTAGCCCACTCTGCCACCCCAGTTCAGACATGGCTATATGTAAATCAGTCTGACCCTGTGACTCATGGGAACAGTCCAGCCCGAACTGCCAAGCCATGTCTTCCCTGGACCGGAAACAAGCTTCCGAGGACCGGTTTCTGGCATTCCAGCCGTCTTCAGCCCGGCTTGCTTGAATCCAGTGGCAAAGAGAGCAAGGGACTCACGTCTGAGCATACCCTGCCACACTTATGGCGGCCAAAAGCGGTACAAAAGGGGGTGGTGATGGACGGAGCATCTGAATCAATCAAACACTCACACCCAGTCAAAAGATCTGGGTTTAATCCATCACCGTTCTTTAGCCCACTCTGCCACCCCAGTTCAGACATGGCTATATGCAAATCAGTCTGACCCTGTGCCTCATGGGAACAGTCCAGCCCGAACTGCCAAGCCATGTCTTCCCTGGACCGGAAACAAGCTTCCGAGGACCGGTTTCTGGCATTCCAGCCGCCTTCAGCCCGGCTTGCTTGAATCCAGTGGCAAAGAGAGCAAGGGACTCACGTCTGAGCATACCCTGCCACACTTATGGCGGCCAAAAGCGGTACAAAAGGGGGTGGTGATGGACGGAGCATCTGAATCAATCAAACACTCACACCCAGTCAAAAGATCTGGGTTTAATCCATCACCGTTCTTTAGCCCACTCTGCCACCCCAGTTCAGACATGGCTATATGCAAATCAGTCTGACCCTGTGCCTCATGGGAACAGTCCAGCCCGAACTGCCAAGCCATGTCGTCCCTGGACCGGAAACAAGCTTCCGAGGACTGGTTTCTGGCATTCCAGCCGTCTTCAGCCCAGCTTGCTTGAATCCAGTGGCAAAGTGAGCAAGGGACTCACGTCTGAGCATACCCTGCCACACTTATGGCGGCCAAAAGCGGTACAAAAGGGGGTGGTGATGGACGGAGCATCTGAATCAATCAAACACTCACACCCAGTCAAAAGATCTGGGTTTAATCCATCACCGTTCTTTAGCCCACTCTGCCACCCCAGTTCAGACATGGCTATATGCAAATCAGTCTGACCCTGTGCCTCATGGGAACAGTCCAGCCCGAACTGCCAAGCCATGTCTTTCCTGGACCGGAAACAAGCTTCCGAGGACCGGTTTCTGGCATTCCAGCCGTCTTCAGCCCGGCTTGCTTGAATCAAGTGGCAAAGTGAGCAAGGGACTCACGTCTGAGCATACCCTGCCACACTTATGGCGGCCAAAAGCGGTACAAAAGGGGGTGGTGATGGACGAAGCATCTGAATCATTCAAACACTCACACCCAGTCAAAAGATCTGGGTTTACTCCATCACCGTTCTTTAGCCCACTCTGCCACCCCAGTTTAGACATGGCTATATGCAAATCAGTCTGACCCTGTGCCTCATGGGAACAGTCCATGGGAACATGTCTTCCCTTGACCGGAAACAAGCTTCTGAGGACCGGTTTCTGGCATTCCAGCCGTCTTCAGCCTGGCTTGCTTGAATCCAGTGGCAAAGTGAGCAAGGGACTTACGTCTGAGCATACCCTGCCACACTTATGGCGGCCAAAAGCGGTACAAAAGGGGGTGGTGATGGACGGAGCATCTGAATCAATCAAACACTCACACCCAGTCAAAAGATCTGGGTTTAATCCATCACCGTTCTTTAGCCCACTCTGCCACCCCAGTTCAGACATGGCTATATGCAAATCAGTCTGACCCTGTGCCTCATGGGAACAGTCCAGCCCGAACTGCCAAGCCATTTCTTCCCTGGACCGGAAACAAGCTTCCGAGGACTGGTTTCTGGCATTCCAGCCGTCTTCAGCCCAGCTTGCTTGAATCCAGTGGCAAAGTGAGCAAGGGACTCACGTCTGAGCATACCCTGCCACACATATGGCGGCCAAAAGCGGTACAAAAGGGGGTGGTGATGGACGGAGCATCTGAATCAATCAAACACTCACACCCAGTCAAAAGATCTGGGTTTAATCCATCACCGTTCTTTAGCCCACTCTGCCACCCCAGTTCAGACATGGCTATATGCAAATCAGTCTGACCCTGTGCCTCATGGGAACAGTCCAGCCCGAACTGCCAAGCCATGTCTTTCCTGGACCGGAAACAAGCTTCCGAGGACCGGTTTCTGGCATTCCAGCCGTCTTCAGCCCGGCTTGCTTGAATCAAGTGGCAAAGTGAGCAAGGGACTCACGTCTGAGCATACCCTGCCACACTTATGGCGGCCAAAAGCGGTACAAAAGGGGGTGGTGATGGACGAAGCATCTGAATCATTCAAACACTCACACCCAGTCAAAAGATCTGGGTTTACTCCATCACCGTTCTTTAGCCCACTCTGCCACCCCAGTTTAGACATGGCTATATGCAAATCAGTCTGACCCTGTGCCTCATGGGAACAGTCCATGGGAACATGTCTTCCCTTGACCGGAAACAAGCTTCTGAGGACCGGTTTCTGGCATTCCAGCCGTCTTCAGCCTGGCTTGCTTGAATCCAGTGGCAAAGTGAGCAAGGGACTTACGTCTGAGCATACCCTGCCACACTTATGGCGGCCAAAAGCGGTACAAAAGGGGGTGGTGATGGACGGAGCATCTGAATCAATCAAACACTCACACCCAGTCAAAAGATCTGGGTTTAATCCATCACCGTTCTTTAGCCCACTCTGCCACCCCAGTTCAGACATGGCTATATGCAAATCAGTCTGACCCTGTGCCTCATGGGAACAGTCCAGCCCGAACTGCCAAGCCATTTCTTCCCTGGACCGGAAACAAGCTTCCGAGGACCGGTTTCTGGCATTCCAGCCATCTTCAGCCCGGCTTGCTTGAATCCAGTGGCAAAGAGAGCAAGGGACTCACGTCTGAGCATACCCTGCCACACTTATGGCGGCCAAAAGCGGTACAAAAGGGGGTGGTGATGGACGGAGCATCTGAATCAATCAAACACTCACACCCAGTCAAAAGATCTGGGTTTAATCCATCACCGTTCTTTAGCCCACTCTGCCACCCCAGTTCAGACATGGCTATATGCAAATCAGTCTGACCCTGTGCCTCATGGGAACAGTCCAGCCCGAACTGCCAAGCCATGTCTTCCCTGGACCGGAAACAAGCTTCCGAGGACCGGTTTCTGGCATTCCAGCCGCCTTCAGCCCGGCTTGCTTGAATCCAGTGGCAAAGAGAGCAAGGGACTCACGTCTGAGCATACCCTGCCACACTTATGGCGGCCAAAAGCGGTACAAAAGGGGGTGGTGATGGACGGAGCATCTGAATCAATCAAACACTCACACCCAGTCAAAAGATCTGGGTTTAATCCATCACCGTTCTTTAGCCCACTCTGCCACCCCAGTTCAGACATGGCTATATGCAAATCAGTCTGACCCTGTGCCTCATGGGAACAGTCCAGCCCGAACTGCCAAGCCATGTCGTCCCTGGACCGGAAACAAGCTTCCGAGGACTGGTTTCTGGCATTCCAGCCGTCTTCAGCCCAGCTTGCTTGAATCCAGTGGCAAAGTGAGCAAGGGACTCACGTCTGAGCATACCCTGCCACACTTATGGCGGCCAAAAGCGGTACAAAAGGGGGTGGTGATGGACGGAGCATCTGAATCAATCAAACACTCACACCCAGTCAAAAGATCTGGGTTTAATCCATCACCGTTCTTTAGCCCACTCTGCCACCCCAGTTCAGACATGGCTATATGCAAATCAGTCTGACCCTGTGCCTCATGGGAACAGTCCAGCCCGAACTGCCAAGCCATGTCTTTCCTGGACCGGAAACAAGCTTCCGAGGACCGGTTTCTGGCATTCCAGCCGTCTTCAGCCCGGCTTGCTTGAATCAAGTGGCAAAGTGAGCAAGGGACTCACGTCTGAGCATACCCTGCCACACTTATGGCGGCCAAAAGCGGTACAAAAGGGGGTGGTGATGGACGAAGCATCTGAATCATTCAAACACTCACACCCAGTCAAAAGATCTGGGTTTACTCCATCACCGTTCTTTAGCCCACTCTGCCACCCCAGTTTAGACATGGCTATATGCAAATCAGTCTGACCCTGTGCCTCATGGGAACAGTCCATGGGAACATGTCTTCCCTTGACCGGAAACAAGCTTCTGAGGACCGGTTTCTGGCATTCCAGCCGTCTTCAGCCTGGCTTGCTTGAATCCAGTGGCAAAGTGAGCAAGGGACTTACGTCTGAGCATACCCTGCCACACTTATGGCGGCCAAAAGCGGTACAAAAGGGGGTGGTGATGGACGGAGCATCTAAATCAATCAAACACTCACACCCAGTCAAAAGATCTGGGTTTAATCCATCACCGTTCTTTAGCCCACTCTGCCACCCCAGTTCAGACATGGCTATATGCAAATCAGTCTGACCCTGTGCCTCATGGGAACAGTCCAGCCCAAACTGCCAAGCCATTTCTTCCCTGGACCGGAAACAAGCTTCCGAGGACCGGTTTCTGGCATTCCAGCCATCTTCAGCCCGGCTTGCTTGAATCCAGTGGCAAAGTAATAGATAAATAATTAATTACCGGTACTATTTTTGAATACAGTGAATAAAACAGATAGCTCAATAAATAAGAGACAGGATTCGAGGTATCTGAGTCTAACAGGCTTTAATCAGGCATAAGGGAAGGGACAGGAACGGGATAGCCTGCACGTAAATAGACTGGATGGCAGCTGCAATGCCTCATCGACAGTGCAGCATATATATAGTATAATACATTACATTACATTACATACAATAGGCGTAGCAGTAGGCGTAACTCGTAGCAGTCGCGAAAGATAAGAACAAAATGGGTGTAACAAGAAGGCGTGTACAGGGCGTATACATAGACATGTGATATAAACGTCACAGAAGTGTCATGAATGGGGCGGAAACATGGAGGGGGCTACCTGAGCAGCTGGGACCTTTAACCTAGTGGTGCGCGCAAACGGGCAATGACGTGTTACCAGGAAGAACTGGGGCTATGACTTCTGCGCTGGAAGAGGAGACTAAAGTCTGCGGTGTCAGGACGACATGTACCTATAGCATATCTGGTATCTGGTGTTTGGAGTACATGTTGATAGAATCCAAAAGTTATCAGGCAAAGGCTACTTGACACTAAGACTGGTGCGTGCATTATTCTACATGTATTGCGTGTGCGAGGAATATTCTATGAATATTAATACAGTATTTCTCTTACATGGAGACAGAGAGGCTAGACCATGGCTGGAACTGTTGATGCGATTCAGTAGCTTAGGAATGCAGAGAAGGAGGGCTGGACTGATAACTAGAAGCATAACATACTCTTGGCAGACAGGCAGGCAGAGCCAGGCCGGGCCGGGCACTGTGCGGCAGGAAGTAAGTGAAGGGTCAGGGATGCAGGTGGGGGCTGTATCGCTCCTCGGAGAGGGTTCAGGAGACTGGAGCTTGAATCTGGTGTCCGGGCCCTTTTGAGGCCTAGAAACGGGGACAATTCAATGAATTAACGTCCACACTGTGAAACGTGGCAACATAGGCCTAATACTCGTTGCTTTCACGAGAACTGGAAACTGGCATACTAGAGTTGGACACAACTATAATTGCGTCTTTAATTGATCATAGGAGGATACCTGCATATCGATCATGCACATATAGCATAGGATGGGGAACACGTAGGCACATATAACATGGCAAAATTTACTTTTCCACATTCCCTCCTTGTGCCCTACGTTTCCATCAGGAAACATCAATATTCATGATACCATCTATCTGTTCATATAGCATCATTTGCTCGTCTCGAATTGTCTTGGAACGGGATTTAGGACTAGGAATACAAGAGGTAGCACACATGCCGCAAATCGCAGGGCCACATTGTAAACAGAGGCAGCAACTGAATATGATCATTACTGCTATACCTAGGAATGACAATACTTTCCATCCCCAGGCAGATATGATACTCCAGAGCCAACCGGACCATGTCCAGGTGCCTGGATTCTGGTGTAACTGATGGGCAATTTTATGAAGTCTGGTTATAGCTGAATAAACAGACGGCGCGTTATTAGGAATGAAAATGCAGCAACTAGATCCGATGACTCTACAAGCTCCTCCTCTATCGGCCAGTATGACGTCAAGAACGAGACGATTTTGGAGCACAACAAAACGCATAGCAGATTGCTCTTCGGTCAAGTTACCTAGAGCGGAAGTAGTCTCATTCACTACTGCTTCATGGGTTCTGGTTAACCTACGTATTAACTTACTATTCTGGACAGGTCCTATAAAGAAAAAGAAACCTTTATTGAAGTCTTGATATTGTTCTAGAGCAGTTTCGGTTTGATCGACAATTGGGGACTCGGTCTCCCTTTTATGTCTAACGTGTACTAGATGTGTGTTTCTGTGATAATCGGATGGGGCTAGAAAAACTGGTGGCAGTAGGAAGGCAATATAACATGTTCCATCCCAATCGAGGGGCAGACGGACATATGCGGTCTGACCACAAACAAAATAAGAATGACGTGAGGCTTTGAAAATAGATTTCCCACTGTCACTATACTCGAACACAGTAGTACAATCACTATGTCCTACATGTGCGGAACCATTCTTTCTGACACATAATTCGCCTTTGACTGGTAGTACTGAAATAGCAGGCAAGTCTGGAGTAGTATCGGACTGAACATTCAAGACCATGAAATTCGAGGAATAATTACCTAAATCATATACTTCATTTTCTAGATCTAACCCTGTTCTATGGGAAAGACCTTGCTTGTCTGGGAAACATGTTCGATTCAAAAGGGACATATCAGTGGAGGATGATGTTAACGTGGACCATGCTCCACACAAACCATTATGTGAAAACGGATAGGGAAAGAGTGGCAGAACTCCCTTCGGTGTCTGGAAAGGGGGGAGTCGACCACACACCCAACAATTAGTGGCATTGCTGGTCTGGTGTGAATAGTGCAACATTCGGATAAATGTGTTGTTACGCATAGCAAGACGATAGGATAGCTCGTGAGGAGGCAGATCACTAAATGTGTGCTCTACTGTAACATTAGAAAACATATGTACATGTGAAATAGGAAAACATAAATGTAAAGCATAACTTATGCATGTAACCATAAGACTCAAGAATAATAAAAAGAATAGAACGATAATACATCTTTTAGAGTTTTGACTAACTCTCTCACTGTGTGGGTCTATCTCATACATGTCAGGAACCTGTCTAACCGTTTCACCCGAGAGGGACTTAGACAATTAAACTGGCTGACTTATTTTACTAGACCGGAGTTTTGCTTTATACTCCTGCTGCGGAGTTTTCTCTAACAGGGAAAGTTTGAATTCAGAGTCTGTCTTTGGGCAGTCCTTAAGAATAGGGCAGTCTTTGATAAATGTCTTTTGTCGCAATCCATGGAATTTCTTGATGTGGCTGGTATGCACCCAGCCTTTGCGTCCCTCGAGCTTGACGGCGGTCCTTGTTGTTAATAACACCAGCTGTGGCTCCTTCCAACGGGGCTCCAACGGACTTGAACGATCAAAATTACGGACCAGGACGAATTCACCTGGAACGACTTCATGCGGTTTCACCTCAGTGTTGTCTGGAAATGCAGCGGCAACCTGTGAACGACAAGAGTGTAGGGCAGACATCAAGGAAGCTAGGTAATCTGTCAGCATATTACTGGAAACGTCTGTAATCTTTCGGGGCCTAGGTGTACCCCACATGTTTGGAGGGCGGCCGAATACGACCTCGTACGGGGACAGACCTGATCTGGAATGTGCAACCATTCTCATATAAAAAAGAGCAACTGGCAGGGCTACTAACCAATCTACACCTTTTTCTGTACACACTTTAGCAATGCGAATTTTCAAAGTCTGGTTATGTCTCTCTACGAGACCGGCTGCTTCAGGATGGCGTACACAATGGAACTTCCACTGGTACCCTAACAGAAGGGAAACTTGTTTCATGAGCTCGGATGAGAATGGCTGGCCGTTATCTGAATACACGACCCTAGGTAATCCATAGCGGGGAAAATACTCACGAACCAACTGCCTGGCAGTGGTCGCAGCTGTGTAATCTGGAACTGGATATGCTTCTGTCCACCTGGACAAAGCGCATACAACTACGAGGACATACTTGAAACCTCGACATCGCTCCATCTGAATATAATCCATCTGGAGGACTTCAAAAGGGTGGTCAGGAGGTTGGAATCCACCTTGTTCCACCGGGACACTTTTACCTGGATTGAACTGACAACATATCATACAGGTACGTACTTTCTGCTTGGCTGCTGCTCGTAAATGCTTGTTGAACCAAAGGTTCTGAATACTGTCTAACATAGCTTTTTCTCCTAAATGTGCTGGACTATGTGCGGTATTGATAATGACTTGAACCATAGAGTCGGGGAGGAACCATATGGCTTTTCCCTTCGTCAACCATCCTTGATCTGTCTGGACCCCTCCTTGTTCGGACCATTTCTTGATTTCGTCGGGAGTAGCATGTAACTGTATATCTATGACATCTTGTGTAGGGTCCTTAACTGTCATACAAGTAGTCTGTTCTGGAATGTGTGACAGTGTCATGTTAACTGGAATGTCTGGAGTCTGAGCTGTAAGCTTGGCTGTTCGATCTGCTAGATCGTTACCTTGGGAAATGACGTCAGTGACTTTCGTATGTGCCTTGCACTTCATGATAGCGATAGCTGTCGGTAAATGTATTGCATCTAACAGAGCTTGAATGAGGAGACCATGCTGGATCTTGGTTCCATGAGAAGTCATAAAACCTCGTTCCTGCCAGAGCACTCCAAAGTCGTGTACGACTCCGAATGCGTAACGTGAATCTGTGTATATGTTTACTTTCAGGTTCTTGGCACGTATGCAGGCTTGGGTCAGAGCGACTAGCTCTGCTGCTTGAGCAGACAGGGTGTCAATACGATGTGTTTCTATAACTTCAGTGTCAGTAGTCACTGCATACGCGGCTACTAGTTCTCCTGTACTTGTTCTCATACATGAACCATCCACATAGAGTGTCAGGTCGGGATCAGGTAATGCAATGTCTGTCAGATCTTGTCTTGGTTTTGTCATAGTGTTAACAACTTCCACACAGTCATGTGTGGCAGAATTTGAAGTAACTGACGGTAACAGTGTAGCAGGATTTAAAATGTTGCAGCGTCGGATTTCTATGTGTGGCTGAAACAGTGTCAATTCATAACCTGTTAAACGTGCAATTGTCAAGTGCTGAGTCTGGGTTCGGTTTAAAAGAACTTCCACGGAATGTGGAACTTGTACTGTCAGGGAGTGTCCTAACACTATGGAATCACTCTGTCTGATGGCTAGAGCTGTGGCTGCAACTGACTTGAGGCACGCAGGCAGAGCCTGGGCCACTGGATCTAATGTACTCGAAAAATAAGCACAGGGCTTGTATTGTCCTGCTTGATCTTGTGTAAGAACAGATAATGCAGTACCATCACGTTCTGTAACAAAAAGTGTAAAAGACTTACTGTAGTTCGGTGTTGCTAGAACAGGTGCTTGGCATAAGGCTTTCTTTAATTCATTAAAAACAAGTGTATGTTCCTGGGTCCAAGGGAGGACAGTCGATACGGCTGCCTCCTGTGTCGTTAACTGTATCAGTGGCTTGGCTAGAAATGCATACTGAGGAATCCATTGTCTGCAGTAAGAAGTGAGGCCAATAAAAGCTCGTACCTCCTTCTGTGTCTTGGGCTGTGGAAGACGTGCTATTAACTGGATACGGTCAGGTGTCAACTGCCTACCCCTCTTGGACAGTAAGTGTCCCAAGTAGACCACTTGCTGGACACAGAATTGTAATTTGGAAGGGGACACCTTGTGCCCCATCTCGGCCAGAAAATACAGAACTGTAAGTGACGCCCGCTCGCAGTCACGTTCAGAACGGGCTGTGATCAGTAGATCATCGACATACTGGAGCAGGGCAGTGTCAGTTGGCATGTGAATATTGTCTAGTTGTCTCTTAAGTGCTTGACTGTAAATGCTAGGACTCTCTGTGAAACCTCTAGGTGCTCGTGTGAATTTATAGCTTCTTCCATTTAAACAGAATCCGAAAAGGAACTGGCTGTCTGGATGAATGGGGACACTGAAAAATGCGTTCTTGAGATCGATAACTGTGAAGAACGTAGCTTCAGAATCAATGGCTGTCAAGAGGGATGAAATATCTGGGACTACTGGGTACTGGGGTATGATACATTTATTAAGTTCTCGAAGGTCAATCACTAATCGATATACTGGAGGTACATTTGGATCAGTACGTTTCAGGACTGGAATGATAGGAGAATTACATACATTGGAGTCAGTTTCTACAACCACTTCTTGAACAATAAGCTTGTCAATAATTTTGGATAAGGCTGCTACAGCCTCAGGTGGCAATTTGTACTGTCTGATTCGTGGTAAAACAACACCTTGCTTTAGAGTCACACGATGGGGTGTGATATGCATACAACCTACATCAGTTGGACCTTGCGCCCATAAATGCTGTGGTACATTCAATAATCTTGGATCAAAATCACGTAATACATAATGACCTTTAAAATCTCGCAAGAACAGGCGGACTCCTTCTGGGGAGCAGCATATGACTACTCCTAATTCCTTTAATGTCTTAATGCCTAACAAATTTTCTGGACAAGACTTCGTGAGTAACAAGTCTGTAGTTCGGGACAATGGACCGACTTCTAGAGTAACTGGTTTCGATATTTCATTAACAATAGGCTTTCCTGAAAATCCAAGGGAAACATTTCTAGAGCCTGAGAGCGGAGCCCCTGGAACCTCATCATGACTGATGGTAGTCCTACTTGCCCCTGTATCAATCAGAAACTTTCTGTCTTTCCCTAATACTTGACTGTGTACATAGGGACCCTCTTGATCTACAGGTATCTCGATGAGAGGCAAGCCTACCTCCCTCTCTAGGCTATTTCATGAATACGGCTGATAATCTGGATACTCTGACTGTGCACACTGGTACATCTGCTGTGTAACGTGTTGTGTTGCAGCGATAGGCTGCGGTGCTGTAACTGTCTGTTGTGCATTCTGTGGTGGCTGGGAAGTCTGTGAAACTTGTTCTTGTCTAGGCGGACGTGGTCTTTCTTTAGTTTTACCAGTAGCTATGTTGTGTTTCAGAACTGCACATTCGTTTATAAAATGACCTGGCTGTTTACAGTAATTGCATGTCCCTTTAACGGGAACTGCAGGATGACTGGCTTGATTCGGACCCCTCTTCTGACTGTCTTGTGGAACTGATTGTGCAACTAACACTTTCATTTTCGTGTCTTTCATATGTCTCCTTTCGTGTTCCCGCTCTTCCCTGATTCTGTTCTGGTGATACTGGAGCATTTGAAGCATCTGTGACGGAGTATTAGCTTGCCAGGTGCTTTCGACTTTCAATACTCGATTTTTAACTTGTGGACTTGAATTCTCGACTAGTTTGGTAACAAAAAGATGAGGGTATGATTCACTACTTGTTTTCAGACCACTATTAATAATAAAACATTTTTCAAATCTAGAATAGAAATCACTAGTATCTTCGTCTTGTTTCTGTTTACAGGCTGAGATGGCATCCCAATCTTCCTTTTTCGTGGCTAGTAATCTTGGCAAAACTTGTATTAATAACTCGGGCAATTCTTTAACTTTATCCCCAAGACCGGTCAATCAATCAATCAATCAATCAATCAATCAATCAGGTCATTTGTAGAGCGCACTACTCACCCGTAGGGTCTCAAGGCGCTGGGTTGGGGGGGGGGGTGCCGTTACTGCTCGAACAGCCAGGTCTTGAGCTTCTTCCTGAAGGAGAGGTGGTCTTGGGTCAGGCGTAGGTCGGTCGGGAGTGAGTTCCAGGTCTTGGCGGCCAGGTAGGAGAAGGACCTTCCTCCTGTTGTCGCTCTTCGGATGCGGGGGACGGCGGCGAGGGCGTGGCTGGTTGATCTGAGGAGGCGCTTGGGAGTGTAGAAGTTGATCCGGTTGTTGAGGTAGCTCGGGCCTTGGTCGTGTATGGCTTTGTGCGCGTGGGTGAGGAGACGGAAGGTGATTCTCTTGTTGACCGGGAGCCAATGCAGATCTCTCAGGTGTCCGGAGATGTGGCTGCGTCGGGGGATGTCGAGGATGAGTCTGGCCGAGGCGTTCTGGATCCGCTGGAGTCTCTTCTGGAGCTTGGCGGTGGTTCCGGCGTAAAGGGCGTTGCCGTAGTCCAGTCGGCTGGTGACGAGGGCCTGGGTGACCGTCTTCCTCGTCTCGGTGGGGATCCACCGGAAGATCTTGCGTAGCATGCGCAGGATGTTGAAGCAAGACGAGGAGACGGCGTTTACTTGTCTGGTCATGGAGAGGGAGGAGTCCAGGATGAAGCCCAGGTTGCGTGCGTGGTCCATCGGTTTGGGTGCGGTGCCCAGGGCGGGGGGCCACCAGGAGTCGTCCCAGGCGGAGGGCGAGGAGCCCAGGATGAGGACCTCCGTCTTGTCCGTGTTCAGTTTCAGGCGGCTGGTCGTCATCCATTCGGCTACCTCTCTCATCCCTTCGTGCAGGTTGGCTCTGGCGGTGGCGGGGTCGTTGGTCAGGGAGAGGATCAGCTGGGTGTCGTCGGCGTAGGAGATTATGTTGAGGTTGTGTTGGCGTGCGATGGCCGCGAGGGGGCTCATGTAGACGTTGAAGAGGGTGGGGCTCAGGGAGGACCCTTGAGGGACGCCGCAGATGACTTTGGTGGCCTCTGACTTGTACGGTGGTAGGCGGACTCTCTGTGTTCTTCCGTCGAGGAAGGAGGTGATCCATTCCAGTGCCTTGTCCTGGATTCCGATGTTGCCAAGGCGCTGTACTAGGGTGCGGTGGCAGACAGTGTCGAAGGCCGCGGAGAGGTCCAGGAGGATGAGGGCCGCTGTTTCTCCGTTGTCCATCAGAGTTCGTATGTCATCGGTGGCGGCGATGAGGGCGGTCTCGGTGCTGTGGTTCGCTCGGAAGCCAGACTGTGAGGGGTCGAGGGATCCATTCGTCTCGAGGAAGGCGGCCAGCTGTTTGTTGACGGTTTTCTCGATGACTTTGGCCGGGAACGGGAGGAGCGAGATGGGACGGTAGTTCTTGAGGTCGGTGGGGTCTGCTGTGGGTTTCTTGAGAAGAGCGCTGAGTTCGGCGTGCTTCCAGCTCTCAGGTAAGGTGGCGGTGTCGAAGGAAGTGTTGATGATGTCCCGCAGGTGGGGTGCGATGACAGCGTCGGCCTTGTTGAAGACGTGGTGAGGGCAGGGGTCAGTCGGAGATCCGGAATGGATGGAGTTCATTGTTTGGATGGTGTCTTCGGTGCTGATCGGAGTCCAGGTGCGGAGGGTGGTGGTGGGTGGCGTTGTTGTGGTTGTGGCTTGCGTTGGTTGGTTGCTGAAGCTGTTGTGTATGTCCGCGATCTTGTTGTGGAAGTAGGAGGCGAGGGAGTTGCAGAGGTCTTGCGACGGGGTGATGTCATTGTTTCCGGCGTTGGGGTTGGAGAGCTCTTTCACGATGTTGAAGAGTTCCTTGGAGTTGTGTGCGTTGTTGTCCAGCCGGTCCTTATATGTATTTTTCTTGGTGGCGTGGATCAGTTGGTGGTGTTTACAGGTGGCAATCTTGAGGGTGGTCATGTTGTCCGTGGTTGGCTCCCTTCTCCAGACTTTCTCGAGGGCTCGACAGTTCTTTTTGGAGCTCTTGAGTTCGTCGGTGAACCATGGTGTTTTTCTGCTGCAGGGTCTGCTGGGTGGCGTTCTCAGAGGGGCGAGTTCGTCCGCGCAGTTGTTGATCCACTTCGTGAGGTTGTCGGCGGCCTGGCTGGGGTTCGCTGAGCTGGCGGGAGGGTGCTGGCTCAGGGAAGCGGTGAGCTGGTCGGCTGTGATCTTGTTCCAGCTTCTTCGGGCAACCTGTTGCTGGTGGTGGTGGATCGTTGATCTTTTGAAGGTGAAGTGGACGCAGCTGTGGTCCGTCCAGTGGAGTCCTGTTGCGTGGCTGAAGGTGACGTCTTTGCTGGATGAGAAGACGGCGTTGAGTGTGTGTCCAGCGAGGTGGGTGGGGGTGGTCACCAGTTGCTTGAGTCCGAGGTTGGCGAGGTTGTCGACCAGGCTGATGGTGTTCCGGTCGTTGTTGTTCTCCAGGTGGAAGTTGAGGTCCCCCAGGAGGATGTAGTCGGCGGAGGGGAGGGCGTGCGGGCTGATGAAGTCGGCGATGTCCTCGCTGAATCGTGTGCGTGGACCCGGGGGTCGGTAGATCAGGGTGCCTCTGAGGGTGGTCTTCGGGTTGGTGTGGATCTGGAAGTGCAGGTGTTCGGCGGTGGTTAGGGTGTCGTCGGTGTTGGTCGTGATGCGGATGGTGTCTCTGTGGATGATGGCGATGCCTCCTCCCATCTGGTTGGCGGTGCGGTCCCTCCGGGTGATCTTGTAGCCCTCCGGGATGGCGATGGCGATGTCGGGCGCTGAGGAGGCGTTCATCCAGGTCTCGGTGAGGAAGGCAACGTCGGGGGCTGTGGTGTCGAGGAGGTTCCAGAGTTCTACGGCGTGTCTGTGGACGGAGCGGGTGTTGAGCAGGATGCACTTCAGGTGGCTGCTGCTGGTGTTCGACTTGGCGAGTGCTGGTGCAGGGTGAGTCCGGATGCAGGTGAACTTGCATGTGTGGCAGCTGAAGGGTCCGTGGGTGTGCTTCGGGGCGGCTCGATGACATCCTGGGATGCGGCCGGTGTTGAGTGCGATGAGATCGGCGGCGTTGTAGGTTCGTCGGGTCGGCTTCCGACGGTGGGGGCCAGGGGTTCTGGCGCTGGTCGCGATCCGGTCGCGGACGGGCGCAGACGGGCTTACCTTTGGCGCGCCTTCGGTGCACAATCGGCGCGCCCGCTGCGCGTCAACGCTGCGCGTTCGCACGGTCGCCATATGAGGCGAAGTGCGCGGGTGGGCGGAGCAGCTGGGAGGCGGGAGCGGGGAGGGAACAGAAGGAAAAAAGGGGCGGGGTCGGCGGTAGTGGCGGGAAGCGGGGGGCGGCGAGGAGGGCGGGAGACAGAGCGGGCAGAGATTACGAAGGAGCAGGCACAGATGGAAAACAAAGCACACTTGCAAAACAGGCACAAATGATTGGAAAAACAACGGGAAAACACACTAAACACGGGAAAAAGACTCTGAAACAAGCACAAATGACTGACAAAAACGCTTAACACAGGGAAAAGACTCTGAAATAAAAACAGGCGCAAATGATTGGAAAAACAAAAACAAAACAAACGACAGCCGGGTCGGCCGGCAGCGAGGCAGCTAGGCACAGCGAGGGGGCACACGCAGCAGCTGGTGGCCGTGCGGCGCGGGGGTGTCCCACAAGTGGGTCACACTCACCTGTGTCGCACGGTCGCCTTATGAGGCCAAGTGCGCGGGTGGGCGGAGCAGCTGGGAGGCGGGAGCGGGGAGGGAACAGAAGGAAAAAAGGGGCGGGGTCGGCGGTAGTGGCGGGAAGCGGGGGGCGGCGAGGAGGGCGGGAGACAGAGCGGGCAGAGATTACGAAGGAGCAGGCACAGATGGAAAACAAAGCACACTTGCAAAACAGGCACAAATGATTGGAAAAACAACGGGAAAACACACTAAACACGGGAAAAAGACTCTGAAACAAGCACAAATGACTGACAAAAACGCTTAACACGGGGAAAAGACTCTGAAATAAAAACAGGCGCAAATGATTGGAAAAACAAAAACAAAACAAACGACAGCCGGGTCGGCCGGCAGCGAGGCAGCTAGGCACAGCGAGGGGGCACACGCAGCAGCTGGTGGCCGTGCGGCGCGGGGGTGTCCCACAAGTGGGTCCTGGGGGCCGGTACCTGGTACTCGTGAATTTTCTTCAGCTTCTAGAGCTGTCCAATCTATCTTTTTCTCTCCCACCTCCCATTCTTTTTCTTTGAGTTTTTCATATATGCCCGCGGGCAACAGGACCTTTAGCATTTTAATGATATCTGGATACGTGTATTCTCCCATACGGAGCATGTCCTTTAATTCACGGTGGAACCCTGCTGGATCTTTATCGTGACAGGGAATTAACTTCTTCATTTCTAAGAGTTCCATTTTTGTGATGGGGTGTAAACAAATACTCGTTCTAGACCACCACCCTCTTTCTTGACTGGATGTACTTCCCGTAACGGATTCTGTCTGTCTATGTAGAATGGCTTACTCTCTGGGGGTGAGACATGAACAAAATGCGGATTCAGAAACGTTCGGTATTTCTGGCGTTGTTCTAGAATGACACTAATTAAATCGGTACCTAGACCTTTCCATCTGTACTGGAGTAACTCGTTCTATACATCATGTAGTGGACCTGGATCAGAATGCTGTTCCTCATACAGGGTAATGAGATGCTGGATCATATACATACCCACCAGTCGCTGCTCGGCTGGGGGCAGTTTCAGAAACATTTGTTCCACTATTTCGTCTGGAAAAGTGGTAGAATCAGTAGTCCACCGGACTGCCGATCGGGCTAGTTCTTGTTCATGCATTGTACTGAGCTCGCTATAACCTATTCGTGATTTCAGAATGTGATCGGTAGCCTGGAATACTTGCTCAAGAGAGCACTGTTCTGGTGCTGGAGGAGGAAAAACTTTCTTGTGATCTAGGCGTGAATGTCGGTCGGAAAGTCTAGTTCTACCTACATACGCTATTCTGGAGGGATTCTCGTCGTCTACCTCTTCAGTAGAAGAGTCATTCTCTTTCTCGGTTGCTTGTTTCGCTTCTCGTTTCTCGTGTAACTTTATTATTTCCCTACGAATTTTCTTGTACATACTCTCTATACAATTTTGTGTCTTGTGTTTTCCCTCGGCTATATTGTCACTCCACCTGGTCAGGACTTTCATTTCTTCTTGATCTTTTTCCGGACAATCTTGCTCTCTAATTAAACAGTTAATTAAAAACTTTAAAAGCATGAGCTGAGTCTCGACTTTTCTCTGAACCATGGCTTCGTGAACACTTTCTGGATTCACTCCTGTACGGATAAAACAATATATTCTGTCTAGATGTTCTCTCATATCGGGCAGGGTGTCCAAATAGTCGGTCACCCGTCTTAAACGTAATGAATATATGACCATGTTACCATCGCCTGGAACTGGATCATAACGACATTCGGTAAGTGCTCGCTTGATATCTACGTATGTAGTTACTTTTGGCGTACGCTGTAACGCTAGTTCATGTAGCGTCATACATCTGTGTTGAGGCGGGGTACCAGGAGAATCTCCCCCCGCGGCTCCTAAACTAGATTCGTCGGTGTGTACTGTACGTGCTGGTAAAGTGACTGGTAAAACGGGTACATGTACTGTGGACTGGGCCGGGGGTGCTGTAACAGGTGCTGTAACATTAACTGGACCCACGGGACCAGTGGCTGGAGGAGCAGGAATTACATTATTTACGGGAGCAGGCGGAACAGGATTTGCATATTCTGGGACTGTATCGTCCAAATAGGACGAGAGAAAAATATCAGCTGCGGTCGGTTTGTGACGTAGCTTAATCGGGACCAATGGCGGCGGAAAATTACAGGGTGCTTCCGGGGTTGCTTTTGGCAAGCCCTCGGCAAGAAGAGGATACATACCCTTGATAAGGGCATGCCTCTGTCTGTCTGACTGTTCTGCTCTAACTCGTTCACCTACTTCGATTAATTCCCTTTCTTGGGCTCTTTCTGAGGATTCCCTACTTAATTCTGTTTTTCTGATTTCTTTTTCGGTTCTTTTATGAGATTCTTTGCGCCATAACTCGATGGCATCTTTCTGGGACTGTCTGGCTTTCTTTTTCCATAATGCTTCTTCTACTCGCATGATGCACTCGGCATCCCATGTACCGGATGTGGGCCATCTATATTTCTCTTCTAATTCCTTGGTATAGTCCGCCCACAAGTCTAGATATATTATGGCATCTAAGCCATGCTTGTGATACATAAAATGTCCTGGACTGTCCCTAGGCGGGACAGGAACTGCTTCTTCGAGTAACCCTTTTCTGGTCTTTAACTGACGTAACTTGGAAAACAGAGGCATTCTAGACTTGAATCCGAACACAATACAATACACGATAAACACAGTAATGAATAGAAAACAAATCACTCATACCACGACATTGAAAACACATTAAATAACATTAGAATAACAGTTCGGACAGAATATTACCTGATATACTGAAAACAGAAACACATGAATTTCTCGAGAACGAAACTTACTAGAATTACTAGATGTACTGCTAAAACAGTACGAAACATACCGGTCCCATAAAGAGACACGTCAGGACCCGTATCCACCTAGGTGAACACTTCGGACTGGATCTGTGTACCCAAACCCACTGGACCAGAGACAAATTAATTGACCCTGTCTAGATACTACCCCAGCAACGGTACTCACCGGGCAGCAAGAACGGAAGGCCTCGGACTGGACTGGACTGCTACGACGTCGGACTACGAACTTCGGACTTCAGTTACAGGTGGGCCTCCGGATACCTCGGACCTTGTACTCTCGGCTTGGGCTCTGGTCGGGACTCGCCGCGTTCCTCACCGCCTCGTCTGGATGCTGGACCGCAACCTCCGTCTCCTCCGTGGGCCTGAGGGATACTTGAAGCAGAAATATCTGCACGTGCACGGTATGGTTCCGTCACGGCTGCAGAGGATCAGGGGGCCTGCGTGGCTTCGCCGGCGCGTGGGGAAAGGGCAAGTCCCTATTCGGGCGCCGTTATGTGGTAAATAAATAATTAATTACCGGTACTATTTTTGAATACAGTGAATAAAACAGATAGCTCAATAAATAAGAGACAGGATTCGAGGTATCTGAGTCTAACAGGCTTTAATCAGGCATAAGGGAAGGGACAGGAACGGGATAGCCTGCACGGAAATAGACTGGATGGCAGCTGCAATGCCTCATCGACAGTGCAGCATATATATAGTATAATACATTACATTACATTACATACAATAGGCGTAGCAGTAGGCGTAACTCGTAGCAGTCGCGAAAGATAAGAACAAAATGGGTGTAACAAGAAGGCGTGTACAGGGCGTATACATAGACATGTGATATAAACGTCACAGAAGTGTCATGAATGGGGCGGAAACATGGAGGGGGCTACCTGAGCAGCTGGGACCTTTAACCTAGTGGTGCGCGCAAACGGGCAATGACGTGTTACCAGGAAGAACTGGGGCTATGACTTCTGCGCTGGAAGAGGAGACTAAAGTCTGCGGTGTCAGGACGACATGTACCTATAGCATATCTGGTATCTGGTGTTTGGAGTACATGTTGATAGAATCCAAAAGTTATCAGGGCAAAGGCTACTTGACACTAAGACTGGTGCGTGCATTATTCTACATGTATTGCGTTTGCGAGGAATATTCTATGAATATTAATACAGTATTTCTCTTACATGGAGACAGAGAGGCTAGACCATGGCTGGAACTGTTGATGCGATTCAGTAGCTTAGGAATGCAGAGAAGGAGGGCTGGACTGATAACTAGAAGCATAACATACTCTTGGCAGACAGGCAGGCAGAGCCAGGCCGGGCCGGGCACTGTGCGGCAGGAAGTAAGTGAAGGGTCAGGGATGCAGGTGGGGGCTGTATCGCTCCTCGGAGAGGGTTCAGGAGACTGGAGCTTGAATCTGGTGTCCGGGCCCTTTTGAGGCCTAGAAACGGGGACAATTCAATGAATTAACGTCCACACTGTGAAACGTGGCAACATAGGCCTAATACTCGTTGCTTTCACGAGAACTGGAAACTGGCATACTAGAGTTGGACACAACTATAATTGCGTCTTTAATTGATCATAGGAGGATACATGCATATCGATCATGCACATATAGCATAGGATGGGGAACACGTAGGCACATATAACATGGCAAAATTTACTTTTCTTTTTCACAGTTCTTTAGCCCACTATGCCACCCCAGTTCAGACATCGCTATATGCAAATCAGTCTGACCCTGTGCCTCATGGGAACAGTCCAGCCTGAACTGCCAAGCTGTGTCTTCCCTGGACCGGAAACAAGCTTCCGAGGACCGGTTTCTGGCATTCCAGCCGTCTTCAGCCCGGCTTGCTTGAATCCAGTGGCAAAGTGAGCAAGGGACTCACGTCTGAGCATACCCTGCCACACTTATGGCGGCCAAAAGCGGTACAAAAGGGGGTGGGGATGGACGGATCATCTGAATCAATGAAACACTCACATCCAGTCAAAAGATCTGGGTTTAATCCATCACCGTTCTTTAGCCCACTCTGCCACCCCAGTTCAGGCATGGCTATATGCAAATCAGTCTGACCCTGTGCCTCAAGGGAACAGTCCAGCCCGAACTGCCAAGCTATGTCCTCCCTGGACCGGAAACAAGCTTCCAAGGACCGGTTTCTGGCATTCCAGCCGGCTTGCTTGAATCCAGTGGTAGAGTGAGCAAGGGACTCAAGTCTGAGCATACCCTGCCACACTTATGGCGTCCAAAAGCAGTACAAAAGGGGGTGGTGATGGACGGAGCATCTGAATCAATCAAACACTCACACCCAGTCAAAAAATCTGAGTTTAATCCATCACCGTTCTTTAGCCCACTTTGCCACCCCAGTTCAGACATGGCTATATGCAAATCAGTCTGACCCTGTGCCTCATGGGAGCAGTCCAGCCCGAACTGCCAAGCCATGTCTTCCCTGGACCGGAAACAAGCTTCCGAGGACCGGTTTCTGGCATTCCAGCCGGCTTCAGCCCGGCTTGCTTGAATCCAGTGGCAAAGTGAGCAAGGGACTCACGTCTGAGCATACCCTGCCACACTTATGGCGGCCAAAAGCGGTACAAAAGGGGGTGGTGATGGACGGAGCATCTGAATCAATCAAACACTCACACCAAGTCAAAAGATCTGGGTTTAATCCATCACCGTTGTTTAGCCCACTCTGCCACCCCAGTTCAGACATGGCTATATGCAAATCAGTCTGACTCTGTGCCTCATGGGAACAGTCCAGCCCGAACTGCCAAGCCATGTCTTCCCTGGACCAGAAACAAGCTTTCGAGGACCGGTTTCTGGCATTCCAGCCGTGTTCAGCCCGGCTTGCTTGAATCCAGTGGCAAAGTGAGCAAGGGACTCACGTCTGAGCATACCCTGCCACACTTATGGCGGCCAAAAGCGGTACAAAAGGGGGTGGTGATGGACGGAGCATCTGAATCAATCAAAACACTCACACCCAGTCAAAAGATCTGGGTTTAATCCATCACCGTTCTTTAGCCCACGCTGCCACCCCAGTTCAGAAATGGCTATATGCAAATCAGTCTGACCCTGTGCCTCATGGGAACAGTCCAGCCTGAACTGCCAAGCCATGTCTTTCCTGGACCCGAAACAAGCTTCCGAGGACCGGTTTCTGGCATTCCAGCCGTCTTCAGCCCGGCTTGCTTGAATCCAGTGGCAAAGTGAGCAAGGGACTCACGTCTGAGCATACCCTGCCACACTTATGGCGGCCAAAAGCGGTACAAAAGGGGGTGGTGATGGACGGATCATCTGAATGAATCAAACTCACACCCAGTCAAAAGATCTGGGTTTAATCCATCACCGTTCTTTAGCCCACTTCACCACCCCAGTTCAGACATGGCTATATGCAAATCAGTCTGACCCTGTGCCTCATGGGAACAGTCCAGCCCGAACTGCCAAGCCATGTCCTCCCTGGACCGGAAACAAGCTTACGAGGACCGGTTTCTGGCATTCCAGCCGGCTTGCTTGAATCCAGTGGCAGAGTGAGCAAGGGACTCACGTCTGAGCATACCCTGCCACACTTATGGCGTCCAAAAGCGGTACAAAAGGGGGTGGTGATGGACGGAGCATCTGAATCAATCAAACATTCACACCCAGTCAAAAGATCGGGGTTTAATCCATCACCGTTCTTTAGCCCACTCTGCCACCCCAGTGCAGACATGGCTATATGCAAGTCAGTCTGACCCTGTGCCTCATGGGAACAGTCCAGCCCGAACTGCCCAGCCATGTCTTTCCTGGACCGGAAACAAGCTTCCGAGGACCGGTTTCTGGCATTCCAGCCGTCTTCAGCCCGGCTTGCTTGAATCCAGTGGCAAAGTGAGTAAGGGACTCACGTCTGAGCATACCCTGCCACACTTATGGCGGCCAAAAGCGGTACAAATGGGGGTGGTGATGGACGAAGCATCTGAATCAATCAAACACTCACACCCAGTCAAAAGATCTGGGTTTAATCCATCACCGTTCTTTAGCCCACTCTGCCACCCCAGTTTAGACATGGCTATATGCAAATCAGTCTGACCCTGTGCCTCATGGGAACAGTCCAGCCCGAACTGCCAAGCCATGTCTTCCCTGGACCGGAAACAAGCTTCCGAGGACCGGTTTCTGGCATTCCAGCCATCTTCAGCCCGGCTTGCTTGAATCCAGTGGCAAAGTGAGCAAGGGACTCACGTCTGAGCATACCCTGCCACACTTATGGCGGCCAAAAGCGGAACAAAAGGGGGTGGTGATGGACGGAGCATCTGAATCAATCAAACACTCACACCCAGTCAAAAGATCTGGGTTTAATCCATCACCGTTCTTTAGCCCACTCTGCCACCCCAGTTCAGACATGGCTATATGCAAATCAGTCTGACCCTTTGCCTCATGGGAAAAGTCCAGCCCGATCTGCCAAGCCATGTCTTCCCTGGACCGGAAACAAGCTTCCGAGGACCGGTTTCTGGCATTTCAGCCGTCTACAGCCCGGCTTGCTTTAATCCAGTGGCAAAGTGAGCAAGGGACTCACGTCTGAGCATACCCTGCCACACTTATGGCGGCCAAAAGCGGTACAAAAGGGGGTGGTGATGGACGGAGCATCTGAATCAATCAAACACTCACACTCAGTCAAAAGATCTGGGCTTAATCCATCACCGTTCTTTAGCCCACTCTGCCACCCCAGTTCAGACATGGCTATATGCAAATCAGTCTGACACTGTGCCTCATGGGAACAGTCCAGCCCGAACAGCCAAGCCATGTCTTCCCTGGACCGGAAACAAGCTTCCGAGGACCGGTTTCTGGCATTCCAGCCGTCTTCAGCCCGGCTTGCTTGAATCCAGTGGCAAAGTGAGCAAGGGACTCACGTCTGAGCATACCCTGCCACACTTATGGTGGCCAAAAGCGGTACAAAAGGGGGTGGTGATGGACGGAGCATCTGAATCAATCAAACACTCACACCAAGGCAAAAGATCTGGGTTTAATCCATCACTGTTCTTTAGCCCACTCTGCCACCCCAGTTCAGACATCGCTATATGCAAATCAGTCTGACCCTGTGCCTCATGGGAACAGTCCAGCCTGAAATGCCAAGCCGTGTCTTCCCTGGACCGGAAACAAGCTTCCGAGGACCGGTTTCTGGCATTCCAGCCGTCTTCAGCCCGGCTTGCTTGAATCCAGTGGCAAAGTGAGCAAGGGACTCACGTCTGAGCATACCCTGCCACACTTATGGCGGCCAAAAGCGGTACAAAAGGGGGTGGTGATGGACGGATCATCTGAATCAATGAAACACTCACACCCAGTCAAAAGATCTGGGTTTAATCCATCACCGTTCTTTAGCCCACTCTGCCACCCCAGTTCAGACATGGCTATATGCAAATCAGTCTGACCCTGTGCCTCATGGGAACAGTCCAGCCCGAACTGCCAAGCCATGTCTTCCCTGGACCGGAAACAAGCTTCCGAGGACCGGTTTCTGGCATTCCAGCCGTCTTCAGCCCGGCTTGCTTGAATCCAGTGGCAAAGAGAGCAAGGGACTCACGTCTGAGCATACCCTGCCACACTTATGGCGGCCAAAAGCGGTACAAAAGGGGGTGGTGATGGACGGAGCATCTGAATCAATCAAACACTCACACCCAGTCAAAAGATCTGGGTTTAATCCATCACCGTTCTTTAGCCCACTCTGCCACCCCAGTTCAGACATGGCTATAGGCGAATCAGTCTGACCCTGTGCCTCATGGGAACAGTCCAGCCCGAAATGCCAAGCCATGTCTTCCCTGGACCGGAAACAAGCTTCCGAGGACCGGTTTCTGGCATTCCAGCCGTCTTCAGCCCGGCTTGCTTGAATCCAGTGGCAAAGTGAGCAAGGGACTAACGTCTGAGCATACCCTGCCACACTTATGGCGGCCAAAAGCGGTACAAAAGGGGGTGGTGATGGACGGAGCATCTGAATCAATCAAACACTCACACCCAGTCAAAAGATCTGGGTTTAATCCATCACCGTTGTTTAGCCCACTCTGCCACCCGAGTTCAGACATGGCTATATGCAAATCAGTCTGACCCTGTGCCTCATGGGAACAGTCCCGCCCGATCTGCCAAGCCATGTCTTCCCTGGACCGGAAACAAGCTTTCGAGGACCGGTTTCTGGCATTCCAGCCGTGTTCAGCCCGGCTTGCTTGAATCCAGTGGCAAAGTGAGCAAGGGACTCACGTCTGAGCATACCCTGCCACACTTATGGTGGCCAAAAGCGGTACAAAAGGGGGTGGTGATGGACGGAGCATCTGAATCAATCAAACACTCACACCCAGTCAAAAGATCTGGGTTTAATCCATCGCCGTTCTTTAGCCCACTCTGCCACCCCAGTTCAGACATGGCTATATGCAAATCAGTCTGACCCTGTGCTTCATGGGAACAGTCCAGCCCGAACTGCCAAGCCATGTCTTTCCTGGACCGGAAACAAGCTTCCAAGGACTGGTTTCTGGCATTCCAGCCGTCTTCAGCCCGGCTTGCTTGAATCCAGTGGCAAAGTGAGCAAGGGACTCACGTCTGAGCATACCCTGCCACACTTATGGCGTCCAAAAGAGGTACAAAAGGGGGTGGTGATGGACGGAGCATCTGAATCAATCAAACACTCACACCCAGTCAAAAGATCTGGGTTTAATCCATCACCGTTCTTTAGCCCACTCTGCCACCCCAGTGCAGACATGGCTATATGCAAATCAGTCTGACCCTGTGCCTCATGGGAACAGTCCAGCCCGAACTGCCAAGCCATGTCTTTCCTGGACCGGAAACAAGCTTCCGAGGACCGGTTTCTGGCATTCCAGCCGTCTTCAGCCCGGCTTGCTTGAATCCAGTGGCAAAGTGAGCAACGGACTCACGTCTGAGCATACCCTGCCACACTTATGGCGGCCAAAAGCGGTACAAAAGGGGGTGGTGATGGACGAAGCATCTGAATCAATCAAACACTCACACCCAGTCAAAAGATCTGGGTTTAATCCATCACCGTTCTTTAGCCCACTCTGCCACCCCAGTTTAGACATGGCTATATGCAAATCAGTCTGACCCTGTGCCTCATGGGAACAGTCCATGGGAACATGTCTTCCCTGGACCGGAAACAAGCTTCTGAGGACCGGTTTCTGGCATTCCAGCCGTCTTCCGCCTGGCTTGCTTGAATCCAGTGGCAAAGTGAGCAAGGGACTCACGTCTGAGCATACCCTGCCACACTTATGGCGGCCAAAAGCGGTACAAAAGGGAGTGGTGATGGACGGAGCATCTGAATCAATCAAACACTCACACCCAGTCAAAAGATCTGGGTTTAATCCATCACCGTTCTTTAGCCCACTCTGCCACCCCAGTTCAGACATGGCTATATGCAAATCAGTCTGACCCTGTGCCTCATGGGAACAGTCCAGCCCGAACAGCCAAGCCATGTCTTCCCTGGACCGGAAACAAGCTTCCGAGGACCGGTTTCTGGCATTCCAGCCGTCTTCAGCCCGGCTTGCTTGAATCCAGTGGCAAAGTGAGCAAGGGACTCACGTCTGAGCATACCCTGCCACACTTATGGCGGCCAAAAGCGGTACAAAAGGGGGTGGTGATGGACGGAGCATCTGAATCAATCAAACACTCACACCAAGGCAAAAGATCTGGGTTTAATCCATCACTGTTTTTTAGCCCACTCTGCCACCCCAGTTCAGACATCGCTATATGCAAATCAGTCTGACCCTGTGCTTCATGGGAACAGTCCAGCCTGAACTGCCAAGCCTAGTCTTCCCTGGACCGGAAACAAGCTTCCAAGGACCGGTTTCTGGCATTCCAGCCGGCTTGCTTGAATCCAGTGGTAGAGTGAGCAAGGGACTCACGTCTGAGCATACCCTGCCACACTTATGGCGTCCAAAAGCAGTACAAAAGGGGGTGGTGATGGACGGAGCATCTGAATCAATCAAACACTCACACCCAGTCAAAAGATCTGGGTTTAATCCATCACCGTTCTTTAGCCCACTCTGCCACCCCAGTTCAGACATGGCTATATGCAAATCAGTCTGACCCTGTGCCTCATGGGAACAGTCCAGCCCGAACTGCCAAGCCATGTCTTCCCTGGACCGGAAACAAGCTTCCGAGGACCGGTTTCTGGCATTCCAGCCGGCTTCAGCCCGGCTTGCTTGAATCCAGTCGCAAAGTGAGCAAGGGACTCACGTCTGAGCATACCCTGCCACACTTATGGCGGCCAAAAGCGGTACAAAAGGGGGTGGTGATGGACGGAGCATCTGAATCAATCAAACACTCACACCAAGTCAAAAGATCTGGGTTTAATCCATCACCGTTGTTTAGCCCACTCTGCCACCCCAGTTCAGACATGGCGACATGCAAATCAGTCTGACTCTGTGCCTCATGGGAACAGTCCAGCCCGAACTGCCAAGCCATGTCTTCCCTGGACCGGAAACAAGCTTTCGAGGACCGGTTTCTGGCATTCCAGCCGTGTTCAGCCCGGCTTGCTTGAATCCAGTGGCAAAGTGAGCAAGGGACTCACGTCTGAGCATACCCTGCCACACTTATGGCGGCCAAAAGCGGTACAAAAGGGGGTGGCGATGGAGGGAGCATCTGAATCAATCAAACACTCACACCCAGTCAAAAGATCTGGGTTTAATCCATCACCGTTCTTTAGCTCACTCTGCCACCCCAGTTCAGATATGGCTATATGCAAATCAGTCTGACCCTGTGCCTCATGGGAACAGTCCAGCCCGAACTGCCAAGCCATGTCTTCCCTGGACCGGAAACAAGCTTCCGAGGACCGATTTCTGGCATTCCAGCCGTCTTCAGCCCGGCTTGATAAATCCAGTGGCAAAGTGAGCAAGGGACTCACGTCTGAGCATACCCTGCTACACTTATGGCAGCCAAAAGCGGTACAAAAGGGGGTGGTGATGGGCGGAGCATCTGAATCAATCAAACACTCACACCCAATCAAAAGATCTGGGTGTAATCCATCACCGTTCTTTATCCCACTCTGCCACCCCAGTTGAGACATGGCTATATGCAAATCAGTCTGACCCTGTGCCTCATGGGAACAGTCCAGCCCGATCTGCCAAGCCATGTCTTTCCTGGACCGGAAACAAGCTTCTGAGGACCGGTTTCTGGCATTCCAGCCCTCTTCAGCCTGGCTTGCTTGAATCCAGTGGCAAAGTGAGCAAGGGACTCATGTCTGAGCATACCCTGCCACACTTATGGCGGCCAAAAGCGGTACAAAAGGGGGTGGTGATGGACGGAGAATCTGAATCAATCAAACACTCACACCCAGTCAAAAGATCTGGGTTTAATCCATCACCGTTCTTTAGCCCACTCTGCCACCCCAGTTTAGACATGGCTATATGCAAATCAGTCTGACCCTGTGCCTCATGGGAACAGTCCATGGGAACATGTCTTCCCTGGACCGGAAACAAGCTTCCGAGGACCGGTTTCTGGCATTCCAGCCGTCTTCAGCCCGGCTTGCTTGAATCCAGTGGCAAAGTGAGCAAGGGACTCACGTCTGAGCATACCCTGCCACACTTATGGCGGCCAAAAGTGGTACAAAAGGGGGTGGTGATGGACGGAGCATCTGAATCAATCAAACACTCACACCCAGTCAAAAGATCTGGGTTTAATCCATCACCGTTCTTTAGCCCACTCTGCCACCCCAGTTCAGACATGGCTATATGCAAATCAGTCTGACCCTGTGCCTCATGGGAACAGTCCAGCCCGAACTGCCAAGCCATGTCTTCCCTGGACCGGAAACAAGCTTCCGAGGACCGGTTTCTGGCATTCCAGCCGTCTTCAGCCCGGCTTGCTTGAATCCAGTGGCAAAGAGAGCAAGGGACTCACGTCTGAGCATACCCTGCCACACTTATGGCGGCCAAAAGCGGTACAAAAGGGGGTGGTGATGGACGGAGCATCTGAATCAATCAAACACTCACACCCAGTCAAAAGATCTGGGTTTAATCCATCACCGTTCTTTAGCCCACTCTGCCACCCCAGTTTAGACATGGCTATATGCAAATCAGTCAAACCCTGTGCCTCATGGGAACAGTCCATGGGAACATGTCTTCCCTGGACCGGAAACAAGCTTCAGAGGACCGGTTTCTGGCATTCCAGCCGTCTTCAGCCCGGCTTGCTTGAATCCAGTGGTAAAGTGAGCAAGGGACTCACGTCTGAGCATACCCTGCCACACTTATGGCGGCCAAAAGCGGTACAAAAGGGGGTGGTGATGGACGGAGCATCTGAATCAATCAAACACTCACACCCAGTCAAAAGATCTGGGTTTAATCCATCACCGTTCTTTAGCCCACTCTGCCACCCCAGTTCAGACATGGCTATATGCAAATCAGTCTGACCCTGTGCCTCATGGGAACAGTCCAGCCCGAACTGCCAAGCCATGTCCTCCCTGGACCGGAAACAAGCTTCCGAGGACTGGTTTCTGGCATTCCAGCCGGCTTGCTTGAATCCAGTGGCAGAGTGAGCAAGGGACTCACGTCTGAGCATACCCTGCCACACTTATGGCGGCCAAAAGCGGTACAAAAGGGGGTGGTGATGGACGGAGCATCTGAATCAATCAAACACTCACACCCAGTCAAAAGATCTGGGTTTAATCCATCACCGTTGTTTAGCCCACTCTGCCACCCCAGTTCAGACATGGCTATATGCAAATCAGTCTGACCCTGTGCCTCATGGGAACAGTCCAGCCCGAACTGCCAAGCCATGTCTTCCCTGGACCGGAAACAAGCTTCCGAGGACCGGTTTCTGGCATTCCAGCCGTCTTCAGCCCGGCTTGCTTGAATCCAGTGGCAAAGAGAGCAAGGGACTCACGTCTGAGCATACCCTGCCACACTTATGGCGGCCAAAAGCGGTACAAAAGGGGGTGGTGATGGACGGAGCATCTGAATCAATCAAACACTCACACCCAGTCAAAAGATCTGGGTTTAAACCATCACCGTTCTTTAGCCCACTCTGCCACCCCAGTTCAGACATGGCTATATGCAAATCAGTCTGACCCTGTGCCTCATGGGAACAGTCCAGCCCGAACTGCCAAGCCATGTCTTCCCTGGACCGGAAACAAGCTTCCGAGGACCGGTTTCTGGCATTTCAGCCGTCTTCAGCCCGGCTTGCTTGAATCCAGTGGCAAAGAGAGCAAGGGACTCACGTCTGAGCATACCCTGCCACACTTATGGCGGCCAAAAGCGGTACAAAAGGGGGTGGTGATGGACGGAGCATCTGAATCAATCAAACACTCACACCCAGTCAAAAGATCTGGGTTTAATCCATCACCGTTCTTTAGCCCACTCTGCCACCCCAGTTCAGACATGGCTATATGCAAATCAGTCTGACCCTGTGCCTCATGGGAACAGTCCAGCCCGAACTGCCAAGCCATGTCTTCCCTGGACCGGAAACAAGCTTCCGAGGACTGGTTTCTGCATTCCAGCCGTCTTCAGCCCGGCTTGCTTGAATCCAGTGGCAAAGTGAGCAAGGGACTCATGTCTGAGCATACCCTGCCACACTTATGGCGGCCAAAAGCGGTACAAAAGGGGGTGGTGATGGACGGAGCATCTGAATCAATCAAACACTCACACCCAGTCAAAAGATCTGGGTTTAATCCATCACCGTTCTTTAGCCCACTCTGCCACCCCAGTTCAGACATGGCTATATGCAAATCAGCCTGACCCTGTGCCTCATGGGAACAGACCAGCCGGAACTGCCAAGCCATGTCTTCCCTGGACCGGAAACAAGCTTCAGAGGACCGGTTTCTGGCATTCCAGCCATCTTCAGCCTGGCTTGCTTGAATCCAGGGGCAAAGTGAGCAAGGGACTCATGTCTGAGCATACCCTGCCACACCAATGGCGACCAAAAGCGGTACAAAAGGGGGTGGTGATGGACGGAGCATCTGAATCAATCAAACACTCACACCCAGTCAAAAGATCTGGGTTTAATCCATCACCGTTCTTTAGCCCACTCTGCCACCCCAGTTTAGACATGGCTATATGCAAATCAGTCGAACCCTGTGCCTCATGGGAACAGTCCATGGGAACATGTCTTCCCTGGACCGGAAAAAAGCTTCAGAGGACCGGTTTCTGGCATTCAAGCCGTCTTCAGCCCGGCTTGCTTGAATCCAGTGGCAAAGTGAGCAAGGGACTCACGTCTGAGCATACCCTGCCACACTTATGGCGGCCAAAAGCGGTACAAAAGGGGGTGGTGATGGACGGAGCATCTGAATCAATCAAACACTCACACCCAGTCAAAAGATCTGGGTTTAATCCATCACCGTTCTTTAGCCCACTCTGCCACCCCAGTTCAGACATGGATATATGCAAATCAGTCTGACCCTGTGCCTCATGGGAACAGTCCAGCCCGAACTGCCAAGCCATGTCTTCCCTGGACCGGAAACAAGCTTCTGAGGACCGGTTTCTGGCATTCCAGCCGTCTTCAGCCCGGCTTGCTTGAATCCAGTGGCAAAGTGAGCAAGGGACTCACGTCTGAGCATACCCTGTCACACTTATGGCGGCCAAAAGCGGAACAAAAGGGGGTGGTGATGGATGGAGCATCTGAATCAATCAAACACTCACACCCAGTCAAAAGATCTGGGTTTAATCCATCACCGTTCTTTAGTCCACTCTGCCACCCCAGTTGAGACATGGCTATATGCAAATCAGTCTGACCCTGTGCCTCATGGGAACAGTCCAGCCCGAACTGCCAAGCCATGTCTTCCCTGGACCGGAAACAAGCTTCCGAGGACCGGTTTCTGGCATTCCAGCTGTCTTCAGCCCGGCTTGCTTGAATCCAGTGGCAAAGTGAGCAAGGGACTCACGTCTAAGCATACCCTGCCACACTTATGGCGGCCAAAAGCGGTACAAAAGGGGGTGGTGATGGACGGAGCATCTGAATCAATCAAACACTCACACTCAGTCAAAAGATCTGGGCTTAATCCATCACCGTTCTTTAGCCCACTCTGCCACCCCAGTTAAGACATGGCTATATGCAAATCAGTCTGACCCTATGCCTCATGGGAACAGTCCAGCCCGAACTGCCAAGCCATGTCTTCCCTGGACCGGAAACAAGCTTCCGAGGACCGGTTTCTGGCATTCCAGCCGTCTTCAGCCCGGCTTGCTTGAATCCAGTGGCAAAGTGAGCAAGGGACTCACGTCTGAGCATACCCTGCAACACTTATGGCGGCCAAAAGCGGTAAAAAAGGGGGTGGTGATGGACGGAGCATCTGAATCAATCAAACACTCACACCAAGTCAAAAGATCTGGGTTTAATCCATCACCGTTCTTTAGCCCACGCTGCCACCCCAGTTCAGAAATGGCTGTATGCAAATCAGTCTGACCCTGTGCCTCATGGGAACAGTCCAGCCTGAACTGCCAAGCCATGTCTTTCCTGGACCTGAAACAAGCTTCCGAGGACCGGTTTCTGGCATTCCAGCCGTCTTCAGCCCGGCTTGCTTGAATCCAGTGCCAAAGTGAGCAAGGGACTCATGTCTGAGCATACCCTGCCACACTTATGGCGGCCAAAAGCGGTACAAAAGGGGGTGGTGATGGACGGATCATCTGAATCAATCAAACTCACACCCAGTCAAAAGATCTGGGTTTAATCCATCACCGTTCTTTAGCCCACTCTGCCACCCCAGTTCAGACATGGCTATATGCAAATCAGTCTGACCCTGTGCCTCATGGAAACAGTCCAGCCCGAACTGCCAAGCCATGTCCTCCCTGGACCGGAAACAAGCTTCCGAGGACCGGTTTCTGGCATTCCAGCCGGCTTGCTTGAATCCAGTGGCAGAGTGAGCAAGGGACTCACGTCTGAGCATACCCTGCCACACTTATGGCGTCCAAAAGCGGTACAAAAGGGGGTGGTGATGGACGGAGCATCTGAATCAATCAAACACTCACACCCAGTCAAAAGATCTGGGTTTAATCCATCACCGTTCTTTAGTCCACTCTGCCACCCCAGTGCAGACATGGCTATATGCAAATCAGTCTGACCCTGTGCCTCATGGGAACAGTCCAGCCCGAACTGCCAAGCCATGTCTTTCCTGGACCGGAAACAAGCTTCCGAGGACCGTTTCTGGCATTCCAGCCGTCTTCAGCCCGGCTTGCTTGAATCCAGTGGCAAAGTGAGCAAGAGACTCACGTCTGAGCATACCCTGCCACACTTATGGCGGCCAAAAGCGGTACAAAAGGGGGTGGTGATGGACGAAGCATCTGAATCAATCAAACACTCACACCCAGTCAAAAGATCTGGGTTTAATCCATCACCGTTCTTTAGCCCACTCTGCCACCCCAGTTTAGACATGGCTATAGGCAAATCAGTCTGACCCTGTGCCTCATGAGAACAGTCCATGGGAACATGTCTTCCCTGGACCGGAAACAAGCTTCTGAGGACCGGTTTCTGGCATTCCAGCTGTCTTCAGCCTGGCTTGCTTGAATCCAGTGGCAAAGTGAGCAAGGGACTCACGTCTGAGCATACCCTGCCACACTTATGGCGGCCAAAAGCGATACAAAAGGGGGTGGTGATGGACGGAGCATCTGAATCAATCAAACACTCACACCCAGTCAAAAGATCTGGGTTTAATCCATCACCGTTCTTTAGCCCACTCTGCCACCCCAGTTCAGACATGGCTATATGCAAATCAGTCTGACCCTGTGCCTCATGGGAACAGTCCAGCCCGAACTGCGAAGCCATGTCTTCCCTGGACCGGAAACAAGCTTCCAAGGACCGGTTTCTGGCATTCCAGCCATCTTCAGCCCGGCTTGCTTGAATCCAGTGGCAAAGTGAGCAAGGGGCTCACGTCTGAGCATACCCTGCCACACTTATGGCGGCCAAAAGCGGAACAAAAGGGGGTGGTGATGGACGGAGCATCTGAATCAATCAAACACTCACACCCAGTCAAAAGATCTGGGTTTAATCCATCACCGTTCTTTAGACCACTCTGCCACCCCAGTTCAGACATGGCTATATGCAAATCAGTCTGACCCTGTGCCTCATGGGAACAGTCCAGCCCGAACTGCCAAGCCATGTCTTCCCTGGACCGGAAACAAGCTTCCGAGGACCGGTTTCTGGCATTTCAGCCGTCTTTAGCCCGGCTTGCTTGAATCCAGTGGCAAAGTGAGCAAGGGACTCACGTCTGAGCATACCCTGCCACACTTATGGCGGCCAAAAGCGGTACAAAAGGGGGTGGTGATGGACGGAGCATCTGAATCAATCAAACACTCACACTCAGTCAAAAGATCTGGGCTTAATCCCTCACCGTTCCTTAGCCCACTCTGCCACCCCAGTTCAGACATGGCTATATGCAAATAAGTCTGCCCCTGTGCCTCATGGGAACAGTGCAGCCCGAACAGCCAATCCATGTCTTCCCTGGACCGGAAACAAGCTTCCGAGGACCGGTTTCTGGCATTCCAGCCGTCTTCAGCCCGGCTTGCTTGAATCCAGTGGCAAAGTGAGCAAGGGACTCACGTCTGAGCATACCCTGCAACACTTATGGCGGCCAAAAGCGGTACAAAAGGGGTGGTGATGAACGGAGCATCTGAATCAATCAAACACTCACACCAAGGCAAAAGATCTGGGTTTAATCCATCACTGTTCTTTAGCCCACTCTGCCACCCCAGTTCAGACATCGCTATATGCAAATCAGTCTGACCCTGTGCCTCATGGGAACAGTCCAGCCTGAACTGCCAAGCCGTGTCTTCCCTGAACAGGAAACAAGCTTCCGAGGACCGGTTTCTGGCATTCCAGCCGTCTTCAGCCCAGCTTGCTTGAATCCAGTGGCAAAGTGAGCAAGGGACTCACGTCTGAGCATACCCTGCCACACTTATGGCGGCCAAAAGCGGTACAAAAGGGGGTGGTGATGGACGGATCATCTGAATCAATGAAACACTCACATCCAGTCAAAAGATCTGGGTTTAATCCATCACCGTTCTTTAGCCCACTCTGCCACCCCAGTTCAGACATGGCTATATGCAAATCAGTCTGACCCTGTGCCTCAAGGGAACAGTCCAGCCCGAACTGCCAAGCTATGTCCTCCCTGGACCGGAAACAAGCTTCCAAGGACCGGTTTCTGGCATTCCAGCCAGCTTGCTTGAATCCAGTGGTAGAGTGAGCAAGGGACTCACGTCTGAGCATACCCTGCCACACTTATGGCGTCCAAAAGCAGTACAAAAGGGGGTGGTGATGGACGGAGCATCTGAATCAATCAAACACTCACACCCAGTCAAAAGATCTGGGTTTAATCCATCACCGTTCTTTAGCCCACTCTGCCACCCCAGTTCAGACATGGCTATATGCAAATCAGTCTGACCCTGTGCCTCATGGGAACAGTCCAGCCTGAACTGCCAAGCCGTGTCTTCCCTGGACCGGAAACAAGCTTCCGAGGACCGGTTTCTGGCATTCCAGCCGTCTTCAGCCCGGCTTGCTTGAATCCAGTGGCAAAGTGAGCAAGGGACTCACGTCTGAGCATACCCTGCCACACTTATGGCGGCCAAAAGCGGTATAAAAGGGGGTGGTGATGGACGGATCATCTGAATCAATGAAACACTCACATCCAGTCAAAAGATCTGGGTTTAATCCATCACCGTTCTTTAGCCCACTCTGCCACCCCAGTTTAGACATGGCTATAGGCAAATCAGTCTGACCCTGTGCCTCATGGGAACAGTCCATGGGAACATGTCTTCCCTGGACCGGAAACAAGCTTCTGAGGACCGGTTTCTGGCATTCCAGCCGTCTTCAGCCTGGCTTGCTTGAATCCAGTGGCAAAGTGAGCAAGGGACTCACGTCTGAGCATACCCTGCCACACTTATGGCGGCCAAAAGCGATACAAAAGGGGGTGGTGATGGACGGAGCATCTGAATCAATCAAACACTCACACCCAGTCAAAAGATCTGGGTTTAATCCATCACCGTTCTTTAGCCCACTCTGCCACCCCAGTTCAGACATGGCTATATGCAAATCAGTCTGACCCTGTGCCTCATGGGAACAGTCCAGCCCGAACTGCGAAGCCATGTCTTCCCTGGACCGGAAACAAGCTTCCAAGGACCGGTTTCTGGCATTCCAGCCATCTTCAGCCCGGCTTGCTTGAATCCAGTGGCAAAGTGAGCAAGGGGCTCACGTCTGAGCATACCCTGCCACACTTATGGCGGCCAAAAGCGGAACAAAAGGGGGTGGTGATGGACGGAGCATCTGAATCAATCAAACACTCACACCCAGTCAAAAGATCTGGGTTTAATCCATCACCGTTCTTTAGACCACTCTGCCACCCCAGTTCAGACATGGCTATATGCAAATCAGTCTGACCCTGTGCCTCATGGGAACAGTCCAGCCCGAACTGCCAAGCCATGTCTTCCCTGGACCGGAAACAAGCTTCCGAGGACCGGTTTCTGGCATTTCAGCCGTCTTTAGCCCGGCTTGCTTGAATCCAGTGGCAAAGTGAGCAAGGGACTCACGTCTGAGCATACCCTGCCACACTTATGGCGGCCAAAAGCGGTACAAAAGGGGGTGGTGATGGACGGAGCATCTGAATCAATCAAACACTCACACTCAGTCAAAAGATCTGGGCTTAATCCCTCACCGTTCCTTAGCCCACTCTGCCACCCCAGTTCAGACATGGCTATATGCAAATAAGTCTGCCCCTGTGCCTCATGGGAACAGTGCAGCCCGAACAGCCAATCCATGTCTTCCCTGGACCGGAAACAAGCTTCCGAGGACCGGTTTCTGGCATTCCAGCCGTCTTCAGCCCGGCTTGCTTGAATCCAGTGGCAAAGTGAGCAAGGGACTCACGTCTGAGCATACCCTGCAACACTTATGGCGGCCAAAAGCGGTACAAAAGGGGTGGTGATGAACGGAGCATCTGAATCAATCAAACACTCACACCAAGGCAAAAGATCTGGGTTTAATCCATCACTGTTCTTTAGCCCACTCTGCCACCCCAGTTCAGACATCGCTATATGCAAATCAGTCTGACCCTGTGCCTCATGGGAACAGTCCAGCCTGAACTGCCAAGCCGTGTCTTCCCTGAACCGGAAACAAGCTTCCGAGGACCGGTTTCTGGCATTCCAGCCGTCTTCAGCCCAGCTTGCTTGAATCCAGTGGCAAAGTGAGCAAGGGACTCACGTCTGAGCATACCCTGCCACACTTATGGCGGCCAAAAGCGGTACAAAAGGGGGTGGTGATGGACGGATCATCTGAATCAATGAAACACTCACATCCAGTCAAAAGATCTGGGTTTAATCCATCACCGTTCTTTAGCCCACTCTGCCACCCCAGTTCAGACATGGCTATATGCAAATCAGTCTGACCCTGTGCCTCAAGGGAACAGTCCAGCCCGAACTGCCAAGCTATGTCCTCCCTGGACCGGAAACAAGCTTCCAAGGACCGGTTTCTGGCATTCCAGCCAGCTTGCTTGAATCCAGTGGTAGAGTGAGCAAGGGACTCACGTCTGAGCATACCCTGCCACACTTATGGCGTCCAAAAGCAGTACAAAAGGGGGTGGTGATGGACGGAGCATCTGAATCAATCAAACACTCACACCCAGTCAAAAGATCTGGGTTTAATCCATCACCGTTCTTTAGCCCACTCTGCCACCCCAGTTCAGACATGGCTATATGCAAATCAGTCTGACCCTGTGCCTCATGGGAACAGTCCAGCCTGAACTGCCAAGCCGTGTCTTCCCTGGACCGGAAACAAGCTTCCGAGGACCGGTTTCTGGCATTCCAGCCGTCTTCAGCCCGGCTTGCTTGAATCCAGTGGCAAAGTGAGCAAGGGACTCACGTCTGAGCATACCCTGCCACACTTATGGCGGCCAAAAGCGGTACAAAAGGGGGTGGTGATGGACGGATCATCTGAATCAATGAAACACTCACATCCAGTCAAAAGATCTGGGTTTAATCCATCACCGTTCTTTAGCCCACTCTGCCACCCCAGTTTAGACATGGCTATAGGCAAATCAGTCTGACCCTGTGCCTCATGGGAACAGTCCATGGGAACATGTCTTCCCTGGACCGGAAACAAGCTTCTGAGGACCGGTTTCTGGCATTCCAGCCGTCTTCAGCCTGGCTTGCTTGAATCCAGTGGCAAAGTGAGCAAGGGACTCACGTCTGAGCATACCCTGCCACACTTATGGCGGCCAAAAGCGATCCAAAAGGGGGTGGTGATGGACGGAGCATCTGAATCAATCAAACACTCACACCCAGTCAAAAGATCTGGGTTTAATCCATCACCGTTCTTTAGCCCACTCTGCCACCCCAGTTCAGACATGGCTATATGCAAATCAGTCTGACCCTGTGCCTCATGGGAACAGTCCAGCCCGAACTGCGAAGCCATGTCTTCCCTGGACCGGAAACAAGCTTCCAAGGACCGGTTTCTGGCATTCCAGCCATCTTCAGCCCGGCTTGCTTGAATCCAGTGGCAAAGTGAGCAAGGGGCTCACGTCTGAGCATACCCTGCCACACTTATGGCGGCCAAAAGCGGAACAAAAGGGGGTGGTGATGGACGGAGCATCTGAATCAATCAAACACTCACACCCAGTCAAAAGATCTGGGTTTAATCCATCACCGTTCTTTAGACCACTCTGCCACCCCAGTTCAGACATGGCTATATGCAAATCAGTCTGACCCTGTGCCTCATGGGAACAGTCCAGCCCGAACTGCCAAGCCATGTCTTCCCTGGACCGGAAACAAGCTTCCGAGGACCGGTTTCTGGCATTTCAGCCGTCTTTAGCCCGGATTGCTTGAATCCAGTGGCAAAGTGAGCAAGGGACTCACGTCTGAGCATACCCTGCCACACTTATGGCGGCCAAAAGCGGTACAAAAGGGGGTGGTGATGGACGGAGCATCTGAATCAATCAAACACTCACACTCAGTCAAAAGATCTGGGCTTAATCCCTCACCGTTCCTTAGCCCACTCTGCCACCCCAGTTCAGACATGGCTATATGCAAATAAGTCTGCCCCTGTGCCTCATGGGAACAGTGCAGCCCGAACAGCCAATCCATGTCTTCCCTGGACCGGAAACAAGCTTCCGAGGACCGGTTTCTGGCATTCCAGCCGTCTTCAGCCCGGCTTGCTTGAATCCAGTGGCAAAGTTAGCAAGGGACTCACGTCTGAGCATACCCTGCAACACTTATGGCGGCCAAAAGCGGTACAAAAGGGGTGGTGATGAACGGAGCATCTGAATCAATCAAACACTCACACCAAGGCAAAAGATCTGGGTTTAATCCATCACTGTTCTTTAGCCCACTCTGCCACCCCAGTTCAGACATCGCTATATGCAAATCAGTCTGACCCTGTGCCTCATGGGAACAGTCCAGCCTGAACTGCCAAGCCGTGTCTTCCCTGAACCGGAAACAAGCTTCCGAGGACCGGTTTCTGGCATTCCAGCCGTCTTCAGCCCAGCTTGCTTGAATCCAGTGGCAAAGTGAGCAAGGGACTCACGTCTGAGCATACCCTGCCACACTTATGGCGGCCAAAAGCGGTACAAAAGGGGGTGGTGATGGACGGATCATCTGAATCAATGAAACACTCACATCCAGTCAAAAGATCTGGGTTTAATCCATCACCGTTCTTTAGCCCACTCTGCCACCCCAGTTCAGACATGGCTATATGCAAATCAGTCTGACCCTGTGCCTCAAGGGAACAGTCCAGCCCGAACTGCCAAGCTATGTCCTCCCTGGACCGGAAACAAGCTTCCAAGGACCGGTTTCTGGCATTCCAGCCAGCTTGCTTGAATCCAGTGGTAGAGTGAGCAAGGGACTCACGTCTGAGCATACCCTGCCACACTTATGGCGTCCAAAAGCAGTACAAAAGGGGGTGGTGATGGACGGAGCATCTGAATCAATCAAACACTCACACCCAGTCAAAAGATCTGGGTTTAATCCATCACCGTTCTTTAGCCCACTCTGCCACCCCAGTTCAGACATGGCTATATGCAAATCAGTCTGACCCTGTGCCTCATGGGAACAGTCCAGCCTGAACTGCCAAGCCGTGTCTTCCCTGGACCGGAAACAAGCTTCCGAGGACCGGTTTCTGGCATTCCAGCCGTCTTCAGCCCGGCTTGCTTGAATCCAGTGGCAAAGTGAGCAAGGGACTCACGTCTGAGCATACCCTGCCACACTTATGGCGGCCAAAAGCGGTACAAAAGGGGGTGGTGATGGACGGATCATCTGAATCAATGAAACACTCACATCCAGTCAAAAGATCTGGGTTTAATCCATCACCGTTCTTTAGCCCACTCTGCCACCCCAGTTTAGACATGGCTATAGGCAAATCAGTCTGACCCTGTGCCTCATGGGAACAGTCCATGGGAACATGTCTTCCCTGGACCGGAAACAAGCTTCTGAGGACCGGTTTCTGGCATTCCAGCCGTCTTCAGCCTGGCTTGCTTGAATCCAGTGGCAAAGTGAGCAAGGGACTCACGTCTGAGCATACCCTGCCACACTTATGGCGGCCAAAAGCGACACAAAAGGGGGTGGTGATGGACGGAGCATCTGAATCAATCAAACACTCACACCCAGTCAAAAGATCTGGGTTTAATCCATCACCGTTCTTTAGCCCACTCTGCCACCCCAGTTCAGACATGGCTATATGCAAATCAGTCTGACCCTGTGCCTCATGGGAACAGTCCAGCCCGAACTGCGAAGCCATGTCTTCCCTGGACCGGAAACAAGCTTCCAAGGACCGGTTTCTGGCATTCCAGCCATCTTCAGCCCGGCTTGCTTGAATCCAGTGGCAAAGTGAGCAAGGGGCTCACGTCTGAGCATACCCTGCCACACTTATGGCGGCCAAAAGCGGAACAAAAGGGGGTGGTGATGGACGGAGCATCTGAATCAATCAAACACTCACACCCAGTCAAAAGATCTGGGTTTAATCCATCACCGTTCTTTAGACCACTCTGCCACCCCAGTTCAGACATGGCTATATGCAAATCAGTCTGACCCTGTGCCTCATGGGAACAGTCCAGCCCGAACTGCCAAGCCATGTCTTCCCTGGACCGGAAACAAGCTTCCGAGGACCGGTTTCTGGCATTTCAGCCGTCTTTAGCCCGGATTGCTTGAATCCAGTGGCAAAGTGAGCAAGGGACTCACGTCTGAGCATACCCTGCCACACTTATGGCGGCCAAAAGCGGTACAAAAGGGGGTGGTGATGGACGGAGCATCTGAATCAATCAAACACTCACACTCAGTCAAAAGATCTGGGCTTAATCCCTCACCGTTCCTTAGCCCACTCTGCCACCCCAGTTCAGACATGGCTATATGCAAATAAGTCTGCCCCTGTGCCTCATGGGAACAGTGCAGCCCGAACAGCCAATCCATGTCTTCCCTGGACCGGAAACAAGCTTCCGAGGACCGGTTTCTGGCATTCCAGCCGTCTTCAGCCCGGCTTGCTTGAATCCAGTGGCAAAGTTAGCAAGGGACTCACGTCTGAGCATACCCTGCAACACTTATGGCGGCCAAAAGCGGTACAAAAGGGGTGGTGATGAACGGAGCATCTGAATCAATCAAACACTCACACCAAGGCAAAAGATCTGGGTTTAATCCATCACTGTTCTTTAGCCCACTCTGCCACCCCAGTTCAGACATCGCTATATGCAAATCAGTCTGACCCTGTGCCTCATGGGAACAGTCCAGCCTGAACTGCCAAGCCGTGTCTTCCCTGAACCGGAAACAAGCTTCCGAGGACCGGTTTCTGGCATTCCAGCCGTCTTCAGCCCAGCTTGCTTGAATCCAGTGGCAAAGTGAGCAAGGGACTCACGTCTGAGCATACCCTGCCACACTTATGGCGGCCAAAAGCGGTACAAAAGGGGGTGGTGATGGACGGATCATCTGAATCAATGAAACACTCACATCCAGTCAAAAGATCTGGGTTTAATCCATCACCGTTCTTTAGCCCACTCTGCCACCCCAGTTCAGACATGGCTATATGCAAATCAGTCTGACCCTGTGCCTCAAGGGAACAGTCCAGCCCGAACTGCCAAGCTATGTCCTCCCTGGACCGGAAACAAGCTTCCAAGGACCGGTTTCTGGCATTCCAGCCAGCTTGCTTGAATCCAGTGGTAGAGTGAGCAAGGGACTCACGTCTGAGCATACCCTGCCACACTTATGGCGTCCAAAAGCAGTACAAAAGGGGGTGGTGATGGACGGAGCATCTGAATCAATCAAACACTCACACCCAGTCAAAAGATCTGGGTTTAATCCATCACCGTTCTTTAGCCCACTCTGCCACCCCAGTTCAGACATGGCTATATGCAAATCAGTCTGACCCTGTGCCTCATGGGAACAGTCCAGCCTGAACTGCCAAGCCGTGTCTTCCCTGGACCGGAAACAAGCTTCCGAGGACCGGTTTCTGGCATTCCAGCCGTCTTCAGCCCGGCTTGCTTGAATCCAGTGGCAAAGTGAGCAAGGGACTCACGTCTGAGCATACCCTGCCACACTTATGGCGGCCAAAAGCGGTATAAAAGGGGGTGGTGATGGACGGATCATCTGAATCAATGAAACACTCACATCCAGTCAAAAGATCTGGGTTTAATCCATCACCGTTCTTTAGCCCACTCTGCCACCCCAGTTTAGACATGGCTATAGGCAAATCAGTCTGACCCTGTGCCTCATGGGAACAGTCCATGGGAACATGTCTTCCCTGGACCGGAAACAAGCTTCTGAGGACCGGTTTCTGGCATTCCAGCCGTCTTCAGCCTGGCTTGCTTGAATCCAGTGGCAAAGTGAGCAAGGGACTCACGTCTGAGCATACCCTGCCACACTTATGGCGGCCAAAAGCGATACAAAAGGGGGTGGTGATGGACGGAGCATCTGAATCAATCAAACACTCACACCCAGTCAAAAGATCTGGGTTTAATCCATCACCGTTCTTTAGCCCACTCTGCCACCCCAGTTCAGACATGGCTATATGCAAATCAGTCTGACCCTGTGCCTCATGGGAACAGTCCAGCCCGAACTGCGAAGCCATGTCTTCCCTGGACCGGAAACAAGCTTCCAAGGACCGGTTTCTGGCATTCCAGCCATCTTCAGCCCGGCTTGCTTGAATCCAGTGGCAAAGTGAGCAAGGGGCTCACGTCTGAGCATACCCTGCCACACTTATGGCGGCCAAAAGCGGAACAAAAGGGGGTGGGGATGGACGGAGCATCTGAATCAATCAAACACTCACACCCAGTCAAAAGATCTGGGTTTAATCCATCACCGTTCTTTAGACCACTCTGCCACCCCAGTTCAGACATGGCTATATGCAAATCAGTCTGACCCTGTGCCTCATGGGAACAGTCCAGCCCGAACTGCCAAGCCATGTCTTCCCTGGACCGGAAACAAGCTTCCGAGGACCGGTTTCTGGCATTTCAGCCGTCTTTAGCCCGGCTTGCTTGAATCCAGTGGCAAAGTGAGCAAGGGACTCACGTCTGAGCATACCCTGCCACACTTATGGCGGCCAAAAGCGGTACAAAAGGGGGTGGTGATGGACGGAGCATCTGAATCAATCAAACACTCACACTCAGTCAAAAGATCTGGGCTTAATCCCTCACCGTTCCTTAGCCCACTCTGCCACCCCAGTTCAGACATGGCTATATGCAAATAAGTCTGCCCCTGTGCCTCATGGGAACAGTGCAGCCCGAACAGCCAATCCATGTCTTCCCTGGACCGGAAACAAGCTTCCGAGGACCGGTTTCTGGCATTTCAGCCGTCTTCAGCCCGGCTTGCTTGAATCCAGTGGCAAAGTTAGCAAGGGACTCACGTCTGAGCATACCCTGCAACACTTATGGCGGCCAAAAGCGGTACAAAAGGGGTGGTGATGAACGGAGCATCTGAATCAATCAAACACTCACACCAAGGCAAAAGATCTGGGTTTAATCCATCACTGTTCTTTAGCCCACTCTGCCACCCCAGTTCAGACATCGCTATATGCAAATCAGTCTGACCCTGTGCCTCATGGGAACAGTCCAGCCTGAACTGCCAAGCCGTGTCTTCCCTGAACCGGAAACAAGCTTCCGAGGACCGGTTTCTGGCATTCCAGCCGTCTTCAGCCCAGCTTGCTTGAATCCAGTGGCAAAGTGAGCAAGGGACTCACGTCTGAGCACACCCTGCCACACTTATGGCGGCCAAAAGCGGTACAAAAGGGGGTGGTGATGGACGGATCATCTGAATCAATGAAACACTCACATCCAGTCAAAAGATCTGGGTTTAATCCATCACCGTTCTTTAGCCCACTCTGCCACCCCAGTTCAGACATGGCTATATGCAAATCAGTCTGACCCTGTGCCTCAAGGGAACAGTCCAGCCCGAACTGCCAAGCTATGTCCTCCCTGGACCGGAAACAAGCTTCCAAGGACCGGTTTCTGGCATTCCAGCCAGCTTGCTTGAATCCAGTGGTAGAGTGAGCAAGGGACTCACGTCTGAGCATACCCTGCCACACTTATGGCGTCCAAAAGCAGTACAAAAGGGGGTGGTGATGGACGGAGCATCTGAATCAATCAAACACTCACACCCAGTCAAAAGATCTGGGTTTAATCCATCACCGTTCTTTAGCCCACTCTGCCACCCCAGTTCAGACATGGCTATATGCAAATCAGTCTGACCCTGTGCCTCATGGGAACAGTCCAGCCTGAACTGCCAAGCCGTGTCTTCCCTGGACCGGAAACAAGCTTCCGAGGACCGGTTTCTGGCATTCCAGCCGTCTTCAGCCCGGCTTGCTTGAATCCAGTGGCAAAGTGAGCAAGGGACTCACGTCTGAGCATACCCTGCCACACTTATGGCGGCCAAAAGCGGTACAAAAGGGGGTGGTGATGGACGGATCATCTGAATCAATGAAACACTCACATCCAGTCAAAAGATCTGGGTTTAATCCATCACCGTTCTTTAGCCCACTCTGCCACCCCAGTTTAGACATGGCTATAGGCAAATCAGTCTGACCCTGTGCCTCATGGGAACAGTCCATGGGAACATGTCTTCCCTGGACCGGAAACAAGCTTCTGAGGACCGGTTTCTGGCATTCCAGCCGTCTTCAGCCTGGCTTGCTTGAATCCAGTGGCAAAGTGAGCAAGGGACTCACGTCTGAGCATACCCTGCCACACTTATGGCGGCCAAAAGCGATACAAAAGGGGGTGGTGATGGACGGAGCATCTGAATCAATCAAACACTCACACCCAGTCAAAAGATCTGGGTTTAATCCATCACCGTTCTTTAGCCCACTCTGCCACCCCAGTTCAGACATGGCTATATGCAAATCAGTCTGACCCTGTGCCTCATGGGAACAGTCCAGCCCGAACTGCGAAGCCATGTCTTCCCTGGACCGGAAACAAGCTTCCAAGGACCGGTTTCTGGCATTCCAGCCATCTTCAGCCCGGCTTGCTTGAATCCAGTGGCAAAGTGAGCAAGGGGCTCACGTCTGAGCATACCCTGCCACACTTATGGCGGCCAAAAGCGGAACAAAAGGGGGTGGTGATGGACGGAGCATCTGAATCAATCAAACACTCACACCCAGTCAAAAGATCTGGGTTTAATCCATCACCGTTCTTTAGACCACTCTGCCACCCCAGTTCAGACATGGCTATATGCAAATCAGTCTGACCCTGTGCCTCATGGGAACAGTCCAGCCCGAACTGCCAAGCCATGTCTTCCCTGGACCGGAAACAAGCTTCCGAGGACCGGTTTCTGGCATTTCAGCCGTCTTTAGCCCGGATTGCTTGAATCCAGTGGCAAAGTGAGCAAGGGACTCACGTCTGAGCATACCCTGCCACACTTATGGCGGCCAAAAGCGGTACAAAAGGGGGTGGTGATGGACGGAGCATCTGAATCAATCAAACACTCACACTCAGTCAAAAGATCTGGGCTTAATCCCTCACCGTTCCTTAGCCCACTCTGCCACCCCAGTTCAGACATGGCTATATGCAAATAAGTCTGCCCCTGTGCCTCATGGGAACAGTGCAGCCCGAACAGCCAATCCATGTCTTCCCTGGACCGGAAACAAGCTTCCGAGGACCGGTTTCTGGCATTCCAGCCGTCTTCAGCCCGGCTTGCTTGAATCCAGTGGCAAAGTGAGCAAGGGACTCACGTCTGAGCATACCCTGCAACACTTATGGCGGCCAAAAGCGGTACAAAAGGGGTGGTGATGAACGGAGCATCTGAATCAATCAAACACTCACACCAAGGCAAAAGATCTGGGTTTAATCCATCACTGTTCTTTAGCCCACTCTGCCACCCCAGTTCAGACATCGCTATATGCAAATCAGTCTGACCCTGTGCCTCATGGGAACAGTCCAGCCTGAACTGCCAAGCCGTGTCTTCCCTGAACCGGAAACAAGCTTCCGAGGACCGGTTTCTGGCATTCCAGCCGTCTTCAGCCCAGCTTGCTTGAATCCAGTGGCAAAGTGAGCAAGGGACTCACGTCTGAGCATACCCTGCCACACTTATGGCGGCCAAAAGCGGTACAAAAGGGGGTGGTGATGGACGGATCATCTGAATCAATGAAACACTCACATCCAGTCAAAAGATCTGGGTTTAATCCATCACCGTTCTTTAGCCCACTCTGCCACCCCAGTTCAGACATGGCTATATGCAAATCAGTCTGACCCTGTGCCTCAAGGGAACAGTCCAGCCCGAACTGCCAAGCTATGTCCTCCCTGGACCGGAAACAAGCTTCCAAGGACCGGTTTCTGGCATTCCAGCCAGCTTGCTTGAATCCAGTGGTAGAGTGAGCAAGGGACTCACGTCTGAGCATACCCTGCCACACTTATGGCGTCCAAAAGCAGTACAAAAGGGGGTGGTGATGGACGGAGCATCTGAATCAATCAAACACTCACACCCAGTCAAAAGATCTGGGTTTAATCCATCACCGTTCTTTAGCCCACTCTGCCACCCCAGTTCAGACATGGCTATATGCAAATCAGTCTGACCCTGTGCCTCATGGGAACAGTCCAGCCTGAACTGCCAAGCCGTGTCTTCCCTGGACCGGAAACAAGCTTCCGAGGACCGGTTTCTGGCATTCCAGCCGTCTTCAGCCCGGCTTGCTTGAATCCAGTGGCAAAGTGAGCAAGGGACTCACGTCTGAGCATACCCTGCCACACTTATGGCGGCCAAAAGCGGTACAAAAGGGGGTGGTGATGGACGGATCATCTGAATCAATGAAACACTCACATCCAGTCAAAAGATCTGGGTTTAATCCATCACCGTTCTTTAGCCCACTCTGCCACCCCAGTTCAGACATGGCTATATGCAAATCAGTCTGACCCTGTGCCTCAAGGGAACAGTCCAGCCCAAACTGCCAAGCTATGTCCTCCCTGGACCGGAAACAAGCTTCCAAGGACCGATTTCTGGCATTTCAGCCGGCTTGCTTGAATCCAGTGGTAGAGTGAGCAAGGGACTCACGTCTGAGCATACCCTGCCACACTTATGGCGTCCAAAAGCAGTACAAAAGGGGGTGGTGATGGACGGAGCATCTGAATCAATCAAACACTCACACCCAGTCAAAAGATCTGGGTTTAATCCATCACCGTTCTTTAGCCCACTCTGCCACCCCAGTTCAGACATGGCTATATGCAAATCAGTCTGACCCTGTGCCTCATGAGAACAGTCCAGCCCGAACTGCCAAGCCATGTCTTCCCTGGACCGGAAACAAGCTTCCGAGGACCGGTTTCTGGCATTCCAGCCGGCTTCAGCCCGGCTTGCTTGAATCCAGTGGCAAAGTGAGCAAGGGACTCACGTCTGAGCATACCCTGCCACACTTATGGCGGCCAAAAGCGGCACAAAAGGGGGTGGTGATGGACGGAGCATCTGAATCAATCAAACACTCACACCAAGTCAAAAGATCTGGGTTTAATCCATCACCGTTGTTTAGCCCACTCTGCCACCCCAGTTCAGACATGGCTATATGCAAATCAGTCTGACTCTGTGCCTCATGGGAACAGTCCAGCCCGAACTGCCAAGCCATGTCTTCCCTGGACCGGAAACAAGCTTTCGAGGACCGGTTTCTGGCATTCCAGCCGTGTTCAGCCCGGCTTGCTTGAATCCAGTGGCAAAGTGAGCAAGGGACTCACGTCTGAGCATACCCTGCCACACTTATGGCGGCCAAAAGCGGTACAAAAGGGGGTGGTGATGGACGGAGCATCTGAATCAATCAAACACTCACACCCAGTCAAAAGATCTGGGTTTAATCCATCACCGTTCTTTAGCCCCCGCTGCAACCCCAGTTCAGAAATGGCTATATGCAAATCAGTCTGACCCTGTGCCTCATGGGAACAGTCCAGCCTGAACTGCCAAGCCATGTCTTTCCTGGACCCGAAACAAGCTTCCGAGGACCGGATTCTGGCATTCCAGCCGTCTTCAGCCCGGCTTGCTTGAATCCAGTGGCAAAGTGAGCAAGGGACTCACGTCTGAGCATACCCTGCGACACTTATGGCGGCCAAAAGCGGTACAAAAGGGGGTGGTGATGGACGGATCATCTGAATCAATCAAACTCACACCCAGTCAAAAGATCTGGGTTTAATCCATCACCGTTCTTTAGCCCACTCTGCCACCCCAGTTCAGACATGGCTATATGCAAATCAGTCTGACCCTGTGCCTCAAGGGAACAGTCCAGCCCGAACTGCCAAGCTATGTCCTCCCTGGACCGGAAACAAGCTTCCAAGGACCGGTTTCTGGCATTCCAGCCAGCTTGCTTGAATCCAGTGGTAGAGTGAGCAAGGGACTCACGTCTGAGCATACCCTGCCACACTTATGGCGTCCAAAAGCAGTACAAAAGGGGGTGGTGATGGACGGAGCATCTGAATCAATCAAACACTCACACCCAGTCAAAAGATCTGGGTTTAATCCATCACCGTTCTTTAGCCCACTCTGCCACCCCAGTTCAGACATGGCTATATGCAAATCAGTCTGACCCTGTGCCTCATGGGAACAGTCCAGCCTGAACTGCCAAGCCGTGTCTTCCCTGGACCGGAAACAAGCTTCCGAGGACCGGTTTCTGGCATTCCAGCCGTCTTCAGCCCGGCTTGCTTGAATCCAGTGGCAAAGTGAGCAAGGGACTCACGTCTGAGCATACCCTGCCACACTTATGGCGGCCAAAAGCGGTACAAAAGGGGGTGGTGATGGACGGATCATCTGAATCAATGAAACACTCACATCCAGTCAAAAGATCTGGGTTTAATCCATCACCGTTCTTTAGCCCACTCTGCCACCCCAGTTTAGACATGGCTATAGGCAAATCAGTCTGACCCTGTGCCTCATGGGAACAGTCCATGGGAACATGTCTTCCCTGGACCGGAAACAAGCTTCTGAGGACCGGTTTCTGGCATTCCAGCCGTCTTCAGCCTGGCTTGCTTGAATCCAGTGGCAAAGTGAGCAAGGGACTCACGTCTGAGCATACCCTGCCACACTTATGGCGGCCAAAAGCGATCCAAAAGGGGGTGGTGATGGACGGAGCATCTGAATCAATCAAACACTCACACCCAGTCAAAAGATCTGGGTTTAATCCATCACCGTTCTTTAGCCCACTCTGCCACCCCAGTTCAGACATGGCTATATGCAAATCAGTCTGACCCTGTGCCTCATGGGAACAGTCCAGCCCGAACTGCGAAGCCATGTCTTCCCTGGACCGGAAACAAGCTTCCAAGGACCGGTTTCTGGCATTCCAGCCATCTTCAGCCCGGCTTGCTTGAATCCAGTGGCAAAGTGAGCAAGGGGCTCACGTCTGAGCATACCCTGCCACACTTATGGCGGCCAAAAGCGGAACAAAAGGGGGTGGTGATGGACGGAGCATCTGAATCAATCAAACACTCACACCCAGTCAAAAGATCTGGGTTTAATCCATCACCGTTCTTTAGACCACTCTGCCACCCCAGTTCAGACATGGCTATATGCAAATCAGTCTGACCCTGTGCCTCATGGGAACAGTCCAGCCCGAACTGCCAAGCCATGTCTTCCCTGGACCGGAAACAAGCTTCCGAGGACCGGTTTCTGGCATTTCAGCCGTCTTTAGCCCGGATTGCTTGAATCCAGTGGCAAAGTGAGCAAGGGACTCACGTCTGAGCATACCCTGCCACACTTATGGCGGCCAAAAGCGGTACAAAAGGGGGTGGTGATGGACGGAGCATCTGAATCAATCAAACACTCACACTCAGTCAAAAGATCTGGGCTTAATCCCTCACCGTTCCTTAGCCCACTCTGCCACCCCAGTTCAGACATGGCTATATGCAAATAAGTCTGCCCCTGTGCCTCATGGGAACAGTGCAGCCCGAACAGCCAATCCATGTCTTCCCTGGACCGGAAACAAGCTTCCGAGGACCGGTTTCTGGCATTCCAGCCGTCTTCAGCCCGGCTTGCTTGAATCCAGTGGCAAAGTTAGCAAGGGACTCACGTCTGAGCATACCCTGCAACACTTATGGCGGCCAAAAGCGGTACAAAAGGGGTGGTGATGAACGGAGCATCTGAATCAATCAAACACTCACACCAAGGCAAAAGATCTGGGTTTAATCCATCACTGTTCTTTAGCCCACTCTGCCACCCCAGTTCAGACATCGCTATATGCAAATCAGTCTGACCCTGTGCCTCATGGGAACAGTCCAGCCTGAACTGCCAAGCCGTGTCTTCCCTGAACCGGAAACAAGCTTCCGAGGACCGGTTTCTGGCATTCCAGCCGTCTTCAGCCCAGCTTGCTTGAATCCAGTGGCAAAGTGAGCAAGGGACTCACGTCTGAGCACACCCTGCCACACTTATGGCGGCCAAAAGCGGTACAAAAGGGGGTGGTGATGGACGGATCATCTGAATCAATGAAACACTCACATCCAGTCAAAAGATCTGGGTTTAATCCATCACCGTTCTTTAGCCCACTCTGCCACCCCAGTTCAGACATGGCTATATGCAAATCAGTCTGACCCTGTGCCTCAAGGGAACAGTCCAGCCCGAACTGCCAAGCTATGTCCTCCCTGGACCGGAAACAAGCTTCCAAGGACCGGTTTCTGGCATTCCAGCCAGCTTGCTTGAATCCAGTGGTAGAGTGAGCAAGGGACTCACGTCTGAGCATACCCTGCCACACTTATGGCGTCCAAAAGCAGTACAAAAGGGGGTGGTGATGGACGGAGCATCTGAATCAATCAAACACTCACACCCAGTCAAAAGATCTGGGTTTAATCCATCACCGTTCTTTAGCCCACTCTGCCACCCCAGTTCAGACATGGCTATATGCAAATCAGTCTGACCCTGTGCCTCATGGGAACAGTCCAGCCTGAACTGCCAAGCCGTGTCTTCCCTGGACCGGAAACAAGCTTCCGAGGACCGGTTTCTGGCATTCCAGCCGTCTTCAGCCCGGCTTGCTTGAATCCAGTGGCAAAGTGAGCAAGGGACTCACGTCTGAGCATACCCTGCCACACTTATGGCGGCCAAAAGCGGTACAAAAGGGGGTGGTGATGGACGGATCATCTGAATCAATGAAACACTCACATCCAGTCAAAAGATCTGGGTTTAATCCATCACCGTTCTTTAGCCCACTCTGCCACCCCAGTTTAGACATGGCTATAGGCAAATCAGTCTGACCCTGTGCCTCATGGGAACAGTCCATGGGAACATGTCTTCCCTGGACCGGAAACAAGCTTCTGAGGACCGGTTTCTGGCATTCCAGCCGTCTTCAGCCTGGCTTGCTTGAATCCAGTGGCAAAGTGAGCAAGGGACTCACGTCTGAGCATACCCTGCCACACTTATGGCGGCCAAAAGCGATACAAAAGGGGGTGGTGATGGACGGAGCATCTGAATCAATCAAACACTCACACCCAGTCAAAAGATCTGGGTTTAATCCATCACCGTTCTTTAGCCCACTCTGCCACCCCAGTTCAGACATGGCTATATGCAAATCAGTCTGACCCTGTGCCTCATGGGAACAGTCCAGCCCGAACTGCGAAGCCATGTCTTCCCTGGACCGGAAACAAGCTTCCAAGGACCGGTTTCTGGCATTCCAGCCATCTTCAGCCCGGCTTGCTTGAATCCAGTGGCAAAGTGAGCAAGGGGCTCACGTCTGAGCATACCCTGCCACACTTATGGCGGCCAAAAGCGGAACAAAAGGGGGTGGTGATGGACGGAGCATCTGAATCAATCAAACACTCACACCCAGTCAAAAGATCTGGGTTTAATCCATCACCGTTCTTTAGACCACTCTGCCACCCCAGTTCAGACATGGCTATATGCAAATCAGTCTGACCCTGTGCCTCATGGGAACAGTCCAGCCCGAACTGCCAAGCCATGTCTTCCCTGGACCGGAAACAAGCTTCCGAGGACCGGTTTCTGGCATTTCAGCCGTCTTTAGCCCGGATTGCTTGAATCCAGTGGCAAAGTGAGCAAGGGACTCACGTCTGAGCATACCCTGCCACACTTATGGCGGCCAAAAGCGGTACAAAAGGGGGTGGTGATGGACGGAGCATCTGAATCAATCAAACACTCACACTCAGTCAAAAGATCTGGGCTTAATCCCTCACCGTTCCTTAGCCCACTCTGCCACCCCAGTTCAGACATGGCTATATGCAAATAAGTCTGCCCCTGTGCCTCATGGGAACAGTGCAGCCCGAACAGCCAATCCATGTCTTCGCTGGACCGGAAACAAGCTTCCGAGGACCGGTTTCTGGCATTCCAGCCGTCTTCAGCCCGGCTTGCTTGAATCCAGTGGCAAAGTGAGCAAGGGACTCACGTCTGAGCATACCCTGCAACACTTATGGCGGCCAAAAGCGGTACAAAAGGGGTGGTGATGAACGGAGCATCTGAATCAATCAAACACTCACACCAAGGCAAAAGATCTGGGTTTAATCCATCACTGTTCTTTAGCCCACTCTGCCACCCCAGTTCAGACATCGCTATATGCAAATCAGTCTGACCCTGTGCCTCATGGGAACAGTCCAGCCTGAACTGCCAAGCCGTGTCTTCCCTGAACCGGAAACAAGCTTCCGAGGACCGGTTTCTGGCATTCCAGCCGTCTTCAGCCCAGCTTGCTTGAATCCAGTGGCAAAGTGAGCAAGGGACTCACGTCTGAGCATACCCTGCCACACTTATGGCGGCCAAAAGCGGTACAAAAGGGGGTGGTGATGGACGGATCATCTGAATCAATGAAACACTCACATCCAGTCAAAAGATCTGGGTTTAATCCATCACCGTTCTTTAGCCCACTCTGCCACCCCAGTTCAGACATGGCTATATGCAAATCAGTCTGACCCTGTGCCTCAAGGGAACAGTCCAGCCCGAACTGCCAAGCTATGTCCTCCCTGGACCGGAAACAAGCTTCCAAGGACCGGTTTCTGGCATTCCAGCCAGCTTGCTTGAATCCAGTGGTAGAGTGAGCAAGGGACTCACGTCTGAGCATACCCTGCCACACTTATGGCGTCCAAAGGCAGTACAAAAGGGGGTGGTGATGGACGGAGCATCTGAATCAATCAAACACTCACACCCAGTCAAAAGATCTGGGTTTAATCCATCACCGTTCTTTAGCCCACTCTGCCACCCCAGTTCAGACATGGCTATATGCAAATCAGTCTGACCCTGTGCCTCATGGGAACAGTCCAGCCTGAACTGCCAAGCCGTGTCTTCCCTGGACCGGAAACAAGCTTCCGAGGACCGGTTTCTGGCATTCCAGCCGTCTTCAGCCCGGCTTGCTTGAATCCAGTGGCAAAGTGAGCAAGGGACTCACGTCTGAGCATACCCTGCCACACTTATGGCGGCCAAAAGCGGTACAAAAGGGGGTGGTGATGGACGGATCATCTGAATCAATGAAACACTCACATCCAGTCAAAAGATCTGGGTTTAATCCATCACCGTTCTTTAGCCCACTCTGCCACCCCAGTTCAGACATGGCTATATGCAAATCAGTCTGACCCTGTGCCTCAAGGGAACAGTCCAGCCCGAACTGCCAAGCTATGTCCTCCCTGGACCGGAAACAAGCTTCCAAGGACCGATTTCTGGCATTTCAGCCGGCTTGCTTGAATCCAGTGGTAGAGTGAGCAAGGGACTCACGTCTGAGCATACCCTGCCACACTTATGGCGTCCAAAAGCAGTACAAAAGGGGGTGGTGATGGACGGAGCATCTGAATCAATCAAACACTCACACCCAGTCAAAAGATCTGGGTTTAATCCATCACCGTTCTTTAGCCCACTCTGCCACCCCAGTTCAGACATGGCTATATGCAAATCAGTCTGACCCTGTGCCTCATGGGAACAGTCCAGCCCGAACTGCCAAGCCATGTCTTCCCTGGACCGGAAACAAGCTTCCGAGGACCGGTTTCTGGCATTCCAGCCGGCTTCAGCCTGGCTTGCTTGAATCCAGTGGCAAAGTGAGCAAGGGACTCACGTCTGAGCATACCCTGCCACACTTATGGCGGCCAAAAGCGGCACAAAAGGGGGTGGTGATGGACGGAGCATCTGAATCAATCAAACACTCACACCAAGTCAAAAGATCTGGGTTTAATCCATCACCGTTGTTTAGCCCACTCTGCCACCCCAGTTCAGACATGGCTATATGCAAATCAGTCTGACTCTGTGCCTCATGGGAACAGTCCAGCCCGAACTGCCAAGCCATGTCTTCCCTGGACCGGAAACAAGCTTTCGAGGACCGGTTTCTGGCATTCCAGCCGTGTTCAGCCCGGCTTGCTTGAATCCAGTGGCAAAGTGAGCAAGGGACTCACGTCTGAGCATACCCTGCCACACTTATGGCGGCCAAAAGCGGTACAAAAGGGGGTGGTGATGGACGGAGCATCTGAATCAATCAAACACTCACACCCAGTCAAAAGATCTGGGTTTAATCCATCACCGTTCTTTAGCCCACGCTGCCACCCCAGTTCAGAAATGGCTATATGCAAATCAGTCTGACCCTGTGCCTCATGGGAACGGTCCAGCCTGAACTGCCAAGCCATGTCTTTCCTGGACCCGAAACAAGCTTCCGAGGACCGGATTCTGGCATTCCAGCCGTCTTCAGCCCGGCTTGCTTGAATCCAGTGGCAAAGTGAGCAAGGGACTCACGTCTGAGCATACCCTGCGACACTTATGGCGGCCAAAAGCGGTACAAAAGGGGGTGGTGATGGACGGATCATCTGAATCAATCAAACTCACACCCAGTCAAAAGATCTGGGTTTAATCCATCACCGTTCTTTAGCCCACTCTGCCACCCCAGTTCAGACATGGCTATATGCAAATCAGTCTGACCCTGTACCTCATGGGAACAGTCCAGCCCGAACTGCCAAGCCATGTCCTCCCTGGACCGGAAACAAGCTTCCGAGGACCGGTTTCTGGCATTCCAGCCGGCTTGCTTGAATCCAGTGGCAGAGTGAGCAAGGGACTCACGTCTGAGCATACCCTGCCACACTTATGGCGTCCAAAAGCGGTACAAAAGGGGGTGGTGATGGACGGAGCATCTGAATCAATCAAACACTCACACCCAGTCAAAAGATCTGGGTTTAATCCATCACCGTTCTTTAGCCCACTTTGCCACCCCAGTGCAGACATGGCTATATGCAAATCAGTCTGACCCTGTGCCTCATGGGAACAGTCCAGCCCGAACTGCCAAGCCATGTCTTTCCTGGACCGGAAACAAGCTTCCGAGGACCGGTTTCTGGCATTCCAGCCGTCTTCCGCCCGGCTTGCTTGAATCCAGTGGCAAAGTGAGCAAGGGACTCACGTCTGAGCATACCCTGCCACACTTATGGAGGCCAAAAGCGGTACAAAAGGGGGTGGTGATGGACGAAGCATCTGAATCAATCAAACACTCACACCCAGTCAAAAGATCTGGGTTTAATCCATCACCGTTCTTTAGCCCACTCTGCCACCCCAGTTTAGACATGGCTATATGCAAATCAGTCTGACCTTGTGCCTCATGGGAACAGTCCATGGGAACATGTCTTCCCTGGACCAGAAACAAGCTTCTGAGGACTGGTTTCTGGCATTCCCGCCGTCTTCAGCCTGGCTTGCTTGAATCCAGTGGCAAAGTGAGCAAGGGACTCACGTCTGAGCATACCCTGCCACACTTATGGCGGCCAAAAGCGGTACAAAAGGGGGTGGTGATGGACGGAGCATCTGAATCAATCAAACACTCACACCCAGTCAAAAGATCTGGGTTTAATCCATCACCGTTCTTTAGCCCACTCTGCCACCCCAGTTCAGACATGGCTATATGCAAATCAGTCTGACCCTGTGCCTCATGGGAACAGTCCAGCCCGAACTGCCAAGCCATGTCTTCCCTGGACCGGAAACAAGCTTCCGAAAACCGGTTTCTGGCATTTCAGCCGTCTTCAGCCCGGCTTGCTTGAATCCAGTGGCAAAGAGAGCAAGGGACTCACGTCTGAGCATACCCTGCCACACTTATGGCGGCCAAAAGCGGTACAAAAGGGGGTGGTGATGGACGGAGCATCTGAATCAATCAAACACTCACACCCAGTCAAAAGATCTGGGTTTAATCCATCACCGTTCTTTAGCCCACTCTGCCACTGTGAGAAGTTGGCCTGATGTGCAGTGCTCACTATTCTAGTGATCACTATATATCAGTCCAAACAACCCTTATTGATGATTGGTTGTAAGTCAACCTTATAGACCAGCTATCCTAGTAGCATGGATACGAGCAGTCTAAGGCTAAGACTCTAGAGGGCGTGTTAAGCCAGCTGTTTTACCATCACATTACCCCTTGAACACCCAGTGAAAGGACACCACACAAGTGTTATGAAAATAAACAATGTCTTTATTAGAATCACAACAACCCTGTACTCTTTATGAGGACAGGGTGCTAAGCACACAACAAAACTCTTATGAAAATACTTAAGTTAGCACGTTATACACAAATGCCCGAGGGGCACGAAAAACCATATATTCTAAAAGTGGAATGCGAAATTACTAGCAGGTAAGTACAGTACTAATAGGCTTTGGAATCGCTAGGACTTGACTATAGAATCGTTAGATTACTTCTAGGAGACCTAGGGGACTCGGGTGCAGAGTGTGCACTCTCACGCGGGATGCGGGACAAAGTCTATGGAGGCTAGTAAAGGCAAAGTTAGTGTTCACGGGCGAACCCGACCTGGTAGGGAGAAAACGACAGTGGATCCTGACCCTAGGATAGTGAGGCTATGCTGGGACACCGAAGTGCCGAAGTTACCTAGCCCAGGGGCTGCAGCTGCATAGGTCTGAAAAGACGTCGGGAATCTCGTTGCCGGACCAGGAGCCTGGAAGGAAGAAGTTGCTGGCAGGCGACCAGTGAAGAAAAGTTCGATGGATCCAAGCCTGGATCAAGGAAGAAGAAAACCTGAAAGCAGAGGGGACCAAGTTCTTGAATCACTAGCCAGTGATTAAGTGGGCACCAGGATGGCACCGGGCGAAGTCACCGCAGTCAGGTGAGTGGGCGCTGCTGGGCTCTGCAGTCTCTCGGACCAGGAGGCGTTGTCGGCGACCAGGATGGAGGTGCGAGCTGTCCCACGAAGGTTCTTGCTGTCGACGTCGCTGGACCCAGGATTGGGCAACAAGTCTTGGCAAATGCAAGGCCCACGCGGTGGACCTAAAATGGCGTCTTAGCCGGACCAGGAGGGTCCAGGGTACTTCTCCGGTGGAGGGAAGCAAGGGCCAGTCTGGAGCAACCAGACCAGCAGCAGAAATGTCGTCGGGCGTCGTCAGGAAGGCCACAAGCCAGCGGGCTAGTAGCCAAACAACGCGGTGAGCAGTAAAAAGCAGAAGGGCCCCACGCAGATCGTGGAGATGCTGGGGGGCTGCTCTTCGGTGCTGGAGCTGCTCAGGGTGGGGGCTTCTCGGACCCCAAAGCACTCACCAGGAATTCACTCGGCGGGCTTGCTGTTCAGAAGTCGTGCAGTCTTGAAGATGGCCGGTCCCTCGAGGTCTCGTCACACCCACGAATCTCAGCGTGACTGATGATGTAGGTAGAGGTCAGAGGTGCCAGGGAAGCCGGTTCTCGTCGAGCTGGGCAGTCGGATTCCGGAGGAAGGACGTGCAGCAGACCGCAGTGTTCTTAGATGGTGCCTGCGGATGCAGGGTGACTACTCCTTAGTCACAAGGGAGAAATCTTAGGAAGAAGTCTTGAGTTCCTTTCGTGGAAAGTAGTTTCAGGATTCAAAGATGATCTGATTTGGAAGGGGGCCAGTCTCTACCTTTATCTGGGAAAAGGGGGCTGGCACGCGACTAAGTCCTGCCCTATGGGTGGGACCAGGAGGGGGGTGGTTACACCCACTTCCTTGGCGGGCTTTCCCCAGGCCAGGGGCTGGAGTGCCCCTGGAACTGGTTTCAGCCGGCCTATGCACAGTGAGCACCGGGGTGCCACTTGCAGTCACCTTCCTCTAAAGCCCTGCCTACCTACAATACACAAAACCCTGTCTGGGACGGTGCTGGCACCGCCCCTGGCAGGAAACCCTTTGTCCTTATCTCCTGCTCTGGGAGGACTCCCAGCAGCAGGAGGGCAGACTTGTGTCTCGGTGGCAGCATCCATTTTGTGGATGCTAAGGCTCTGTCTGACTTTTAACCGGGTTATAGGTTACATGCATGTCGTGTCCCTCTAGAAGGGTGGAATGCTAACCCCGTCGCCAGAATTGGCGAGGGGTTAGTATTCCAATTCGTATGACACCTTACTCGACATGTTTTGATAAAGCGATACCAGAGTTGGCATATAACCGCGAGGATTATAATGCACTTAAGAGTATATGGTATGCGATATCATGGAAACGGCTAAGGGATGGGTCCCGAAAGCCGCAGACAGGCTCAGCTCATGCCAGAGCACCATCTCACACGATTCCAAGCACTCTGCCTTCAGGATTGTTAAGGCCTGCCATAGGAGTGACTGATAGGAGATCTGTGTGTCCATTTTAGGGTTAGATATAGGTATACTATATCTAAAGCAAAGGGTGAGTACACCACCTTGCCCCAGCTGTCGTGCAGCCAGTTGTGTCAGTTTTAGTTAGTCAATCCAGGGGTGGCACAATACATGCTTCAGCCCCTGGGAGACTTCTGGGTGCACCTCAGCCCTGGGTACAGGGACTTGGAGAGGGCCCAGTGCCAATTCAGTACCTAAGTACAATTTGGATAGACAGAACAGCTAGGCTGTGGGTCTGATTAGCAGGCCCACAGCCAGGGAAAGTCGTAAACCAGTGCAGCAAAAAGCAAAAATCTGGGTGATCATAGGATTGCAGACCCTACTCTCCTACAGCCACCCCAGTTCAGACATGGCTATATGCAAATCAGTCTGACCCTGTGCCTCATGGGAACAGTCCAGCCCGAACTGCCAAGCCATGTCTTCCCTGGACCGGAAACAAGCTTCCGAGGACTGGTTTCTGCATTCCAGCCGTCTTCAGCCCGGCTTGCTTGAATCCAGTGGCAAAGTGAGCAAGGGACTCACGTCTGAGCATACCCTGCCACACTTATGGCGGCCAAAAGCGGTACAAAAGGGGGTGGTGATGGACGGAGCATCTGAATCAATCAAACACTCACACCCAGTCAAAAGATCTGGGTTTAATCCATCACCGTTCTTTAGCCCACTCTGCCACCCCAGTTCAGACATGGCTATATGCAAATCAGTCTGACCCTGTGCCTCATGGGAACAGACCAGCCGGAACTGCCAAGCCATGTCTTCCCTGGACCGGAAACAAGCTTCAGAGGACCGGTTTCTGGCATTCCAGCCATCTTCAGCCTGGCTTGCTTGAATCCAGGGGCAAAGTGAGCAAGGGACTCATGTCTGAGCATACCCTGCCACACCAATGGCGACCAAAAGCGGTACAAAAGGGGGTGGTGATGGACGGAGCATCTGAATCAATCAAACACTCACACCCAGTCAAAAGATCTGGGTTTAATCCATCACCGTTCTTTAGCCCACTCTGCCACCCCAGTTTAGACATGGCTATATGCAAATCAGTCGAACCCTGTGCCTCATGGGAACAGTCCATGGGAACATGTCTTCCCTGGACCGGAAAAAAGCTTCAGAGGACCGGTTTCTGGCATTCAAGCCGTCTTCAGCCCGGCTTGCTTGAATCCAGTGGCAAAGTGAGCAAGGGACTCACGTCTGAGCATACCCTGCCACACTTATGGCGGCCAAAAGCGGTACAAAAGGGGGTGGTGATGGACGGAGCATCTGAATCAATCAAACACTCACACCCAGTCAAAAGATCTGGGTTTAATCCATCACCGTTCTTTAGCCCACTCTGCCACCCCAGTTCAGACATGGCTATATGCAAATCAGTCTGACCCTGTGCCTCATGGGAACAGTCCAGCCCGAACTGCCAAGCCATGTCTTCCCTGGACCGGAAACAAGCTTCCGAGGACCGGTTTCTGGCATTCCAGCCGTCTTCAGCCCGGCTTGCTTGAATCCAGTGGCAAAGTGAGCAAGGGACTCACGTCTGAGCATACCCTGTCACACTTATGGCGGCCAAAAGCGGAACAAAAGGGGGTGGTGATGGATGGAGCATCTGAATCAATCAAACACTCACACCCAGTCAAAAGATCTGGGTTTAATCCATCACCGTTCTTTAGCCCACTCTGCCACCCCAGTTGAGACATGGCTATATGCAAATCAGTCTGACCCTGTGCCTCATGGGAACAGTCCAGCCCGAACTGCCAAGCCATGTCTTCCCTGGACCGGAAACAAGCTTCCGAGGACCGGTTTCTGGCATTCCAGCTGTCTTCAGCCCGGCTTGCTTGAATCCAGTGGCAAAGTGAGCAAGGGACTCACGTCTGAGCATACCCTGCCACACTTATGGCGGCCAAAAGCGGTACAAAAGGGGGTGGTGATGGACGGAGCATCTGAATCAATCAAACACTCACACTCAGTCAAAAGATCTGGGCTTAATCCATCACCGTTCTTTAGCCCACTCTGCCACCCCAGTTAAGACATGGCTATATGCAAATCAGTCTGACCCTATGCCTCATGGGAACAGTCCAGCCCGAACTGCCAAACCATGTCTTCCCTGGACCGGAAACAAGCTTCCGAGGACCGGTTTCTGGCATTCCAGCCGTCTTCAGCCCGGCTTGCTTGAATCCAGTGGCAAAGTGAGCAAGGGACTCACGTCTGAGCATACCCTGCAACACTTATGGCGGCCAAAAGCGGTACAAAAGGGGGTGGTGATGGACGGAGCATCTGAATCAATCAAACACTCACACCAAGTCAAAAGATCTGGGTTTAATCCATCACCGTTCTTTAGCCCACGCTGCCACCCCAGTTCAGAAATGGCTGTATGCAAATCAGTCTGACCCTGTGCCTCATGGGAACAGTCCAGCCTGAACTGCCAAGCCATGTCTTTCCTGGACCTGAAACAAGCTTCCGAGGACCGGTTTCTGGCATTCCAGCCGTCTTCAGCCCGGCTTGCTTGAATCCAGTGCCAAAGTGAGCAAGGGACTCATGTCTGAGCATACCCTGCCACACTTATGGCGGCCAAAAGCGGTACAAAAGGGGGTGGTGATGGACGGATCATCTGAATCAATCAAACTCACACCCAGTCAAAAGATCTGGGTTTAATCCATCACCGTTCTTTAGCCCACTCTGCCACCCCAGTTCAGACATGGCTATATGCAAATCAGTCTGACCCTGTGCCTCATGGGAACAGTCCAGCCCGAACTGCCAAGCCATGTCCTCCCTGGACCGGAAACAAGCTTCCGAGTAACCGGTTTCTGGCATTCCAGCCGGCTTGCTTGAATCCAGTGGCAGAGTGAGCAAGGGACTCACGTCTGAGCATACCCTGCCACACTTATGGCGTCCAAAAGCGGTACAAAAGGGGGTGGTGATGGACGGAGCATCTGAATCAATCAAACACTCACACCCAGTCAAAAGATCTGGGTTTAATCCATCACCGTTCTTTAGTCCACTCTGCCACCCCAGTGCAGACATGGCTATATGCAAATCAGTCTGACCCTGTGCCTCATGGGAACAGTCCAGCCCGAACTGCCAAGCCATGTCTTTCCTGGACCGGAAACAAGCTTCCGAGGACCGGTTTCTGGCATTCCAGCCGTCTTCAGCCCGGCTTGCTTGAATCCAGTGGCAAAGTGAGCAAGAGACTCACGTCTGAGCATACCCTGCCACACTTATGGCGGCCAAAAGCGGTACAAAAGGGGGTGGTGATGGACGAAGCATCTGAATCAATCAAACACTCACACCCAGTCAAAAGATCTGGGTTTAATCCATCACCGTTCTTTAGCCCACTCTGCCACCCCAGTTTAGACATGGCTATAGGCAAATCAGTCTGACCCTGTGCCTCATGGGAACAGTCCATGGGAACATGTCTTCCCTGGACCGGAAACAAGCTTCTGAGGACCGGTTTCTGGCATTCCAGCCGTCTTCAGCCTGGCTTGCTTGAATCCAGTGGCAAAGTGAGCAAGGGACTCACGTCTGAGCATACCCTGCCACACTTATGTCGGCCAAAAGCGATACAAAAGGGGGTGGTGATGGACGGAGCATCTGAATCAATCAAACACTCACACCCAGTCAAAAGATCTGGGTTTAATCCATCACCGTTCTTTAGCCCACTCTGCCACCCCAGTTCAGACATGGCTATATGCAAATCAGTCTGACCCTGTGCCTCATGGGAACAGTCCAGCCCGAACTGCGAAGCCATGTCTTCCCTGGACCGGAAACAAGCTTCCAAGGACCGGTTTCTGGCATTCCAGCCATCTTCAGCCCGGCTTGCTTGAATCCAGTGTCAAAGTGAGCAAGGGGCTCACGTCTGAGCATACCCTGCCACACTTATGGCGGCCAAAAGCGGAACAAAAGGGGGTGGTGATGGACGGAGCATCTGAATCAATCAAACACTCACACCCAGTCAAAAGATCTGGGTTTAATCCATCACCGTTCTTTAGACCACTCTGCCACCCCAGTTCAGACATGGCTATATGCAAATCAGTCTGACCCTGTGCCTCATGGGAACAGTCCAGCCCGAACTGCCAAGCCATGTCTTCCCTGGACCGGAAACAAGCTTCCGAGGACCGGTTTCTGGCATTTCAGCCGTCTTTAGCCCGGCTTGCTTGAATCCAGTGGCAAATTGAGCAAGGGACTCACGTCTGAGCATACCCTGCCACACTTATGGCGGCCAAAAGCGGTACAAAAGGGGGTGGTGATGGACGGAGCATCTGAATCAATCAAACACTCACACTCAGTCAAAAGATCTGGGCTTAATCCCTCACCGTTCCTTAGCCCACTCTGCCACCCCAGTTCAGACATGGCTATATGCAAATAAGTCTGCCCCTGTGCCTCATGGGAACAGTGCAGCCCGAACAGCCAATCCATGTCTTCCCTGGACCGGAAACAAGCTTCCGAGGACCGGTTTCTGGCATTCCAGCCGTCTTCAGCCCGGCTTGCTTGAATCCAGTGGCAAAGTGAGCAAGGGACTCACGTCTGAGCATACCCTGCAACACTTATGGCGGCCAAAAGCGGTACAAAAGGGGTGGTGATGAACGGAGCATCTGAATCAATCAAACACTCACACCAAGGCAAAAGATCTGGGTTTAATCCATCACTGTTCTTTAGCCCACTCTGCCACCCCAGTTCAGACATCGCTATATGCAAATCAGTCTGACCCTGTGCCTCATGGGAACAGTCCAGCCCGAACTGCCAAGCTATGTCCTCCCTGGACCGGAAACAAGCTTCCAAGGACCGGTTTCTGGCATTCCAGCCAGCTTGCTTGAATCCAGTGGTAGAGTGAGCAAGGGACTCACGTCTGAGCATACCCTGCCACACTTATGGCGTCCAAAAGCAGTACAAAAGGGGGTGGTGATGGACGGAGCATCTGAATCAATCAAACACTCACACCCAGTCAAAAGATCTGGGTTTAATCCATCACCGTTCTTTAGCCCACTCTGCCACCCCAGTTCAGACATGGCTATATGCAAATCAGTCTGACCCTGTGCCTCATGGGAACAGTCCAGCCTGAACTGCCAAGCTGTGTCTTCCCTGGACCGGAAACAAGCTTCCGAGGACCGGTTTCTGGCATTCCAGCCGTCTTCAGCCCGGCTTGCTTGAATCCAGTGGCAAAGTGAGCAAGGGACTCACGTCTGAGCATACCCTGCCACACTTATGGCGGCCAAAAGCGGTACAAAAGGGGGTGGTGATGGACGGATCATCTGAATCAATGAAACACTCACATCCAGTCAAAAGATCTGGGTTTAATCCATCACCGTTCTTTAGCCCACTCTGCCACCCCAGTTCAGACATGGCTATATGCAAATCAGTCTGACCCTGTGCCTCAAGGGAACAGTCCAGCCCGAACTGCCAAGCTATGTCCTCCCTGGACCGGAAACAAGCTTCCAAGGACCGGTTTCTGGCATTTCAGCCGGCTTGCTTGAATCCAGTGGTAGAGTGAGCAAGGGACTCACGTCTGAGCATACCCTGCCACACTTATGGCGTCCAAAAGCAGTACAAAAGGGGGTGGTGATGGACGGAGCATCTGAATCAATCAAACACTCACACCCAGTCAAAAGATCTGGGTTTAATCCATCACTGTTCTTTAGCCCACTCTGCCACCCCAGTTCAGACATGGCTATATGCAAATCAGTCTGACCCTGTGCCTCATGGGAACAATCCAGCCCGAACTGCCAAGCCATGTCTTCCCTGGACCAGAAACAAGCTTCCGAGGACCGGTTTCTGGCATTCCAGCCGGCTTCAGCCCGGCTTGCTTGAATCCAGTGGCAAAGTGAGCAAGGGACTCACGTCTGAGCATACCCTGCCACACTTATGGCGGCCAAAAGCGGCACAAAAGGGGGTGGTGATGGACGGAGCATCTGAATCAATCAAACACTCACACCAAGTCAAAAGATCTGGGTTTAATCCATCACCGTTGTTTAGCCCACTCTGCCACCCCAGTTCAGACATGGCTATATGCAAATCAGTCTGACTCTGTGCCTCATGGGAACAGTCCAGCCCGAACTGCCAAGCCATGTCTTCCCTGGACCGGAAACAAGCTTTCGAGGACCGGTTTCTGGCATTCCAGCCGTGTTCAGCCCGGCTTGCTTGAATCCAGTGGCAAAGTGAGCAAGGGACTCACGTCTGAGCATACCCTGCCACACTTATGGCGGCCAAAAGCGGTACAAAAGGGGGTGGTGATGGACGGAGCATCTGAATCAATCAAACACTCACACCCAGTCAAAAGATCTGGGTTTAATCCATCACCGTTCTTTAGCCCATGCTGCCACCCCAGTTCAGAAATGGCTATATGCAAATCAGTCTGACCCTGTGCCTCATGGGAACAGTCCAGCCTGAACTGCCAAGCCATGTCTTTCCTGGACCCGAAACAAGCTTCCGAGGACCGGATTCTGGCATTCCAGCCGTCTTCAGCCCGGCTTGCTTGAATCCAGTGGCAAAGTGAGCAAGGGACTCACGTCTGAGCATACCCTGCGACACTTATGGCGGCCAAAAGCGGTACAAAAGGGGGTGGTGATGGACGGATCATCTGAATCAATCAAACTCACACCCAGTCAAAAGATCTGGGTTTAATCCATCACCGTTCTTTAGCCCACTCTGCCACCCCAGTTCAGACATGGCTATATGCAAATCAGTCTGACCCTGTGCCTCATGGGAACAGTCCAGCCCGAACTGCCAAGCCATGTCCTCCCTGGACCGGAAACAAGCTTCCGAGGACCGGTTTCTGGCATTCCAGCCGGCTTGCTTGAATCCAGTGGCAGAGTGAGCAAGGGACTCACGTCTGAGCATACCCTGCCACACTTATGGCGTCCAAAAGCGGTACAAAAGGGGGTGGTGATGGACGGAGCATCTGAATCAATCAAACACTCACACCCAGTCAAAAGATCTGGGTTTAATCCATCACCGTTCTTTAGCCCACTTTGCCACCCCAGTGCAGACATGGCTATATGCAAATCAGTCTGACCCTGTGCCTCATGGGAACAGTCCAGCCCGAACTGCCAAGCCATGTCTTTCCTGGACCGGAAACAAGCTTCCGAGGACCGGTTTCTGGCATTCCAGCCGTCTTCCGCCCGGCTTGCTTGAATCCAGTGGCAAAGTGAGCAAGGGACTCACGTCTGAGCATACCCTGCCACACTTATGGAGGCCAAAAGCGGTACAAAAGGGGGTGGTGATGGACGAAGCATCTGAATCAATCAAACACTCACACCCAGTCAAAAGATCTGGGTTTAATCCATCACCGTTCTTTAGCCCACTCTGCCACCCCAGTTTAGACATGGCTATATGCAAATCAGTCTGACCCTGTGCCTCATGGGAACAGTCCATGGGAACATGTCTTCCCTGGACCGGAAACAAGCTTCTGAGGACTGGTTTCTGGCATTCCCGCCGTCTTCAGCCTGGCTTGCTTGAATCCAGTGGCAAAGTGAGCAAGGGACTCACGTCTGAGCATACCCTGCCACACTTATGGCGGCCAAAAGCGGTACAAAAGGGGGTGGTGATGGACGGAGCATCTGAATCAATCAAACACTCACACTCAGTCAAAAGATCTGGGCTTAATCCATCACCGTTCTTTAGCCCACTCTGCCACCCCAGTTCAGACATGGCTATATGCAAATCAGTCTGACCCAGTGCCTCATGGGAACATTCCAGCCCGAACTGCCAAGCCATGTCTTCCCTGGACCGGAAACAAGCTTCCGAGGACCGGTTTCTGGCATTTCAGCCGTCTTCAGCCCGGCTTGCTTGAATCCAGTGGCAAAGTGAGCAAGGGACTCACGTCTGAGCATACCCTGCCACACTTATGGCGGCCAAAAGCGGTACAAAAGGGGGTGGTGATGGACGGAGCATCTGAATCAATCAAACACTCACACTCAGTCAAAAGATCTGGGCTTAATCCATCACCGTTCTTTAGCCCACTCTGCCACCCCAGTTCAGACATGGCTATATGCAAATCAGTCTGACCCTGTGCCTCATGGGAACAGTCCAGCCCGAACAGCCAAGCCATGTCTTCCCTGGACCGGAAACAAGCTTCCGAGGACCGGTTTCTGGCATTCCATCCGTCTTCAGCCCGGCTTGCTTGAATCCAGTGGCAAAGTGAGCAAGGGACTCACGTCTGAGCATACCCTGCCACACTTATGGCAGCCAAAAGCGGTACAAAAGGGGGTGGTGATGGACGGAGCATCTGAATCAATCAAACACTCACACCAAGGCAAAAGATCTGGGTTTAATCCATCACTGTTCTTTAGCCCACTCTGCCACCCCAGTTCAGACATCGCTATATGCAAATCAGTCTGACCCTGTGCCTCATGGGAACAGTCCAGCCTGAACTGCAAAGCCGTGTCTTCCCTGGACCGGAAACAAGCTTCCCAGGACCGGTTTCTGGCATTCCAGCCGTCTTCAGCCCGGCTTGCTTGAATCCCGTGGCAAAGTGAGCAAGGGACTCACGTCTGAGCATACCCTGCCACACTTATGGCGGCCAAAAGCGGTACAAAAGGGGGTGGTGATGAACGGATCATCTGAATCAATGAAACACTCACACCCAGTCAAAAGATCTGGGTTTAATCCATCACCGTTCTTTAGCCCACTCTGCCACCCCAGTTCAGACATGGCTATATGCAAATCAGTCTGACCCTGTGCCTCAAGGGAACAGTCCAGCCCGAACTGCCAAGCTATGTCCTCCCTGGACCGGAAACAAGCTTCCAAGGACCGGTTTCTGGCATTCCAGCCGGCTTGCTTAAATCCAGTGGTAGAGTGAGCAAGGGACTCACGTCTGAGCATACCCTGCCACACTTATGGTGGCTAAAAGCGGTACAAAAGGGGGTGGTGATGGACGGAGCATCTGAATCAATCAAACACTCACACCAAGTCAAAAGATCTGGGTTTAATCCATCACCGTTGTTTAGCCCACTCTGCCACCCCAGTTCAGACATGGCTATATGCAAATCAGTCTGACTCTGTGCCTCATGGGAACAGTCCAGCCCGAACTGCCAAGCCATGTCTTCCCTGGACCGGAAACAAGCTTTCGAGGACCGGTTTCTGGCATTCCAGCCGTGTTCAGCCCGGCTTGCTTGAATCCAGTGGCAAAGTGAGCATGGGACTCACGTCTGAGCATACCCTGCCACACTTATGGCGGCCAAAAGCGGTACAAAAGGGGGTGGCGATGGAGGGAGCATCTGAATCAATCAAACACTCACACCCAGTCAAAAGATCTGGGTTTAATCCATCACCGTTCTTTAGCTCACTCTGCCACCCCAGTTCAGACATGGCTATATGCAAATCAGTCTGACCATGTGCCTCATGGGAACAGTCCAGCCCGAACTGCCAAGCCATGTCTTCCCTGGACCGGCAACAAGCTTCCGAGGACCGATTTCTGGCATTCCAGCCGTCTTCAGCCCGGCTTGATGAATCCAGTGGCAAAGTGAGCAAGGGACTCACGTCTGAGCATACCCTGCTACACTTATGGCAGCCAAAAGCAGTACAAAAGGGGGTGGTGATGGACGGAGCATCTGAATCAATCAAACACTCACACCCAGTCAAAAGATCTGGGTGTAATCCATCACCGTTCTTTATCCCACTCTGCCACCCCAGTTGAGACATGGCTATATGCAAATCAGTCTGACCCTGTGCCTCATGGGAACAGTCCAGCCCGATCTGCCAAGCCATGTCTTTCCTGGACCGGAAACAAGCTTCCGAGGACCGGTTTCTGGCATTCCAGCCATCTTCAGCCTGGCTTGCTTGAATCCAGTGGCAAAGTGAGCAAGGGACTCATGTCTGAGCATACCCTGCCACACTTATGGCGGCCAAAAGCGGTACAAAAGGGGGTGGTGATGGACGGAGCATCTGAATCAATCAAACACTCACACCCAGTCAAAAGATCTGGGTTTAATCCATCACCGTTCTTTAGCCCACTCTGCCACTCCAGTTTAGACATGGCTATATGCAAATCAGTCTGACCCTGTGCCTCATGGGAACAGTCCATGGGAACATGTCTTCCCTGGACCGGAAACAAGCTTCCGAGGACCGGTTTCTGGCATTCCAGCCGTCTTCAGCCCGGCTTGCTTGAATCCAGTGGCAAAGTGAGCAAGGGACTCATGTCTGAGCATACCCTGCCACACTTATGGCGGCCAAAAGCGGTACAAAAGGGGGTGGTGATGGACGGAGCATCTGAATCAATCAAACACTCACACCCAGTCAAAAGATCTGGGTTTAATCCATCACCGTTCTTTAGTCCACTCTGCCACCCCAGTTCAGACATGGCTATATGCAAATCAGTCTGACCCTGTGCCTCATGGGAACAGTCCAGCCCAAACTGCCAAGCCATGTCTTCCCTGGACCGGAAACAAGCTTCCGAGGAACGGTTTCTGGCATTCCAGCCATCTTCAGCCCGGCTTGCTTGAAACCAGTGGCAAAGTGAGCAAGGGACTCACATCTGAGCATACCCTGCCACACTTATGGCGGCCAAAAGCGGTACAAAAGGGGGTGGTGATGGACGGAGCATCTGAATCAATCAAACACTCACACCCAGTCAAAAGATCTGGGTTTAATCCATCACCGTTCTTTAGCCCACTCTGCCACCCCAGTTCAGACATGGCTATATGCAAATCAGTCTGATCCTGTGCCTCATGGGAACAGTCCAGCCCGAACTGCCAAGCCATGTCTTCCCTGGATCGGAAACAAGCATCCGAGGACCGGTTTCTGGCATTCCAGCCGTCTTCAGCCCGGCTTGCTTGAATCCAGTGGCAAAGTGAGCAAGGGACTGTCGTCTGAGCATACCCTGCCACACTTATGGCGGCCAAAGCGGTACAAAAGGGGGTGGTGATGGACGGAGCATCTGAATTAATCAAACACTCACACGCAGTCAAAAGATCTGGGTTTAATCCATCACCGTTCTTTAGCCCACTCTGCCACCCCAGTTCAGACATGGCTATATGCAAATCAGTCTGACCCTGTGCCTCATGGGAACAGTCCAGCCCGAACTGCCAAGCCATGTCTTCCCTGGACCGGAAACAAGCTTCCGAGGACCAGTTTCTGGCATTCCAGCCGTCTTCAGCCCGGCTTGCTTGAATCCAGAGGCAAAGTGAGCAAGGGACTCACGTCTGAGCATACCCTGCCAAACTTATGGCGGCCAAAAGCGGTACAAAAGGGGGTGGTGATGGACGGAGCATCTGAATCAATCAAACACTCACACCCAGTCACAGATTTGGGCTGAATCCATCATTGTTCTTTAGCTCACTTTGCCACCCCAGTTCAGACACAGCTATATGCAAATCAGACTAGACCCTGTGCCTCATGGGAACAGTCCAGCCCGAACTGCCAAGCCATGTCTTTCCTGGACCGGAAACAAGCTTCCGAGGACCGGTTTCTGGCATTCCAGACGTCTTCCGCCCGGCTTGCTTGAATCCAGTGGCAAAGTGAGCAAGGGACTCACGTCTGAGCATACCCTGCCACACTTATGGAGGCCAAAAGCGGTACAAAAGGGGGTGGTGATGGACGAAGCATCTGAATCAATCAAACACTCACACCCAGTCAAAAGATCTGGGTTTAATCCATCACCGTTCTTTAGCCCACTCTGCCACCCCAGTTTAGACATGGCTATATGCAAATCAGTCTGACCCTGTGCCTCATGGGAACAGTCCATGGGAACATGTCTTCCCTGGACCGGAAACAAGCTTCTGAGGACTGGTTTCTGGCATTCCCGCCGTCTTCAGCCTGGCTTGCTTGAATCCAGTGGCAAAGTGAGCAAGGGACTCACGTCTGAGCATACCCTGCCACACTTATGGCGGCCAAAAGCGGTACAAAAGGGGGTGGTGATGGACAGAGCATCTGAATCAATCAAACACTCACACTCAGTCAAAAGATCTGGGCTTAATCCATCACCGTTCTTTAGCCCACTCTGCCACCCCAGTTCAGACATGGCTATATGCAAATCAGTCTGACCCTGTGCCTCATGGGAACAGTCCAGCCCGAACTGCCAAGCCATGTCTTCCCTGGACCGGAAACAAGCTTCCGAGGACCGGTTTCTGGCATTTCAGCCGTCTTCAGCCCGGCTTGCTTGAATCCAGTGGCAAAGTGAGCAAGGGACTCACGTCTGAGCATACCCTGCCACACTTATGGCGGCCAAAAGCGGTACAAAAGGGGGTGGTGATGGACGGAGCATCTGAATCAATCAAACACTCAAGCTCAGTCAAAAGATCTGGGCTTAATCCATCACCGTTCTTTAGCCCACTCTGCCACCCCAGTTCAGACATGGCTATATGCAAATCAGTCTGACCCTGTGCCTCATGGGAACAGTCCAGCCCGAACAGCCAAGCCATGTCTTCCCTGGACCGGAAACAAGCTTCCGAGGACCGGTTTCTGGCATTCCATCCGTCTTCAGCCCGGCTTGCTTGAATCCAGTGGCAAAGTGAGCAAGGGACTCACGTCTGAGCATACCCTGCCACACTTATGGCAGCCAAAAGCGGTACAAAAGGGGGTGGTGATGGACGGAGCATCTGAATCAATCAAACACTCACACCAAGGCAAAAGATCTGGGTTTAATCCATCACTGTTCTTTAGCCCACTCTGCCACCCCAGTTCAGACATGGCTATATGCAAATCAGTCTGACCCTGTGCCTCATGGGAACAGTCCAGCCTGAACTGCCAAGCCGTGTCTTCCCTGGACCGGAAACAAGCTTCCCAGGACCGGTTTCTGGCATTCCAGCCGTCTTCAGCCCGGCTTGCTTGAATCCAGTGGCAAAGTGAGCAAGGGACTCACGTCTGAGCATACCCTGCCACACTTATGGCGGCCAAAAGCGGTACAAAAGGGGGTGGTGATGAACGGATCATCTGAATCAATGAAACACTCACACCCAGTCAAAAGATCTGGGTTTAATCCATCACCGTTCTTTAGCCCACTCTGCCACCCCAGTTCAGACATGGCTATATGCAAATCAGTCTGACCCTGTGCCTCAAGGGAACAGTCCAGCCCGAACTGCCAAGCTATGTCCTCCCTGGACCGGAAACAAGCTTCCAAGGACCGGTTTCTGGCATTCCAGCCGGCTTGCTTGAATCCAGTGGTAGAGTGAGCAAGGGACTCACGTCTGAGCATACCCTGCCACACTTATGGCGTCCAAAAGCAGTACAAAAGGGGGTGGTGATGGACGGAGCATCTGAATCAATCAAACACTCACACCAAGTAAAAAGATCTGGGTTTAATCCATCACCGTTGTTTAGCCCACTCTGCCACCCCAGTTCAGACATGGCTATATGCAAATCAGTCTGACTCTGTGCCTCATGGGAACAGTCCAGCCCGAACTGCCAAGCCATGTCTTCCCTGGACCGGAAACAAGCTTCCGAGGACCGGTTTCTGGCATTCCAGACGGCTTCAGCCCCGCTTGCTTGAATCCAGTGGCAAAGTGAGCAAGGGACTCACGTCTGAGCATACCCTGCCACACTTATGGCGGCCAAAAGCGGTACAAAAGGGGGTGGCGATGGAGGGAGCATCTGAATCAATCAAACACTCACACCCAGTCAAAAGATCTGGGTTTAATCCATCACCGTTCTTTAGCTCACTCTGCCACCCCAGTTCAGACATGGCTATATGCAAATCAGTCTGACCATGTGCCTCATGGGAACAGTCCAGCCCGAACTGCCAAGCCATGTCTTCCCTGGACCGGAAACAAGCTTCCGAGGACCGATTTCTGGCATTCCAGCCGTCTTCAGCCCGGCTTGATGAATCCAGTGGCAAAGTGAGCAAGGGACTCACGTCTGAGCATACCCTGCTACACTTATGGCAGCCAAAAGCGGTACAAAAGGGGGTGGTGATGGACGGAGCATCTGAATCAATCAAACACTCACACCCAGTCAAAAGATCTGGGTGTAATCCATCACCGTTCTTTATCCCACTCTGCCACCCCAGTTGAGACATGGCTATACGCAAATCAGTCTGACCCTGTGCCTCATGGGAACAGTCCAGCCCGATCTGCCAAGCCATGTCTTTCCTGGACCGGAAACAAGCTTCCGAGGACCGGTTTCTGGCATTCCAGCCATCTTCAGCCTGGCTTGCTGGAATCCAGTGGCAAAGTGAGCAAGGGACTCATGTCTGAGCATACCCTGCCACACTTATGGCGGCCAAAAGCGGTACAAAAGGGGGTGGTGATGGACGGAGCATCTGAATCAATCAAACACTCACACCCAGTCAAAAGATCTGGGTTTAATCCATCACCGTTCTTTAGCCCACTCTGCCACTCCAGTTTAGACATGGCTATATGCAAATCAGTCTGACCCTGTGCCTCATGGGAACAGTCCATGGGAACATGTCTTCCCTGGACCGGAAACAAGCTTCCGAGGACCGGTTTCTGGCATTCCAGCCGTCTTCAGCCCGGCTTGCTTGAATCCAGTGGCAAAGTGAGCAAGGGACTCATGTCTGAGCATACCCTGCCACACTTATGGCGGCCAAAAGCGGTACAAAAGGGGGTGGTGATGGACGGAGCATCTGAATCAATCAAACACTCACACCCAGTCAAAAGATCTGGGTTTAATCCATCACCGTTCTTTAGTCCACTCTGCCACCCCAGTTCAGACATGGCTATATGCAAATCAGTCTGACCCTGTGCCTCATGGGAACAGTCCAGCCCAAACTGCCAAGCCATGTCTTCCCTGGACCGGAAACAAGTTTCCGAGTAACGGTTTCTGGCATTCCAGCCGTCTTCAGCCCGGCTTGCTTGAATCCAGTGGCAAAGTGAGCAAGGGACTCACATCTGAGCATACCCTGCCACACTTATGGCGGCCAAAAGCGGTACAAAAGGGGGTGGTGATGGACGGAGCATCTGAATCAATCAAACACTCACACCCAGTCAAAAGATCTGGGTTTAATCCATCACCGTTCTTTAGCCCACTCTGCCACCCCAGTTCAGACATGGCTATATGCAAATCAGTCTGATCCTGTGCCTCATGGGAACAGTCCAGCCCGAACTGCCAAGCCATGTCTTCCCTGGATCGGAAACAAGCATCCGAGGACCGGTTTCTGGCATTCCAGCCGTCTTCAGCCCGGCTTGCTTGAATCCAGTGGCAAAGTGAGCAAGGGACTGTCGTCTGAGCATACCCTGCCACACTTATGGCGGCCAAAGCGGTACAAAAGGGGGTGGTGATGGACGGAGCATCTGAATTAATCAAACACTCACACGCAGTCAAAAGATCTGGGTTTAATCCATCACCGTTCTTTAGCCCACTCTGCCACCCCAGTTCAGACATGGCTATATGCAAATCAGTCTGACCCTGTGCCTCATGGGAACAGTCCAGCCCTAACTGCCAAGCCATGTCTTCCCTGGACCGGAAACAAGCTTCCGAGGACCAGTTTCTGGCATTCCAGCCGTCTTCAGCCCGGCTTGCTTGAATCCAGAGGCAAAGTGAGCAAGGGACTCACGTCTGAGCATACCCTGCCAAACTTATGGCGGCCAAAAGCGGTACAAAAGGGGGTGGTGATGGACTGAGCATCTGAATCAATCAAACACTCACACCCAGTCAAAAGATCTGGGTTTAATCCATCACCGTGCTTTAGCCCACTCTGCCACCCCAGTTCAGACATGGCTATATGCAAATCAGTCTGACCCTGTGCCTCATGGGAACAGTCCAGCCCAAACTGCCAAGCCATGTCTTCCCTGGACCGGAAACAAGCTTCCGAGGAACGGTTTCTGGCATTCCAGCCGTCTTCAGCCCGGCTTGCTTGAATCCAGTGGCAAAGTGAGCAAGGGACTCACATCTGAGCATACCCTGCCACACTTATGGCGGCCAAAAGCGGTACAAAAGGGGGTGGTGATGGACGGAGCATCTGAATCAATCAAACACTCACACCCAGTCAAAAGATCTGGGTTTAATCCATCACCGTTCTTTAGCCCACTCTGCCACCCCAGTTCAGACATGGCTATATGCAAATCAGTCTGATCCTGTGCCTCATGGGAACAGTCCAGCCCGAACTGCCAAGCCATGTCTTCCCTGGATCGGAAACAAGCATCCGAGGACCGGTTTCTGGCATTCCAGCCGTCTTCAGCCCGGCTTGCTTGAATCCAGTGGCAAAGTGAGCAAGGGACTGTCGTCTGAGCATACCCTGCCACACTTATGGCGGCCAAAGCGGTACAAAAGGGGGTGGTGATGGACGGAGCATCTGAATTAATCAAACACTCACACGCAGTCAAAAGATCTGGGTTTAATCCATCACCGTTCTTTAGCCCACTCTGCCACCCCAGTTCAGACATGGCTATATGCAAATCAGTCTGACCCTGTGCCTCATGGGAACAGTCCAGCCCGAACTGCCAAGCCATGTCTTCCCTGGACCGGAAACAAGCTTCCGAGGACCAGTTTCTGGCATTCCAGCCGTCTTCAGCCCGGCTTGCTTGAATCCAGAGGCAAAGTGAGCAAGGGACTCACGTCTGAGCATACCCTGCCAAACTTATGGCGGCCAAAAGCGGTACAAAAGGGGGTGGTGATGGACTGAGCATCTGAATCAATCAAACACTCACACCCAGTCAAAAGATCTGGGTTTAATCCATCACCGTGCTTTAGCCCACTCTGCCACCCCAGTTCAGACATGGCTATATGCAAATCAGTCTGACCCTGTGCCTTATGGGAACAGTCCAACCCGAACCGCCAAGCCATGTCTTCCCTGGACCGGAAACAAGCTCCCGAGGACCTGTTTCTGGCATTCCAGCCGGCTTCAGCCTGGCTTGCTTGAATCCAGTGGCAAAGTGAGCAAGGGACTCACGTCTGAGCATACCCTGCCACACTTATGGCGGCCAAAAGCGGTACAAAAGGGGTGGTGATGGACGGAGCATCTGAATCAATCAAACACTCACACCCAGTCACAGATTTGGGCTGAATCCATCATTGTTCTTTAGCTCACTTTGCCACCCCAGTTCAGACACAGCTATATGCAAATCAGACTAGACCCTGTGCCTCACGGGGACAGTCCGGCCCGATCTGCCAAGCCATGTCTTCCCTGGACCGGAAACAAGCATCCTGGGACCGGTTTCAGGCTAACAGCCCTCATCAGCCAGGCTAGCTTGAATCCAGTGGCAAAGTGAGCAAGGGACCCTCGTCTAGGCATACTCTGCCAACTTAGGGTGAACAAAGCAAACACAAGGAGATGATGGACAGAGCGCTGAAACTTTCCAGACACTCACCCTCAGTCACAGATCTGGTCTGAATCCATCATCGTTCTTTAGCTCACTTCGCCACCCCAGTTCAGACACAGCTAAATGCAAATTAGTCTTGACCTTGTGTCTCATGGGAACAGTCTAGCCTGAACTGCCAAGTCTTCCCTGGACCGGACACAAGCATTCTGGGACCGGTTTCGGGCTAACAGCCCTCATCAGCCAGGCAAGCTTGAATCCAGTGAAAGCCACGCACAATAACAGCTTTAACTTTTTTCTCTTTTGTCTGGCAGCAAAATTAAGTGGCTTGATATTCTTTCAAGTCATTTGTTTCAAAATGTTACAATATTGAATGCGAAATTGCTGGACAGATAAAACCGTGACTCAATCTCCAAAGAGGTGCATGCCTTTTGTCCACTTCTTTCAACTTGACTGTCTCTTCAACAAAGCGTGTGTTGGCTTGGTGACTGTCTGGTTTTGCCTGTCCTGATCTGTCATGATAATTTCAGTTTATGTTAAAATTCAAAAGATGGACTTAACCCTTGAATAGCACAGTTGGATAATGTTCAACTTGAGGAAATCTATGGACACATGCTTATTGCCCCCTGCCCTGCTAGACATTTGCCCTGTTTCAGACTCCTTTCACTGTGTCCACCCCCCCCCCCCCTCACGCCTCCCCCCCCCCCCCCCCCCCCCGCAACCTGTGCTTCTCCACTGCTACACTTAGCACTGCGTCCTCTTCTGCCTCTTCCCTACAAGTGTCGCGCAAGGGTGCCTGCTTTGGCGCTAGGCTGCTCTCAGTGCAACAGTGTAGATAGAGAACAGATTATGTCATATCTTAGTAGATATGGAACATTTCTTCTCTCTCTAATTCCAGCGCAGCAAGTTATCTTGTTGCGTTACAGTGTGTTAAATATTAGTAAATCTTCCGCATAATGTTTTACAAAATGCGTTACAAAATAAATCAATCACTAGCTAAGTGAAAAGGCTGGTAACGCCAGACTTATTGATTTTGCCAATGTTCGTTTAAGTATGTGTTTTCCTTTTCTCTGAGAACAAAAGTCTTCCCAGGATTGCATTATCGAGCAGCGACACAACCCCCGCTTTTACTGAAATAGGACTTGCAACACGTGCCCGTGAACTAGCGATTTAAAAACGCGAGGTCAGCAGGAAACATTATTGGGTTCGCTCTGGAGACAACCTAGGCGCCCTTTCACATTTTAAGTAAACAAAGCAATGCCTACAGTGTCAAACCAGCCACCGAAACAACTTCATTCCCTGTCACTTCAACATCACTCACTCCCTTTCTTCCTAATTCGACAGACACCCTCGTCAGCAGGAGCGGGTTCCACAGCACCAGCCTTTACCTGATGCCAAAATGAGCACATGGCGCCCTCTGCTGCTTCAAGCAGGGCCCGACACGACGTGTGCGGATGCATATCACTCACCCTGACACACGCTCCATCACATCCTAACAGAAGCCATTGCTCAAGAAATTGGCATCTCATTTGGACTGGACTGATTTAATGCAGTAAGAACCACATTTTAGAGTCATTTAATTTAACCCTTATGTGCTCCACAGAACAATCAATTTTCATCTTCACTCAAACAAAGCACATTTTATTTAACAAGCCTGTATTTTAGCCGTTTTCCTATATGACACCTCTAGTTTCTTTTTTAAATATAACAGATTTTTGGGTGTTTTTATACTAAGAACAAATCAAGCAACAAAGTTTACTATTATTATATTTAAAGAACGCCATCAACATCATTTCGGTACAGTATGATAAGTTATTCGCAGTGCATTCATTAAATCATAGCTGTAACTGTCACACAGGGCTCCCGGATATATCCGTTTGTGACAGAGTTCCGGTCGGAGCCTCACTGTCTTGTTAGTGCCAATCTCTGGGTTCAACAGTATGTTGGAGCCAGTGGTCAGCCCCAGATCCGCTGTCATGCATCGCTCGGAATGATTAGGGGCTATATCGCCCACACACCTCAGCACCCCACACATCACACCAGTAACCAGTGGTCAAAGTGGGGAAATAAAAGAAGGGGAACTGTGGGCGGAGAACCAGAGGGCGGGATTAACCAGTGGATTGGGTCAGTGGGTGGAGTCTGAGGTGTGGCAGAAAGAGCAAAATATCACACTTTTTAATATTTTTTTCCCATTTCACTAACCGGTTAAAGCTTATTACGTTATTTAATTTAGCCAAGAGATACACGTTTATTTAATATTTATTATGAATTATTGACATTAAAATACATTCACAAAGTGGGATACGTTTTCAATCACAGAATGTCCCATATAGCCTTAAAAATGGAATCACATGCCATTTGTCTCCCAGCCATGGAATTTCTGTCATTAGCACTTCTCTCTTTTTCCACAAGACCAGTTCAAACATGAATGGCAAAATATCCTAGTTTGCAAAATGGTTTCCACACAACTATGGCTTTGCCATATTTGCCACATAATACATCATCCTCTGCATAATCTGATGGTTTTTACTAATAAATTGTTTATAGCTCAAACGGAAGTTACAAAAAAATTTGACTTGTGTTGCTGTGAAGTGGAAGGCCCTTTGCAAAGGTTGACTGGTCACCTTTCTCTGCTGCAGTTGTATGTTCCACTGGTACCAATAAGGAAACATCTCTGCAGAGACTGTTAGCATGTTTAAAATGTCAAAATAATAAAGTATCAGAAAATGTACAGCACCACTAATGTCAGTGTAGGGTGTCAGAGCACTTTGCATCACAAACACATTTTACACAGAGAAAATCATTCATACGTATGTAAATCACTGTATAGGAAATGTTACATAAGACAAAGGATTACAAGGTGTAGGAGTCACATGACAACCATACTAGTAGGCAGCATAGTTTAATTGTGATTGGTCTGGAGAAACACAAACTCAGAATTTAAAACGTAATACCATGGTTGGGGGTTCTCTTTAATAATCAGAATTGATTTCTACCCACATGAACCCTTTTTTGCAACATTAGGATAATCGAAGACTGGGAAAAAAACATAACGCTCTAATTTATACCTTGGAGTTTGCATGCAGGTGGTACATGACAGTTAATAGCTCACTGTTCTATGTTAGGATTTTAACTTATTACGTGCAAGTAACAATAGGGTCTCTCTGACAAACTCAGTAACCCACAGACCTATTTACATTATGACCAAATCACAATAAGAGAGTCAGGGTACGGTACAGTCACTCTTCTACCCCAAACTAGATAATTGAAATAACAACAAAAGAGCGATGTGGTCGAGTATCAAATAAACTCAATCATGATGTCTTAAAAAAGAGGAATATAAACCCAGTGAGTGAACAAACACACAAATTAATAGTAAAAAGAACCCTCACTCACCACATAGTGGTGACATGCTTCATCATGGGGTTCTCACTGGAAGGACCGAATGTCCTCCCAGTGTGCTACTACGCCTGTTTACAGCGGAGCTGGTTATTCGTGTGTGGAATAGTGCCAACCATAAAGATGTGATAAATGTGCAGGAATTAAAAAATGCTACGTTGTGACTATCAACTATTTTATTAAGAGTCCAACTCGCATTGATTAAAAGGAGGTGAAAACAGGACTTATACCACGGTTTCGTTATTGAAAACCTCTAGTCCTTGTCAATCGGTCAACATGTTTCTGCATGGGAGCCAAAAAATCGCTCTGCATTCGTCAGGACCTTCTGATAAACCTTCTGGCGGTATGCACACACTAAGGCGCACCCGACCGTGAAGATATGTGTAAAAAAGAAAAAAATATATTAAAACAGACTTTTTACTCACGGTTTTACCCGTGGGGGCACTCACAGAATTTACTGGGGCCCATTCACTGTAAAGGAAAAGACATGTTTAACATTTTAGACATTCAAGGCCACATGTCAATGTGATTTACAATTCAAGCCCTTCACCAAAATCAATGGGTTTAGTGCGATCTCGTTTGCTAATCATGCTTTATTGCGTGCATTCGCCAGGGAATTAACATTTAGTCAGACCCGACCAACCCGACTATTAATATTAAAGTCAAGTAAAACGACTATAAATGTCGTATTCAAATTCGTGCATCTTATTTCCCCAGAATTTTTATTGAGACTAACTCTAATAAGAGTGTCATCTAAAAAAGACTGTTATTGTCGGGATTATTTAAGAAGATGCATTTTTAAGTAATTGAGCGAAAACGCTTTACTTGAGCAGTGCATGCTAAAAACTCGTGACTCGTGACTAAAAAGTTGGTCAAAACGTGAGTTAGATTCTGGTGGACTCACGTTTTAGATATTATTTCCGTGCTTCATGGGTAACCACGGCAGGGGTATGCTTCACGCCGTGCGACCTAAAAATAGACCCATAGGAGTAAATTAAAGGGAATAATAACAACCGGAACACATAAAACGATGTGTATACAGAAACCGCTATGGTCTGGGACTTACATTACAGCCGGCGGCTCCCCGTAGAAAACCTAACTCCGTTCACTTTCATGGCCCGAATGCATAAGCGTAAATGGTGCCTCGAAGTGAAATCACGTAACTGACGTGGTCACGTGGTTAGGACGTCAGGTAATGGGCACCAGATGTCTTAAAGGTGCAGGAACAAATTTCTGTTAGTCAAAGGTAATGAAGATGAAAGGACAAAAACTTTATTGTTCACCCGTTTTATCATCTCTCAAGAATGCTCGTAATTTATATATTAATCCCAAACAACCCGTACTCGTAAAACTGTAAACAATAAAGTTTCAGTGCTATATATGTGAGGATTGAGATCAATTTAGGAATCACCCCGTTTTTCATGTATTGTGTCACTGCATTTTTTATTTTCTTTGTTTTTGTGTGCATGGCCTGCAGTAACTTAGCATCTAGTTGTATTCAGCCAAAGCATGGAGCGATCACATGACCGATCAGCCTTTCAGACAGCCAGCATTGGAAACAAAATGTGTGTTCCTAAAACTGAGTATAGGTGTTCTGGGAACTTATGATTATGTACTAGCGTCAAAGAACTGAACCCCAAGGAATATCATCGTTCAGTCCTGAACGGTGAGTGGACAAACGGTATATCCATCTCTGTTCTTTCTCGAACAGACTCCTTTCATTACCACCACTAATGTGTGGTATGATGGTCCACCGCATATCATTTGGTGTATGATTTCTCTCAATGAAGTGGTTTGTGAGTTTGGTTGTGTTTCTCTTGCATCGGATATTGCTCCGATGCTCGCAGATACTCAATTTGACTCGTCTGGTCGTCATCCCAATATACTGCAGTGAACAAGGGCAAGATATTAAGTAAACTACATTGCAAGTACTGCAATTAGTGTGGCTTCGTTGTTCCCATTGCTTGCCAGGTTTGATAAGAAGAAACTTGGTGTGTGAAGTCAAATGGCAGATACTGCAATTCCCACATGGGAAATGGCCCGTCACCGGTGGGAGCCCCCAGGCATTCAGTACAGTTGTTTCTTGTTTTTTCTGATGTTGTGCCGGACGGGTATGAACTAATGAATCTTTCAAACTTGCAGCTCTCTTATACGAGAAAAGGGGTTTTCCCAGTCTCGTTGGTTGCTAGTTATGATCTTCCAGTTTTTCTGAATGACACGACTCACAGCATTTGAAATCGGATTGTAAGTGGTTACACAGGTCATGGGTATCTCTGTAGATATTTCTTTTGGGTAGGAGTCTAACAAAGCATCCCTATTTTGATTGAAAGCTCTCTTCCTGCTATTTCACAAGATCTTCTTAGGGTAACCACGTGCTTCCAATTTATTTGTCAACTCATCAGCTTGAGTTTTAAAATCCATCTTCTAACTACAGTTCCTCCTAATGCGAAGGTATTGTCCGTAGGGGAGATTCTCCCTCAACGGGCGTGGGTGGAAGCTGAAAAAGTGTAACAAACTATTATTGGAAGTAGGTTTATAGAAAGTCTTAGTTTGAAGCAGATTTCCTCGTTTTGTGATCGTTACATCCAAAAAAGTAATGCTTTCTTTCGCATACTCGTGGGTGAACTTCAAGTGAGGATTGCAGATATTAATCCAGTCGAAAAAGGGCAAGAGTGTATCCTCATCTCCTTTCCATATTACGAGAACATCATCTATATATCTTTGCCAGACAATGATATTAGATGCAAACGGGTTGTCCGGGGTTAAGATGAATTTCTTCTCAAAATCATACACATACAACCCGGCCACCAAAGGGGCAAAGGTGCTGCCCATTGATGTACCAGTTCGTTGAAGATAAAGGTTATCTTCATATTGGAAGAAGTTCAGTTTAAGTGCCAATGTGGCACAGTCCACTACAAAGGCACGGGTGGTGGTATAATTCCAAGTGGTCTGATCAAGGGCCTCCGCTAGGACCTTCATAGTCTCATCTTGTGGGATACATGTATAGAGGCTCTCAATATCGAGAGTCATCAGAAAGCAGGGATCTTCTGGTATCTCGATAGTTCTTAACATGGCTAGAAGGCTCTTGGTGTCCTTTACATAGGTCTGTGTGGATTGTATTAATGGTTTGAGAAAGAAATCGCAATATTGCGATAAAGGTTCCAAAAGGGACCCTATACCAGAAACTATGGGACGCCCGGGGGTGGCAAGATGTTTTTATGGGTTTTGGGTAAGATGTAAAAGTATGGTACTTTCCCACTTGAAGATGTTAAAAAATCCGATTCATGTTTAGAAATCAAACCGCCATGTTCTGCAGTCGCTACCAGTTCACAGATTTCTTTACGGAGATTTTCTGAGGGGTCTTCTCTCAAGGGTGTGTAGTTTTGAATGTTATTCAATAGTCGTCGGCATTCGTTATCATAATCCCGCTTATCTTGAACAACTATTCCGCCACCTTTATCTGCGCTTTTTATTACGACTTCCGTATTTTGTTTCAGTGACTGGATAGCTTGATACTCGGTTGCTTTCAGGTTTTTGTAAACGTTTGGTTCTGTTAATGTTTCAACTTCATGCAGGTCAGCCTGTTCAAAAGCCAAGATTGCAGGTGGTGTGAGATGAGGCGGAGGTGTAAAGTTCGATTTGAGTTTAAACTGTGTATCACTGTGAGTGATGCACTGTTGTTCATTGTTTTTATTTTCAAAGAAACTCTTCAGTCGTAGCTTTCTGAAGAACTCCCCTAGCTCACACTGCAATTTAAATTTGTCCAAACGGGGAGTGGGTATGAATCCTAAACCTTTCTCAAGAACCGATTTTTCTGCTGCATTTAAAGTATATGAAGACAAGTTTGTCACTAAACTTATTTGCTGCTTGGGCCTGCTCTCTGGTCCCCGGTCTTGCTCCTAGTGTTGTCCCCCACTGTTTCGGGTTGCTCCCAATGGACTTGATTGGTTCCCTTTTGTTTCCCTCTGCCTCGTCTGCCCCTGCCTAAAAAAGGCTGTGGGTACATGTTCTGATGGAATTGTGGGTGTGGAGCAAACGGTGTATTCCAACCCATCATCGGGGGAAAAGGGGGTTGGAAGGGATTGGGTGGGTAGGTTGTCATCCCTTGTGGTTGAAAATGTGGGTTCCACCCTGGAAAGGTAGGCCGAGGGAAACAAAATTTTCCTAAAAAGCGCAGATAAAGGTGGCGGAATAGTTGTTCAAGATAAGCGGGATTATGATAACGAATGCCGACGACTATTGAATAACATTCAAAACTACACACCCTTGAGAGAAGACCCCTCAGAAAATCACCGTAAAGAAATCTGTGAACTGGTAGCGACTGCAGAACATGACGGTTTGATTTCCAAACATGAATCGGATTTTTTAACATCTTCAAGTGAGAAAGTACCATACTTTTACATCTTGCCCAAAACCCATAAAAACATCTTGCCACCCCCCGGGCATCCCATAGTTTCCGGTATAGGGTCCCTTTTGGAACCTTTATCGCAATATTGCGATTTCTTTCTCAAACCATTAATACAATCCACACAGACCTATGTAAAGGACACCAAGAGCCTTCTAGCCATGTTAAGAACTATCCAGATACCAGAAGATCCCTGCTTTCTGATGACTCTCGATATTGAGAGCCTCTATACATGTATCCCACAAGATGAGACTATAAAGGTCCTAGCGGAGGCCCTTGATCAGACCACTTGGAATTATACCACCACCCGTGCCTTTGTAGTGGACTGTGCCACATTGGCACTTAAACAGAACTTCTTCCAATATGAAGATAAACTTTATCTTCAACGAACTGGTACATCAATGGGCAGCACCTTTGCCCCTTCGGTGGCCGGGTTGTATGTGTATGATTTTGAGAAGAAATTCATCTTAACCCCGGACAACCCGTTTGCATCTAATATTATTGTCTGGCAAAGATATATAGATGATGTTCTCGTAATATGGAAAGGAGATGAGGATACACTCTTGCCCTTTTTCGACTGGATTAATATCTGCAATCCTCACTTGAAGTTCACCCACGAGTATGCGAAAGAAAGCATTACTTTTTTGGATGTAACGATCACAAAACAAGAAAATCTGCTTCAAACTAAGACTTTCTATGAACCTACTTCCAAGAATAGTTTGTTACACTTTTCCAGCTTCCACCCACGCCCGTTGAGGGAGAATCTTCCCTACAGACAATACCTTCGCATTAGGAGGAACTGTAGTGAGAAGATGGATTTTAAAACTCAAGCTGATGAGTTGACAAATAAATTGGAAGCACGTGGTTACCCTAAGAAGATCTTGTCAAAAAGCAGGAAGAGAGCTTCCAATCAAAATAGGGATGCGTTGTTAGACTCCTACCCTATAGAAACATCTACAGAGATACCCATGACCTGTGTAACCACTTACAATCCGATTTCAAATGCTGTGAGTCGTGTCATTCAGAAAAACTGGAAGATCATAACTAGCAACCAACGAGACTGGGAAAAACCCCTTTTCTCGTATAAGAGAGCTGCAAGTTTGAAAGATTCATTAGTTCATACCCGTCCGGCACAACATCAGAAAAAACAAGAAACAACTGTACTGAATGCCTGGGGGCTCCCACTGGTGACGGGCCATTTCCCATGTGGGAATTGCAGTATCTGCCATTTGACTTCACACACCAAGTTTCTCCATATCGAACCTGGCAAGCAATGGGAACAACAAAGCCACACTAATTGCAATACTTGCAATGTAGTTTACTTAATATCTTGCCCTTGTTCACTGCAGTATATTGGGATGACGACCAGACGAGTCAAATTGAGGATCTGCGAGCATCGGAGCAATATCCGATGCAAGAGAAACACAACCAAACTCACAAACCACTTCATTGAGAGAAATCATACACCAAATGATATGCGGTGGACCATCATCGAACACATTAGTGGTGGTAATGAAAGGAGTATGTTCGAGAAAGAACAGAGATGGATATACCGTTTGTCCACTCACCGTTCAGGACTGAACGATGATATTCCTTGGGTTTCAGTTCTTCGACGCTAGTACATAATCAGAAGTTCCCAGAACACCTATACTCAGTTTTAGGAACACACATTTTGTTTCCAATGCTGGCTGTCTGAAAGGCTGATCGATCATGTGATCGCTCCATGCTTTGGCTGAATACAACTAGATGCTAAGTTACTGCAGGCCATGCACACAAAAACAAAGAAAATAAAAAATGCAGTGACACAATACATGAAAAACGGGGTGATTCCTAAATTGATCTCAATCCTCACATATATAGTACTCGAACTTTATTGTTTACAGTTTTACGAGTACGAGTTGTTTGGGTTTAATATATAAATTACGAGCATTCTTGAGAGATGATAAAACGGGTGAACAATAAAGTTTTTGTCCTTTCATCTTCATTATCTTTGACTAACAGAAATTTGTTCCTGCACCTTTAAGACATCTGGTGCCCATTACCTGACGTCCTAACCACGTGACCACGTCAGTTACGTGATTTCACTCCGAGGCACCATTGACGCTTATGCGTTCGGGCCACGGAAGTGAAAGGAGTTAGGTTTTCTACGGGGAGCCGCCGGCTGTAATGTAAGTCCCAGACCATAGCGGTTTCTGTATACACATCGTTTTATGTGTTCCGGCTGTTATTATTCCCTTTAGTTTACTCCTATGGGTCTATTTTTAGGTAGCACGGCGTGAAGCATACCCCTGCCGTGCTTACCCATGAAGCACGGAAATAATATCTAAAACGTGAGTCCACCAGAATCTAACTCACATTTTGACCAACTTTTTAGTCATGAGTCACAAGTTTTTAGCATGCACTGCTCAAGTAAAGCATTTTCGCTCAATTACTTAAAAATGCATCATCTTAAATAATCCAGACAATAACAGTCTTTTTTAGATGACACTCTTATTAGAGTTAGTCTCAATAAAATTTCTGGGGAAATAAGATGCACGAATTTGAATACGACATTTATAGTTGTTTTACTTGACTTTAATATTAATAGTCGGGTTGGTCGGGTCTGACTAAATGTTAATTCCCTGGCGAATGCACGCAATAAAGCATGATTAGCAAACGAGATCGCACTAAACCCATTGATTTTGGTGAAGGGCTTGAATTGTAAATCACATTGACATGTGGCCTTGAATGTCTAAAATGTTAAACATGTCTTTTCCTTTACAGTGAATGGGCCCCAGTAAATACTGTGAGTGCCCCCACGGGTAAAACCGTGAGTAAAAAGTCTGTTTTAATATATTTTTTTCTTTTTTACACATATCTTCACGGTCGGGTGCGCCTTAGTGTGTGCATATCGCCGGAAGGTTTATCAGAAGGTCCTGACGAATGCAGAGCGATTTTTTGGCTCCCATGCAGAAACATGTTGACCGATTGACAAGGACTAGAGGTTTTCAATAACAAACCGTGGTATAAGTCCTGTTTTCACCTCCTTTTAATCAATGCGAGTTGGACTCTTAATAAAATAGTTGATAGTCACAACTTAGCATTTTTTAATTCCTGCACATTTATCACATCTTTATGGTTGGCACTATTCCACACACAAATAACCAGCTATAAACAGGCGTAGTAGCACACTGGAAGGACATTCGGTCCTTCCAGTGAGAACCCCATGATGAAGCATGTCACCACTATGTGGTGAGTGAGGGTTCTTTTTACTATTAATTTGTGTGTTTGTTCACTCACTGGGTTTATATTCCTCTTTTTTAAGACAGCATGATCGAGTTTATTTGATACTCGACCACATCGCTCTTTTGTTGTTATTACAACTATTTACATTATGTGCACTTTGTGATCTGCCTGGCAAATGTTCTTAGCAGCATGCACATTAAACCTCTGCCATTTCTTTTCATGAGTCAAACCTTCCACTAGACAAAACTCCATCTCTCTCTACTAAGAACATTAATCACTGGAGTTATCATGACATTTATATTTTTGACGAAAATTGTTGGAGGCCAGGAAGGAGGCAGCAAGTGCTTTTAAAACCATATTATATTTACAAACATGAAGATAGCCGCTAGTGTGGTCGCAGTGCCCTAAAGCCACCTTGCTCAAGGGTCCTGTGACCTCAGTGACTGAGTCACTGCCACTCTATGGTGTGCTGCTCCATAGGTCTGTCCCCAAGACTAGAGGTGAACTTCATGGATTGTGGTGGACAGGCCTTCAAGGTTAATCCACACTTGCCATTGCTAGGGTCCTCCTGCTGGTGCTAAGACACCAGGGCTTTTAAGGTCTTCAGACGCCTTCTAAGGTCTAGCATGGGAATGTGCTCCCTCAGGAGAGTGGTCTGGGAGCCTGGTCATTAGGGCTGAACCTGGTTCCCCAGTCCCAAATCATCCAACAGCTCTAACCATAGTGCCACATCCTCTTCCCCACTGAACACCATACTGCCCCACTTAGAGAAACTTGCTCTGCACTGACCCGCTATAAACAACTGGATGTGACTCAATTCAAATTGTGCACTAGACAAGAGCAATATGCTGCCTAAAAAAATGTACATCCTAGAAAAAGCAAACACTCATTGGGAATGCAAGATTAAGTAAACATGTGAAATGTAAGCAGGAACAACATGGTTACCTTTTTCCTTTTACACTTTTACACTCATTATTCAGAAATTAGTGAGTGCTTTTACATGAAAAGTTAAGGCCATGACTACAGGGCCGGGAAGGGACCCGTTTCAGTGCCCATTGCTTATATCTTTTCAAAACATAGGCAGTATGGGGGGCGTGGCCAATACCATGGCGTGCTAAGACGTGTGGCTCCGGAGCTCCCGGCAAGCTGCTTCACAATCCGTCATTCTTGATACCCAAAAAGCCACCAAAATAATAGGGGCGAAGCGGGGGCACGGCGGGACCCAGCGGAGGCGAGCGATGAGCGGTGTACCTGCATGAAACGCCTGATACGCTGACTTTTTGTTACCGCTTTGCGCGCCCCGCCGGAGGCAAGATGGCGGCTGCGCGCTCGAACATCGCCGAAAGAGCTGAAACTCCGCCTCCAGATCCGGCGGCGGGCCCCTGCAGTGGGGTCGGAAGATGGTGCTCTTTGTGTGGCGATCCGCCGGGCCTGGACACCCCCGATCCACGGAGTCGGAAGCACCGGTGACGATCAACCCCTAACCAAGATGGTGGCGGGAGCGCCCGCAAGGTGATGAGGGGTGCCGAGGGATCGTCGAGCCATCACCCTTGGGGTCCATGAGGTGAGCGGCGGAGAGACAAGAGGCAACAGCCTTGCCTGGAGTGGGGCCTGAGAGGGAGCCCCTGAGGAAACATCGTGGGCCTGCTTCGGGCTTAGAGTTACACCAAGATGGCGGCCGGATCCGCAAACCGGGGATGGGGAGGCCCCGGTCCCGGCCTCAGACCCTACGGCGACCCCGACGCCTTGTAGCCGGAAAACTACGCACAGTCAGACACCCGTTGGAGTGCTCAGACGGCCCTGCCTCCTTACGTCCGCAGAAACGGCAGGAGTCGCCTGGGGGATTGCGCCGCACACCGGTAACCGGCTACTCGGCCCCGGCCCATCTGAAAGAGGCCCCGATCACTGATTGTACCCCGGACAATAAAGGAGTTTTAGTCCAGCGCCCCCCCCCCCCCAGCTTCCCACGAAAGGGGGTCTGCCACGGGCGGTGACAGAGGCTCGGGGCTTGGTGAGCATCCCTGAGAGGCGCCCGCCGGAGGTGGGTGGACTGAAAGACCTACCTGGCGCCACTCACCAGCGATCCGATTACATCGGAGTGCGAGAAGGAGACGACAGAGACACACGAGAACCCCGGTGTGCGGCTCTTGGACCCCCAACGCACTGGGTGAGGTACAGACACGACGGCCTATCCATTAGGCCGTGACTACTGCCCGGGAGGTAGGGTGAATCATTGCTTGCCCTGCGTGCTTGAAGCAACAACCTTGCACACCATGGGGAAGAGGGACCTACTACCCAAAGCGCCTAAACAAGGGCCCATGGACAATTTTGCCGCGCCGAGACAGATGGCGGAGACCCTCCCGGCCGCGTCAAGTGTGCGCTCTGACACTGAACTGCTGATGGGGGCCATCCAGGCTTCCCGAGCTGATATCCAGGAGTCCCGAGCAGCCCTGGAGGTCAAGATAGGCGAAGTGGGCTCCGAAGTGACACTGCTGAGGCAAGACTTCCGAAACTTATCCGACAGGGTGACTTCTGCTGAGGCACGGATGGGCGAGGCCGAGGATTCGATCACTACCCTGAGAAAAGACATGGCGGAGCTCCAGGCATCCCATCGCCACCTACTGTGGAAGGTTGATGACGCCGAAAACAGAGCGAGATGCAACAACCTGCGCTTTGTTGGATTCAGGGAAGGGATTGAGAAGGCAGATATGGTGTCCTTCCTCCACTCCTGGCTGATAGAAACCTTCCCAGCGGTGCAGTTCTCGCCTTGCTTCATTATTTAGAGAGCACACAGGGCCCTCCTGGCAAAGCCGCCGGAGGGAGCGAGACCGCGACCGGTCATTGCGCGTTTTCTTAACTTCGCAGACAGGGACCTGATCCTGCGAGAGGCGAGGAAACTGGGTGAGATCCGTCTAGAAAACGCGTACATCATGATCTTTCCGGACTACAGTCAGGAGGTGCAAAAGCAACGCCGCTCCTTTGACGCCGTGAAAGCGAAACTTAGAGACTTGAAGATCTCCTACATGCTACTCTTTCCGGCGAAACTCAAGGTGCTCTACAAGGAGCAGTCACTCTTCTTCACCCATCCGGAGGATGCCTGGCAGTGGTTGGAGGAACGCCCAATTCTCAACAGCAGAGAGACCGTTGGACGGGAAATGATGGACAGGTCTTTGCGGAATGGACCTCAGTGGGAACTGCCGAAGGCACAGAGGATGAGGTCCAGGAGGTCAAAGAGACAAACCCCGGCGACGCCTTATCGGGGCCGCGGTTCGGGAAACGCGCAGAATGGACGATCGGCCTCCCCGAGAGGAGTGGCAGAGGCGGGCTCGAGATTTACCTGTTTACGAACCACTGCTCGCTCGGAGGGGGAAGACGAGGATGAACTTGAAAGCTGCACCTCGGGAGGGGAGGAAAGGGAGGAGGAGGGTCAATCTGTCCACCCCCTGGTTGATGCGATCCGATTATTGGAGCAGGACATCACAGCGCGCCTGAATCAGAGACTCAGGACTCCAGATCATGAACAATGGTGGATCGGGCTATTGAGTATGCAGCTCGGTGATGGGAAGCACGCAAGTTGACACGCCCTTTTTGTTACTTACGTTCATTGTTTGTATAAGTTTTGTTTCTGATCACTCTCCTGACCCGGTAGTGGAGGGGGGTGCTAGGAGAGCTTAAAGGGAGGGATGTGTGGGAGGGCGACAGGCCTTCTCCTACGGACAGTTCTGTCTTGTGATGGGATGGGACTGGATGGGGAGGGAGGTAGGGTGGGGGGGAAAGGGGGGTCTCACGTTCATTCGGGCGGGGAATGGGGAGGGGGGAGTTGGGGGGCGGGGGTAGCAGTCGGGAAGAAGCAGTTGTACACTTTGATGTTCTACACCACATTTCCACAACAGAATTCAGCCTCATTGACATATCACATCCACGAATGGCTAGTGCACTAACGACACCGCAAGTGGGTAACAGGGGAGTTAGTATCCTGACATGGAACGTGAAGGGACTGGGCTCCAAAGTCAAGAGAGGGCTAGTGAACTCCTACCTTAAAAGATTGGATCCAGATATTACCTTACTCCAGGAAACACATCTTAAGGGCACACACTGTGCCTTCATAGCCAGGGGTCGTTTCAGAGTACTGGCGCATGCTGGCTACACGTCGGATTCCAGGGGGGTGGCGGTCATTGTCAAAAAATCTTCCCCATTTTCCATCTCACGCACCTGGATAGTCCCATTGGGGACGTACGCTGGAGTTCAAGGGACATGGAATAGACGTACATACACAATACTTTCGGTTTATGCACCGCCTAAGCTGCAGGCATGTACACTCAAGGCTATTGCTAGCATTCTCTTAGACACGGCTGACACTATCCAAGTCATGGGAGGTGATTTTAATGACGTGATGGATATAGGACTGGACCGTGGAGGTGGATAGAGGAGGGACACGGACTGCCCTGGCTCATCAGATAGCCACTTTGGGTCTCACAGACATTTGGAGGTGGCTACATCCTACCCAGTATGCTTACTCCTTCTACTCAGGGGCCCACAAGGTATTCTCGAGGCTAGACTACGTATTCATGTCCAAACAGTATTTGAAGGTGGACGATACGACGGAATATAAGGCCAGAGGGATATCGGACCATTCGCCATTATGGGTGCAGACGGGTCACATCCGGGGCTCTTCGGGAGCCTCCTGGCGCCTTGCGGCCTGGGACCTTCAAAACGCAGCTATTCTGCGCGGTTTAAGGGCGGACATCAAGGTCTATGTGGCAGAAAACGAAGGAACAGTGGAATCGACGGTCACCTTCTGGGAGGCCATGAAGCCGGTCCTGCGGGACAGACTGCAGAGTAGAAAGGGGGACGAACGCCGTAAGCTCCAAGCCGAGGTCACAGCCATGGAACAGACGATCCTTGCACTGGAAAAGGACTACCAGTGCCAGAAGGATACTGAGACTCTTAGGAGATTACTAGATGCCCAAAGACAATATAGAGAGCTGGTCACTAATGAGGCGAAGACCCAATCCCTTGCCACCCTTCATCGTCTATACGACGTGGGGGATAAGTCGGGCAAACTCCTAGCGTGGCTTAGTCGAAAGGAGCAGGCGGCTAGATGGGTCGAGGCCATAAGGAACACGGATGGGGGGCTCGTTACCTCTGATGCGGCAGTTGCTGACACATTCGCCTCACACTACAAACTTTTCTACGCAGCTAGGGATTTAGGAACATGCGAGGAGGCTGGCCATTACATGGCACAGACGGACCTGCCCACATTGTCTCCTGAGGAACTCCGGGTCTTGGAGGCTGACATTACAGCTGACGATATATCAGAAGCTATAGCCAAACTGAGACCGGCGAAAACTCCGGGGCCAAATGGTTTTCCGGCCGAGTTTTTTAAACGTACGGCAGACCTTTTGGGACGGCATCTTAAGGGGCTGTTCACCGGGGCCTACCAGGCAGGAAGGCTCCCCGCAGACCTCTCCGTGGCCACGATTGTACCGATACACAAAGAGGGTAAACCAAAAGAGGACTGTGCATCCTATTGCCCCATCTCCCTCCTTAATACGGAGGTTAAACTTTTGGCGACCATCCTCGCGCGACGCCTGAGGTCAGTTATCCCGAACCTTATACACCTAGACAAATCGGGCTTTTTACCGGACAGGGCCACCAAACTGAACCTTCGACGTACCCACAATTGGCTCCAGGAAGTGAAGGGACGGGGCGAGCCGCACTGGTTTCTCTCCCTTGACGCCGGATTTGGTCCTAACTTCCAGAAGTGGATCCAGCTCCTTTACACTGCTCCGAGTGCTAGGAAGGCTATCCAGTGAATTCCCGATCCAGCAGGGGACCCGTCAGGGTTGCCCCCTGTCTCCCCTCCTCTTCATACTTACTATTGAGGTCCTGGCAGCCAGGATACGTCAGAATGAGGGCATCTCAGGCTTTAAAAGGACCGACACGGACCTCGTACAAGAGAAGATATCACTCTATGCAGACGATGTCCTTCTGTATATCACGAAACCTGAGACCACGGTACCGGAACTATTCCGAGAGCTAGGGCAATATGGTAGATGGGCAGGGCACACCATTAATTGGCACAAATCGATGCTCTATGACCCGGGGGGAGGGGGCAGGTGGGTCGGGCTGCCTGACCAACTATTGACGACCACTGAGGGCTTTCAGTACCTCGGGATATACATCACTTTAGATAAAACTCTATCGTTCCGAAAGAATCTGGAACGGATTATCCTGAGCTCGGTGGCAGACATGGACCGCTGGAGGCAGCTCCCACTCACACTCCTAGGTCGAGCAGCGATGTATAAAATGATCATCCTACCAAAATTTCTTTACGCACTACAAAATGAATATTACCCACTTCTGGCCTCGGTAATTACCAAAATTCACTCTGATCTGAGAACCTTCCTGTGGCTGGGTAAGCAACCTAGGGTGGCGTTGACTACACTCCAAAGGCATCAATATAGTGGGGGGATTTCGCTCCCTAATCTAGAGGCTTATTATTGGGCGGAACAAATGACACCGATCAATGACTGACTACATGCCCCGGCGGATCACCCGACTTATGCCCTGGAAAGGCTGAAGTTGTCGTCCAGAAACTTATTGTACTATATATACGGAGGCTCTAGACGGGCACCGCTACTGCCAGCCACTACCCTCATGCTTAACGCGTGGACCAGGGCCGCGAGGCGCATGGGTTGGGAAAAGAAGCCTACTCGGCAGACGCCGCTGTGGCATTGCCAGTAGCTGACAGAACTTCACAAGCTACGTGGCTTCCGGGGATGGGACGACATCGGCATTTCCACAATAGGGGATGTGATCGCCAAAGGTGAGCTGAAATCTTTTCAAGCCCTCAGGACAGAATTTGGGATTCACCATTCCCAACTCTTCAAATACACTCAGCTACGACATGCTTGGTGTGCACAGAAAGTCCCACTCACTGATATCCCTGAATATGCGCCTTTGGAGGGACGGCTCCTTCAGGAGAGGATCCCAGGAAAGGCGGTTTCCCTCACCTACAAGACCCTAACCAACCATATGCTAGGTGACCTGGTGAAGCTTCGACGCACATGGGAAGGGGAGCTGGGAGACATGGAGGACCTAGACTGGGAGATAGTGCTAATGCATCCCCGGAAGTGGCAATTAAATCCAGACTACGCCTCATTCAATTCAACGTGCTCCATAGAACCTATTATGACAGAATGAGACTCCAGAGAATGGGGAAGGTGGAAGACGACATTGCCTTAGGGGTTGCCAACGGGATGGGGATTTTTTCCACACTATATGGACATGCGACAAGATCCAGACGTACTGGACACACATCTTTACAGAACTAGGAGAGGTTTTGGGGATCCCGCTCCAGTGTGAACCCAAGCTAGCACTGCTGGGCATGACCAACGAGGTAGATCTGCCGCGCCCACTTCTTTTTTTCTTAGTATTGGCACTAGTGGTGGCTAAAAGGGATATTGCAAAATATTGGGAGTCACCGGAACCGCCGGGATTGGAGGAGTGGAGAAGAGGGTTGGACCTGTACATGGCAGCCGAGAGAGTGTCGTATAAAGCAAGGGGGTGCCTGAAAAAATTTAGAAAGGTGTGGACCAAATGGCGGCACTACCATGGGTTGGATGGGGGGTTGTGAAGGCCCGGATCTCTGGGACCTGGCCATTACACTGCTGGAATGCTGATGGAGGAACGTCAGATGGGTAGTGTAATATTTACTCGATTATGTGTCAGGGGGGGCTCCTTCGGAAATGTGTGACACTGTGACAGACTGTTTTTTGGCTCTGAAATGGGTAGGGAGGGACGTGGGAGTGTTTATGCTGTTGATTCTCGACTGCTTTGTTTAGTTCTTGCTGCACTGAAATGTTGGGGGGGGGTGGAAAGGGTTAAAAAAAACATAAAAGCAGATACCCTACATGGTCCTTAGATGCATACGATTGCTTTTTGAGTTTGTACTTCCAGCGCAATGGTGTTATTCGCCGCCCGACCTTCGGGGTGTGGGCCAAACAGCAGCGTGAGACCTTATTTCTTTTATTTTGTACCGTACTGATGACTAGCTGGATTACTGATTGAATGCTGACATTTTTTGTGTTTCTGCAATACAAAATAAAAAAATAAAAAAAATAAAATAAACATAGGCAGTATGGTTTAAAAAGACCACATTCGTGAACACACAGCCGCTGTACACATTTTGTTTTCCAATCCACCCATCAAGCAGGTATTTCAGTACCTCCAAGAAAGTTGCACTTTCCCACTCAGGGAAAGAAATGTTGTTGAAAGAGAGAGGAGAAAACAAAAGTAGCACCTCACTGGCAAACACTGTAAAGTGGCCCTAATGTGTTTAGCTGTGAATAAATCAAGCTCGCCACCTTGCAACCACTCTGTCGTGCTTTAATTAGTTAGTTATTTATTTTTCATATCTGGAACATTTTATTTCTCTCCACCCGGAGGCTGCACTTAGATTTTGAAAATGTTGGTAAAAGACAATGTTTCCAGCAAAAAAGTTTTTCTTGGATGCATTTCAAAGGGGAGCAAATAAACAAAAGGAGGAAAGAGAGGGTAATACTCTTTTCTTAAAGTCTCGGTTTTTACTATCTAAGGAGGAGCGAGACAGAAAGAGAGGGAAGAGGGGAAACAAAGCGGGGGGAGCAGCTGTCAGTGTCAGGAGAACTGGACACTGTCCTTGTCTTCTGTAGGCACGAAGGAAAAGACAGAGTCCTTTTCCTACTCTGCCCGTTCCACCTGCCCACAAAAGCAGAGGTTTTGCTATCCGCCCTGGCAATTTCTGTCATCCGGGAGGCAGGGTCGGATTGGGATGAAAAATTGGCATCGGCACCCCAAAAAAAGTGGCCCACAATTGCAGTTCGCAAACCTTCATGCCAAAAAAGGCACGGTTTCGAGTTTGATTTTTTTTTTTTTTATTTCAAATTTAACTAAAACTTTTGTGATTTCATTACAAGACCGGAGGCTACATTATGCATTATCTTTTTGTGATTCTTGTTCTCTGCTCTCATTCCATTGCACAGTATTTGAATGAAACTCCTAATCTCAATCCGAGAAAACTGGCAGCAGGCACCCAAGACGTGTCTGTTTGATGGACCTGAGGCTTGTCTGTCTGAGCCGTGTGACCTGCTGTGGGGGACAAAAGCTTCCTCCTCACACTGGCAACTTGTTAATTGCATTGCTCAAAAGATGTACCTCTCTCAAAGGCTCACTGACACCTTATGTGGGCCCGGGATGGAAAGAGGTGCACCACATAATGCAGGTCATCCTGATGCCCTATTGTCATTCCACAAGTAACAATGAATGGCCTGCGGCCTGCTCAAATATCCTGAAGCTGGAAAAAGGCTGGAAAGTTGAACCCAGTTATACAGAGTTGCTTGAGCCACAGACTAAAAACATCAGCCACATGCTTGCCTCTGCCACGGGCCCCTCGGGCACTATTGCCCGCCTTGACAATTCGACCCTGCTGGAAGGCATGTTTAAAATAAGAAAGTAGGGGAACGGAATCTGTGAAAATAGAGGAGTAGGGGCACGCCGTGCCCTGCCGATCCTGCCCACTTTGACCACTGCCAGTAACCCACTTCCTATCACTTCTTTTTGGTTTTTCAAATTCTTGTTTTTGTTCCACGTGAATGAAGATCAGAAGTTGCAGATAGTGTTTGCCTTCGTGGAGTCTACTCCTGCAACATACTATAGTCTGAGTGTCTGCTTGGCAGAGGTGAAGCCGAGACAAGTTGGCAAGTGTCATTGTTTGACTTTGTTCACAGTGCGCCTTCAGCGCGGATTCCTGATTGAAATATTTTGTGGATTTGAAATTGAGTCTGTCTGTGTGAATTTTAACTTAGATGAGCATCTAGGCCCAGCCAGAGATGCGAAGTGACTGTGATGACGTCATGGGGGTGTTGAGGCTGGTGGTGGCTGGAAGCTGGGTGTGACAGTAAGGGAAGAGGTTGTGAGCCACATTAGGAACCCCTGAAAAACCATTGTATACATGTATTCTAAGCCTGATATTGACTCCCCCCTATCTGCCTAGTAAAGGTACATTTACTTCAAATGATACTTCAGATTCAATGTTCGAGCCTTTTAGCCTGTCATGCCAGGCGACCCGGCTATTAAAGTCCTCATCCACTGTTATACATTGCTGTATTGTGGATCCGAAGGCAAGGGCCTATAACAAGGAAGTGGGCCTTTAATGAGCAGTAAAGCCCACTACACCAAGCTACAAGGCTGTCAGAACATTGCAGCCCTGAAGGTGGAACATCCTAAGTAAAAATGCAGCCTCCTGGGAGACACATGGAGTTTACAACGCTTCTTGACTCCAAAGCTTCTCGTGTGCTGCCATGTGCGCAGGGCCACACGAAGCAATGACAAACATCGAACTTGCACAGCACGAGCTGTGAAAGGAGGCAGAAGTCATTCCTGTTCTCCCTTGGCTCTGCCAAACTATTGTCCTTCATCTGGCAGTCTTAGCAGGATCGGATTGGTAACGCAGGCACTCGGGCAGTGCCCTAGGGCTGGTGTCCAGTTCCAGGTGTGGGCTGCTTTCTTGAGCAGTCTGGGGGGCCGATTTGGACTATGTCTGTGTTGTTCGGATACTGCCAGCGGCCCATTGGATGCCTGAGTGGCCTTTCTGGAGATAGATGGGCATCCATTACCTTGCTTTTCTCACCGGGCAGAGGTGTCACTCCCTTTCTCTTGCTTGGCAGGCCGATTAATGTATGCATACGAATGGGGGCAGGGGGCCTGAGCAGAACCGGCCTCACTTGTTTTCAGGTGTGTTTCACCAGTGTAAACTAACCCGTGCATTTTTTATACCCCCTTTTTTTTAATAAAATGTCGCCGAAGCAGTGTTTTGGGAAAGGCAAAATGCAAATGTGGGCCACCTTTTTTTAGCGTGCCCGGGTCGATTTTTTATCCGAATCCAACCCTGAGTTTTAGGGAGTTACAGGAGCTGAGGAGAACTCCCCACTCCCGCTTTCATGGCTCCACTGACACTGTAGGCTACGGGAGGAGTGGGAGGGGAGGCTTGCTGTGGGCCCTCGTCCACAGCTTCGGCCTCCTTTATTCCACTGCCTCGTCTACATATCCTGGTGAGGCAGTGGGTGTCAGTGGCTACAGATTAGGACATTGGACATTTGACAGCAGGGGGCTGATTCCAATGTTTATAGCCTGCTGGAGCTCCATTGTCTTCAACTGAGCTGTTAACTTTCCAATGTTCTCGTATGTACATGATATATTGGTAGATCAATATTTTGTCTGCAGAAGTGTGGTATAACAGGAGCTGACTCTGGAAAATCAGGGAAAGAAAATGCTGTTTTTCTTCCGTCCTGAAAAGCTGTCATAGAAGTAATGTCCGGGGTAGATTTTGATTGACAAACTCAGGAAAGCTTTATCTTAAAGTTATTGTCAGGTAGGCCCCAGACTCCTCAATTAATAACCCAAATCAGAGGTTACATGGGGTGGGAGATAGGCCCTACAAACACAGGATTGTACTGCAGGTCAATCATCGGGTTTCCAATTTATTGGTTTTGATAGAAGCTGTAACCCGCTGGATGCTGTCAAGATGGCAGTGAGTAGGAATGGTGGATTTAAAAGTGTGAGTGAGAATTCTCTATAGATTTCTATAGGACTTAGGGCCATATTTAAGACTTTAGTGGTGCAGGGCAGTGCAGAAGGTTGTTGTGCTGCCCTATATCACAGAGAAAGGGCAGGAATGAGCTGTATTTAACCAATACGGTGCATTCTTGTCCTTTTCCCGCTGGTGCGGTTTTGGCAGCCTAGCACAAAATCAGGCACCCTTGCACTATTGTGCAAGCTTGCCTGTGTGTAAGAAGGATTGTTCTTATGCAGGAAGGGGCACCTTTCTGCACAAAAGCAATCCTGAGAGGCTTTTTCATCTTTCTATGTGTGCTGCATAATGTGGGCTAGGACACAGCCTTGGGATCTTCACCCTCTGCCTGGGGCGACTCCTGGTGGCCCCCCGCCCTGGGCAGCGCACCCAAACCGACAGACCACGCACGCAACCTGGGCTTCATCCTGGACTCCTCCCTCTCCATGACCAGACAAGTCAACGCCGTTTCCTCGTCATGCTTCAACATCCTGCGCATGCTACGTAAGATCTTCCGGTGGATCCCCACCGAGACCAGGAAGACGGTCACACAGGCCCTCGTCACCAGCCGTCTAGACTACGGCAACGCCCTCTACGCCGGAACCACTGCCAAACTCCAGAAGAGACTCCAGCGGATCCAGAACGCCTCAGCACGACTCATCTTGGACATCCCCCGTCGCAGCCACAACTCCGGACACCTGAGAGATCTGCACTGGCTCCGGGTCAACAAGAGAATCACCTTCCGTCTCCTCACCCACGCACACAAGGCCCTCCACAACCAAGGCCCAGGATACCTCAACAGCCGCCTCAACTTCTACGCTCCCACACGCCAACTTTGATCGACCGGCCACGCCCTCGCTGCCGTCCCCCGCATCCGAAGAGCCACCACAGGAGGAAGATCCTTCTCCTACCTGGCCGCCAAGACCTGGAACTCCCTCCCGACCCACCTCCGCCTGACCCAGGACCACCTCGCCTTCAGGAAGCAGCTCAAGACCTGGTTGTTCGAGCAGTAGCGGCCCCCCCACCCCCCCCCCCTCAGCGCCTTGAGACCCTCCGGGTGAGTAGTGCGCTATACAAATATTATGATTGATTGATTGCTTTAGGCCATTCCTCGTGGGGATAAGCCCCATCAAACTCAATTCCCAATTGGGCTTTACACCATGTTGCAGAGTGTAATGATATATTTATGGTGAGCAGGTCGTTAGGTATTCCAAGCTTCACTAACTTAGTGCAAAGGGTTGGCCTGTTTACACGATCAAAGGCAGTGGTAAAATCAACAAAGACATAGTAAACAACCTGCTGCTTCGTTGCCACATATTTGTCTATTACTGTTAGCAATGTTATCCATTACAGAATGCTTTGATCGAAAGCCAGCCTGAGTCTTTGGTATCACTCCTATGGAGAATGCCCAGTCTTTCAGGTGTTCCAGTATGCATGTTGCAGAAATCTTCCCAGTAGCGTTCAGTAGGGCTATCTGTTGGTAGTTGTTGGGCAACAGTCGGGATCCTTTTTTCAAGATGGGAACCACGATACTCCCCTGCCATGTTTTTGGGATTCTACCGGTGGAAAAACAGTGGGAGAAGCAAGGGGCCAAAAACGTACTTCCGTCTTTGGGATTACTTTGGCGTACTCTATTGGGGATTTTATCTGAGCCTGTTGCTGCAGTTGATCTTGTGGCCTTAATGTATAGTGCTATTTGTTTTGGGGATGGTGTGAACGCATTATGACGTTTTTCCTCCTTTCTGGGCCAAGATTGTATTGATTGTACCAAGTCGTGAAATTTTGGTTTATAGAGCTCGAAGAGATACTTTTCACACTCGGAAGGGCAAACTGAAGAGTAGGCACTATGTATTAACTTGAGAGCTAAAGTTTATCATCCAGTTAGACTTCTCAGCAAAGCAGTTGTACATCTATGCTATCATGAGTTAGCCTTGTATATATTACAAGAGAGTGAGACACCTGCTTCATGGAAGCGTTTACTCCAAAGAGGTGGGCAGTGGTAGTCTTGAAGACTACTGCCATGAATAAGCGCTATATGTATTGCTTATAGACAACTTGCGATAAAAAGCAGACCCCAGCTGAACTTCATATAAAAGTACGGGACTAAAGACAATGACAACATATTGTTTCATTGTTCTTCACACGTCCTTGCATTTAGGAGAACTAGAGATTCAAAACCAAAAACCCTGGACTCATCATAGACATATAAATAGGACAACAATGACAGAACCCACTGCCATAGAAACCCTAGCTTCCATAGCTACTGATACCAGTATAATGCAGTAAGTACAACATAAAATATGCCACTTAAATAAGGATGGTATATGCTAAACTTTTATCTTAGTCTATCAGGGACTACTGGGCCAGGGACTACTGGGCCACAGCAGTGGGGGCTGGAGTTGTTTCCCTCTGATGTCCAGGGGTTCGTCTTACTGTGGCTCTGCAAAAGTATAATCTTTTGCGCCCTTGACTCTCAGTGGTAGCAACAGCGAGATGTCACAGTTTTATCATGGAGGTTATTGTGGGGGTATAACAGGATCAAGACTCAACAGACTCCCAACAGTGTAAACAATGAAAATTTAAATAAAAATAACTTGATTGTCGAGCCCAATACTTATCTTTGTGAAACGAAAAGCATGCTAATACACAGTATAACTTAATACTACACACCAAACAAAAGTACCAGGTACCTATAGTCTCTTTGCTCCCTTCCACCTTCCCTTAATCTGAATGTATCCCTGTGTCGGCTTCAGCACAGGTGCAGCACTCCTCGCTCAGCACGACAGGCATTAACATCACTCAGTCTCTCAGTGTTCATCTTACCCATATTCAGTGCTCATGGCATCCCGCCCCTCAATGCTGACTTTCTCATGACCTGGGAAACAAGTCCCAGATGCAGGTATGTGATGCGACAGCATCCCTACTCTGTGCACACATGGGTCGCAGAGATACCAGTAGGCAGTAGTTGTATGCCACTATCCTCAGATGGTAGCCCTCTTCCTGGCACTCATTGTCAGCAGTGGATGGGTCCACATGTTGTGTCATGGCCTCCTTGAACTGTGTGAGAAGGTGTATTGAGCGAGTTGGGCCTCCCTGGTTGAGGCAGCAATGCAGCCTGCTTCTGGGCGCAGGCGTGGGGATGTCAGCTGAGTCACTTCAAGGTGCTGCAACATTCAAAGTTAAGTTTCATTTGGCCACAATTCTGGTCAGCACCTGGGCAGACAGTCACCTGGTCAATGTCTGGCAAATGCCTCGATGCAGCAGCTCCTGCCTCACAGCACAGTCCACATGACTGGCAATGGCAGTTCGGCAAGCCGCTATACAAGCCAGTTTCGGAACACTTGGGGCACGTGTCACGGGTTTGCCAGACCACTTGGGTACACTATGAAGCAAATGCGCTGAGTGCAGCAGCAAAGTCTCCAGCAGCATGCATGGTGCTAGTCTTTTCTTTAGCCGTCCAGACCGCTTGGGTCACTATTTAAAACACTGCCGCAGCCACAACAGCACAGTTAATGGCGTGATTTGCTCGGGGAACCTTCAGGAGTTTTGCGAATCCTCCACTACAAGTGCTGTGCCCAGCTCTGTGTGTAGCTGCAATGGACCCACAGCACTGTGGTCACTGCTCTTGCCCATGTCATTAGTCCACTCCTGCAGGGTTGGCTAACTCCTTCCCTCTTCCTCAGGTTGGATCCTTTAGGCATTCCAGAACACAAACGAGTCCTACTTTGAGGTGAGAATCAAGGTGATCCCTTCTCACCTCTGGGGGACTGGCTGTTAGTCAGACACTAGACCTGGTTGCACAGCAGTGTTCTGGGTATTATTTGAAGCACCCCTTGCTTGGTCAAATACAACATGGAACTTAAACCACAAATTGGTCAACAGCTCCCACTCTTATGCAGGTACAACAGATAATAATTAATTTGCGAAAGCACAAGTGCTGAGACCCAAAGTTTTGCCCATAATCCCATGGCCATCGCTGTCGTGTTCGTCAGCCCCAGGAATACACAGGATGTGATATCTGTACACCGGTACTCTTTATTAGCTTATCGTTACAGCTGGCATGATCCCAGACCTCTCCCCTCGAGGTCCTCCCTGGAATGTCCTTGTCCCCTCCTGTCCCCTCCCCTAGACCGGAAGCGGTGTCCGGTGTCCCTTGGCCTCTGAAGTGCGAACTAATTCGGGTGATGTGGTATTGTCCTGCTGACACCGTTATCATTGGCCCCTTCACTTCTGTCACCGTTAATGGGTCCTTTGAGAATGCCCTATCTGATTTCCGTAGTTGTCTTTGCCGGACTACCACGGTGTCCCCTTCTTTTATTTTAGCGTCTGTTGAGTGTCTCCTGCGATCAGCGTACTCCTTCATTTTTGTTTTCGCTTCTTTGTCTCTCGCAGCTATGTCTTTTTGCTCCACACTTTCCACTTCTTTCACTTGTGGCAACCTCGTTCTGCTTGATCGCCCCAACACCAGTTCAGCAGGACACCTTCCTGTGGAACTGTGAGGGGTGTTCCGATAGTCTCTCAGCACTTGGCATAGTGCTTGTCCAATTGAGATCTGCGTTAGCTTGGCCCTCTGTATTGCCTTTTTGATGGTTCCCATGAACCGTTCGGCCATTCCGTTTGCTTGTGGCCACAGAGGTGTTATTCTTCGATGGTGAATCCCGAGGTATTCCATGAACCTTTTGAATTCTTCGCCAGAAAATGGTGGGCCATTGTCTGTCTTCAGTGTCTGTGGCGAGCCCCATGCTGCGAATATGTCATCCAGGACTGGCAGAGTTCCGTTTGCCGATGTTGATGCTACTTGTCTCACTATTAGGAACATGGAGAACTCATCTATTATTACCAACAGGTAATTTCCTGTCTCCAGAGGCCCATAGAAATCAGCTGCCAGTTCTGTCCACACTGCCTTTGGAAGTTTGGACATTTGCAGTGGCTCCGGCTTTGATGGGGGCCCTGTTATTTGGCAGATGTGACAGTGCATCACAGTCTCTTCTACCATGTTGTCTAGTCCTGGGAACCATACTTGTTCTCGTAGCATTTTTTTTGCTGCTACAATCCCTCGATGTGACTCATGTGCTAGTTCTACCGTCCTTCTTCTCAGCGTTTGGGGCATTACTATCCGGGTGCCTCTCATCACTATTCCATTCTCGCTTTCTGAGAGCTCTTCACTGATCTTTTTGAATGCCAACAGCTCTTCTTTTATCACTCCTTCTTCCCAGCTGCTGTTGTTGTTTACGTGCCTCCACCTTTGCTGGTTTGTCACTTTCATTATCGCATGCATGGTGAGGTCTTGTTTTGTCTCCTGTTCTAGTTCCTCCATTGTTATGGTTGCCGGTGTGTTGTGTTTGAGTGCAAAATTTAGGTATTCCTCTGCCATGGTTGTCGCTTGCGATGCTTGTGGCAGGAGGTGCCTTGATACATAGTCAGCCGGATTATGTTCCTTCCCTGGTTTGTGTATTATTTTACAATTGTAGTCCATTAGCCGTATCCCCCACCTCTCTATCCTGGGTGATATTTTTACATTTGGATTTTCGTATATCGTTATCAGTGCTTGTTGATCTGTTATAATTGTGAACGGTTTTCCGTAGATGACCATGTGATAGTGTTCACATGCCCACACTACCGCCAAGCTCTCTTTTTGCGGCTGGGAGTAGGTTTTTTCTACGTCCGATAGGCTTTTGCTTCCGTATGTCACTACGTGTCTTGGGGAGTCTTTTCCTGGTTGGTGTTGTGCCAATATTGCTCCTAACCCCACTGGGCTGGCGTCTACAGTCAGTTCAGTGCACAGCCTCGGATCAAAATATACTAGGTGGTCTACTGCCACCACAGCATGTCTGATCTCTTCAAATGCTTTGCTGCATTCTTCGGTCCATGTGAAACTTTGGCCTTGTTTTGTTAATTCCCTCAAAGGTGCGCTTACAGTGGCAAAATCTTGAATGTATCTTGCACAGTAGCTGGCAAGGAATGACCTTACTTCTGCCACATCGCTTGGTTCTGTTGCTCTTTCCAGTGTCTTTACTTTGTTGCGATCCGGCTGCATTCCTTTCTTGGAGAAGATGTGGCCAAAAAATACTAATTTGTCCCGCTCCAGCTCACATTTGTCTTCATTTAGTGTCAGACTTGCCTGCTCTAGGTGAGAGCATACATCTCTCAATGCTTTGTCGTGCTCCTCGTTCCAAAAACCAGAATGTCATCGCTGTAATTTAGGCTATTTTTCACTGGCCTTATTAACTGTTGTATTGTCTCCTGAAATATCTCCGCAGCGGACGATATTCCAAAGCTCAAGCGTTTATACCTGAAGAGACCTAGGTGTGTGGAAAACGTTGTGATGTATCGAGACTGAGGATCTAGTTCTAGCTGGTGGTATCCCTTGCATAGGTCTAGTTTGGAGAAGCGTCTTGTGCCTGTTAGGCAGCTGATCATATCATCAAGATGAGGTCTGGGATGCCTCTCACGTTCAATTGCCTTGTTTAGTATCCTCATGTCGACACATATTCTTATTTTTGACGTGTCTTTCTTTGGTACGGCCACAATCGGTGACACCCACGGCGTTGGTCCTTCTGCTGGTTCTATTATGTCTTGCTTGAGGAGTGCTTCAAGTTCTTCCTCTACTTGTGGCTGCAGGTGTATGGGCACTCTCCGATGGTGTTGCGCTATTGGCCTGACCGTTTTGTCAATGTGTAGCGTTATTTGCCGCCTTTTCAATTTTCCTAGTCCCTGCAGTAGCTTGGGGTATTCCTTCAGGATGCTTCTTTTCTCTGACATGTTGTAGGTCATTAGACCCATCATCTGAGCCGTGATGTTGCTCAATAGGCATGGTGCTGGGATGTCACCCTTCAGCACGTGAATTTCCTCTGTGGTCTTTTGGTCTTTGTATGTCAGTTCTTCCGTAAATTTTCCCATGTTTGTTACTGGTTTCTGGGACCCCCAGGTGAAAACTTCAACTCGGGACGGCCTCAACGTTGGTTTTATCTTCATCTTTTCATATTCCGACACACACATGATATTACACGTTGCACCGCTGTCCAGGACAAACTTTGCTTTGTGTGATCCTACACCTATGATCACAGACTCCGTCTTTTTCATTTTGCTTTTGTCTACCAGACATATTCTTTCTCCTTTTTCACCCTTATCAGTTGATTCTGTAGTAACATCCGACATAAGATAGAGTCGTTCAGTCTTTTCCTCTTCCTCTTCTTCACCTGACTCTAGTGATGAGCTCCTTGTTCCTGTCTCAACATGTCTGACGTGCCTGCTTGTGGACACTCCTGGTCTTCCCGTTCTTCCTCTGTCATTCCTGAAAATGCATTCCCTGACACACACTGGCATAGTGGTTTCTCCCATTGCAGTTCCTGCACGTCTGGCCAAATACCGGGCATGGGCCTCGATGTGGAAATTCAAGTCCACACCTGTAGCATGTTCCTTCTGGTTGTTTCTTTGCTGTCTGTTCATTTCTGTCTTTTTTCCAGCTGCGATTGTTATTTGTCATGCGGTGTGCTTGTTCCACTCGTTTATCTTTTCCTCGCTCCATTTCCTTTGCGTGTGCTGTCGCTCTTGCCTCCGCTCTTGCTAATGACAGGATATTCTCTAGTGATGTTCGTTCCTTTAGAATCCTTGCACGGAACTCCGTGTCACGGCAGCCCTCAATGATACGCAGTCTGATTGCTTGTTCATTATCAAACTTGTCGAATTCACAGTGTGTTACGAGCTTTCGCAGTCTTTTTGCAAAGTCATCTAGCGTTTCATCCGGTTGTTGAAACGCGATCGTGAAGGTGTATCGCTCGAAGTCGACATTTCTCTACGGGTCAAATTTGCCTTTTAGGCATTTTTTTAGTTTGTCATAGGTGGCAGTCTCCTCTTTTGGCAGTGTCACTAATAGGTCTTCAACATAATCACCTACGAAGTTTAGGAATAAGCCTAGTTGTTTAGCTTCAGTCACATCGGTCGCTTCCATGTATCTCTCGAAGCGTCTGACCCATTTCTCCCATCGAATTCCTGCTTGTGGCTCAGATAAGTTGAATGGTAGTGGTCTTCTATATTGTGCACTTTGTCTTTATGGTTTTGTATCTGGCATTCTTTCCTTTTATCGGTTCCCTTTGTCTTGCCTTGTGCTTGTTTTATTTCTTCTGTGCTCTTCCTGGCACTCTTTATTGTTTCTTGTTTTATCCTGTCTTCTTAGGTTTTTTTTTCTATTCTTAGCACTTTCGGTTCTTATTTTTCTTTGTTTTTTGCTTTGCCTGTGCTTCTTTTTTACTTATGATGCTCTATTTAGCAATTTCCATTGTCATTATATTTGTTCTTGCCTTTGCCTGTGCTTATTTCCTTTCTGGTGCTCAAATCGGCACTTTCCTCATTTTGCTCGTGTTTTCCTGTTTTCAAAATGGCCGCCGCGCTGTTCTGTCTTCTCATTGGTCAGTTTGCCTGACTTTAAAATGGCAGCCGGTGGTATCGCGAGACTTCTCGACCCATCGGAGCGCTGCCTGACTTAAAAATGGCCGCCCGATTTTCCTTCGCGTTGATTGGCTCTGGCAGCCTGACTTCAAAATGGCCGCCGCTCTTCTCGCGAGGTCTCGCGCTTTATTCTTTTCAATGCGCGTGCTTTTCAGTCTGCTTATCGGCTGTTGCAGACGCTTCTTTTCTTTGTTCAGTGACGGTTGGGGTGGGCTCCCGTGCCGTTTTCTCCTGCATACATTAGACAGGGTGGGCTCCTGGTCTCGATGATGTCGTCGCTCGTCCCTCGACGCGATGTTTGGCAGCTCTTCTTTTCTTTGGTCCTGCTGGGCACACGATAGCATGCTTCGTCGCCAGTTGTCGTGTTCGTCAGCCCCAGGAATACACAGGACGCGATATCTGTACACAGGTACTCTTTATTAGCTTATCGTTACATCTGGCATGATCCCTGACCTCTCCCCTCGAGGTCCTCCCTGGAATGTCCTTGTCCCTTCCTGTCCCCTCCCCTAGACCGGAAGCGGTGTCCGGTGTCCCTTGGCCTCTGCCCTTTGCCCAGGCTCCTAGTGTCCCTGGCCTGGGCATGACATCCGCTAGCGAAGGTCAGGGTGCCGAATGCCAAGGCTGCATATTAGTGATTCCACTGCATGTCTCCTTATACCACCACCAGACACTCCCTGACCTTCATCTCACTTTTTCAGGTTCCTGCTTTCTCACTTTGTTACTGTTTCGCAGCCCTTTTCTTACTTCGTCGTTTCCCCCCTTCGTGATTTTTACTCTTTTGGTCTGAGTCAAAGAATGATGAGGGAAATATGTAATGGTCCCCACAAATTAGTGCTGGCGGGCCCCACCTGCAACCACGGATTAAAATGAAGCACTGACAGAAGACAGGGATGTGCAGTTTTATAATAGAATGAGTACTGTTGAGTTAGATAACAATAAACATCTGTTATTCAGTGCCAAAATACCCTTCTGGGTGTACGTGCGTTTTACAAATACACATTATGTTACTCTATGCCTGCACTTCCAACACCAGATTGGGTCACTTCTTCTTTCACGTGTTCTTCGCTGCCTATTTTTCAAACTCAGACATTGTCTAGAATGCTGTTCCTCACAGCAGATTTGTCTCCAGGTTGGAGCTCCCACAACAGAGGCAAAGGAGGTGTGAGCATTCCACACACTGTTCTCTAAGCCCCACCTGCAGTGAGCAGGAAGAGAGACAAAAGGCTGACCGCTTTCTAAAGGACCCTTCACACTCTGCAACAGGAACTGCAGTCTCACCCTTCACCCCTATTGGGCACCAAATGGCAGTACTGAGGTTAGCTAATCAATAGCACTCTGCAGTAAAAGGACCTCATTCAATTTCAAAGGGGAGCTTATCTCTTCTTTCCCCACTTCAGTATCACGACAAAGTCAACAATACACTTCCTCTGTCAGGGAGAGGGGCCTTGTCTATATCTTGGGTGCTTGAGCAGATGAGGGGCACTCAAAATGGATCTCACTCTGGTTCACTCAGATAATTATATTTTTGTAACACACAACCCACACACATACATACACACTGGCACACAGAAACCAGGCTACCAGGTACTCATAGTTGAACACTCAGGCAGGGCTTTAGTTAACTGTTGATTTGCAAGCCTGGAATGTGACTAGTTATGCTGTGGCGAAGCAGTTCAGACCATCATGAGGTTGAGAAAGGGTACAGTTGAAAGTATGAGCATTTTCAACCTTTTAACTTTAGGTCATCTGCTCACCTCTGCCCCTTTCAAAATTAGGACAAGTATCCAAAACCCCCGTTACACTATATAGACTTTGTGCATCAATGGAATGTGCTCAACGCCACAGGTTCTCCGACTGCTGCACATATCATAGATTCTGTCTAAATTAAGGGGGTTGGCCCTTACCCTCAACCACCTTGGGTCTCAGACTAGTGTAAACACAATACAACAGCATGTGGTTTTGTGATTCAAACGTATCTTTATTTGTGCATGAGGGACATCTTACTAAATAAACATGACCTCAGATTTCTTTAGTTATATTTGGAAAAAGTACATTTTAAACATTCACAATTGGTCCAATGAAGGAAAATAATCCACATTCAATTCAATGACTGTAAAATGATCGGTTCGTGAAAAACCTTGTGCTAAGTGTTAAAGAACAACAAAAACAAGCTAGGTTCAAACTCAAAGTTGATACAAACTAAGACATAAACATGTTAAAATTCAGTCTTCACCAATCCTAAACTTGAAAAGCCAGAGCAATAAATTCACAGAACATGCTCTTGGTTTTGGGACACTGAACGGGTCCAGATGTATCTAATATGGGCTTGCAACTGATTGCTTGTTGAAAAATGGATTTTAGTCATCCATATTGATATTCGTCTGACTGGGATCCCCCATAAATCCTGGTCTACGCGTTCCGACCCAAAAGTGCCTTTACGGGTTCTCTTCAAGACAAGGGCTTGGTGAGTTCTTAGGGGCACGAGGAATGGCAAGGACTCAGCGTATGGTCCATCTTAGCTGTAATTAATTGGATGAATCTCACTGGTTACCAATTATACAACCTAGTGCCTCGGGTTTTCAGCGTTGGCACTTGTGTTATTGAGGTAGGCACTCATACACCAAACGAGGAGGGCAGGGAAATCATTAAAGAATTTTTTCGTAGTAGTCTTTGTGTTTTTGTGGTTTTGTGATTGGCCACGAATCCAGGAGCCAGTCTGATTCCATTTTGGACCTGCTTAAGCTCGCTCTGCAACACGCAGTCCTCCTTCTCTTTCATAGAAACATTAACACGTGCACCAGAACACCCACACTTTACCCCTGAGCAGGTTTCCCAAATGTTCTTCATATTGGAAACCGCTGCTGCAGGCAACTTCTTAAGTGTGAGGCCTTGCGAAATGGGTTTAAAGATCAGAATAATTATGACACGCCCGCATGGGACACCTGTTAAGAACAACAAGCCATGTTCTACTCCATTCTCAGCACTTAGGCAGGTAACACGGCGCAGCAGAAGAAAAAGAGATGTGACGAAGGCCTTTGAAATGCACACAATTTCATACCACAAACTTACGTCTAACTACACGAAAGGCTCAGCACAGAAAGCCTGTATCTTGTGCGGTGGGTGGCCTATGTTCGTCCTTTGACTGGCGCTCAAAGATGTCATGACGGCACACGGTCCATATATGCATGAAAATATGTGAACATCTGTGGAAATATTTCTACATTTCTTCTGAAAAGCGAGGCAGAATTAATGGAAATGGCAGTAATGAATTAAATTAATGTTTCTTAGACCATGGCAAAGGCCCGAAACTAACTAGAACAGTAGATTAAACTGTGCTCACCGGATTTATTTTCAATATGGAGGCCATTGGTCCACTTCGCTCACGTAATGGCAAAACTTCAGTCTCTTCACACAAAACCACTGCACATCACTCAGCGCCCTATCTATGCCCTGATACCTGGGTAGAATGGTATTCACTCAAAATGCTATTCACTCAAAATATCGAGTTTGAAATGTTGTGACACAGAAATATCGACAGCAAGAATATCGTGCTCAAGAATATCGACTTTATGGTAAGAAATATTGATTTTCAAAATATAAAAGTCATTAATATCGTTTGCAAAAATATAGTTGTTTAAAATATCGATTTTTTAATTACTGTTATGTATTTTAGTATATATTTTGAATGTATGTGATGTATTTTTTGTATAAGTAACGTTTATGTTTTTAATATGTGTTACATTTGTAGTAGTTATTAATTTTATTGAAATTAAATTTTGCATTTTTTCGTTCTGTAGCGGGGTGTGGGTTTAAAGGGAAATAGGGTGGGAAGTAATTTAATTATAATAAATTAATGAATATATTTATTAATATTTTTTATTGAGATTTTATAATCTTAATTGTGTTATTAATGTTTTGGGTAAATTCTAGATGTGGATTGTAGAGATTATAGAGGTAAAAGGTGGGAAGTAATTTATTTTTAATTCATTCATAATTAGTTGTAATTAATATTAATTAATTAATTTACAATTAATAATGGCAATTGTGTAATTAATTGTAGGTGCAGGATGTGGGGTTTATAGGAGTAAAGGAAGGCAAGTAATTTATTTTGAATTAATGACTAATTAATTGTTAATTAATATTAATTAATTGACAATTCATTATGGTAATTGTGTAATTAATTTTAGGTACAGGTTTTGTGATTTATAGGGGTAAAGGGTGGAAGGTGCTTTATATTTAATTATTAATAACTAGTTAATTAATATTAATTAATTAGTTGCCAATTAATTATGGTAATTGTGTAATTAATTTCAGGTGCAGGTTGTTTGGTTTATTGGGGTAAAGGGTGGGAAGTAATTTATTTGTAATTAATTAATTAGTTGATAATTAATATTAATTAATTAATTGATAATTAATTAGTGTAATTGTTTAATTATTTTTGTGTGTGTGGGTTTTGGGTTTATTGGGGTGAAGGCTGGGGAGTAAATTAACTTTCACTTACTTTATAATTAGTTGTTAAATATTATTAATATTAGTATTAGTAGCTTAATTGAAAATGTTTTTAATGGTGTAATACATTCTTTTACAGTTTAATTTCAGGTGTTAATTAAATATTATATCTTTTAATTTGTTTTTTATTTAATATTTGTTTAACTGATAATTAATTATGTTAATTATGCAATTATTTTCCCCCTTGTGGGTTGTGAGTTGTGTGGTGTTATAGGGTATGAAGTAAATAGACAAAATGTATGTAATAATTAATGTTTTTGTTAATAAATAATCTCTCAATAAAAATATTTCTTTGTTTTAAAATAATTTTCTATTTTATTTAATATAATATTTGCAGGTATTTGTAATATGTATTACACATTATAACGTTTCTTTATTTTTTAATTTTTAATATTAAATATATTTTTATTTTTAGCATATTTTTTATTTAACTAAAACAAATATTTGTATTTTGTTGATACTAGTTTGTTTGTTTTTAATTTGTAACTGACTGGAATGAGAATAGTACATTTTACCCCCATGCAACCCAACACCTTTCCTATTGATGCACTGACTGAAGTGGGAATAGTACACTTTCTCCCTCTGCTATCCAACACTTTCCCTACTGTCGCACTCATTGGAGTGGGAATAGTAATTTTTACCCTTCCGCTATCCCACACTTTCCCTACTGTTGCACTCACTCGAGTGGGAATAGTACATTTTATCCTTCCGCTATCCAACACTTTCCCTACTGATGCACTCACTGGAGAGGGAATAGTAATTTTTACCCCTCTGATATCCAACACTTTCCCTACTGTTGCACTAATTGGAGTGGGAAATTTAAGTTAAAAGATTTTTAAATAGTTCAATGTTCTAATTAAAAATAGTATTTTTTAAATAGATTTTATGTTATTGGTATATGTATATATCTATATATTTATTTGTTAATTTTGTATATGATTTTAAAATTATAAAATACATTAAATTATTAGTTTAATAATTGTTTTAAAGTAAATATATTTTGATTGTTATGTGTGTTATTTTTTTAATTTAGTTCAGTTATATGTTAAAATGTTTGTTCAATCTCATTTTTTTAAAATTAATTTTATTCTTCAATATATTTAATATATATATATATATATATATATATATATATATATATATATATAATGGCAACTTTTATTCAGTTCCTTACTGACGCCGCCCCCACTCATGTGACCATCCGCTGTGTTAGAGTCTGTGGAGAACTCCAACTCCCAGAATGCTGTATACCAGGTGTAGCGTGACAGCGAGGAAATGCAGGTGAGGTTCTTTAATGGATATCATTACAGCTGGGCATAATGCATTTCGGAAACATTATCCTTCTTCAGACGCCTTTAGCTGCTGTACCTCCAGTCCAAAGCGCCAAGTTCACATAATGGCAACTTTTATTCAGTTCCTTACTGACGCCGCCCCCACTCATGTGACCATCCGCTGTGTTAGAGTCTGTGGAGAACTCCAACTCCCAGAATGCTGTATACCAGGTGTAGCGTGACAGGGGTAACACGAGTTGAGTCTCTGTGTCCATGGGCGTTAGTAGCGCTTGGCAGCTGTATAGGGGTAATGCGGGGACTCGAGGGGTTCGGATGCCGGATGGTCACATGAGTGGGGGCGGCGTCAGTAAGGAACTGAATAAAAGTTGCCATTATGTGAACTTGGCGCTTTGGACTGGAGGTACAGCAGCTAAAGGCGTCTGAAGAAGGATAATGTTTCCGAAATGCATTATGCCCAGCTGTAATGATATCCATTAAAGAACCTCACCTGCATTTCCTCGCTTGGGCTCCTTCCTTTCAAGTGTTTTGGAGGATTGTTACGATAGTTTCCGTGTCAGCCAGAGACACGCCAAGGATCCCCGCCTCGTCAAGTGGCTGCCTGCTTCACTGGTGTTCTGCGCAAGCAGGTTTCTTTTCCGCCAAGGTATTGGCAACAGGCAGTCCACCTCCGAAGCGTTGGAGCTGCAAGGGACACCGCGTGATAGCGGGCCGTGACTTCACGGAGGTGCTGGCGCACTGTCGCCAAACCCATGCCCCAGCGAACCGACGCCTAGAAGGTTGAGGCGTAATGCGGGGACTCGAGGGGTTCGGATGCCAGAGTATTTACCCCCATACAGCTGCCAAGCGCTACTAACGCCCATGGACACAGAGACTCAACTCGTGTTACCCCTGTCACGCTACACCTGGTATACAGCATTCTGGGAGTTGGAGTTCTCCACAGACTCTAACACAGCGGATGGTCACATGAGTGGGGGCGGCGTCAGTAAGGAACTGAATAAAAGTTGCCATTATGTGAACTTGGCGCTTTGGACTGGAGGTACAGCAGCTAAAGGCGTCTGAAGAAGGATAATGTTTCCGAAATGCATTATGCCCAGCTGTAATGATATCCATTAAAGAACCTCACCTGCATTTCCTCGCTTGGGCTCCTTCCTTTCAAGTGTTTTGGAGGATTGTTACGATATATATATATATATCAAGCCACTTGCAGAACCAATTTTAGAGAGAGCCTAGCGGAGACAAAATCGTTTGCAGCAGTTTTATTCAAAAGTGACAGCGTGACAACACCGGAGACTGGGCAGGCAAAAGCATCCAAGATTGAAAGCCAGACGCGTTTCAGGTCATAAGTCCTTTCCTCAGTGGCTTATCTGGAAGGCAGTGGGAAAACGATTGAGAGCACTTCCTGTTCTTAAAACACCTCCCCGCCCGGTTGGGCGTGGCCTCATGGCCTCCTGGGAGACGTGGTCCGTGCATAATTTCACCCCAGTGGGTTCGAGTTCTCAGAGCCAAAGTGTCCTTTTATAAATGGCAGCCTAGCTTAAAAGTCCGTGTCATGTGTTATTGCCATCACTGTGCTGTGGGCGCACATCTTACTGCATGGTGCGCGCTCATCTCCATCCGTATCAAAGCAGCATCATGTGGCGCCGCCACGGACCCGCCTTTGTGACGGCAGTTGGCTCCATCCGCGACCTTGGCAGGCCGTTAAAACATCAAGCCACTTGCAGAACCAATTTTAGAGAGAGCCTAGCGGAGACAAAATCGTTTGCAGCAGTTTTATTCAAAAGTGACAGCGTGACAACACCGGAGATTGGGCAGGCAAAAGCATCCAAGATTGAAAGCCAGACGCGTTTCAGGTCATAAGTCCTTTCCTCAGTGGCTTATCTGGAAGGCAGTGGGAAAACGATTGACAGCACTTCCTGTTCTTAAAACACCTCCCCGCCCGGTTGGGCGTGGCCTCATGGCCTCCTGGGAGACGTAGTCCGTGCATAATTTCACCCCAGTGGGTTCGAGTTCTCAGAGCCAAAGTGTCCTTTTATAAATGGCAGCCTAGCTTAAAAGTCCGTGTCATGTGTTATTGCCATCACTGTGCTATGGGCGCACATCTCACTGCATGGTGCGCGCTCATCTCCATCCGTATCAAAGCAGCATCATGTGGCGCCGCCACGGATCCGCCTTTGTGACGGCAGTTGGCTCCATCCGCGACCTTGGCAGGCCGTTAAAACATCAAGCCACTTGCAGAACCAATTTTAGAGAGAGCCTAGTGGAGACAAAATCGTTTGCAGCAGTTTTATTCAAAAGTGACAGCGTGACAACACCGGAGATTGGGCAGGCAAAAGCATCCAAGATTGAAAGCCAGACGCGTTTCAGGTCATAAGTCCTTTCCACAGTGGCTTATCTGGAAGGCAGTGGGAAAACGATTGAGAGCACTTCCAGTTCTTAAAACACCTCCCCGCCCGGTTGGGCGTGGCCTCATGGCCTCCTGGGAGACGTAGTCCGTGCATAATTTCACCCCAGTGGGTTCGAGTTCTCAGAGCCAAAGTGTCCTTTTATAAATGGCAGCCTAGCTTAAAAGTCCGTGTCATGTGTTATTGCCATCACTGTGCTGTGGGCGCACATCTTACTGCATGGTGCGCGCTCATCTCCATCCGTATCAAAGCAGCATCATGTGGCGCCGCCACGGACCCGCCTTTGTGACGGCAGTTGGCTCCATCCGCGACCTTGGCAGGCCGTTAAAACATCAAGCCACTTGCAGAACCAATTTTAGAGAGAGCCTAGCGGAGACAAAATCGTTTGCAGCAGTTTTATTCAAAAGTGACAGCGTGACAACGCCGGAGATTGGGCAGGCAAAAGCATCCAAGATTGAAAGCCAGACGCGTTTCAGGTCATAAGTCCTTTCCTCAGTGGCTTATCTGGAAGGCAGTGGGAAAACGATTGAGAGCACTTCCTGTTCTTAAAACACCTCCCTGCCCGGTTGGGCGTGGCCTCATGGCCTCCTGGGAGACGTAGTCCGTGCATAATTTCACCCCAGTGGGTTCGAGTTCTCAGAGCCGAAGTGTCCTTTTATAAATGGCAGCCTAGCTTAAAAGTCCGTGTCATGTGTTATTGCCATCACTGTGCTGTGGGCGCACATCTTACTGCATGGTGCGCGCTCATCTCCATCCGTATCAAAGCAGCATCATGTGGCGCCGCCACGGACCCGCCTTTGTGACGGCAGTTGGCTCCATCCGCGACCTTGGCAGGCCGTTAAAACATCAAGCCACTTGCAGAACCAATTTTAGAGAGAGCCTAGCGGAGACAAAATCGTTTGCAGCAGTTTGATTCAAAAGTGACAGCGTGACAACACCGGAGATTGGGCAGGCAAAAGCATCCAAGATTGAAAGCCAGACGCGTATCAGGTCATAAGTCCTTTCCTCAGTGGCTTATCTGGAAGGCAGTGGGAAAACGATTGAGAGCACTTCCTGTTCTTAAAACACCTCCCCGCCCGGTTGGGCGTGGCCTTATGGCCTGCTGGGAGACGTAGTCCGTGCATAATTTCACCCCAGTGGGTTCGAGTTCTCAGAGCCAAAGTGTCCTTTTATAAATGGCAGCCTAGCTTAAAAGTCCGTGTCATGTGTTATTGCCATCACTGTGCTGTGGGCGCACATCTCACTGCATGGTGCGCGCTCATCTCCATCCGTATCAAAGCAGCATCATGTGGCGCCGCCACGGACCCGCCTTTGTGACGGCAGTTGGCTCCATCCGCGACCTTGGCAGGCCGTTAAAACATCAAGCCACTTGCAGAACCAATTTTAGAGAGAGCCTAGCGGAGACAAAATCGTTTGCAGCAGTTTTATTCAAAAGTGACAGCGTATATATTCCACACAGGTACCAATATCAAGTAAGCTCTCAGGAACCACACAACAATCCAGGAGTAAACTTAAGTCTTCAGTTTATTCACACAACGCGTTTCGGCGACTTGCCTTGATCACGTGTGATAAAAATGTTTGAGTGAGTGTGCCATTATGAATAAAGTTACAAAATCAAAACAGAGGTAGGACTTCAATCATAAGTAAAATTGAGATAGGACTTCAATCATGAGTAAAAGCCATGTCGGCCATCTTGAAACGATGTTTTCAACATACAAGTGATACAATACATGATATCAACATTGAACTGTTCAGAAGTGTCAGGAGTTATTATATTCCCCAAATAAACCAGCAATCTTATTTATGCAATTAATGTGATCGAATATAAACAAACAATAATTCTGCGGTGTGCCGTCATGAAATATCCGTGCAGGTGGTATGTACACAGTGTCCTCACATAGAAAAAGTTCATTGACATAGTGTCATAAAACACTTATGTGTATAATCTTCAATTAGCTTGCTATTAAGATCACTGTAGGATAAATGCCAGCATATCTTGAATATGCCAAATCGAAAAACTCACAATACCCAATTCATTGACATGTCTCATAGATAAAGAAAGCATGCAAAGTCACGATCTTATATTTTCCACTTTGTACAACGAAATAGACTCCTATTTGTATCATTAGGAGATTAAATTGTGAGAGTCGTTGACAAAATACATATTTGCATTGTACCAGATCAGCATATACCAGACATATTAGTGTACTCAGAATTAGAGACGTCACCGGTAGTGACTGTCTCCTAGGCTCTCCAAACCCAAAGGATAAACGAAAGAAGTCTTGCATATATATATATGTGTGTATAGAAAGGTTTGGGGTGATTCGTGAAGCGGGGGCCGAGAAAAAGGGGGGTCCCACAAAGTTGTTTTCCCCATGCAATTTTCCATAGGGACTTTTAAGTGAGGCTACAGCCCGAACTGCTGAACGGAATTACACCAAATTTGGCAAAGAGGTAGAGTTTGGTTCGCAGATCACGCTTTTTGTTAAATGGAGTAAATCAGTTCCGTAGTTCCTGAGAAAATCAAAAGTATAATCCTAGATATACCTATAGACGAAGTACGGTACGCGTACCCTCCCGACCATGAGCTTTATGCTAATTGGCTGTCAACACTCCAAACCAGGAAGTGTTGGCAGCCATCTTGTGCCTCGGCAGAACCGAGGCACAAGAAAACAGAAAAAGAAACGTGAAAAACGCGAAAAGGGAAGGGGCAGGGTAAAAACACCCTGACCCCCTAGGCCTGCTTAGGGGGTCCCACAAGGTCCCCCAAGGGCAAATATTTTTTTCTAAAAAAAATCGTGGGATGCGCGTATGGTACGCATACCCTGCCGATAAAAAAAGAAAAATTGCATATATATATACCCCCGGGGCTTTACTAAATTATGGGCGGGGGGCTCTGAGGCCCCCCCAGCCCTGGGGACCGCCACCCCCCGGGGCTATTCCAAAACGGGTGGGGGGCTCAGAGGCCCCCCCAGCCCTGGGGACCGCCACACCCCGGGCTTATTTTAATAGGGTGGGGGGGGCTCTGAGGCCCCCCAGCCCCAGGGACCTCCACCCCGGGGCTATTCCAAAATGGGTGGGGGGCTCAGAGGCCCCCCAGCCCTGGGGACCTCCACCCCCGGGGCTTATTTTAATAGGGTGGGGGGCTCTGAGGCCCCACCCAGTCCTGGGGACTGCCTCCCCCGGGGCTATTTTAAAATGGGTTGGGGCTCTCAGGCCCCCCCCAGCCCCGGGGACCACCACCCCCCAGAGCTTTTTACAAATGTTGGAGGGGGAGCCTTGTAGAGGCCCTGGGGACCGCCACCCCACAGGGCCGGCTCCTGCAGTGTCCCCGGATGCCCACCCCTGGGACACTGCTGTTTGCTATGGTAGGGCGGGAACTGCTTTGATTTTTGAAAGAGAGAGCAGGAAACCTGCTCTCTCATTCAAAAACCAAAGCCGATTGCTTTTCTGCATGGGGACTAGTATGTTAGCTGCTCCCCATGCAGAAAAGCAATGCCGGCTCCCGCAGGATGCGGGGAGCCGGCAGGGACCGTGGGGAGCTTGGGGACCCCCCACGGTCCCCAACCGAAAGGGCCAGGACCCGGGGGAGGGGTCACCGGGGCCAGAAGTGGCCTGAGGAGGGGGATATGCAGCCCCTCCCTAATTATTTTTTTAAAAAATGTGGCATGCCCCGGGGGTGGGGTCCCCGGGGCTTGGATTAGTCATGAGAGGTGGGCCACGCAGCCCCCTGGCGCATACTGGAGGTTCCTGGTGGGCTAGTTGGCCCCCAGGGACCCCCAGTATTCAAGGGGATTTAGTTCCCCCTCTGGAAACATGCCAGGGGGCTGCGTTGCAGAGAGGTGTAATGAGGCCACGCCCCTTTTTACACCTCTCTGCAACGCAGCCCCCTGGCGCATACTGGAGGTTCCTGGTGGGTTAGTTGGCCCTCAGGGACCCCCCAGTATTCAAGAGGATTTAGTTCCCCCTCTGGAAACGCACCAGGGTGCTGCGCTGGAGAGAGGCGTAATGAGGCCACGCCCCTTTTTACACCTCTCTGCAACGCAGCCCCCTGGCGCATACTGGAGGTTCCTGGTGGGCTAGTTGGCCCCCAGGGACCCTCAGTATGCAAGGGGATTTAGTTCCCCCTCCAGAAACGCGCCAGGGGGCTGCGTTGCAGAGAGGTGTAATGAGGCCACGCCCCTTTTTACACCTCTCTGCAATGCAGCCCCCTTGCGCATACTGGAGATTCCTGGTGGGCTAATTGGCCCCCAGGAACCCCCAGTATGCAAGGGGACTTAATCCCCCAACTTAGAATGCGCTACGGGGTGCATTTGCACAGTGGTTAAGATAGGGGGCGGGGCTTGAGGTGATATGTGTGCAAACATGCCCTGTGGTGCGTTTTAAGTTGGGGAATTAATTCCTCTTCAATCCAGAGGTCCCCTAGGGGCCAACTAGCCCAACAGGTACCTCCAGTAAATGCCACGGAGCTGCGTTGCAGAGTGTTGTAAAAAGGGGGCGTGGTCTTTGAACACCTCTCTGCAACGCAGCTCCCTGGCGCATACTGGAGGTACCTGGTGGGCTAGTTGGCCCACAGGGGACCTCAGGATTGAAGAGGAATTAATTCCCCAACTTAAAACGCGCCACATGTCACCTCAGGCCCGTCCCCTTCCTTCACTATTGAGCAAAATATTTCTCTAAAATCAGCCGAACTACGAATTCCGATTTACTCACCTGTTATCGTGAGAGACATCAGTGCTGCATCTTTCAGCCCACTACTGATCCTGAAAAGTAATTCTAACCATACTTACAGTAACTTGAATTTCCTTCCATAGGCTAACATTGACTGGTTTCACTTGGAAATTCTTCTGTGTGTGGAGTTTTGTAACTTTAAAAAATTCCTCTAAAATCAGTCGAACTACGAATCCTGATTTACTTACCTGTTATCAGGAGAGACCTCAGTGCTGCATCTTTCAGCCCACTACTGATCTTGAAAAGTAATTCTAACCGTAGTTACAGTAACTTGAATTTCTTCCATTGGCTAACATTGACTGGTTTCACTTGAAAATTCTTCTAAGTGTGGGGTTCTGGAACTTAAATAAATTCCTATACAATCAGCCGAACTACGAATTCCGATTTACTCACCTGTTATCAGGAGAGACCTCAGTGCTGCATCTTTCAGCCCACTACTGATCTTGAAAAGTAATTCTAATCGTAGTTACAGTAACTTGAATTTCTTCCATAGGCTAACATTGACTGATTTCACTTGAAAAGTCTTCTAAGTGTGGAGTTTTGGAACTTTAAAGTACTGATCCTGAAAAGTAATTTTAACCGTACTTACCAGTAACTTAAATTTCCTTCCATTGGATATCATTGCCTGCTATATAAAATATATATACATTAAAAAATATATAAAATCAAAATAAAATATTACAATTTCAATATTTTTAATAACATTTTTTTCAATTTATATTAAAAATATGTAATGTAATTTAAAAAATAAAATATCTAAAAATAAATACTTTAAAACAATGTAGTAAATCAGTATAAAAAAAGATAACAATTAATACATTTAAAAATTATCATTTACAAAACCTTTGAAATTCACTGAAAAAACCATAGGTTTCAGCCACGTTATAGTTAGGAATTAGCATTTAAAAAACCTTAGACATTCACTGAAAAACCATAGGTTTCAGCCACGTTGTAGTTAGGAATTAGTATTTAAAAAAACGTAGAAATTCACTTAAATAACCATAGGTCTCACACATGTTATAGTTAGCTGGACATTTCACTTATACAAAACCATTGAAATTCCCCGGTTATAGTTAGTACAGCTAACTATAACTCGCTCGCCCGCAATGCACTGCTGATGACGTCACATATTACATCACTCATGACATGGTCAGTGACATCACTCATGACATCACTGATGACATCACTGATTACATCATCCTTGTGAAAGAGTGGCAGACCTCCTCCCACCCTAATATTACCTTTGGTACACAGATTCAAAAATAGAAACTACAATTTAAAAAAAATGGAGATACCAATACCAGTTACAACAACCTATTCAGTAATTCCAACATCTACATACACATCCACTCATTCACCAACAGTTCTATATAGTCACTCATACATGTACTCACTCATCATATGTACTCATACACCTATACATCCTGTTACACACCGATACTCATCCATAGAGTTACTCACACACATTCTCACACATGCAAATAAACTATCAAACATCCATTTACTTGCATATACAGCTATACACACACCACTACACTTACTTCTACAGAAACATACACATACTTACTCTCCTAAACAATCACTTATAGAAACACATACTTATTTATTCAGGAACTCTTCCAATCTCTCACTCTCACATATACTCACTTATATTCATCAATACTCACATATACTAGTTTAAAACATACGTACTTACTCATAAAGACACTATTGAGACAGTCATTCACTCACTAACACACCCATACACACTCATCCACCCATATAGTCCTGCACACATGCTGTCTTCAAAACACATACAAGCAGTGAGTCACTCATTCATGCATCTATGCGCTAAGTAATATCCCCCACCAAACAATACATACACTCATACTGATACTCAAAAAAACAACTAATAACCCATATACACACTCATGTAGCTACTCACCAACCCATGCAGCCACTTATACACAAAGTGAGACACCGATACAGATATTTAAATATTTAAACATTACTCGCTAATACATGTATTCACTAAAATACACTTAATAAGTCAGTTATACAATCAATTATACAAAAAAAACATCCATTTAGACACTTATTTACCCATTTATTCTTCCATCCACCTTTAGATATACATATATAAAAAATATTTATTTTTCAGAAAGACACACATTCACTGGATGATGTCATCAGTGATATCAGCAGTGATGTCATTTGAGATGTCATCAGTGATGCCATGAGTGATGTCACTGACCATGTCATGAGTGATATAATATGTGACGTCATCAGCAGTGCATTGCGGGCGCGCGAGTTATACTTAGCTGAACTAACTATAACGGGGGAATTTCGATGGTTTTGTATGAGTGAAATGTCCAGCTAACTATAACATATGTGCATGCGTATGTATCTGCAGTGTGTGAAATAGAAAGCGGACGAAGTCCGTGCAACTAAGGATGATGTGAGAAAGGAGAGCAGCAAACATTGACCGTTCCACATTATTGAAATCCAAACCCAAAATTGTCGCAACGTATATGTCTCCAAATTTTCAACCAAAAGCTACATGATCAAAAAAAGCATCAAAACTCATTGGCAAATACTGCAACTAGAACCAGATTTTAATAACCTATTCAACGAACTGCCTATCTTTGCATACCAACGTTCAAAGAACTTACTCACCATGATAAAATCACGTACCACTCAACCTAATGTCTACAAAGGAACTATTCCTTGCCAAAACTGCCAGAACTGTCACAGCATAATACTAGGAAACAGCATGAACCATCCCAGCTCAGGCAAAGAAATCATGCTACAAGTCAATGCTACATGCGATACCACGAACGTTGTGTACCTGTTGAAGTGTCCCTGCGGATTACCCTATGTAGGGAAAACCGAACGCAAAATCAAAACTAGACTCAATGAACATCGGAGCAACATAAGAAACAAAAATCTGAAATCTTGCAGACTCTGCACATTTCACTCAACAAAATCACAACAACAGTCAAATCCGCTTCCTCATTCTAGAGGTCGCCCAGAAACCTGAGGGTATTGACCCCAAAAAATACCTGCTCCAAAGAGAACTTTTCTGGATATTCAAACTCGACACTGTGCATCCAAAAGGACTCAATGAGCGTTTGGAATTTAGCAGCTTTCTTTAATACTCATCTTGAATATCGTTAACTGCAATAGTTGGTTTCTCTGACTCTTCTGCCTGCATTTATTAATATCAATGAACTTGAATCCTATTTGTTAGAATGTACACAATCTTCTTGTATCTTTCGATCTTGTTATCTTCTTTATAGTCCTGTCCTCTTCGTTTACTTTCATATTTTTTCTTGTATTCTTTTTAGTAATTCACCTGTTCATCTCTCTTATATGTCTCTCACTTTTTTCACATCTTTCTCCAACACTGTTCTCACCACCTTCAGATTACACCACCATCTTCACATTCTCGACTCGTTTTCACTTTTCTAACTCGTGCATCTTATACCTCTTTTTCAGCTCTGGTTTACCACATTTTCTTTGCATTGGCACACTCTCAATGTAGGCGAACTCAATCATGAACGCCCCCTTTTTGCCTTCAAAAAGTCTAAAAACATCAAAGAACATTTAGTAAGGGCAGCCTTACCATCTGGAAATGCTAAGCACACACTTGACGATTTGTGGGGGCTCCCACGATTAGTTGGGCACGTGAAATGTGGGTCATGTATTGCATGTGACAGCACTATCGAAGGAAAGGTTTTTCTGTTTGAACAGATTGTCTTTCATAGACAACATTTGACAAACTGTAATAGTTCCAATGTTTTTTATGCCATCTTTTGTCCATGTGAAAAGATTTATATAGGGCAAACAACTCAAAAGTCCCGACTTCGAATTGGACAACACAAAAGCAGGATTCGATGCAAGACTCCTAATGCACTGCTTGTGGACCATTTCGTAGAGAAAAATCACAACGAGTTGGATCTAAAATGGACAATCATTGATGTCATCAAAAGCCCCCCAAGAGGAGGCGATCTGGGAATCCTGTTGAACAAAGAAGAACTAAAATGGATCCTCAGAACTAAAAGTATCCATACTGGCTTGAATCGGATGGAGGATTGGACCTCTTTGCTATAAGGATACTATTTGATTTAACTAGTTTCTCTTGATTTAGTGTACTTTCATCTCTCCAGTATATGGATTTTTAACAAATAGGATAATTTTTTCAGGATGTTTGCTCTCAAAACTGTGTAAATAGTACAATTGTTTGTCCCCCAGTGTCACAAACTGTGTAAAAATATTATAACTGATATCTACTTTCATATGCTAATGCTGTTATGTATCAGGATTTAGCACTTGGTTTTTATAGCTCTTCATAGGCTCATTTTCTTTGCAAGAAAATTATACAGTTGGCTTATTACTAATCAGCAAATTTTGTCAAAACCTATGGTTTAAATGCTAGAATGTTTTTGCTTTACTTCATTGTTATCCCTTCACTCTGTACTATTTCACCACTCCAATATGGTCGCTCGTTCAATTTTTCCTTTCACTGCTCACTCACGAGATCTCCTCGGCTATCATTAGGTGCCTATGGCATTCAGTAGTTTACCGTTTGATGGATAGTTAAGATCAACCAAATTGGTTTAATTTTTTATACCAGCGGGATTGCAGTAACTATTATGATAAACCGATACTCTTATCCCCTTTTTGAGATGGTCGCTCGCTTTATTCATGCGATTAGTACACATTTGTAGCCCTCTCCAATATGGCTGCTCTTATAATCCCTGTATTGCGTAATTATCGCGGTGAGTGAGATCCTTCATGTGACCAAGATCACAAGACCTCTCCTCCATTGCTCTTATTACGCTACTGACATTTTCGCCAGGTTCGAGTATTGACTCGCCGGCTACTGCAGACTCCCATTGAGGAGCTCCTTTGCCATTCCATCTGGTAAGCGTTGTGCGCCATTATTGGTTCTCAGTCGTTTAATTTTTGTTTTCAAAATATTTTGTTTCCTTATTTTTACCCGCCTTGTTCGTTATACTCTGCAGGAACCTACGGTTGCCCTAACCGGTTCCAGTTTTGAATGCGGGTAAGAACCTGGTTATTTCAATCACTAGCTGAGACATCCGCAATTTTGAGCCCCATTATGACGAACATTTTTATGGATTTTCCATGCCCCTGACGTTTTCCATTTATCCCCCCCCTTGGAACTCATCAGTGGTAAGGATTTACACCTTGATTACCTCAATTACTATGCCACCCTGTCTATAATGGGCCTAATTCGTTTTTCTGCCCACTAGGTCACCGCTTGCATAGGTCGTTGTACCGTGCGAATATGTGACAACACTCTCCTCTTGTTATACATCGAGGTATGGCAATCCCCCTGCTCCTTTTATTGGTTGCATTGGACATGAGGGTTAATTCACCTCAGCTGGTTACTTATTCTGTTAGAACTGACTCCATTTGATATGACGTTTCATTCAATTTGGATATGATCTTAATTACAAGCTAGCTTTTATCACCTGTTGTCCGTGTGGTTCGTTACGGTCACTTTATTTTATTTTGTTCCATTTTTATTTTTCGGGTGTGGCACTTCATTTTTCGGTTGCATTGGTCATAGGCTATCGTTTCACGTAGGCAGCAGTTACCCGGTCACTTCACTGCGCTGTTAATTCACCAAAGATCACCGGACATGATAAGTTTTCACCTTACTGTGCCTTGAGGTTCACTGGATCACCCGGCATCTTAAGCTAGGTTCTTTTCACAAGGGTGTTGAGTTAGACATTAAGCTTTTCATAACAATAATGTTTCCAATGTACATGTGTAATCTTTCTTTTTTCTTTTTTTCTTCCCTTATTCTCCTTGTCTACATTGTATATGGTTTCTGTTATGGTGTTTATGTATTCATTGTGTTTTACTTACTGGGCATGTATAAATATCTTGTTAGGCATGAATCAATATGTCCTGATGATGATCCCATATTTCAAAGGGATCGAAACGTCGTCGACAATGTACGCTTGATGATTTATATGTTTTTATGTAAAATCACCTGAAGTGTACCAGAACATTAATTGTCTGTTTTACTCTGAATCTTCTGCAGACTGCCCCCCTCTTGCCTTTTTTTATATGTACGTCATATGTTTCCACATATGCAGTAGTTGGACACAGGCTGTGTCCCACTTGGCAATTGTTTACCATCTTTGAAACATATAATTATATTTGTTATTAAAACCTGTCCGGCTGGACAGCTAATATAGATTTGATTTCTGGTCTGTATTTCTTGCTTTGTTTATCCCTCCTAATGGTTGGGACCATTGTTCTTTGAAACAGTACATATTCCCAAGGTCCCAGACCGATTGCTACTTTGGGTTCCCTTGTTTTTCACAACAAATCTCAGATTTACAGCCCATTACAGTAAGGTGAGTATAGATTATTTGGATATAACGTTTGAGGCAAGGGGTGGCATACTGGAGGTGGAATTATTTACTAAACCCATGGATAAAAACACCCTGCTCCACTACTCCAGTTTGCACCCCAAGTCCCAAAAAGACAGCATTCCCTTTAGCCAATTTCTCCGGCTAAGGAAGAATTGTACAGATCTACAGAATTTTTATAAGCATTCAGAGACACTCAAATCTAAATTAAAAGATAGAGGCTATCCGAAAAAATTGATCTCACACTCTTACAAGAGGGCTCGCTTTTACAACAGAGAAGCAGTATTTGAGGGCCCTAAGGTAAAAGAGCAAATGAGCAAGATAGTATTTGTGAGCCAATTCTATGGTGCCAGAAATAAGATCAAAAAATGTAATGAATAAACACTGGAATATATTGAATAATGAGGAATCTGTGAAACTTAATAGACCCATTTTTGCTTACAAACGAAACATGAACCTGCAGAACCACTTAGTTCACACATACAGGGAGGAATCTTCTGTTAGACAGAGGACCATTGATAATACTAAAGTCCCAGTCGAGCCCTTCTCACTCGTGGCTCGAGCAGCAGGACCCGGCAGTTCGAACGGAGAGAGCGGGCCTGGGCGTATCTAGGCAACCGAGATCTTAAATAATGTGGGCAATTTCCATGCAAAGCTCTAAAAGCCAGCGTAAGAGCCTTAAATTATATTCTACTGGTCACCGGCAGCCAGTGCAATGAGCGGAGGTGTGGAGCAACGTGGTCTTTAAACGGTATATGCTTTAGCAGCCTAGCCGCAGCATTCTGCGCGGTTTGCAGGTGCTGGATCAGGTATTTCGGGAGACCCATATATAGGCCATTTTCGTAATCCAGCCTAGATGTGATGGTGGCGTGGATCACCGTTTTCCGACAATTCTCTGGCAACAGCTTGAGAATTTTCCGCAGGTTCCTCAGTTTACTAAGGCAGCACCCCGTCACCTGCTGAATATGGGACGAAAAGGATAGACTGTCGTCCCATTTAACCCCTACATTTTTTGCTAAATGGCTAGGGAGAGGTGCAGGCCCCATCTCCGCGGGCCACCATAGCTCTGCCACGGGAGGAGTACCTTTCCCGAAAAAGATCACCTATGTTTTATTCGGATTTAACTTGAATTTATTCGTGTTCATCCAGGTTGCCACGTCACCGAGACAGCCCTTGAAGCTGGCAAAGGCTGTCTCTGACACTTCTGAGTAGGGAAAAACCAACTGGGTGTCATCTGCATAAGATATTGCAGTGACCCCCCTGTTAGCAATTAATGTGAAGAGCGGGGCCAGATAAATATTAAATAATAAAGGGCTAAGTGCCGACCCCTGTGGAACAGCACAGCTCAGGCCCCTGGACTTTGAGGAACACGCCCTCAGCGCCACCTTCTGCGATCTATTAGATAAATAAGAGTGTAGCCACCCGAGAGCCTGTTCCTGAAGCCCAATCGCTGCGAGCCGTTGTAATAGTCTGCCATGGTCGACCGTATCAAACCGTACTGTTTCACTTCGGGCTTTCAGTGTACCCTTATGGCTATTTATGTACCGGCTATATTTCGCTGGCTCTTATTTATAACTATCTATAAAAGTCTGTGTTTATTGTGGCCGGAGTCTGAGTTGAGTAGGAGGCAACTGTTGGTCAGACTTGCCTTATTGAGGTACTCAGAACAACATTTTTTACTGTTCCTCTGAATTCTCGCTCCTTTGAGAGCAAGCAATTTTGTTTACAGACGTTTTCCTGAATTTATTATGGCAAGCATTTTACTGAAAGGCATATTGCGGGTGACTGCACTGCGTTTATTTCTACTTGCAGTTGTAAGATGTCGGTTTAGACAATTCTTAAGAGGGCACTCAGTGTTAAAAGAGTGTTAGTGGCCCCAGTTTAAAGCAGGAAGGTGTTTTTTAGTAACTATGGTTCTTTAATATTTAGGCAAAAACTGGCACACCATGATGCAAATATATTCGTCCTAAGTGGGGTATCCACCGCAGTTCCTGGGTATTGTATATGCTCATTCGAGCAAGCAGGTAACTTATAACCCTTATATTTGTTGTCCAACTTATACAACGTGGGGTGACAAGCCGGTTGATTAATGTTGGTGTCTGTGCTTTTGTTTATTCCTTTGCCCTTAGTGTTTTTAACAAGGAAAAGGCTTGAGATGAATACTATCCATGTTTCTGGACAATATTGATTATTCGGAATTTTTGATATACAACTTTCAATAAAAACGAGGTACATTACCCTACATATGGTGATTATTTACAATATTTTTAGCTCACGATTTCGTGATTTCCAGAGCCTTGTCTAATAGGACAGTTCTATATGTGAGGTGCAACTATATTGCACTGATCCTTGTTTTATATATATATATATATATTACCTACTGGCGGTCGCCAGTAAGTATATATAGTTAGGATTTTTTCTCTATGAGATTTTTGAAAATTCTGTCTAATAACTTTGGCGTTTGTGGACGGAATTGGCAGAAATTTTCAGGAAAATGGAACATTTTGTTTCTGAGCAGCCCCTAAAAATTTTGGGGGGGGTTTGTTAAGGGGGGGGGGGCCGAGAAAAAAGGGGGGTCCCAAAACGCGTTTTTCCAATGTTAATTTCCATAGGGCGGTTGGCCTCACTTTTAGCCCGAACGGCTGAATGGATTTGCACGAAACTTGGCAAAATTGTAGGGACTGGTAGCCCGATGTGCCTTTGCTAGGTCTCAATATATGTGCTTCAGTGGATTTTGAGAAATTAACGTTCCAAAAAAGATATATATCTGTAACAGCGCACCGGGCAGCGCTCCGCTTCGCGTACTTTTCGCGTTACGGAGCTTTGTGAAGCGAAGCTGATTGGTTCTCCGGCGTCTGTAAACATTCCAAACAGTCCGTAGCGGCCGCCATCTTGTCTCTCGGTAGGATCGAGAGACAAGAGGAGGGCAAAGCGAAGGGGCATAGTAGATCCTCCCTGACCCCCTAGGTTTGATGTGGAGGTTTTAAAAGGGCCCCGCGGGGCAAAAAAAATAATAAAATAATAATCGAACGGCTGAATGTATTTGCACGAAACTTGGCAAAATTGTAGGGACTGGTAGCCCGATGTGCCTTTGCTAGGTCTCAATATATGTGCTCCAGTGAATTTTGAGAAATTAACGTTCAAAAAAAGATATATATCTGTAACAGCGCTCCGGGCAGCGCTCCACTTCGCGTACTTTTCGCGTTACGGAGCGTTGTGAAGCGAAGCTGATTGGTTCTCCGGCGTCTGTAAACATTCCAAACAGTCCGTAGCGGCCGCCATCTTGTCTCTCGGTAGGATCGAGAGACAAGAGGAGGCCAAAGCGAAGGGGCAAATGTCCATAAGGGGGCATAGTAGATCCTCCCTGACCCCATAGGTTTGATGGGGAGGCTTTAAAAGGGCTCCGCGGGGCAAAAAAAAAAAAAAAAATCGTTTTTTTGGTGGGGTGCGCCCGGTTAGCGTAACGGGAAGCGGACTGGGGAGCGTACTACAAGGAAAGAAGAATGATTGACTTTTAACTTATTGTATGTTTATAGACTTTTTTAAACTTTTTTTTCTGCTGAGTGACGTCTCGGCCTATCTCCACGGGATGCAGTCCCTACCATCTCGGCGTTTAAGCCCAGGGGGACCGGTAGTGTGGGAGAGATAACGGGGCATATTATCAAGGGGGTTTATCTCCGCTTTTTTGGCTTTAAAAGCCAAGAAAGCGGAGATAAAATTATCTCCCTATTACCTAGCTGTCGCTAACACCAGTTAGCGACCGCTAGTAGGAGATAGCGACCATCTTGGGCCCCACTTTGCATGTCAGTGATATTTATCACTAATGACATGCAAAGTGGGCATGCCAAGATGTTAGCGACTGGAAACAGTCGCTAACATCGCTATCTCCTATTACCAACTTTTGGAGATATTCGCGCTAAGCGCGAATATCTCCAAAAAGTAACACCTGCCCTGAGCAGTTCTTAGCCATGTTATCCAATGGGAGGTGGATAACATGGCTAAGAGCATTAGCTCGGTAATGCATGAATATCGCTGACTTTTCAGCGATATTCATGCATTGCGGCCGTTTTTTATCGCATTTGCGATAAACCTTTATAATAGCAAGGTTTATCTGCGATAATTTCTGACGATGCTTAGCGGTAAAAAATTCGTTGCTAAGCATCGTTAGCGATAAATATCGCTTAACTTTGGTAATATGCCCCAACGTCTGTTAACGTTCGATTCGAAGGAAATCAGGAAGTGTTGAAAAACATTGTCTGCGCCATCTTGCCTTTTTTCAAATGCCACACTTTTGTCGTGCACGGCAGCCATTTTAGATGCCTTGACCAGACCCACTCTCTGCACGCTGTGGATCCGTAGCATGGCTCCCCACCCTCGCAAGCATCTCCCCCAGGCACTGGTCACCCCCGCTCTCTGTCTTATGCATGGGCAATAAACCTCCCCCCATCTGCGCTGCTCTTCCCTGAGAATCACACTCTGTGCCCGCCCAACACCTCCCTTTTGCCCTATTCACTACCGCACCCTCTGACACTCCTCTTTCTCTGTGTCCGATTGTCCAGGCCGGTCCCAGGCTATCAGCTAGCCCTGCAGATGTAGTTTATGGCCCCAGCTGTAAAGAATCACCCCTCTTCAAAGGAGTTATAGGAGATCAAGGCCCACACCCGATGAGATCCGTCATACCACACGCGTTCCTACTATCTGAAAACCATCCTGTATTGTGATTGGGGAGGGGACCGAGCCTGAAGCGGAAGATTCCAGGGATGACTCTTTGTACATCAAAGTTTTTACAATTATGTGTCACATTAAAAATATATAGCACTCCGACAAAGTAGTAAGATTATAAAACTTTAATAACTTATAAATATATACAAGAAAACAAAAACAGTAATAACATATAAACATTTTTAGGGAAAAACAACGAAGTAGCGGTCGGCTGTGCGAATAGTCCCAACGCAGCACAACGTCCAGATTTCTGGACGGCACCCAGGTGATGTTGCCTGGGTGCCGCACTGATTTGGGTATCCGGCGTGGGGCGTCCCGGGGGGTGGGTCGTCAGTAGCGGTCTGTTGTGCGAATAGTTCCAAGGCAGCAGAACGCGCTGAAATGTGGATGGCACCAAGGTGATGTCCAGTAAGTTGCCGCCCTCCAAATAACGGCGTGGGGCGCCCCGGGGGGGGAGGCAGTCCAAAGTTCAGTTAAAAGGGCAAAGGAAAGGATCGGTGGTTTCAACCATCAGTCAAAAAGGGGAGGGGGTGCAACAATTTTTCCTACCGGGTCACACTGTGCTTTCACCGGAACTGATCCGAACTGTGGTCTGCAGGATTCTAGTCATTCAAACTGAGGCTGGCGCCAGCATGGGAGCGCCGACGTCCCGCGGCTACAGTTTCGTCGCTCCACGGGCGATCATGGCAGTCATTCCCCATCGGGGGTGTCTGCGGGGGTCGGGGACTCCCGCGGCTCCTCTAGAATCTTCAAGGTCGTGGAGGACTACGGTGGTGGAGTCAACCAGTGACCGGGCCATTTCTTCATGCTGGGCCCGCTCTTGCCAGGTCGATCGCCATTTTGAGAGTTCGGTAGCTACCGGCGATCGCGGGGTCAAATGAGCGGACGGGCTCCACCCTGCCGGGCGAGACGTTGCAGCATCGCCACAGTGGAAGAACCCTTTTCCGGGCGCCTGGAGCGCTGAGGGTGCAGCTGGGAAGCCTCCTCCTGGGGAGGCGGGAGAGGCCTGTTCGCACCGTCTCTCCCTCCCAGTGCACCCCACGGCGTTTCGCTTGACATTTGTTATGGCCGGACCAGGCGATGAGGACGAGGGGGGGTCGGAGGCATGTGCAAGACATCCCCCCCCAGGGTTGTTGCAGCCATTATGGAAGAAAAAAGAAATGTCCAGTGCGTCTTTTGGGGCGGGCCTCTGGTTGATGGTGGCCGGACGCTCCTTGCCACGGCCCCAGGAACGGGTCCCTTAGTCCATCCTTGGGACAGACCTTGGCGCGTGGCGCGTGGTGCCTCTCCTGGGCCTTTCGTGCAGTGGCCTCTCCACTCCCAGGCCCTCCATGGATGCTGGTCCAGACTGGGAGAGAGAGGGGGGGGTCGAACCTGTAACTCTCCAGTGTTACCGCGGCCGGATCCCGTCGGCCTCGGCCTCTGGTTGATGGTGGCCGGGCTGGCAGAGAGAGGGGAGGGTCGGGGACACGGACATTACCCCCCTTGCAACTATCCACGGTTGTCGTAGCAATCCCCCTGGCCGGGTCCCATTGGCCTCGGCCTTTCCTCCGGCTACACCCTACGTGATGATCTTCTGCCGAAGGTTGGCAGCAGGACCCGCCTTATATGTGTTGCTTCCGGCTGGGCGTAGCCGCAAACCTGTTGCACTTTGGAAGTTTCCAGAATGGGGCGGATGTCTGCTGACTTGTATCTTTCCCAGTTTGCCGTTATTTGGGCGTGGCAGGCGGTGGGACAGACACGTTTTGGGGCAGTGAGGGGCGATGAAGCCTCGTTGCCTTGTGGCCGTTGCAATGTCACACTTGGTTTCTCTTACTGTTTTCAGGTTTCTTATTACGGGCTTACTTCTAACGTTTCTTGTTTCTAGGACAATAATAGGTTTTATCATTACGTATTGTTATCGTTTCTTTGTTTGTTATTTAATAAAAAGTTCATCAGTGGCCTACTGATTTTCGTTTTCCTATTCCTTTCTTTCCAGGTTGTTTCATGCTAAAGTTTCTGTTAACTGGATACAGTGATCACTTCGTTATTATTGCACATGTCCTTTTCACTAGGGGTGCTCTCTGGTCGGGCCAGATGACCTATCTCTAGTAAATGGTCCGGGTGAAACAGGTGCATCAATCAGTGGGGAGTAGATAGGCATGACAGATTACAACGGGGGACAAAGGTCCGCATTACCTACCCTTTCACTACTTGCAAAGATTTTCCTACGTTTATTTGCAAACAGGGAATACCTCCAAAAAGAACCAATTCCCACACAGTCAATGTTCGGGCAAACAATCAATCAATGAGGAACGAAATAGGCACGACGTGTTAAAGGTTTGCGTTACCTACCCTTCACTATCTGCAAAGGGAGAGAGAATATTCCTATTCTTCCCCGTTTGAAGGCAGAGAAGATCCTTAAGAGAACCAACTTCGAACAATTCAATGCTCGATTCAAACAATCAACAAGGGGTACTGTGAACACAAATGAACGCCGCTTATGTACATACACATTGCTATTTTCAACAGGTTGTTCCTAATGTTTCTATTTTAGCGAGGTCAAAAAGAGATCCCATTAGTGGCCTACTGATTTTGCTCGATTCCTTTTGTTTTTTTACACGATTTTTCGCTACCTGCAAAGACTAAACAGAGTATTGCGACTCTGTGCTTGTTTGTAAATAGAGAATGAACCAAAGAGAACCAATTCTAAAACAGTAAATGCTTGGATAACAATCAATCAAATGGAGAGAGAAGCAGGCACGACGGATTACAACGGGGGCAAAGGCCTGCGTTAACTACCCTTCACTATCTGCAAAGAGAGAGTACTCCTAATAGAAATGAGGGGGGGGGGAAGCATTGAAAGCAGATCAGTGTGCATAAACACGAAAATGTTTTTTCTTACCACGTACTTGACAATCGACAGCTTATGATATTTGCTATTAAAAAAACATTGAAATTCACTGAAAAAACCATAGGTTATAGACCATATATAGTTAGGAATTAGCATTTACAAAACCTTGAAAATTCACTGAAAAAACCATAGGTTATAGACCATATATAGTTAGGAATTAGCATTTAAAAAATCTTATTTTACTCACACAAAACCATTGAAATTCCATATATAGTTAGTTGTACTAACTATATATCGCGCACTGCTGATCATGTCACATATTATATCATTCATGACATGGTCAGTGACATCACTGATGACATCACTGATGACATCTCAAATGACATCACTGATGACATCACTGATGACATCTCAAATGACATCACTGATGACATCACTGATGACATCTCATTTGACATTACTGATCACATCACTGATGACATCATTCATGTGATAATACGATGAACCTCTTCAGACTCTAATATAACCTTAGATACACTCAGTGTAAACACAGACTCACAGATTGTCATTCATCCATGAAGTTACACACACACCTAGTCAGTCATGCAAACAATCAATCACACCTCCATTTTCCCAACTATACAGTTATACACACCTTACTTATTCAAACATATACTAAAACATATTTACTCTCTTATACAATCCTGGATACAAGTTCACAATGATGCATACAGCCACTCACACATTCACTGGCTCTTATGCACAGTTATTTATATATGTCAAGTCTCACATGTACTGTGTTTTACATATGTACTTACTTTGACATGTAGCACTGAGATATCCATTCACTCACCAATACACTGATGCACACAGTCAACCGCCCATACAGCTGTTTCCACATGCACTTTTGAACCCATACATCTAGTGAATCAACTGCTCACACATCTATGCAGAGAGTCATACACCTCCCAGCCACCCACACACACACTCAGTCTCCCATACAAATACTTGGGCAACCAATCAATAACCCATATAGTTACTCATATAGCTACTGAACAACACATGCAGCAGTTTTCAGAACAACAGACATAATGATGCACAAATTAAGACAGTTTAGTCACTAACCCATGCACTCAGTGAGACACATTTAATCACTCACTCATACAGTCAGTCATGCACCTACTAAATCCTTCATCCAGACACTTATACATCCACTCAAGACATATTTTAACTTTACAGAAAAATACAGTCACTGGATGTTGTCATCAGTGATGTCATCAGTGATGTCATTTGAGATGTCATCAGTGATGTCATTTGAGATGTCATCAGTGATGTCATCAGTGATGTCACTGACCATGTCATGAATGATGTAATATGTGACATGATCAGCAGTGGATTGCGGGTGCGCGATATATAGTTAGTACAACTAACTATATATGGAATTTCAATGGTTTTGTGTGAGTAAAATAAGGTTTTTTAAATGCTAATTCCTAACTATATATGGTCTATAACCTATGGTTTTTTCAGTGAATATATATATATATAGGGGCATGCTGGGACTTGTGGTCTGCTGCGACACGGTGGGCCAAATCCAACAAGGACACACCTACTCACATGGGATAGGGTGCAAGGGTGTAACTAATCAGCGGTGAGGAGGACAAATGAAAGGGAGAAGGGACTTGCCTCCTGGTAAACACTCACCGGGCACTGAAGAAGGCAATTACTTGCCGAAATGCATTTGCCGAGTGTGTTTCATTAAAGCTTCCTCCAACCTGATCCCCCGCTGTGGCTTCTCTCTTTTTAAGGAAGGAGGTGTTCCTGTATATCTACAACGCGGTTGCCTGTGCCGCGTTTAAGAAGCCCCCGCATTATCAAGAGGCTCCATCTCCACTGGCGTGGGCGGCTGCGGCTGCTCTTCTGTTTGATCCGAGTTATCGGAAGACTGGAGCCCACCTGCCATCCAGGAAGAAAAAAACGCGATGCTGAGGGAATGTTTCCTCACACCGGGTCTGGTGCACTGTCAGTCGGACCCTCGCGCAATTGATTCCAGGCGGCATGGTTTATGCGGTGTGGGGACACAAGGAGGACTTTGGTGAACTATATCCAGGACAGTGGCTGTAACCCCAATTTTCCCGAGGTCCGGATGCCTTGCCTGATATGCACCTGATTCCAGCTTAGCCCGGCACCACCCAGGGGCATGCTGGGACTTGTGGTCTGCTGCGACACGGTGGGCCAAATCCAACAAGGACACACCTACTCACATGGGATAGGGTGCAAGGGTGTAACTAATCAGCGGTGAGGAGGACAAATGAAAGGGAGAAGGGACTTGCCTCCTGGTAAACACTCACCGGGCACTGAAGAAGGCAATTACTTGCCGAAATGCATTTGCCGAGTGTGTTTCATTAAAGCTTCCTCCAACCTGATCCCCCGCTGTGGCTTCTCTCTTTTTAAGGAAGGAGGTGTTCCTGTATATATATATATGTATATATATTACCTACTGGCGATAGCCAGTAGGTATATATAGTTAGGATTTTTTTCCTATGGGATTTTTGAAAATTCTATGTCGAATAACTTTGGCGTTTGAGGACAGAATTGGCTGAAATTTTCAGGAAAATGGAACATTTTGTTTCTGAGCAGCCCCTGAAAATTTGGGGGGGTTTCGTCAAGGGGGGGCCGAGAAAAAAGGGGGGTCCCAAAACGTGTTTTTCCCATGCAAAATTCCATAGGGCGGTTGGCCTCACTTTTAGCCTGAACGGCTGAATGGATTTACACCAAACTTGGCAAAATTGTAGGGACTGGTAGCCCGATGTGCCTTTGCTATGTCTCAAGATATAGGCTCCAGTGGTTATTACGAAAATTAACTTTGAAAAATATATATTGGGCTACATTGGGCTATATATATGTTGGAGCCCAAATGTAGCCCAATGTAGCCCAATGTAGCCCAATGTAGCCCAAAGATGGCCACCAGAGACAAAAAAAACAAATGTAGCCCAAATATCAGCCAGATGTAGCTCAACTATAGCCCAATGACAGAATGTCCCAGAGTGTTCTAAAGAACAACTAGAGTGCTAACAGTCCTACTTATTACAAAGGTATGGCACACCTGAAGCCATCTTGATTGGAATAAAGTGGTAACTCTTAAAACATTTAATTTAAAAAGGAACAAAATGAGGGGGTTCATTTTGCCATAGAAAGTATGATTAGCGAATATATGCCGAAATCCCGCATGTACTATTAGGCCGCAAATTAAAATAACGAAAACTTTTAGAACGAATATGCCTTTAGCATACACTAAACAACTAAACTACCCAAAACCCTAAAACACTACCCCCAGCATGACCCTACACTACACAAACAGTACAACACTACCCTAAACCCTAAAACACTACCCCCAGCATGACCCAACACTACACAAACACTACAACACTACCCTAAACCCTAAAACACTACCCCCAGCATGACCCTACACTACGCAAACACTACAACACTACCCAAAACCCTTAAACACTACACCCCAGCATGACCCTACACTACGCAAACACTACAACACTACCCTAAACCCTAAAACACTACCCCCAGCATGACCCTACACTACACAAACACTACAACACAACCCTAAACCCTAAAACACTACCCCCAGCAGGACCCTACACTACGCAAACACTACAACACAACCCTAAACCCTAAAACACTACCCCCAGCATGACCCTACACTACGCAAACACTACAACACTACCGTAAACCCTAAAACACTACCCCCAGCATGACCCTACACTACGCAAACACTACAACACTACCCAAAACCCTAAAACACTACACCCCAGCATGACCCTACACTACGCAAACACTACAACACTACCCTAAACCCTAAAACACTACCCCCAGCATGACCCTACACTACGCAAACACTACAACACTACCCAAAACCCTAAAACACTACACCCCAGCATGACCCTACACTACGCAAACACTACAACACTACCCTAAACCCTAAAACACTACCCCCAGCATGACCCTACACTACGCAAACACTACAACACTACCCTAAACCCTAAAACACTACCCCCAGCATGACCCTACACTACGCAAACACTACAACACTACCCTAAACCCTAAAACACTACCCCCAGCATGACCCTACACTATGCAAACACTACAACACAACCCTAAACCCTAAAACACTACCCCCAGCATGACCCTACACTACGCAAACACTACAACACTACCCAAAACCCTAAAACACTACCCCCAGCATGACCCTACACTACGCAAACACTACAACACTACCCAAAACCCTAAAACACTACCCCCCAGCATGACCCTACACTACGCAAACACTACAACACTACCCAAAACCCTAAAACACTACCCCCAGCATGACCCTACACTACGCAAACACTACAACACTACCCAAAATCCTAAAACACTACCCCCAGCATGACCCTACACTACGCAAACACTACAACACTACCCAAAACCCTAAAACACTACCCCCCAGCATGACCCTACACTACGCAAACACTACAACACTACCCAAAACCCTAAAACACTACCCCCAGCATGACCCTACACTACGCAAACACTACAACACTACCCAAAACCCTAAAACACTACCCCCAGCATGACCCTACACTACGCAAACACTACAACACTACCCAAAACCCTAAAACACTACACCCCAGCATGACCCTACACTACGCAAACACTACAACACTACCCAAAACCCTAAAACACTACACCCCAGCATGACCCTACACTACGCAAACACTACAACACTACCCAAAACCCTAAAACACTACCCCCAGCATGACCCTACACTACGCAAACACTACAAAACTACCCTAAACCCTAAAATACTACACCCCAGCATGACCCTACATTACGCAAATACTACAACACTACCCAAAACCCTAAAACACTACCCCCAGCATGACCCTACACTACGCAAACACTACAACACTATCCTAAACCCTAAAACACTACGCCCAGCATGACCCTACACTACGCAAACACTACAACACTACCCTAAACCCTAAAACACTAGCCCCAGCATGACCCTACACTACGCAAACACTACAACACAACCCTAAACCCTAAAACACTACCCCCAGCATGACCCTACACTACGCAAACACTACAACACTACCCTAAACCCTAAAACACTACCCCCAGCATGACCCTACACTACGCAAACACTACAACACAACCCTAAACCCTAAAACACTACCCCCAGCATGACCCTACACTACGCAAACACTACAACACTACCCTAAACCCTAAAACACTACCCCCAGCATGACCCTACACTACGCAAACACTACAACACAACCCTAAACCCTAAAACACTACACCCCAGCATGACCCTACACTACGCAAACACTACAACACTACCCAAAACCCTAAAACACTACACCCCAGCATGACCCTACACTACGCAAACACTACAACACTACCCAAAACCCTAAAACACTACCCCCAGCATGACCCTACACTACGCAAACACTACAACACTACCCTAAACCCTAAAATACTACACCCCAGCATGACCCTACATTACGCAAATACTACAACACTACCCAAAACCCTAAAACACTACCCCCAGCATGACCCTACACTACGCAAACACTACAACACTATCCTAAACCCTAAAACACTACGCCCAGCATGACCCTACACTACGCAAACACTACAACACTACCCTAAACCCTAAAACACTAGCCCCAGCATGACCCTACACTACGCAAACACTACAACACAACCCTAAACCCTAAAACACTACCCCCAGCATGACCCTACACTACGCAAACACTACAACACTACCCTAAACCCTAAAACACTACGCCCAGCATGACCCTACACTACGCAAACACTACAACACTACCCTAAACCCTAAAACACTAGCCCCAGCATGACCCTACACTACGCAAACACTACAACACAACCCTAAACCCTAAAACACTACCCCCAGCATGACCCTACACTACGCAAACACTACAACACTACCCAAAACCCTAAAACACTACCCCCCAGCATGACCCTACACTACGCAAACACTACAACACTACCCAAAACCCTAAAACACTACCCCCAGCATGACCCTACACTACGCAAACACTACAACACTACCCAAAACCCTAAAACACTAACCCCAGCATGACCCTACACTACGCAAACACTACAACACTACCCAAAACCCTAAAACACTACACCCCAGCATGACCCTACACTACGCAAACACTACAACACTACCCAAAACCCTAAAACACTACACCCCAGCATGACCCTACACTACGCAAACACTACAACACTACCCAAAACCCTAAAACACTACCCCCGGCATGACCCTACACTACGCAAACACTACAACACTACCCTAAACCCTAAAATACTACACCCCAGCATGACCCTACATTACGCAAATACTACAACACTACCCAAAACCCTAAAACACTACCCCCAGCATGACCCTACACTACGCAAACACTACAACACTATCCTAAACCCTAAAACACTACGCCCAGCATGACCCTACACTACGCAAACACTACAACACTACCCTAAACCCTAAAACACTAGCCCCAGCATGACCCTACACTACGCAAACACTACAACACAACCCTAAACCCTAAAACACTACCCCCAGCATGACCCTACACTACGCAAACACTACAACACTACCCTAAACCCTAAAACACTACCCCCAGCATGACCCTACACTACGCAAACACTACAACACAACCCTAAACCCTAAAACACTACCCCCAGCATGACCCTACACTAAACAACCACCACAACTCTACACTACACTAACACAACACTACACTACACAACACTACACTACACTACACAATCACTAACCCACGAAAAAATTAACACAAACCCACTTACCTCTCTCGTCATCGTGGTTTTCACAACGCAAATGCATTTACCATACATGCCTTTAAAACGTAATTCTTTGTAAAGGCATGCGCGATAAATGCACATGCGTTTTGAAACAATGCGGGATAATGGTATGCGAGGTCAATGACCTTGCGGGATAATGGTATGCGGACTGAAAGTCTGCGGGATAAAAAATGCGGGAAAATGGCTGCAAACCATGATTAGCAGCAGACTTCCCTGGTGAGCACTAGCTTTACTACAGTGATCTAATGAGCAACTAGAGTGCTAACATTCAGAATTTATGGCAAATGTGTGACACATCTGAATGCCTTCTTGGTAGAACCAAAGTAAACAAGCATTGAAAATGCAATAGATCTCGCCCTCGTTTAAGTTAAAGCCATTCTGTTTGTAATGAGGTGGCTTTTTAGCTTTGCTTTTATTAGTGTTTTTAAAACTTTCATGTAAATAACATGCATATGTATGCATATATGTATATGTATGCATGCATTTATATTTATATAGATATGCAGATTATATATGTTTATATATGTATATTACCTACTGGCGATAGCCAGTGGGTATATATAGTTAGGATTTTTTCTCTATGGGATTTCTGAAAATTCTATGTCTAATAACTTTGGCGTTTGTGGAAGGAATTGGCTGAAATTTTCAGGAAAATGGCACATTTTGTTTCTGAGCAGCCCCTGAAAATTTGGGGGGGGTTCGTCAAGGGGGGCCTAGAAAAAAGGGGGGTCCCAAAACGCGTTTTTCCCATTCATTTTTCCATAGGGCGGTTGGACTCACTTTTAGCTCGAACGGCTGAATAGATTTACATGAAACTTGGCAAAATTGTAGATATGGTTTGCCCGACGTGCCTTTGCTCTGTCTCAATATATGTGCTCCAGTGGATTTTGAGAAATTAACGTTTTAAAAAAATATATATCTGTGACAGCGCTCCGGTTAGCGCCCCGGTTCGCGTACCTGACGCGTAACGGAACTTCGCGAAGCGAAGCTGATTGGCTCTCCGGTGTCTGTCAACATTCTAAACAGTCCGGAGCGGCCGCCATCTTGTCTCTCGGTACGATCGAGAGACAAGATGTGGTGAAAAACGAAGGGGGAAATGAAGGAAAGGGGGCAAGGTAGACCACTCCTGACCCCCTAGGATTGATGAGGGGGATATTAAAGTGCCCCGCGGGGCAAAAAATTAAAAAAAAAATTACGCCGTAGAGGCGCGTCCCGGTACGCGAACCGGGCAGCTCACCGGGCAGCTCACCGGGCAGCTCACCGGGCAGCTAACCGGGCAGCTAACCGGCAGCGTAGCTGTCAACATTGTAAACAGTCCGGAGCGGCCGCCATCTTGTCTCTCGGTAGGTTCGAGAGACAAGATGTGGTGAAAAAAGAAGGGGGAAATGAAGGAAAGGGGGCAAGGTAAACCCCTCCTGACCCCCTAGGATTGATGAGGGGGATATTAAAGTCCCCCGCGATTTTTCGCGGTAGAGGCGCTTCCCGGTAAGCGAACCGGGCAGCTAACCGGCAGCGTAACGGGAGTCCGCCATCTTGTGTTTTTGGAGCGTCCGGTTCGCGTACCGGGTAGCGTCCCGGTAAGCGTAACAAGGGGAAAACCAAGAGAAACAGTAAAAAAAAAATTAAGGGAATAGATTTCCAGCAAACTTGGCAAAATTGTAGGGACTGTTTGTTTGATGTGCCTTTGCAAGGCCTCAAGATATGTGCACGTGTGGATTTTGTCTAATTAAGGTTAAAAAATATATATATATCTGTAAGCGTGCTCCGGCACGCTTACGTTACGGGTTTTGTTTGCGCTGCAGAGCCGATACGTCACGGTTATGCGACGCGTCATGAGGCGTCTCACGTGGCTACGTGATACGTCACGTAATAAAGAATATATTTTACAGCTATAGATATTAGCTTTTAAAAAACCAATGAAATTCACTGAAAAAACCATAGGTTATAGACCATATATAGTTAGGAATTTGCATTTACAAAACCTTGAACATTCACTGAAAAAACCATAGGTTAGAGACCATATATAGTTAGCTGGACATTTTATTGACATAAAACCAATGAAATTCCATATATAGTTAGTTGCACTAACTATATATCGCGCACCCGCAATCCACTGCTGATGATGTCACATATTACATCATTCATGACATGGTCAGTGACATCACTGATGACATCACTGATGTCATCTCAAATGACATCACTGATGACATCACTGATGACATCTCAAATGACATCACTGATGACATCATGACACACCAATACCAGTTACTACATACGCACTCACTGATTCCTACGTCTACACACACATTCACTCATTCACCCATACAATCACTCATACATACAGTCACTCATTATTACAACACTATCATATGCACTCATACACCTATGCAGACACTCACACACTGCCACTCATCCATGGAGTTACTCACACACCTAGTCAGTCCTGTAAAGAATCAATCACACTTCCATTTCCTCATCTATACAGTTAAACACAGAACACCATACTTCAGTGACATCACTGATGACATCACTGATGACATCTCAAATGACATCACTGATGACATCTCAAATGACATCACTGATGACATCATGACACACCAATACCAGTTACTACATACATCAGTGATGTCATTTGAGATGTCATCAGTGATGTCATCAGTGATGTCACTGACCATGTCATGAATGATGTAATATGTGACATCATCAGCAGTGGATTGCGGGTGCGCGATATATAGTTAGTGCAACTAACTATATATGGAATTTCATTGGTTTTATGTCAATAAAATGTCCAGCTAACTATATATGGTCTCTAACCTATGGTTTTTTCAGTGAATGTTCAAGGTTTTGTAAATGCAAATTCCTAACTATATATGGTCTATAACCTATGGTTTTTTCAGTGAATATATATATATATATATATATATATATATTACCTACTGGCGGTCGCCAGTAGGTATATATAGTTAGGATTTTTTCCCTATGGGATTTTTGAAAATTCTATGTCTAATAACTTTGGCGTTTGTGGACGGAATTGGCTGAAATTTTCAGGAAAATGGCACATTTTGTTTCTGAGCAGCCCTTGAAAATTTTGGGGGGGGTTCGTCAAGGGGGGGCCGAGAAAAAAGGGGGGTCCCAAAACGTGTTTTTAACATTGAGTTTTCCATAGGGCGGTTGGCCTCACTTTTAGCCCGAACGGCTGAATGGATTTGCACGAAACTTGGCAAAATTGTAGGGACTGGTAGCCCGATGTGCCTTTTGTAGGTCTCAATATATGTGCTTCAGTGGATTTTGAGAAATTAACGTTCAAAAAAAGATATATATCTGTAACAGCGGACCGGGCAGCGCTCCAGTTCGCGTACTTTTCGCGCAACGGAGCTTTGTGAAGCGAAGCTGATTGGTTCTCCGGCGTCTGTAAACATTCCAAACAGTCCGTAGCGGCCGCCATCTTGTCTCTCGGTAGGATCGAGAGACAAGAGGAGGCCAAAGCGAAGGGGCAAATGACCATAAGGGGGCATAGTAGATCCTCGCTGACCCCCTAGGTTTGATGTGGAGGTTTTAAAAGGGCCCCGCGGGGCAAAAAAAAATAATAATAATAATAATCGAACGGCTGAATGGATTTGCACGAAACTTGGTAAAATATTAGGGACTGGTAGCCCGATGTGCCTTTGCTAGGTCTCAATATATGTGCTCCAGTGGATTTTGAGAAATTAACTTTCAAAAAAAGATATATATCTGTAACAGCGCTCCGCTTCGCGTAACGGAGGTTTGCGAAGCTGATTGGTTCTCCGGCGTCTGTAAACATTGCAAACAGTCCGTAGCGGCCGCCATCTTGTCTCTCGGTAGGATCGAGAGACAAGAGGAGGCCAAAGCGAAGGGGCAAATGACCATAAGGGGGCATAGTAGATCCTCCTTGACCTCTTAGGTTTGATGTGGAGGTTTTAAAAGGGCCCCGCGAGGCAAAAAAAAAAATAATAATAATAATCGAACGGCTGAATGGATTTGCACGAAACTTGGCAAAATTGTAGGGACTGGTAGTCCGATGTGCCTTTGCTAGGTCTCAATATATGTGCTCCAGTGGATTTTGAGAAATTAACGTTCAAAAAAAGATATATATCTGTAACAGCGCTCCGCTTCGCGGAGATAAAATTATATCTGTATTACCTAGCTGTTGCTAACACCAGTTAGCGACGGCTAGTAGGAGATAGCGACCATCTTGGGCCCCACTTTGCATGTGAGTGATATTTATCACTAATGACATGCAAAGTGGGCATGCCAAGATGTTAGCGACTGGAAACAGTCGCTAACATCGCTATCTCCTATTATCAACTTTTGGAAATATTCGCGATAAGCGCGAATATCTCCAAAAGCTAGCACCTGCCCTGAGCAGTTCTAAGGCATGTTATCCAATGGGAGGTGGATAACATGGCTAAGAGCATTAGCTCGGTAATGCATGAATATCGCTGAGTTTTCAGCGATATTAATGCATTGCGGTCGTTTTTTATCGTATTTGCGATAAACCTTGATAATAGCAAGGTTTATCTGCGATAATTTCTGACGATGCTTAGCGGTAAAAAAATCGTTGCTAAGCATCGTTAGGGATAAATATCGCTTAACTTTGGTAATATGCCCCAACGTCTGTTAACGTTCGATTCGAAGGAAATCAGGAAGTGTTGAAAAACATTGTCTGCGCCATCTTGCCTTTTTTCAAATGCCACACTTTTGTCGTGCACGGCAGTCATTTTAGATGCCTTGACCAGACCCACTCTGTGCACGCTGTCGATCCTTAGCATGACTCCCCACCCTCGCAAGCATCTCCCCCAGGCAGTGGTCACCCCCGCTCTCTGTCTTATGCATGGGTAATAAACCACCCCCCATCTGCGCTGCTCTTCCCTGAGAATCACACCCTGTGCCCGCCCGACACCTCCCTTTCGCCCTATTCACTACCGCACCCTCTGACACTCCTTTTCCTCTGTGTCCGATTGTCCAGGCCGGTCCTAGGGTATCAGCTAGCCCTGCAGATGTAGTTTATGGCCCCAGCTGTAAAGAATCACCCCTCTTCAAAGGAGTTATAGTAGATCAAGGCCCACACTCGATGAGATCCGTCACAGCAGACGCGTTCCTATTATCTGAAAACCATCCTGTATTGTGATTGGGGAGGGGACCGAGCCTGAAGCGGAAGATTCCAGGGATGACTCTTTGTACATCAAAGTTTTTACAATTATGTGTCACATTAAAAATATATAGCACTCCAACAAAGTAGTAAAATTTTAAAACTTTAATAACTTATAAATATATACAAGAAAACAAAAACAGTAATAACATATAAATTTTTTTAGGGAAAAACAACGAAGTAGCGGTCGGCTGTGCGAATAGTCCCAACGCAGCACAACGTCCAGATTTCTGGCGTGGGGCGTCGCGGGGGGTGGGTCATCAGTAGCAAACTGTTGTGCGAATAGTTCCAAGGCAGCAGAACGATGGCACCAAGGTGATGTCCTTTAAGTTGCCGCACTGGTTTTGGTATCCTACAATGCTGCTCCGAATAACGGCGTGGGGCGCCCCGGGGGAGGCGGCGTGAACGGGCCTCTTCAGGTGGAGTCTCATCTGTTGTAGTGGGGCGCCCCTTTACCGTTTCAGTTGCCATTCCGTTCGCTTTTGGTCCACTGTGTCAAAAGCCGCAATTCAGCTGAGTTGCGCCCACTCTTGCGGTGCAGCGATAGGCGGCTGTCACAGGACTCTCAAAATGGCGGCAGGCTGTTTCCTTTTTGGGCCTGGTCCACTGAAATGGCCCTGGGACACCTTGGAAATCGGACGCTTGTCTGCTAGGTCTTGGACCCCATTCTCGAAAGCGTCCCCTCCGCCTTGAGGATTCATCAAAAGTTTTGGGGGCCCCCGACTCCTGTAGGCTTCTGGTGGGGAGCGGCTGCCATGATTGCTCGCGGAATGACCACGACGGAGCTACGAGATGGTGGTGCTCTCATGCTGACGCCAGCTTCAGTCTGAAACATCCAGAAACAAGGTGGGGCTTTCATCGTTTGGGAAAAAAAAAAGTTTTCATCCAATGAAAAGTGTTGTTTTTAGGTCATATGATCAAGCCTTCCATCATTAGGAAACCAAAAGTAAAATGAACCAATGAAAAGTTTTATAAACAAGTCACATGACCTGTTATGCGGCATAGGGTATAAAATGCGGAGAAAATACGTTGGCACGTGAGGCGGCGTCAGTAGCGGACCGATGTGCGAATAGGCCGAAGGCAGCGCAACAATATTTCCTGAATAGAAGACACCACAAGGCGCTGAGATGCCAAGATCCGGATGGCACCGAGGTGGTGTCTAGTAAGTTGCCGCACTGGTGTGGCAATCCTACAATGGTAAAAGTCGGCGTGGGGCGCCCCGTTGGCCTGTGAGATGGCGTCAGTAGCGGACCGATGTGCGAATGGGGCTAAAGGCAGCGCAACAATATTTTCGGAATAGAAGACACCACAAGGCGCTGAGATGCCAAGATCCGGATGGCACCGAGGTGGTGTCTAGCAAGTTGTGGCACTGGTGTGGCCATCCTACAATGGTAAAAGTCGGCGTGGGGCGCCCTGTTGGCCTGTGAGATGGTGTCAGTAGCGGACCGATGTGCGAATGGGGCCAAAGGCAGCGCAACAATATTTTCTGACTGACACCACAAGGCGCTGAGATGCCAAGATCCGGATGGCACCGAGGTGATGTCTAGCAAGTTGCTGTACTGGTGTGGCCATCCTACAATGGTAAAAGTCGGCGTGGGGCGCCCTGTTGGCCTGTGAGATGGTGTCAGTTGCAGACCGATGTGCGAATGGGGCCAAAGGCAGCGCAACAATATTTTCTGTATGGAAGATACCACTAGGCGTTGAGATGCCAAGATCCGGATGGCACCGAGGTGATGTCTAGCAAGTTGCTGTACTGGTGTGGTCATCCTACAATGCTGAAACTCGGCGTGGGGCGCCCCATTAGCCTGTGAGATGGCGTCAGTAGCGGACCGATGTGTGAATAGGCCGGAACCAGCACAAGGCGCAAAGATCCGGATGTCACCGTGGTGGTTTCATAGTTGAGAGGTACTTCATCTGCAGTGGGGCGCCGAGATCCGGATGGCACCGAGGTGATGTCTAGCAAGTTGCTGTACTGGTGTGGTCATCCTACAATGCTTAAACTCGGCGTGGGGCGCCCCATTAGCCTGTGAGATGGCGTCAGTAGCGGACCGATGTGTGAATGGGGCAAAGGTAGCGCAAGAATATTTTCTGAAGAGGAGACACCACAAGGGGCTGAGATTCGGTTACCACCGAGGTGATGTCTAGCAAGTTGCCGCACTGGTGTGGCCATCCTACAATACTGCTCCGAATAACGGCGTGGGGTGCCCGAAGGGGGGGGGGGGGAGGCGGTGTGAACGGGCCTTCCTAGGTGGAGGCTCGTCTGCTGTAGTGGGGCGCCCCTTTACCGTTTCAGTTGCCATTCAGCTGAGTTTCGGCTGCTCTTGATGCTACAGCGACAGGCGGCTGCAACAGGACTCTCAAAATGGCGGCCTGTTCTTTGGATTTGGGCCTGGTCCACTAAAATGGCCCTGGGACACCTTAGAACTCGGACGCTCGATTTTTTTTTTCCTTTCCTGTACATGCAAAAAAAGGTAAATGCCCGGTACGTTACACGCTTCATCTGCCACGATGAACTCTCCAGAGGAACCGAAAAAAAATATAGTTATGGTAACTATACCATGCATCGTCATATGGAGAGGTGGCACCAATTAATTATAGTGCTGCATAAAAGAGAGATTTGGAGGAGAACCCCTGACCTGCTAGTACATTCATCAAAGAAGTGGCACTGACAGCATCAGAGGCAAGGGAAACGGTCCCAAATATTTAGAAGAACTTTGGAAAGATTAAAATGACATGTTTAGATTGTGGCAAATTAATTTCATGTGGACAGATGAGTGTTACTCTAATAAATACAGCATATGAACATCATCATAGTCGATGGTTGGTAGAGACATTTTGACTATATCCTGGACCTGCCCGTCCTCGCCCAAAATGGCGCCGGAATAAATGGGACTCGTAACTCCTTGTTGTGTACTGGTTGCAGAACCTTGAAATCACGAGATACGTATGCAGTTTTGAAGCACATGGCGGGCGGGGACGAGAATTGATTGAATATTTCGACATCCCTATTGATATTAAGTTCTGATGTGTTATTGATTACTGTACTATTGAAAGTTCGAATTAACGTCACCCATGGTACTTGCCCGCAAATGTATATCTAGATAATTTTATTGTAACTGGCCCTGTCGTATTTTAATTATAAAATGTACGTCCACCGATTCCGTAACTGTTAGACACCTTAGTTCTTGCAACCTAATGGCCCGCCCGTTACGTTCCTCTACAGTGTAAATGTCTACTCATCATATACGATTACAGTTTGCTCCGTGGCCGGCCCACGTGGTTATAGGCTCGTATTTGTATAATGAAATTTTCACAATAAAGGTTTTTAAAAGAAAACATGGTAGTAGTATATACATTGGTAAAGTTTTTAATAATAGTCACTGTTTTAGAATCAGTAAAAGGCAAGTGAAATAAAGCAGACCAATTACATGAAGGGTAAAAGGTATAATTCGAAGGAACGCAGTAAAGATAAATGGTCAAGGGCTGTTGTGTTTTCTACTCCTGCAACATAAAGTGATCGATAAGAATCTCATATTCAGGCGTATCGGCGACTAAGACAGCAGGTCTACCCTCTTTTGCTCAACGGCTCCGTCATGGGACGAAGAAACGCTCTTTTTCTCGAAAAAAGAATATATTTTACTTGCAGGACAGTTGTAAATTTTCCGGGAAAGTACATTAGCCTGGAACATTATAACATATATTTAAGAAAAAATAATGTTCGGAAGTAATAAAAAGCGTAATTTTTAGGTCATATGACCAAGCCTTTCATCATTAGAATAAGAAAAGTAAAATGAACCAATGAAAAGTTTTATTAACAAGTCACATGACTTGTTATGCTTACGTTACGCGCTGCGCGCCCCGGATGACTTCCGGATGCGCTAACGCGGCGCGTCATATTACGCATTACGCGACAACGCAGGTCCAGAATATAGTCAAAATGTCTCCACCAACCAGCGGTTGGAACACAACCCCTTTCAGCAGGCTAAATAGTTCTGTTAAATGACAACAGAAGGGACAGGCAACAAGAACCATCAGTCAAAGAGGGGAGGGCTAGTTCTTCTCTACCGGGTTACATTGGGGCGCTACCGGAACTGATCGAATTGGTAGTCTACAGTGTTTCTGGATATTCAGACTGAAGCTGGGGTTAGCATGAGAGCAGCACCATTTCGTAGCTCCGTCGTGGCCATTCCGCAACCAATCATGGCAGCCGCTCTTTATCGTTATTTTGGGCGGGGTGGGTGGCGGAGCCAAGCTGTTTTGCAGCCATCATTGTGTGGAGTTCAGTTCATCTCACTAGTTTTGTATTTGTCATGAGGGGTTGTTCCTAATGTTTCTATTTTAGCGAGGTCAAAAAGAGATCCTATTAGTGGCCTACTGATTTTGCTCGATTCCTTTTCTTTTTTTTTTACACGATTTTTCGTTATCTGCGAAGACTAAACAGAGTATTGCGACTCTGTGTTTGTTTGTAAATAGAGAATGAACCAAAGAGAACCAATTCTAAAACAGTAAATACTTGGATAACAATCAATCAAATGGAGAGAGAAGCAGGCACGACGTATTACAACGGGGGCAAAGGCCTGCGTTAACTACCCTTCACTATGTGCAAAGAGAGAGTACTCCTAATAGAAATGAGGGGGGGGGCACCATTCAAAGCAGATCAGTGTGCATAAACACGAAAATGTTTTCACTTACCACGTACTTGACATTCGACAGCTTATGATATTTGCTATTAAAAAACCATTGAAATTCACTGAAAAAACCATAGGTTATAGACCATATATAGTTAGGAATTAGCATTTACAAAACCTTGAAAATTCACTGAAAAAAACATAGGTTATAGACCATATATAGTTAGGAATTAGCATTTAAAAAACCTTATTTTACTCACACAAAACCATTGAAATTCCATATATAGTTAGTTGCACTAACTATATATCGCGCACCCGCAATCCACTGCTGATCATGTCACATATTACATCATTCATGACATGGTCAGTGACATCACTGATGACATCACTGATGACATCTCAAATGACATCACTGATGAGATCACTGATGACATCATCCAGTGACTGTGTGTTTCTGTAAAGTTTAAATATGTTTTACATATTGAAGAATGAGTAGATGTAGAAGTGTCTGGACGAAGGATTTAGTAGGTGCATGACTGAATGTATGAGTGAGTGATTAAATGTGTCTCACTGAGTGCATGGGTTAGTGACTAAACTGTCTTAATTTGTGCATCATTATGTCTGTTGTTCTGTAAACTGCTGCATGTGTTGATCAGTAGCTATATGATTAACTATATGGGTTATTGATTGATTGTCCAAGTATTTGTATGGGAGACTGAGTGTGTGTGTGGCTGGCTGGGAGGTGTGTGACTCTGTGCAGATCAATGTGTACTTGTATCAATGATTGTATAAGAAAGTAAGTATGTGTTAGTATATGTTTGAAAATGTAAGGTGCTCTATGTTTAACTGTATAGACAAGAAAATGGAAGTGTGATTGATTCTTTACAGGACTGACTAGGTGTGTGAGTAACTCCATGGATGAGTGGCAGAGTGTGAGTGTCTGTATAGGTGTATGAGTGCATATGATAGTGTTGTAAAGATGAGTGATTGTATGTATGAATGATTGTATGGGTGAATGAGTGAATGTGTGTGTAGACGTAGGAATCAGTGAGTACGTATGTAGTAACTAGTATTGGTGTGTCAATGGTTTCAAAAATTATACTCTGTATTTAACACTGGGTGAAACAGAGGTTATATTACAATGTGAGGAGATGCATTGTATTGTCACATGAATGATATCATCAGTGATGTGGTCATTGATGTCAAATGAGATGTCATCAGTGATCTCATCAGTGATGTCATTTGAGATGTCATCAGTGATGTCATCAGTGATGTCACTGACCATGTCATGAATGATGTAATATGTGACATGATCAGCAGTGGATTGCGGGTGCGCGATATATAGTTAGTGCAACTAACTATATATGGAATTTCAATGGTTTTGTGTGAGTAAAATAAGGTTTTTTAAATGCTAATTCCTAACTATATATGGTCTATAACCTATGGTTTTTTCAGTGAATTTTCAAGGTTTTGTAAATGCTAATTCCTAACTATATATGGTCTATAACCTATGGTTTTTTCAGTGAATATATATATATATATATATGTCTTTGTAGGGTGATTGATCCTGACCCGTGCATTGAAAGTTGCTCTGCCAATGTACTACTACTAGACAACTGGCCAGCCGATTTGGAGAGATTATTTCCTCCGTTGACTCACCCATGAAACTGGTGGGTACTGACATTTGATACTCATTTTCTGAATGGATGTAGAGTGAATGGTGCATTTGAATGATAGTGAGTTGAGCCCTCTCAATTATGGATTAGCACCTTGATTGGAACCGAGAATGTAATGTGAAAATTTGGGCTTTTGACTGGACTGTGCATATCTATATGAATTTTTTTTCTCAGTGTCAGTATTTTATATGCAATGTTTATGGTATTCATGTATCTGTTTTTATAGTGATGGGCTTATAACCTTAATTTGTTTTTATCATTGTTTTTAGATTAATCGTGGGGAGATTTAGACAAATCATTTGTTAGCCTGAAGAAGGTGGGACACTATCATATACCACCGAAACGCGTTGCTTCTGTGTCCATCAACTTTTTGATAAAATAATTCTTGGTCCCAACGTAGGTAGTCTCATTAGAAAACTTGCAACAACATCTGGTGCTTAATACAAGTACCAACGTGTATACTATATACTATGCAAAGCACCTGTATGATATTGGTTTCTAAGTATGTCTCTATGTTAACCAAGGCATTCTTTATTACACATTCATTTTAGTTTTTGTGATTATTTTGTTTATACACATTATATGTGTTTCTCCCTACTTATGCAATTTGTTGCACTGTGATAAAAAGCTTGTGTATGTTTTTAATATTTGTGTCATGAGATTTCTGAAGATACATATTTTTAACCAACTGATCATAGTTTTTTAATATAGACAAATAAAAAGATGTATGACTTTTTTTATATTGTATTCTTGAGTTCTAATTGGTGCTATTAGAGTGTGGCATGATTGGCAATGGTATACGTGTAATGTGTGCATAAAAAAGAGAACCCAAAGGGATCTTTTGTTTTCAGTATTTATTTCTGATGTCCTTTCCCTTTGGTATTTTTTGAACCCCTCTCTCACACTTTTTGACACTTTATAACTCTAACAGTATGCATAACACACTTCCTTAAAACGTGTTCTACTCTGGTAAGAACTCATGTGCACAATTATGCAAATGGACAGAGTGAAGTCAATGTGATAGGGCTCATAAAACCCTTCACAGTTATGTGACTCCAGGAGAACCTTACACAGAAAATTACTCTGTGGTGCTGGTTGGTCAATATGGTTTATAAAATGGTATGGGACAATTAGCCCACACATGCAACTGACTGGACATCACATCCACTGTAACGTAAATAGTTAATCTCGCCCACTGTAAACCCCCACAACCCAGCCGACTCAGAGTCTCACCTACAGTGCCATCTACTCCACCCAGAGTACCACCTTGTAGGAAGTCAAACCCACCAAAAATGTCTCCCGCATTACCACCCATCTGTTAAGATGTGACCGCACTGTGTACTCAAACCATCCCAATGTAAGACAATGTGATCTACAACACAATCAAGGCATGATTAAGAAGTTACACATATTTTCAGTTTCCTTTATTCGAGTGTAGTTTAGCACTAAGCTATTTGGTGGGCACTAGAAGGGTTAATTTACCCCCGAGACATACTGTGTTGATTCAACATCTTGTTTGTGGCAATGCTGCTCCGTGGGATTATACAGACAGTTCTGTACTGTGACTGTCAGAACAATAGAATATCATATTGTCCACCACAACTTGCAAAGTTTTTAGAATGAATCTAAATTGGTGAGTTATATATAGTGAAACAATTATAACTTATATGTCATTAATATTCTAAATATGTGAATTGTGTACATTATACTATACCTCATCCATTCGTTTTACCTAATGGAGGTGATGACTGATTTCACTGATATATTATCACTGACTGACCAATATAAATATGATTATGCTCTTCTGGTAGGTTTCCAAGGAAGCAACAGCAGATGTCGTTTTGTTTTGTGCCAGGGTTTGTGATATTTGCATGTTTATATTCCATTAAAATTAGGGCTTGAGTACAGAAATTCTTCTCCTATTCCCACATCCAAAAACAAAGCATCGTTGCCCCACCAAAAACAAGATATGAATAGAAACTGCCCCATCAATAAATTTGCAGCTTAACAGTTATTATGAAAGATGATGTCGAATTTTAACTGGGGCAACTGCGCTGACATGCAAAATGATTAGAACGTTTATGACTGAGCCATTAATTAAATAAGAGGAAGGCTGATGGTAATAGCAGCTCAAACAGCGTGTTTACTGCCAGGAAGGTGTCAATCAGTGTGACCATTAGCGTATAAAAGAAAAAAAATCATGAATTTGTATTAAGAAAATAAAATGAAAAGGGTAGGTCTATTGATTAAAATGAGTGGACTTGGAGTGAAGGTTCTCTAGGTTCACATCTGACTTCTACATCGACCAGAGACAAGTACTTCATTTTTTGTTTTTGTTTACATCAATACATTTTTTCCCATCAATAATGAACATGAGCGATCATACATCACAGTATGCTTCCGTTACAAACTTTAAACTGTTTACAACATAACGTTGATGTAACATGGTGGATAACACATTTCTGTATCCTCGCAAAGCTAAAGTAATGATGGCACATGCCTCGTTCGGAACTTCGTACAACATATTACCATGTTGCTGATCTGTGCGCAGGGGCGGATTGGCACTGCGGGCATTCGGGAATCGGCCTAAGGGCCGCTGTTTCAGTGCCCTCTCTGGGCCGTTTTTTAGGTCGAGCCTAGACGAAAGCAAAGCGAAAGCTTTGCTGTCTAGGTCTCGACAACTTATGTGATCACTTTCGGGGGAATGTGGACAGCAGACTGTCACGAGCGTCTCCTGCCGGAGATTGTACCTCGTGAGCGCGCACGTCGCCGTGCCTCATATTCCCATTCGCAAACCAAGCCACACTCACGCATGCGCACATATACACACTGCATACACACACACGCACCCCCCCTTAAACAGACACCCGCGCACACAGACAGACAGACGCACGCACAGACACACTCAAACAGACACGCGCGCGTACACCCCACCCCCACTCACCCCTCCTCTCCCTCAACACACTCACCTGTTCTGGCGGTGCTCGGCGGCGGTTCTGCCTCTCGGGCGGCGGTAGCGCTTTGCGGGGCTCTCTCAGCACATGAGAGCCCCCCCTTCCCCATGCACCCGGCAGCTCTTCACCCGGTCCCCCATCTCGGGACCGGGACTCAATCAGGAGCCTTCGTGGCTCCTCGGGTAGTCGTTTGTCTCTCTCGCCGCGATGGGGCGGGACTTCCGGTTGGGGCCGCGATGGGATTGGCCGGCTGCCCAATCGCTTCCGGGTCGTCGCAGGCAGTGCGGCGGCCCGGCGGGGACTTCAACAAACTCCTTGGCTGCAGTGGTGAGTTAAAGGCACACGAGGGGTGGGCTCCCTCCCTAATTTAAATATGCCGCGAGGACTTACCAATATTGACCGACCTATAGTTAAAAATAGCCACTTGTGGTAACTTGGCATAATGGGTTTTATCGACAGGTGGCACCGTTCCTTAACCTCCTTGCGCATTTCATAGGCAGGCTATCTTATACTGTGTGCAGTACACAGTGCTTTCTGTCTCAATCCGGGACCTTGTAGCACTATAAACACCCGTCACTATTCCCTAGCAGCGCACCGACCAGGATTCACTTCCGGCAGAAGCCTTTTTAGTCCAGTGGTCGTAGTGCACCCGGTCCTAATGCAGTCCAGGAAAACTGACCATCTGCCTCGGTTTAGTTTGTCAAGTTGTCAGTGCGGCTGCACTGGACCCCTAATGCCCCTGGGTACTGGTGCCACTGCCCCTGCTGCACTATTGATTTCTACCCCCTGTGGGACCAGCGATCCGTCTCCCGCCCAGTGCAAGGCTGGACACTACGTGGGTCCTCCGTGCCCACCTGAAGTTGCCGTGCCCCGCCCTCTCCACACTGCAGCGAGTGCCTTGAGCCCTCTCTGTGCCCTGAAGGCGCCCTCTAGCCCATTAGTGAGCGGCAGCGCTCCACGCCTTCACTCGGTGCCGGCTAGAGCTGCTGTCCGTCTCACCTCAGAGTAGAAATGAGGTCTGTCTTCATTTGCAGCTTGCTCTGGATACGAGACAACATATCCGGCACGCGGGCTCATGGGCGCCTCCAAGCGACAGCCAGGGGTAAGGTGCAGCCCGCGGGGTCACCGCAGGGCCTGGGCCCACTTCCTGCTGACCCGAAATAACCTCCTGTGCCGAGGAAGCACAAGCCTGGACGACGGCCATGCTGCTGTTTGACCGGGCGTGTCGGCTCGGTGAGGCCGCGGGCGCTCGCCAGGCAGTGTAAGCGAGCTCTGCGGTGCCCGCACCCTTCTCTTCCACGGGGGCACTGCTGAGGGTGCCAACTGGGGTTACCCTTCACTGTCATGCGTCTTGCCGGTTTAGTTTGTTTATTGTGCTATCTTTGTAGTGCCGATCTGCTACTGGTGTAGTGTCTAAGCGCTAGAGACGGTCTTCATTTGAAGTGCTATTATGAGATCTGAAAGTGCGACTTTTGGCGTGGCATGAGTGTATTGTGTGCACGTGTTAGTAACATGCATAGTATTTGACGGCATTGTATACATTGGTTTTGGCGCAGCATGAGTGTATTGTGTTTATGTTGGTGGTATTGTGTGCACATGTGTTAGTGGCATGCCTTGTTTAGAATACATTTACTTTACTACCAATTCTTAATTTGTTCTCCTCCTCACACACCCCCACACACTCACACACACACACACACACACTTACTCTCCTATCACACATATAACACACTCCTTTCACTTATACATACAGCACACACACACTCCTATCACTTACACACAAACGCACACTCACAGTCCACACACACACACACACGCATACACTCCTATCATTTAGACATACAGCATTCAAACAAAATAACCCACCGATTATGTTTTGGGAAACTGAAGGCAGTGCATTAAGCTGCAAGTGTGGCTTGGAAAAAAGATGGCTGCTTGTCGTTTGGAGGTACTAGGCCTTGTGGGCGAAAACCTTTAGTAACACCAATACAGATTTTGCTAAAAATTTAATGCAACCCATTGTCATATACAATGCCAATAACTCAAACTTTAATGCTGCGAGACCTATTGCATTGCAAATGCTTGTTTTTCTCCCCTTTCCCAGTCCACAGAGAGTGCTCTCTGCTGTCTGCTCTCTGTCGACTGGGAAATGGGAGAAAAAAAAACGGCCCACAGCACGGAGACAGAGACAGAAATGAAAGCGCTTCACTGTGCAGGCCATACAGCGATTATCAGCTGTGGCCTCTACTGCACCCCCTGCCCTGCAAAGCAATCACGCTGAGGGTGGCTGGGGAGGGGGTGATTGTTCACAAGAATCGGCCTCCCTGGGGGCCAGGTGTTTCTCAGGCCTTTTGAGCCATTTTCACCATGGCCCCCCTGGGGCCCACGCCGAGGAAACAGTGATAGTCTTAACACCTCGCCCACAGCCCCTCACATTCAGGGCACAGTGGGTGAGGAAGAATGGGTCTGGCTGTGGGGGCCAGGTGATGTTTTGAAAGCGCACAATCTTCACCTTAGGCCCCCCCCTCCCCCCCCGCAAGAAGTTTAAAAAAAAAAGGGTTATAGTTCTTTCTCTGTGTCATCATTTTAGAACTGGTGCATATTCAATATTACATTCAAGGAAGTCATGTTTGCAGCTTTTCTAATTTATGCAACTAACAACCATTGACAAAACCGTAGTTCTGGCTTGTTGTAGGTGTAACATTACTTGCTGTATTATATATCTGAACGCAATGACAGAAGCAGCAAAATACCAGTCGGGCAGCACACTATGCTAAGCACAGATTTGTAGCTTAGGTGTTTTAAGCTACGCCCATAATTACATTGAACACCCCTTTGGAGAGACCCCTCAGTTTTGTCATCCCACTTAAAGCCCTGGAAACAACACCATGTCACAGACACCTCAGGGCCTGGCACTGTGCATCATGCATGACTCATGACTTCCAAGGTTTCAGATTGACTATGTACAGGGGCATCTTGAACGCCTCCCTTTGCTTTAGGAACTACAGCGAGGGGTGAGTTCATGATGAGTCTCTTCAGTCTGCAACTCTGCGTACAAAGGCTCAGCTCACAATTATTGTGAAAAGGTGGGTGAGAGAGTAAGTGAAGGGATGGCTGGATGGATCAGTGAAAGGGTGAATGGATGAATGAAAGGGTGAATGGATGGATGATGAGAGAGAATGGGTGGATGGATGAGTGAAATGATGGATGGATTGATTAATTAATAAGTGAAAGTGTGAATGGATGAACAGATGTGTGAAAGGGTGGCCATAAGGATGGCTGGATGAGTGAGTGAAAGGGAGGGAGGGTACATGGGCAAAAGATTGGATAGATGAGTGAAGGAGTGAAAGGATGGATGAGAGAAAAGATGGATGGATGATTGAAAGGATGGATGAGTGATAGGGTCAATGGATGGATGCATGAGTGGATGAGTAGATGGATAGTTGGGTGGATGGAAGGAAGGATGGATGGCTAAGTGAAAGGGTCGATGGAGAGAGAAAGGGAGAATGGATGGCTGAAAGTGTGAATAGGTGGAAGGATGAGTGACTGGGTTGATGGATAAGAAAGTGAAAGGATGGCTGGATGGGTGAGAGGGCAAATGTCTAGATGGATGAGTGAAGAGATGGATTGGGTGAAAGGGTGGATGGAGAGAAAAAGTGAGGATGGATGTGTGGATGACTGAACGGGTGAATGTGTCTAAGGGTGAGTGACTGGGTGGATGGATGAGTAAGTGAAAGGGTGGCTGGATGGGTGAAAGGGTAAATGGATGGATGGAGGGATAGATGAGTGAAATGATGGATGGAAGAATACATGATGGATAAGTTTGCAAATGGTTGAATATGTTTGGAGCTGGATTAGCGGCATCTTATGTTTGCCACTTTACATCTCACAATGACTATCCAAGCAGATCTTCCCGACCATTTCTCTCACCAAACATGCCTGCTCAGAACCATGAATTGTAAACAAAATATCAGACTGGACAACCCAGTGCTGTAACCATTTATATAGATTATTATCATATGAAATATCACAAAAAGACCTGCACAGTTGATCAAAGCTGCGTACATACTGAAACACCGTGAAGTACACGATTGGTTCAACCTGATATAAACTTATTTCGACTAGTGCTTAAATGGTTGTCTATTTACTTACTTACATAATAATGCGCAACCTCCTCTGATGGGTCTGTAAAACGTATCTTTTGTCCAGAAGGTTTGTTCTGAATTTTAACCCTTTGTCCTGAATTTTTACACTCCCCATCCTGAATTTGCACCCATGCCAGTTGGTCACCCTAGTCCTGACACTCCCATACAGAACTACAGAGTGTTCACCCTGCCCTTTCTATTTGGTTACTCTTGTAACCAGATGCACCACACTGCCAAGCTCTAAATCAAGAGGGGCCATCTAATCCCCTTGGCATCCCACTCTCCACAGGGCTGACCAAAGTAGGCTGAGTAAAGCAGTACTCAAAGCTACATCGAGTGTGCCTCAATTGTCATCCCACCGAATCCAGAAAATACTGCACTAGACTCAGTGCAGTAGGTCTTCCTCAAAGGTTTACTTAACTTGCCACATCCAGCACCCAGAAATGCAATGTGTTGCTAGACGATCCCTTCCTCTGAAGCAAGAAGGAACCGGTAGGAACCATTTTGTTTACCATTTCTTTGCACAATTTACTGATTCATTTGTGTGCCAGTTAATAATGTAACTTTATTTTAAAGGCCTCATCCAAAATGCAGACAAGGGGCATATTTCTCTATATGCCAAAAATATTAATTAGTAAGTTTTGGTTCGTTTTTGTTTGTAGTGTGTAGGTCTGACTGCACTCTATTTTAGGTCCTAGGCCAGAATGTGGCAACATGCTTGTGTGTTGATTTCACGACATGTCTAAGATTTTGTGTAATGTGATTTCTCAAAAGAGAGCTGTTTAGCCTCATTCTATGCTAGGCCTTGTTCGAGGCCTAAGCAAAATTTGCAAACTTGGCTCTTCTTTCTCTGTGCAGAAGAATTAACTTTTCTAGCATGTTCAGGTTAGAATTCCTTTTTGCAGATTTTATATCATTTTCATGGTTAATTGAGTAATCCTCAGTCTCCTCATGGCCCAGACTTGAAGGCAGCAACAGATGTGAATAAAACTGTTTTTTGTATATAGACATCACTTGCTGGCTGTGAAATAAATTTATGACTAGATTGTACAGATACATTTTTTCAGCATTCTTTACACCCCAGACTGCCTTTTCCTCATTTGTGAATTCTTACTTTTGTTATTACATGTTCTGTTCCCAGAGATTCCAGTCTTACCCTTTCTCCTTGACTTTGTACTAGATTTCTGATTTATGTGATGATTAGCTGGTTGGGAAAGAGTATCTAACGACCTTGTGCAGGGCGTTAAGACTGCATGTAAGTATTCAGTTATCAGACTTGCAGTGCTCCTAGTCTTTACCAATATTACTTGCTCTGTAAGCTTTAAAAGGCTTAATTTACTAAATATTTCTCTATGAATTAGACCTCAAAGAGTAACCAAATAGTGTTTCATGAAAGGGCATGCCCCTTGAATGTGGGCCACGCCCCTTAACTGTAGGCCACGCCCCTTGAACGTGGGCCACTTTTTTCGTCAGTGCCCGGGCCAAATTGTGATCCCAATACGGTTGTATGACGATCCATCGCAAGGCATCACCTCGCGGCCGTTCGCATCGCGGTCAAAACATCGCAATGACCATTACATCGGCCATTTTCTCATCGCTCGTCGTCTCAACGCAAATGAGGCCGTGGCCTAGGATCGCCTATCACATCGGCGACATTACATCGCGCGACATGGCAACGCGATGTTTGACCGAGCTACAAATTCCTGGCAGCCAATCGTTTGTTGGGGGGGTGGGTGGGGGGTATATATTGTCTAGTCCACCGTGAATTCCGCCATTTGTGCCCGTACTCGTACTCTGTGGACAGCCTTGGCAATCAGTAAGTGTGCAGTGCGTTCGTGTTTTTACTCTTTTTATTTCCCTCATGTTCCGATATTTGTCAATTCCTTTCGTGGTATTACCCGTATTGTACATTCTTGTAACAATTTTGCCTCATTTCCCAGTATCCGCTTGAAATGCACTGTGCTCACTTGCCTAGTTCGCTTTAAGCAATATGTAAATGTAATATATTTGCCATTTGTTCAACTGGGCTAGGCACATTTTACCCATGTTTCTTGCTGTTATGTAGCTGTTATACTGTACACCGAGGAAGGAGTTTTAAAAAAATGTCAATTCGAAGAAGAAAAAGAGCATGAGAGTTGTGCCCTGTGACCAACCCGCGGGAAACATTAATCATTTCAGCGAGCGTCTCAAGGGCGAGTTTGTGGAAGTCAGGATAGACGGTAAACAGGGGAAAGTAATATTTTAGAACAGGAGAGGGCAGTAGGGCATTCAGCGTGAAAAAACGGTGCATGCGGCCAACAAAAAGTATGTAGTCTGCAATGTCTGCAATTCTTTACACAATTCCCGTGCAGTATAAGTTCAATGCAGGCCTGATTTTAAAACGCTAAAGGTGTATGTGCTGCACAGCCGCGGTCTCTGCTGGTGAGAGCGGTGAGGCCCGGTGGGCGATTTTAACAGATTATTCCAAGGGGAAATGATTTATTGCGTTTCAGTGGAGCATATTAATTTAATAGGAAGTAGTTCGTTCCTTATTGATTGTGAACATTCCATATCATGAGTGCATGACTTGAGAAGTCTTGTGGTACTTTCTTTTTCTACACCTCTTGATTTCGAATTTGATACTGGGTAAAAACGTTATGCAACCAAATCACATCAGAAATACATTCTTAATTCAATTTTACTAGATAATGCATGAATGCCATGTGGATGTTGCTTTCTGAATGAAAATGATTACTAGTTGAATATGAGCTCGGTGGCTGGTGTATGCAAACCCGTAGAGCTTTCGAGATGCTTAAAAAACAAATAGTGTTTGACTTTCTATTCCATGTACATTCATGGGTGTGAGCATCATTTGAATAAGAGAGGTTTTATAGTGTACATAAGAAGCAAATGCATACAAATGTTCCAAGAGTCAGCACCAATGCTGTAGTGGCACAATCAAGTTTCCAGGCATTGCACGCTCAAGAGAAAGGATATCTGATTGGTCTGCTTGGCACTACGGTTAACAAATGGATTTACTGTCCATTGGAAAGGATTTCAAAAGAATGCATTGTGATATCTCTGGACCAAGACGAACATACCGCAAAATCTAAGGTGTTCTTGGCTTCTGTTCCGCTTGTCCGTGTACAGATACTATGTTTGTGTGGGTTTTTAAAGATAGTTAGAAGAGGGCCTTCGAGATTTTGAAACACTAGAATTATATCCCTTTTTACTCATCCTGTTAGCCAAGTATTTTATTGAAAGTAGTATACCATCCGTTCATGCTTCATGATAAAGTGTGGAGAGCAAAAGCTGCTCAGTCTAGTGTACGAGTTATCTTTAAAAGAGGCTTGGCTTGCAAGAGTATGACTCATTCTCTTCAAGAGCCTGAATCAGTGATTAGCTTCTGATTCACCAGCATCTAAAATTTTTATGAAGAGCGTCACTATGGAAGGCTCACTGACCCTGCCATGAAATTGACTGATTACTTTGACAATGTAACTGATGTCAGAGTACAAAAACAGGTAGGATGCAATCATTTCCACCCACAGTTTAGTGAAATGACAGAAAGTAAATATCTATGAATGTTAATTAGGTAAAAAGGATAAATAGGCAAGCTGTCCTTCTGGATGATAATTTGGAATTTTGCATTAGCTTAATAATGTTCTCGGCTAAGAATTATATTGCGAAAATATGTAATTTCTGAAAAACAGCATGGGAGAGTTTTGCTGGTAGGAGTCTGGGAAAAGGCAAAAGGACAAGCTTTTTCTGGACAACTAACCAGGGAATACCTATATTACTGGACCTTAATGTAACCAGTGCTGGTCACTTAATCAGACGTACATATTTAATTGTATAACACTAAAAACTATAAATTATATCCCACAGCAGCAAGAACACAGGCCCATCCATCAACAGGGCCCAGTGGTACTATATGGAGTACTGAAATGAGATTTAGTCCATGGTAGAATATCTTTACCCAGTCAAGCATAGCAGATACAATACTCAAGCCCTTCACCAGGTCTGTGGATCTTACATTGGTAATATATTTATTACAGGCTATATCCTTGAGCTGCCTGTAGTTTGTTGACTTGAGAAAGTCATGTTGGGTCATTGGTCCTCGGGTAACAGTACGGACTTTACAGAAGTGTACGTTCTGAAATCTGGACATCGATTTACACACAGTTATAGGATAATGTTTTAAGGACCTTTGTCTGAATTAACAGATTAGTTATATGAAATACATAAATATTTTAAGGAAAGCAACGTGAGGTACACCACAACTGCTTATATTGTATACTTTTTTCTGGCTATTTTCTCTTAGATCATCCCGATTCAGGTGGTCGACACGTTGTTGCCTGCATCACACAGCACTAACTTTGGAGCTCAAATATCTTGGATCACCAACAGGCAGCAGAGAAGAAAAGTAATTTCAGGTAACATCTGATGGGTGGGATGGATGGATGGGTGGATTGCTGGGTGGCTGGATGGGTGGGTGGGTGGGATGGGTGGGTGGGTGGGTGGGTGGGTGGGATGGGTGGATGGGTGAAAGGTAATTTGCCTTACAGCGTGCATGCAGTATTTGTTAGACTGCTTTGATCATAGACACGGAGCGCACCTTCTATTCGTAACATGCAGTTTATATGCCGCAACGTCCGTGGGGGCGTTTGCAATCGGTAAGTGTTCAGTAGGCAAGTGTTCTATTTCTTGAGACTTCGTTTATAGTGCCCTTCGCCCCTATGTTTCCCTCGTCCCAACCTGCGCCTAAATAATGAGATGGGCTGCAACTATTCCTTCCCCCGCTGCTGTGGGCCCAAAACTGTCCCCCCTGCCCTGCACCCTGAAGTTTGAGCTATTGGTATTGTAAATGACAAATTTTGTATTAAGTTTTTCTATGCTATGCTACGTTTTGTTATGCTATGCTACGTTTTGCTGTGTTTGGTATGCTATGCTGTGTTTTGCTATGCTATTATTATGTATTGTTAAGTAATTAAAAACTGTAGTTGAAAGACCTAAGTAATAATGCCACCGCTAACCTTTCTTTTTTACTTTATGTTACCGATTCGTAAAGGTCCCGGAGTTGCAAGTAAAGCAAAGATTTCGGGTTTCTACGCTAAGTGCAGCACCACCAGATTAGCACAAAAGGTAAACAAGCATTTGCAATGCAATAGGTCCCGCATTAGGCAAGTTGGCTTTATTTCACCAGGACATGACAAAATTGTTATTTATATTGTTTTCTGCCAAATTGTGACATTCATAGTTTTGTCATTTACAATGTTTATACTTGTATTTCTGCGAAATGTGACACCTATACCCTTTTAAATGCAACATGTTTGGATTGACGTCTTTTACAAGCTTTGATGATACAAATTCAAGTTTTTCATAATAAAATATATATATTTTTTTTAAAATAATTTGAATTTTAAATGCCAATCACGTACACTTTAGTTAGTAATCTTGGGGAGATTCTGTTTTTTTTTTTTGAACGCGGGCCTTACATCCTTCTGGGGCTACTTGAGATGGGGGTTTACTGCTGCGGGCGCAGGGGTGTATGCAGTGCTTTATGCATTTTGTGTCCGACATTAGGAACAATGTGTCTTTCTGATGATTTTTAAAAGGAATGTTTTTTTTGTTTCCTACTGGAAATCTCTTTCTTACTATTTGTAAAAAGCATTTCCTGTTGTCTTCCTACCGCAAATGTCTTTCTTATCATCATTTGTAATATTTTATTTTTTTTCCACAGCAAATGTCTGATCCAAAGATGGCGCAATATATCACGTCAAGCAGAGGAAATCGCCTACTGAAACACAGCGGTTATATATATTGCAAGGAGCGAAATTCTGAGCCACGGGCTCATTGGAAGTGTGTGCAATATTACGCAAGGCAGTGCAGAGGACGCGCGGTTACTCTGGGTGAGTCTGTTTTACGAAGCACAGAGCATAACCACTCGGCCTCTGCAACTGCTATCGAAGTTAGAGAATCAGTAAACGAGATGAAAATGATTGCATGCACCTCCAATGACCCGTGTGGTGCCATTTTGAGGGAGGTATCACAACATATTACTGAACATGTGGCTAGTAGTATGCCTGCCATCCCCAGCTTACGACGAATGATCCAACGTAAGAAACTCGCGAATCACCCACAAAGTGTGGCGCCCCAAACTTTTGGGGATATTAAAATCCCTGCAGAACTGTGTGTCTCCCTTTCAAAGGAACAGTTTATTCTGTATGACAATGAAAACTGTCATAAGCGTATTTTAATATTTTGCACCCCCCGCAATCTTAACCGGTTGGAGAACAGTGATGTGTGGATGCTCGATGGGACGTTTAAAAGCACGCCCACCCCTTTCACCCAAATCTACACCATTCACGGGTACGTTAACGACATTGTAGTTCCTTTAGTCTACAGCTTACTACCAGACAAACAATCCTCAACGTATACTGAGTTTTTGTCAGTCGTAAAATCTAAAATCCCTAACAAAAGTCCGAGGAAAGTAATCATGGACTTTGAATTACCCATGATAAATGTTGTTAAAAAATTGTACATGGATACCCAAATTCAAGGATGTTATTTTCACTTTTCTCAGGCTATTTGGCGCAAAATTCAAAAAACATCCCTTATTGAGGATTATGTGTCTGATAGTAAACTGCAGTTTGAGCTTAAAAAACTAGCTGGTCTTTGCTTTGTTCCTCCTGATAGTGTAGATGACTACTACACAGCGATTACAGAGTCGGATTATTTTATGGTAAACGAGGACAAATTGGCCCCATTATTAAATTATTTTGAAGACACATGGATTGGGCGTCTAAGCAGGTCGGGTTGCCGGAGGAAGCCACGTTTTCTTGTGGACTGGTGGAACTGCTACTCCACCTGCTTAGAGGGAGGAGCAAAGACAAACAATGCCCTTGAGGGTTGGCACAACTCTTTAAACAAAAGCATAGGCAAAGCGCACCCTAATTTCTACAGTTTTCTTGAGATTTAAAAAAAGGAGCAAAGTTTCCAGGAAATGCGAATGTCACAGTGTTTAGCGGGTACTCTACATGCACGTGTTTGCCCGCGTTCAAAGGAAATGTCTGTCCGACTTTTGGCAGTGTTAAAACTTTTCCCCTTCTCTGTGCCTTCTGACTACCTGTCTTCCATCGCACATGTGCTTAATTCATTTGGGTAAAACAAGTTGACACTTGTATGTGTTGTATTCCATCCTCTGAATCCTTAATGTTGTGCCCCATAATCCTGTCTGTGAATTGTACCCCTACTTTTCCGATGTATATGTACTTTATTTCATTCATGTACATACCTAGTAAGTTTGTAAGTATTTTGTATATAAGCAATGTAAAGCAACAAAAAATTAAAAATGTACAAACGTGTTTCTTGTATTTTAGAATTAAATATGTACAAACGTGTTTTTGGTGTTTAAGAAATAAAAATGTTCAAACGTGATTATTGTGACTTTTTCTATGTGACATTACATATCACCTTGGTTTATGTTGTTGCATGCCACCTTGTCGTAATTATTTAGTGGGTACAGCGCCTGACACATTGGCGTTATTTTTGTTGGGTATGCTTGCAGTATGCCATCCCTCCACCCATCCTCCAGCACCCACCCACCCACCCATCCCACCCATCCAGCCATGCATCCATCCATCCATCCATCCATCCATCCATCCATGCATCCATCCATCCATCCATCCATCCATCCAAGCATCCATCCATCCACCCATCCATCCCACCCACCCACCCACTCATCCATCCATGCATCCATCCATCCATCCATCCACCCATCCATCCCACCCACCCACTCATCCATCCATGCATCCATCCATCCACCCATCCATCCCACCCACCCACTCATCCATCCATGCATCCATCCATCCACCCATCCATCCCACCCACCCACTCATCCATTGTCGTTATTTTTGTTGGGTATGCTTGCAGTATGCCATCCCTCCACCCATCCTCCAGCACCCACCCACCCACCCATCCCACCCATCCAGCCATGCATCCATCCATCCATCCATCCATCCATCCATCCATGCATCCATCCATCCATCCATCCATCCATCCAAGCATCCATCCATCCACCCATCCATCCCACCCACCCACCCACTCATCCATCCATGCATCCATCCATCCATCCATCCACCCATCCATCCCACCCACCCACTCATCCATCCATGCATCCATCCATCCACCCATCCATCCCACCCACCCACTCATCCATCCATGCATCCATCCATCCACCCATCCATCCCACCCACCCACTCATCCATTGTCGTTATTTTTGTTGGGTATGCTTGCAGTATGCCATCCCTCCACCCATCCTCCAGCACCCACCCACCCACCCATCCCACCCATCCAGCCATGCATCCATCCATCCATCCATCCATCCATCCATGCATCCATCCATCCATCCATCCATCCATCCAAGCATCCATCCATCCACCCATCCATCCCACCCACCCACCCACTCATCCATCCATGCATCCATCCATCCATCCATCCACCCATCCATCCCACCCACCCACTCATCCATCCATCCATCCACCCATCCATCCCACCCACCCACTCATCCATCCATGCATCCATCCAGCCACCCATCCACCCATCCATCCCACCCACCCACTCATCCATCCATGCATCCATCCAGCCATCCATCCACCCATCCATCCCACCCACCCACTCATCCATCCATGCATCCATCCATCCACCCATCCATCCATCCCACCCACCCACTCATCCATCCATGCATCCATCCAGCCATCCACCCATCCACCCATCCATCCATCCATCCATCCATCCACTCATCCATCCATCCATCCACCCATCCACCCATCCAGCCAACCATCCATCCATCCATCCACTCATCCATCCATCCAGCCATCCACCCATCCATCCATCCATCCATCCATCCATCCATCCATCCATCCACTCATCCATCCATCCACCCATCCACCCATCCATCCATCCATCCATCCATCCACCCATCCACCCATCCAGCCAACCATCCATCCATCCATCCACCCATCCATCCCACCCACCCACTCATCCATCTATGCATCCATCCATCCATCCATCCATCCATCCATCCATCCATCCATCCATGCATCCATCCATCCAGCCATCCAGCCATCATTCGAATTGTAATATTTTAATGGGAGTAAATATTATTCATATGCGCTTCATATTGGCATTGGCATTCTCATGTTAATGTTTTAATGTGATTTGCCATCAATATTCAGTCTCATAAGTAAATGAAAAATGTTTAATAAACATTACAAAAAGTCATTGCCACCGCTTACAAAAATCATAGCCACCGCGAACCGTGTCTGCCAGCACCAAAGTCTGTGTATGTTTCCGTTAGGCCACCTGTTGTTGCAGTGTCACTGCGTGGATTTAGGACATACTTAACATTAGGGAAATTAACATTAAATAAAGATTGTCGCTTCAAATTAACCTTGTTCATTTTATGAAATACTTCATATGAGCGCGCATTTTGCATTCGTATTTTCATCTTCTAATGTGATTTACCATCAATATTCAGTGTCACAAGTAAATTAAAAAACTTTAATAAACATTACAAAAAACATTACATCATTCGTATTGTCATCTTTTAATGTGATTTAGCATCAATATTCAGTGTCACAAGTAAATTAAAAAAACTTTAATAAACATTACAAAAAACATTAAATCATTGCCACCGCGAACCGTGTCTGCCAGCACCAACGTCTGTGTATGTTTCCGTTAGTCCACCTGTTGTTGCAGTGTCACAGCGCGCATTAGAAATACTTCATATCAGCGCGCATTTGCCATTCGTATTTTCATCTTTTAATTTGATTTACCATCAATTTTGAGTGTCATAAGTAAATGAAAATACTTTCATAAACATTAAAGAAATCATGAAATCATTGCCACCGCGAACTGTGTCTGGCAGCACCAAAGCCTGTGTATAATGTTTCCGTTAGTTCACCTGTTGTTGTTGCTGTGTCACAGTGCGCATTTTGGAAATACTTCATATTAGGGAATGGAAGCTTTGCCCCTGGCAGGCACCACAGGTGACAAAATGCATGACTTTTGACTTTTGCATAGCGGATGTCATCGACTACTACTTGCTGAACCTTCATATTATGGAAATATTAACGCGCATTTAAAATATTAACGCGCATTTAATTAATGTTTCAGATGTATTCATATTAGTGAAATGAGCGCGCATTAAATATGACATCGCTTTTCAAAGATAATGAGCGCTCATGACCCATCCCCGCTTTAGGTAATACGATGTAGAACACAAATCATTCCTTTTTAGGATATGATATTATGGTGAAATGAGCGCTTAGGTAATACGATGTAGAACACAAATCATTCCTTTTTAGGATATGATATTATGGTGAAATGAGCGCGCATGAAATATGACATTGCTTTTCACAGAATGTATTCATATTAGTGAAATGAGCGCGGCGAACACAAATCATTCATTTTTAGGATATGATATTATGGTGAAATGAGCGCGCATGAAATATGACATTGCTTTTCACAGAATGTATTCATATTAGTGAAATGAGCGCGGCGAACACAAATCATTCATTTTTAGGATATGATATTATGGTGAAATGAGCGCGCATGAAATATGACATTGCTTTTCACAGAATGTATTCATATTAGTGAAATGAGCGCGGCGCTTGCTTGAAACATCGCTTCATATGCGATGTAATCGTTAACGATGCATTAGGTAATACGATGTAGTTGCATGCGCCGTGATGGCATGCGATGTGATGACGGACACGATGTAATGTCGGCGGTGTAAAGTCATCGCGATGCGATGTATCCGCTGTAATGGGTGCTTCCCTCCCAATACGACCCTGTCTGTGCGCATGTGTGTCACTCGTAGCTATGAATTATATGTATGCCCCTGCCAAGGTCCTCACTAAGTAACAAGTATGTGTCGGGAGCTGTTGTTTGGCCTTATGGAATGTCAGCGGGGGGCACCATTCCGCCACTCAGCGCATAGTGATGAGCCTATGTCTTGTGTGCTAGAACGTCTTGCGCTCTTCGTCCGGCACGCCATTGCCAGATACTAGTTGGCCGCTTATTCAGACGTGCTAATTACCAGTTTATAATGATTCTGCCATATAGCGCGTAAGTCCGTAAGAATTGCGTCCCATTCCATTGCCATTGGCTGTTTCCGAATACCTATCGTGTCCTCCCGACGTAGCGCCATGCTGTCTGCCTGCGCCCAACAAAAGTAGCGATTGGAAACAGGACTGTGTCGGGGGAGGCTCCGGAGATTCCCATCGCCTTGTAAGTAGGCGCTTAGGTACTATTAGCCCTAAGTCAATGTAACCAATCCCAAAAAATTCTTTATTTCGGCCTTTTGAGACCATAAAAGATACAATAAAAACATATAAAACATGCAAACGTACAATATAAATACAATGCAGGGAAGCGAAGGACTAATTAATTCAGTGCATATAAGAATCTGGAACTAATTAATTCAGTGCATATAAGAATCTGGGAAACTACAGGCCCTGTTAACTACAGTTCATTACAGTTCATTGCACATTTGGAAGTTAAAAGTTACCCTTTCAGTATTTTCCCCCTTATCTGCCACATAGCCATTAGATACTTGGTTACAGCAAAAACAATATAGTGCAGGGTACTTGTCTTCAGGATTCTGTATGATTGTAAGTAGTTTCTGAAGCCCAGATTCCTACACAGTGGCACTAGCCAGTACTTTCTCGGACTTTTGTAAGCAGGGCAAAAAAACAGCACGTGTCGTTCATCCTCCACGTTCGTGCTGCGCCCAGGACAAGTTTTATCGTCCAGCATTGTCCATTTACTTGTAAAGGCTTTAAGGGGCAATGTGCCAAACCTCCACTGGATAAAAAGTTTCCTTGCAGTGATAGAGAATATAACATCCATATATCCTTCAAAGTAAAAAGAACTTTTGGTGGCCAAAAATTGTTCAGTGAGGGTGCCAGTATTAGGAGCAGGCACAAGTAAAGTTAGGCTCTTGTCCTTGAAAGTCTTGGTGAGCATTTTGCGGGACACCCCTTGACAACCTCTTTCGGGATCATCCCACAGAACAGCCAGCCCCAATCGATAGAATTCTCATTTTACATATGCCACCCATGGAATTCTGTCGCAACAATTAAGACTCAGAACGTGCTCCAGGTCTTGCCTATAGTGGGAGAGTTCACTAGTAGACCAGAGCCTATGCCAAAACCTCAATGGCTTTAGAGCCAGTTCATCCCCTATTGAAGGGAGCCCCAAATCTAGTCTCAGTGGTAGCAGGGGTGTACCTTGTGGTAAAGCCAGCAAACGTCTAAGGAAGTTGTTTTCCACCTTGACGAGTTCTGTCCCAGCATTATGACCCCACAGCTCACCACCGTAGGATGAGGATGCTCTGGCTTGGGTTTTATACATCTCCAGGGCTGGACTAACTGGTTTGAAGGTTGATGAATTCGAGACCTTCAGAATTGCCCCCACCATTTGGGATAACTTTAAACGGGATCTTGCTATCTGTGGACCCCAAGATAAATTTTCATGTAAAGTTACCCCCAAATACTGGAAAGTTCTAACCCTTTCCAGCCTATCGGATCCCAGGGTTGGATTAGGCCTAGTTGTTGTCGAGGGATTGAATACCATGAATTTGTTTTTTTCTGCGTTAATCTCGAGGCCATGTGCCCTGCAGAAATCCCCAAACCCATCCAGTATCCGTTGGATCCCCATCGGGGATTTGGAGAGCAGGAGGGTGTCATCTGCAAACATAAATGCCGGAACCCTCCTGCCTGCCAACCTGGGGGCATCGTTGTTCATGACATTGTCAAGATGAGATATTACACCGTTAACAAAGAGGCAAAACAGGGTCGGTGCAAGGACACAGCCCTGTCTTACCCCCCCTGAGAACTGGAAATCTAGATGACAGCGCCCCCTCCCTCCCGCACCTGACCTGGGCAAAATTTCCATCGTGGAGCCTGATTATTGCCTGTAGTAGCTGTGGAGGAACACCTAGCTCCCTGAGCACCGCCCATAGTTTCTTGCGTGGTACCAAGTCAAATGCGGACCTCAGGTCCACGAACACCATGTATAGACTCCCCCCTCGATCCCCACCGTTTTCCAGTAGAGAAGAACGAGGCGGAAAATCTGGTCCATGGTGGACGTGTTTTTCCTGAAGCCCGCCTGAAGCGGACTAAGGATCGCATTGTCCTCCATCCAGTCCAGGAGGTGGTCCAGCAGAAGACGGGCGAATAGTTTTTGAGGTACATCTATAAGGCTGATCGGCCTGTAGTTGACTGGGAGCAGAGGAGAGCCCTTTTTGAAAATCGGTACTATCTCTGCCCCTAGCCAAGTACAGGGGATCTTCATAGCTCTTACAATGGAGTTGAAAACGATAAGCAAGTAGGGACCCCAGATCTCTGGTTGATGTCTAAACAAATCTCCAGGGAGTTTATCGAGACCCGGAGCCTTCCCCGTCGCTAATCTCCCTATAGCATTTAATACCTCACCCAGTGTCAACTCTAGTTTTTCATTGGGATCAGAAGGGCTATCAACAACTGCCTCTATGGGAATTGCAGAGGTATCTTGATACAATTTACTGAAGTGGGATTCCCATATTGAGGCAGCGATGTTTGGCTCCACAGCTGATTTCGGTTTGCCTGCACCTGTATGGACTAGTGACCAGAATTTTCTTGAATCCCTGGTTTCCAGTGCCAATGATAGGTCATGCCATCTATCCCAATCCCATTCGGACTTTGCATGGGCGATGGCTTCCCTATATTTCCGTCTCAGATCAGATACTTTATTTTTATAGGTGCTAGACTTGACCATAAAGATCAGCTCTGTTTTTATCTTTTTACACGTGGAATTGTACCAAGCTGAGGTTGGTGTCCTCTTCTTCCTGCTCACGGTCTCAGGGTAGAAAACCTCTCCTAGGCTTCCCACTAGGTCTGCATGAATTTGACCTAGTTTCTCATTAAAATCGGTGACTTTGGGTTTATTAATCAGTTCATCCAATTCAACTAGCTTTGGGAGCGCCAGGTCATAAATTTTCTTAATGCACTCTGTTGAACTAACTAATTTCCCCCATCGTACCCTATGTCTGTTATTAGATAGAACTAGGGACCCTGTGTCTTGGTTTGGGTCATTGAGTGGCATACCTTCTTTGGGCCCTGGGTGCACCATGTCCAAGCAGAGAGTATTATGATCGCTATCTGCTCTTTCAATCACCCTGAAGTCCAAAACCGCGGGCCACATACTTGTATCTACAAAAATGTAGTCCAAACGCGATTCGTGGTCCTTCCTACTGAAGGTACACACTGAAGGGGCGCCCATTACAGGCCCTCCGTGCATAGTTCAAGGTAAGGGACGTAATCTGCAACGCTAAGGGGGACCATGACTTCGGGTTTGGAGATTGACAGGGGGGAATCCCCCAGTAGTCATCCTCATCCGTAAAGACACCCGCCTTTAATCCTTTTAGTGGTTCAAAGTGGCAGTTGAGAACCCCACCCAGCAGTATCTTACAATCAACGAGTAGTTGTCCCAAAAATGAAGATAAATCATCTAACGGGATGTCACTTTGTGTTTACTAGACCTTTTGTATGATCCCAAGATACACACTTCCCACTACCAGGTAAGCGTGTGCTCTGTGCACTGTGCTAGACGTCTGGTAACCGCTCCCCAGTATGACTGTATAGAAGTACAGGACCACAGCACAGGCGGGCAACTAAAGTCAAATTTCGGGGGGGGTGCTGAAAAATATTTCGGGGGGGCTAATTCTTCCACAATAGACAGAGTGACTGTAAGAAGGGGTCAACACACAACAAAAGCCTAGTTTGCAAGTAAATGGTCTTTTAAAGACCTGTTAAGTACTCGGGCGCGGCTGAAAGGAGATGCTCGCCAGCCTGCGAAGCTGTCTCCGCCGGGCTGACACACACGACGGGGGGGGCTGAAGCCCCGTGAGCCCAATGGGTGTAGCGCGCCTGCCACAGCATATGGAATAAGTCACCTCCTGACTCACCACATTCTGGGCAGCTGGCGTCAGTACAATTGAAGTATTTATTTATTTTGGCTGGGGTAAAGTAAGCCCTGTGGACTATATAGTACTGTATGAGCTGGAACCTGGCGTTGCACTAGATACGGGTAGGGCTCTTGAGGATGTCCTCCAATTCACTTTCAGTGCTGGGACGTCGCAAATCCTCATCTAAGTGGGCGTGAAGGGATTCCAGCCGTGGCGCTGTGTGCATCTTTAAAGATTCCACAAACTATTTGACTAAATGGCGACCCACGCCTAGTTCATGCAGGTATTGCATAGCCAGGTGCGTAGTTGGCTCCTGTGCGACATTGCCCGATGTTGCTTGCAGCGTGCATGTCACCGCCGCGTGTAATAAGAACTGACCCCGAGGTAGGCCTGTGTCTTCCGTAATGGTGTCGAACAGCAGAAGTTGCCCGTCGCTATATAAGTCCCCTAATGTTAGGATACCTGCCTCCTCCCATTGGAGTAGTTCTGCACTGGTGACCGCTTGGTGTCTTCTGGGTGTGCCGAGAATGGGGAGAGACAACGCATACGGGGTCACATGGCGTGTGACTCACAGGCTGCGATGGAAGCAGTGGTGAGCCACCTCTACCAGTAATTGGGCAGGTGGTCTGCCCTTTCTGTTAGGGTGAAACAGCGCACCATCTGAGGGTGGGTGAGTCCTGGGGCACAAGACACTGAATCTTACAGATGGCGCGCATCAAGCCATCTCGCCACCCATTGGAGCTGTGCTGCAAGATAGTATTGTTCCATATTGGGTTGTGAGAGACCCCCCTGGTCGCCGAAGGGTACATTTTGATTAGCACCACCCTGCTGCGCGACCCGCTCCAAATGAACTTCCGCACAACCAGCTCTAAACTTTTTAAAAGAGTTGGTTTGAGGCATAGGGGCACATTTACAAAATGGTACAGCAGTCGCAGGAGTACTAGGGTCTTGTATAGTTCAATCTGCCCCATGACCGTCAGAGGAAGAGTGTCCCAGAAAGTCATCTGCGTTCTTATCGCAGTGATGGCTCGCACAGGTTACCCTCAAGTAGGTCCGCAGGTTCTCTATCGATAAGTATGCTGTATCCTGAGGTATCCGAATGCCGACATTTGCCAATGGATTGGCTTGCTGCTGAGGGACAGACGTGGGTCTGGAACTGTCTCCGAAAAGGGATACAGGCATGATTTGTCCCAGTTTACAAGGAGCCCTGAAACGTTAGCAAATTCAAGTAATATTCTTTCTATTGCTGCCTTAGATGACCTAACATCTTTGAGGTAAATAAATAGGTTGTCCGTGTATAATGAAACGCCATGCATGCCATCCCCCAAGGGTATCCCCCACTCATCCTGCATTTTGCGCAATGACTCGCCAGTGGCTCAATGGCAAACGCAAACAGTAACGGCGAGAGCGGTGAGACAAGTAATTCATATAACATTTTTTGGTTGATGTGATGTTGTAAATTATATCAACACAACTAGGTATACTACACAAATCATATCCCACATTCCTTGATCTTGCTTTGTTACCACAAAGTAGCACAACACAACATATCTACATCAACCTGTATAGATTTTTTTAAATTAGACTGTTTTATACCCTAGCTGCTTTTTGCAACCCTCTGTAGTGATTGGCACTCTAAAGGTTCATATGGTTTATCATTGGTGTGGCATTTGGAACTCAATGAAATATGCCAAAGTTTCAAGAATCAAATCATATTAGTTGTTGTTTAAATGTTGACATAACATTGGTGGAAACTCTGTTGTCTAATTCAAGAGGTACTGACCTAGAGCTGGTTGCACTCACTATACACCTGCTGGCCCCTTGGAATGATAATCTATCATTATTATTGAACTTGTACATGCACACTTGTACAATGGCAATAAAATATTCAAACAAGAGATATGATTTTCGGTCTTCAAATACATTTATATCAACCACTTTTTTATCCTCAACCCAGGATATGCACAGCCAACGCATATTTCACAATCTAAATCCACTGTACCTTATAGTGATATTTTATCTATATGTTTCAACTGTGATAATGTATGTGCAGTCAAATAGACTGCCTGTTGTGCACATTAATGTCAGTAGTGTATAGCTCCTTTGTAATGAATTTAGATGCATTATCAATCGTCACATTAAACTCACTTAGATTTCTGTGACCATTCAGTCCATATTAAGTGGAACCCAGGATAAGATTACACAATAGCCCTAATATAGCTTGGATTGCAGGGAAAAGCAGAGCTTCCATTTCTTGTTGACTGTACATACATTGGCCTGTACATGGACTGATCAGTAACCCCTTATCAGTCTGCGAGGGTCAGAGGGAAAATTTCATATGCGAACCTTGCTGTTTCCAACCTCCCTTAAGAGTATCTGGCCCTGATCAGGGGGTTTTCCAAATATCATAAGGCAGTGTCCTTAATTGATTTAATATAATTTACCTTTCCAATCAGGGGGTTCTTAAATGGCTGCTGTACCCTCATGATAACTCAGATGCCAGTGTACTATAGGTGCTGCATTCATGCTTTCAGCTTCTATGTTTTAGAATGTCACATTACTCGTCACACAATAAATAGACCCTTGAGAATGTGACATGAGAGGATGCCAGGTCACAAGTCAGAATGACCCTCACAGTCACTGGGTACAATGATCAAATCCTCTGGCTCTATATATTTCAGGCTCTCTCTGTTTTAAATCAGTCAATCTCTGTTGTTTCTTGAATCCTCCTCCTCACTGTACTAGAGTTTCTTATGTTCAAGTTCTTCTTATTTACTTTCAGTTACTCCGAAAGAGTCCAAACTGCTGCACCGAAATAGGGCCTGAAACACCCATGTTGTTTGCTACATCAATACCAGGCCCTTCATGGAGTGAGACTTAGTCATTCTAAACTTCACTTCTCCTGTTAGTGAATTTTCTTCTGGGACATCACTTTTTATATGACTTTTTACTGGCTCACTTTTTTCCTGTCCTCTAACCCTTTGTTTCTCTTTAAGGGCTATTCTTTCTCATATGAAGTAATGAGCAACCAACAACTGGTTAATTGGACCAGTGGTCTTCAAACTTTTCTATGATGCAAGCTACTTTTAATAAATTAAATTCATCCTGAGATACTAACACATTTGATAATTGTTACAATGGCGACCACATCAGGTAAGAGTAAAACAATGACCACCTCATGCAGGATTATCAACCATGACAACCCTAGTTCATCAGGAGGGGTGAGCATCAGTAATGCCATGAAACACAACTACAACTGACTAGAAAGGAAATAGCGCACCAGCAAGTAGCCCACAGACCGAGCCACCTTCAAGTTATTCCTCAACCAATACTGAAAGAGACGAAGAGGAGTGCCCTGGCTGACCACATCAAAGACAGCTCTAACCACAGCAAAGAACTCTTTAACTTCATCAGAGAGTTCTCCAACCGCTCAGCCAACAAAAACATCATCATCCCTTCTCAGGAACTCTGCAACACCCTGGTGGACTTCTTCCCCAACAAGATCTCCACCATCTACAAAAACTTCGAATCCGAACCCACCACCACCAACACACTCAGCCTCCTTAGTCTGACAGATGCAAACCCTGATGCTATCTCTGACCACCTGCTCACCGGCTGGGACCAGATCACCACATAAAACATCACTGCCATCATGAACTGCGTCCACTCAAGAGCACCCACTGACCCCTGTCCCCACCACATTTTCAACCTTTAGAGCAAAAAGAATCAGCTGTGAGTTAATCTCCATCTTCAACTCATCCATACCCACGGCCACCTTCTCAGAAGTATGAAACGTCGCAGAAGTCAAACCGGTCTCAAGAAACCTTCAGTTGACTCCAGCTAACTTAAGAACTATCATCCCATTTCTCTGCTCCTTTTTCACCCCAAAATCCATAAAAAGGCAATCAACTGCCAACTCACAGAACACGTGGAGATCAATAATCATCTGGACCCCTTCCAACCAGGATTCCGCACCAACCACAGCACCACAACCACTCTGATTGCTGCCACTGACAACATCAGAACCCACCTTGACTGGGGTGCAATGTCTGCCTTGATCCTCCTTGACCTTTTAGCAGTATGCAACACCATATCTCACCTCAACTTTATCAAGAGGCCTCCTCACATCAGAATCCAAGGTGACACCTTCAAATGGATTACATCCTTCCTCACCAGAAGAACCGAGAGAACACTTTAAAATTTGGAAGAAGTGGGCGGAATATAGAGGGCTGTGGCTGGAACCGCCAGCATGTCATAATGTTGATGAAGGACACTCGCTTGTGGACCTAGGGTGAACGGATCCACGCACGGACTTTGCTACTGAACTGTATTAGCTATTGGACCACGCTGACACTGTGAGGGGCTAGGGGTGGGATCTGGGTGGGAGAATAATGGGACGGGAGTTTGGGGGAAGGGAGTTCAGGGATGGGTGTTCCTATTGAAAATTGCTTGTACTGCTTGAAGATGATGATTATTTGTTGTACACTGCACCTCTGGTGATCAGAGAGCAGTGCCGTCTTTGCAATACTTCAACACCAAAAATAAAAACAATAAAAATTGTTTTGAAAAAAAAGAAGAACCAAGAGAATCCCCCACCACCTTACACCTCGTAACCCTCGTCCTTCAACCCTACCCTGTTCAACATCTATATGACCCCCCCTTGGCCAACATCGGCAGACCCATGGAATAAACATCACATCACACCCAGCTCATCCTCTTTCAGAAGACCCTCCACCATTAAGGCCAACTTCCACAGGCACATTACGGGCATTACCGACTGGATGAATAACAATTGCCTAAAACTGAACATAGACAAAACGGAAGTGCTGTGGAATGTCTCTTGGTGGTCTACCGAACTAGGACCAGCCCCTACTTTGACAGACCACTCTTGCAACTTTGGCGCATCCTGCACAGCAAGCTCATACATATCAACACAGTCTCTTCCTCCTTCTTCACATGCACCTTAGGATCTTCAAATGGGTTCCAGTCAATACCAGACGAACTGTCACTCAAGCCCTAGTCACCAGCTGAACTACGGTAATGCACTTTACATAGGAATCACTACACACCTCCTTAAGAGACTACAGACCACACAGACTTCAGTGGCCAGACTCATCTTCGTCTCCCAATATGCACCCACATCACCCCCCACCTCAAGAAGCTCCACTGGTTCCCCATTCAGAAGAGATGTGAACTTCAGATGCAGATCCACACCTACAAGGCCCTTCACAATCCAGCACCAGGATACATCAACCACCACCTGAACTTGTATTAGTGTGTCATACTCATGTATTTTGAACAGCACTGTCTTCTTTAATGTAACAAGATACTCTTAACTATGCACTGGGCTGAGATTCACTTTGTGAGCTACTACCAAAGTGGGGGTACCTACTAGTTGATCCTGAGCTATATCTTGGCGACCCCATGCCCTACACGAACCATGAAATCGGCTACCATAAACTAGCTGTCCATATTAGTTTTTGGCAAAAACTTTTCTCCTCAGATTTGGTTCGACAGTTGGCTCTCTGATAAACTTGAGAGCTACCTTAATCCAAATATGTTTTCCAAATATTCTCATATGATTTTCAATTTTGTTCTCCTTAAATCTGGTGCCCCACTTGATTCCATGATGACCAGCTCGTTTGTTAGATGGCTGTGCTGTCTCTGGTGTTGATCCACAAAGCCACTAATCAACATATTTTGTCCTTTGAGGCACAAAGGGTGTGGGTGAAGATGTAGATGAAGCCTGTATCAAAGCCCCTGTTAACTTAAGCTGTGATAGCCACACTCAATTTTGGAACAATGGATTCCTAAAGTAATCTCTGCTGTACTTTAAGCAATATATATTATGAAACAAGGGGATTCCAAAATGTTCAAGAACCTGGGGTAATAAGTCGTTAGAAAATAATGTTTCACTCAGGTGAGTAGGTCTCAGGAGTGCTTTAAAAACACAGAAGGTGCCGTATAATTTTGAGGACCCAACAGTACACAGTACATCAAAGTCAAGTATAAAACAGGATACTACTTAGCATGTTAATGCAATTAATTTCTTCATTGCATAATATCGGATCACTGTTTTTAACACAAGGTGTGTGAGCACCTAGTATCTAAAAGATAAAAGCAAAGAATACCGGGGTTAGAATTTCGAACCAGGTAGGGCCTGCATAGTCATGTAAGTACTAGGTGTTCAAACACCTTGTCCTAATGATGATCCCAATTTCATGAGATCGAAACACCGTCGACAACAGAACAATTTGCATCCTTATTTTATTATATAACAAAAAAAAACCTAAAGGAGTCTTGGATCATATTGTTTCAAGCTGATCCATGTTTTAATGCTTTTTACTCACCACAGCTCGTTTTTTCACTTATTTATGAGCACTACATCATGATATTTATATAATTAAAAACAGTGATCCGAATTATGCAAAGAATAAATTAATTGCATTACAATGCTAAGAAGTGTCCTGCATTATACTTGCCTTTTATATACCGTGTACAGTTGGGTCCTCAAAATTATACAAGACCTTCTGTGTTTTTAAAACACATTTGATACCTATTGGCCTGAGTGAACCTTTGATTTAAAAAAAAAATATTCTTTATTACACATTTTCTTAAGTGCACACCGCAGTACAGAAAGAATAGACCAAAAAAACACAGAAACACTCCCACACCCTCCCACCCCCGCCCGCTCGTGATCCAAATCACAGCAAAATTGATCATTTTTAAGAAGCACACAGAAAAGAGGAAAGAAAAAGGCACAAATAAGGCAATAAGCATGTATATAAGCCAATGACTTGATTCCGTTGAGTCTAATGCGGATTGAACTCTCAAATTCAAATTCAAAGCATCCCCCTTCTTTACATTTTCCATTGCAGCTTCACCCATTCATTAGATCTCTACTCTTTGATCTAATTGATCGACCTGCCAATCGGAGCCCAGATTTCTGAGCCTCTTTTCCAAGCTCTGCGCCCCCTCCATTGATATACTGCCATTTCCCATCCATGTACTGCCAAGAGTCTACCCAGCCATTGATGCCCCGTTGGTGGCTCAGAGTCCAGCCAATATGTGGCCAAATAGGGTCTTTGTACAGTAATGGCAATAAATAAAAATACCTGGGTAAGCCACTGCACCCCCATATCACTCACCCCAAAGACCATCAGCTGGGGAGACAGAGCTACCTGAAATACCAACTGCTCTTCCAGCATCCTACTGATGTCTGTTTTAGAGTATTGCGCTCGGGTCAGTTTGCGACAGCCACATTGAGGACAGTGTAAACTGGCAGATCCTCCCCACTTGACAATCTTAGATGGGGTAATATATAGATTAAACCATTTTAAAACACTCAATCTGTAGGTTGGCAGCAATAAATGATGTCTGAGCTAAATATAGCGAGTCTTCACATTCCCCAATCCCAACTTCTAAAAGCCCATGCCAGCAACCGGCACTCCACCTGGAGAACATACTACGCGAATTCATTAAGTTTGGTCGTCACTCCGGACTAACTATAAATTGGTATGTATATGGGTGAGGGTAATGCACTCAAGTTCTGCAAGTTTTTTACATTTAATCGGTATGTGTGCAGCACCAGATTAGTGCCTGCTAAACTCTTTATAAACTATGAATATGGCCTGGGATCGCTAGATCTCCAGGACTCCGGTGCGCACTACTTTTGCTTATTATAACAAATGAAACCAATAGTCCATGTTAAACTGTTGTTTTTACATCAAACAAGTTTTTAGTCAATGCGAATTCATTCATATCATTTTTTCATCAAAATAATTGCATCAGAATAATCCAAAATTCATTTACAATTGTAAAACACAAATCAGTAGATTGTAAAACACAAATCAATACAACACAATTACACTTGTAACCCAATGCATTTCGGGGTTGGCACCCCTTCGTCAGGGGTCTAAAGAAAAAAGAAAGAAGAAGGAAAAAGAAGAAGAAAAAGAAGAGAATAGGAAGCTCTTATTAGTATTGATGTTATTACAAAAAGAAATCTGTCAATTACATTTAGAGTGATGTATAAATCACCTTACCCTGGTAATTGGTTGTCTTTAGTGTGTAAGTGTTGTGGTTTAAAATTTTTGAATCTAGAGGATCAAGAAAACGAAAAAGTAAGAGTGTATGCTAAACCAGTATGTATCTATGTGTTATGTTAAGATATAGGTCGCAGTAAATACCTGTATTTCCGGATAGAACCAGATAATCTGTAAATGAGTCGAAAGCATATAAATAAGAGAAGGTTCCTCTTCATGCTTATTTTTTGAGTATTTTCATAAAAACACTTGGCTCACCTACTCGGTTTAAATCACGTAGCCAAAATGGTGGAATCTATTGGGTTTAAACGGGTGAAAGTGGTATCATGAACTATTTTGCGCATAGATAGTTTGCAATTGAATTATGCAATGTTAAGTAAACATTTACCTGCGAGTTCAGAGTTTTGTGTCTAATGACTCGCTGCCGTCTTTCTAATCCTTCTCACGCTAAAAGAGAAGTGAGATAATACATGTTTTAGCGGATTATCGTAGATTATTATTGTCAATCCCGTAAAGCGCGGGTTAACATTTAGGGCTTACCAAGCGGCGTTGTAATCAACTTCATGTTCATTCTGTGACCGGCGAGTTGTGGTGATAGCGCGTTGGCGCCCGTGGTCCTTTAGCTATGTCGAGCTTGCTTAATCGATATAGAAGAGAGACTAAGGGCGAAGAAGGAATTTTGGCGGCCATAGTGGAATGGTGTAGCTCGCGATTATAATAGAGGGAGGTTGTGATTAGTCTTAGTGTTCATTGCTAATAATGCGTCTTATGAACTAAGTGAACGAAAAGATTAGAATGAATGGTTAAGGTTTGGGATAGCCTTTTTTAAATTCATGAGGGTTTTGCGATTAAAATACTTTTTCACCATTCTCAATCCCATTGAATCGCCAGATAATGTAGCTGAACAATTTAAACCAAAAAGTAGCTTTATGGCACCAGTTTCTCATAAAAGCTTAGATTTATTTGAAACACTTGTTAAGGCCGATATGACAAAAATCCAATACAATAGCAAATTAAAAAATCTAACACGCGCAGAACAAAGTGCCTTACGAAATCTAAGCAACAACAAGGAGATAACTATTCAAAGGGCTGACAAAGGGGGAGGCCTTGTCATCATGGACACTGAATTCTACATCAGAAAAGGCAACGAGCATGTACAAGACACTGATATCTACCAGAAACTTTCTCAAGATCCGACAAATAAGATATGCCAGATGTTGGATTTGATTTTGGATAAAGCAGAGGAATCAGGCTGGATCACATTGACAACAAAAAGGTACCTTAGACAAATTTACCCGAGGAGACCAAAAATCTACTTCTTACCCAAAGTGCACAAACACTTATCCAATCCTCCCATCAGGCCTATTGTATCCGGCTGTTCGTCTATTTTTGAAACCTTGGGCATCTTTATAGATACGCATATGCAAACATTCATGCAAAATTGGCCCACATACTTGGAGGACACATCACATTTTCTAAGAAGCTTGACCTCTATTAATCTTGATGAACATCAAAATCTGACTCTTTGTACAATTGACGTTGTATCATTATATACATCAATTCCACATAAATTGGGCCTAGAAGCCATGGAATGGGCATTGCTGAAGATGGACAAACCAGTAGAAACTAAGTATTTAATCATGCAATTGTTGGAGTTTTGCTTGTATAACAGTTATTTCAGTTGGCAAAATGAATATTACACCCAGCTAAGTGGCACGGCCATGGGTTTCCCTGGAGCCTGTATCTACGCCAATATATTTATGGCTAAACTGGAATGCGAATACATACTGGAAGACAGCACATGGAATGAAGGTATCCTATACTACAAAAGGTACATAGACGATATTTTCCTAATTTGGAAGAAACCACTAATAGATCTACAGAGAAACATCAACAGCTTAAATTTAGTGAATCCAAGAGTTAAGTTCACTAGCCAAATAAGCAGTACGACAATTCCATTTTTGGATGTAACAGTGGGAATAAAGGGAAAGGTCATCGTCACAGAACTATATAGAAAACCTACTGATAAAAACACATCACTACAATATGGAAGCTTCCATCCAATGACTCTAAAGGATAATCTTCCAATATCTCAATTTATGAGAATAAAAAGAATCTCATCTGATCAAGCAGACTGCACAAAGAAATTTGAATTTCAAAAGCAATGTTACCTCGAAAGAGGATATCCGGAAAAACTTATCATCAAGCAAATGGAAAGAGTCAAAGTTATACCACGAGGAGAGTTATTGCAAAAAAAGACAAAGGTTGAAAACAAAAGAATGGTCTTCACATCCAAATACTCCACCGCTTCAAGAGATATCAAAAGAACTATAAGTAAAAGATGGGATATTTTGCAAATGGAGAGTGATTTCGGAATACTATATGAGCAAAAGCCATTGTTTGCCTATAAGAGATCCCAAAACTTAAAAGAACTACTCAACAAATCAGAAAAAATCGAATCTTGTCATGAAACTTTCAAAGGTACAACGAAATGCTTTAATTGCAAAAACTGCAATAACGTAATCACAGGGAACTCATTGCAACATCCGCAGACAGGAGAAAAAATCAAATTAAGGCATTCAGCAAACTGCAATGCAGAACATGTTATATATTCAATTAAGTGCCCCTGTGGGCTAATATACGTTGGCAAAACAGACAGGAGACTGAAAATCCGTTTATCAGAGCATAAGAGCCGAATTCGCAACAAAAACATGACATCTCCACTTGCAAAGCATTGGGCCGAAAACAATCACACTATAGCTCAAATACGCTTTCAGATAATCGAGCAGGTACCACAACGATTGGGACTAGACAACGCTAAAGCTTTACTTAGGAGGGAAATTTACTGGATCCGCAAACTTAAGACTGTGGCCCCGAATGGGCTCAACGATAAATTGGACATGATATGTTTTTTATGACCTATGGTCTTAATAAGACTCTAAACAATCAAAGTCCCAGACATGAACTCAAATATAGAGCCACCACAAGTAGTTAGTAACAATACTTCATCCTATGTATAAACGATGATAGCTACAATCTTCAAAGGAGAAACTAACACAGTGTTACACAATCACAGGTCGTGATAATGAGCACCATGAACATTTTTTCAATATTATAATTTATTATTATGTATAATAAGTATATGAATTTTTATGGGCATCAAAAGTTGACACGAAATGAATACTCCATATGTGCTCAACATGAAGATTAGCATTACCTTTTTTCTATTTTATCTCTATATTTTCTGACTTTCATCTTTCCTCATAATCCGCTTTTCTACCTGCTCACAAAATACAGTTTTTCTATTCCGATGTAGACACATAACTGGAACACTGCCAATTAATAATGACAGGAATTAACTCGATAAGTTAATACATTATAAGTGGGATATCACTAAACCCCAAACCTTAACCATTCATTCTAATCTTTTCGTTCACTTAGTTCATAAGACGCATTATTAGCAATGAACACTAAGACTAATCACAACCTCCCTCTATTATAATCGCGAGCTACACCATTCCACTATGGCCGCCAAAATTCCTTCTTCGCCCTTAGTCTCTCTTCTATATCGATTAAGCAAGCTCGACATAGCTAAAGGACCACGGGCGCCAACGCGCTATCACCACAACTCGCCGGTCACAGAATGAACATGAAGTTGATTACAACGCCGCTTGGTAAGCCCTAAATGTTAACCCGCGCTTTACGGGATTGACAATAATAATCTACGATAATCCGCTAAAACATGTATTATCTCACTTCTCTTTTAGCGTGAGAAGGATTAGAAAGACGGCAGCGAGTCATTAGACACAAAACTCTGAACTCGCAGGTAAATGTTTACTTAACATTGCATAATTCAATTGCAAACTATCTATGCGCAAAATAGTTCATGATACCACTTTCACCCGTTTAAACCCAATAGATTCCACCATTTTGGCTACGTGATTTAAACCGAGTAGGTGAGCCAAGTGTTTTTATGAAAATACTCAAAAAATAAGCATGAAGAGGAACCTTCTCTTATTTATATGCTTTCGACTCATTTACAGATTATCTGGTTCTATCCGGAAATACAGGTATTTACTGCGACCTATATCTTAACATAACACATAGATACATACTGGTTTAGCATACACTCTTACTTTTTCGTTTTCTTGATCCTCTAGATTCAAAAATTTTAAACCACAACACTTACACACTAAAGACAACCAATTACCAGGGTAAGGTGATTTATACATCACTCTAAATGTAATTGACAGATTTCTTTTTGTAATAACATCAATACTAATAAGAGCTTCCTATTCTCTTCTTTTTCTTCTTCTTTTTCCTTCTTCTTTCTTTTTTCTTTAGACCCCTGACGAAGGGGTGCCAACCCCGAAATGCATTGGGTTACAAGTGTAATTGTGTTGTATTGATTTGTGTTTTACAATCTACTGATTTGTGTTTTACAATTGTAAATGAATTTTGGATTATTCTGATGCAATTATTTTGATGAAAAAATGATATGAATGAATTCGCATTGACTAAAAACTTGTTTGATGTAAAAACAACAGTTTAACATGGACTATTGGTTTCATTTGTTATAATAAGCAAAAGTAGTGCGCACCGGAGTCCTGGAGATCTAGCGATCCCAGGCCATATTCATAGTAACTATAAATTGGGACAAATCTGTAATTGTGCCGCTCACAGATGCGACTCGCCAGACCCCGTTAGAATTCCCCCTGGAATGGGCAACAGAGTCAGTTCGGTATCTGGGCGTCTGGGTGCATAGGGACTGCCAGGAAGTCATCCGGGCCAACTATGGCGTTGCCATATCTAAGCTAGAAGATCAAGTAGCGCGTTCGACTCATCTCCCATTGACTCTAGCGGACCGAATATCCTTAATTAAAATGGTGGTGTTACCGAAATTTCTCTACCTTTTCATTAACATTCCTATTCCGTTGAAGTCGCATTTCTTTGCAAGGATGAGATCGCTCCTGATAACTCTCACATGGGCTGGCAAGAAACCAAGAGTGACTTGGGGGTGCTGACCAAGCCGTATGCACTGGGGGGGTTCGCCCTGCCGGACATGAGGCTGTATTATCTCTGCGCACAGGCGCACTTTGCGAGTTATTGGCTGAATGCTCCGCCATACACCCCGCATGTGGCACTTGAGGCGAGTGCGGTTCTGCCGTATCCGCTGAGGGCCATGGTTGTTAACAAACATTCGGTTTTTGAGAAGGGAGAGATAGACACTGTGCGGATCACGGCGACAGCTTGGGAAAACCTTGGTCGACGGGCTGCCCGCCTGCCGTTATACGCTCCGGCTATGCCGCTACTTTACCACGCTGATATTTCAGTAACCAGTGAGATTGGCGGATTACAGGTTTTGAGGGAAGCCGGATTACAATCCATGGGGGACCTTTTTCCAGGGGCGTCATTTCTCTCCTTGCAGGCCATGACGGCTGGATCGACTAACACGTGCATGCCTACTTTTATTTATGCCCGGCTGCGGGCTGCGATAAAAGATTTGTATCCAACGTACCCAGAGGAGCCACCGACACTCGGGGCATTGCAGTTGCTATACACAGCTAAAGACAGGGCTAAATTGGTCTCTAAACTATATAAGGCTGCGCAGGAGGATGAGGGAGGAGGGGCGGAACTGGCCAGAGCGCGGTGGGATAGAAGTCTTCCAGACCCTCTAAGTGATGACGAATGGCATGAATGTTGTAACATGACGGGAGGATATGTGATAAACGGGAACTTCCGTCTTTTGCATTATAAATTTCTGCATCAGTGGTACTACATGCCAGTTCAACTAGTGCGGTATGGTCTTCGAACTGCTGCTCGGTGTGTGAGATGCGGTGAGGATGATGCTGACTTTATACATCTGGCCTGGGGGTGCTCGCGAGTGTATGACTTCTGGAGGGCGGTGACTGGGTGTCTGACGGTTATGACATCAACTGAGGTTAAGCTGGATGTGCGTCTCTGTCTGTTGGGCATAGCCTCTGGTGTAGCAGCGCAATCACGACGACTAGTGGTACTGGCGCTACAATTAGCCAAGAGGAGAGTCGCTATGGGGTGGGGGGGGAGGAGGGCACCTGACGTGCAGCTATGGCTGAAGGATATGGCTTACTGTAGGGACCAGCTGCACTGTTATTATGAGGGTCTGCCGGATAGGTCTCGCCCACAGGACATATGGGCTCCATTTACGCTTTATGTGTTGTCTCTGGAGGATTCGGATAGTGAGAGAAATGCGACCACTGACTTGCCGGAAGACGATCAAGAATTTGATTGAGTGTTGCACGAATGCGGTAGAGATGACTGCGTTGTGAAATGTGCTCGCGCTGTTGTGCTCGGTGTGTTCTATACATTTGCTATGGGAGGTTGACCAGACCAGGCTGCCTTCTGCTGTCTAGCCGTGATTTGAGTGTATAGGGTGGGAATTGCGTGACGATGCCTACCCTATCCATACACACTATGCCGATTACCGCAACAGCTAACCCTTAGGCGGTGTATGTGTCCGAATCGTAAGGCTCACTAAGACCAGGATTGGGAGGGGTGGGGGGGAGTTGAGATTGTTAGTCGGTTGACTTTGTTCTACAAAATCGAAAAAATGAGACCGAGATCACATAAGGGCTATACGGCTGCCATAAACGTGTACTTTGAACATTGCAATTAGCACATATGTGGTGCCTACAGGAGCTCAGTTTTTTTGTTTCTGGAACTGCACTTGTGAAGATGATGTGTGTTATTGAGATCCTCTGTGACTGTACAGTACACTGATTGCGGCCGGCCCTGCCAGTGGGTTGTAGGCTCACCGCTGTGTTTATGCATAATGTGCAATAAAGGTCTACCAAAAAAAAAAAAAAAAAAAAAGCCCATGCCAGCGATCCATATGCTTAGTGAGATCGTCTACATTACCGTATTTAGGGGCTCATTAGGATGGTGGACGGAAGAGCCACCGCGGCCCTGGAGTAGGCGGAAAAAGCCTTTTCCGTGTCCGCCAGCCGCGGATACTCCGTCCGCCATATCAGGATAGGAAAACGTGTCAAGTTTCCGTCCGCGACGGAAAAGGACGCACCGCCGCCGAACTACACACGACCACGTGGCGGACGGAACACTTCCGGAGGCCCCGCCGTACGTACTGACGTCTAAGACCGTCCCCCAAATCAAGATGGCGGAAAATACACATAAAACCGCAGCGGAAAAACAACCTGTCTGAACACGGCGGAATCCCCACAGCGAACATAGGTGACATAGCAGAGATACCCACCGCAAGCTGACCACCACCATGGACCCAGCGCTACACGCTTTCCCGATGCTCTTCGCGATCCACCACGTCCTGGTCATGGCCCACTATGGACGACGACGCAGGTAAGGCACAAACCATTGGCTGTCTGGAGGGAAATACCAGCAAGGGACGTGACGTAGGGAGGGGGAGTGTCATGTTACCGAAACCACTGATGAGAAGCATATACGAATACACATTTGTAGTACGCAAGCAGGAATGACAACGACAGACCACGAGACTTGATAGACTACCTTTATTGTACAAAATAGGGGTATAATCACACTGTATGCGTGAGCATGGGCAAAGTGGGCACCAGAGCAGCTACATCATAGGCAGGTAACGAGAGGGCAGAATGCAGTATCAGAGCATCAACAGGGCATTGTAGAGTACAGAGCAGGTACATCATAGGCAGGTAACGAGAGGGCAGTATGCAGTATCAGAGCATCAACAGGGCATTGTAGAGTACAGAGCAGGTACATCATAGGCAGGTAACGAGAGGGCAGAATGCAGTATCAGAGTATCAACAGGGCATTGTAGAGTACAGAGCAGGTACATCAGAGGCAGGTAACGAGAGGGCAGAATGCAGTATCAGAGCATCAACAGGGCATTGTAGAGTACAGAGCAGGTACATCATAGGCAGGTAACGAGAGGGCAGAATGCAGTATCAGAGCATCAACAGGGCATTGTAGAGTACAGAGCAGGTACATCATAGGCAGGTAACGAGAGGGCAGTATGCAGTATCAGAGCATCAACAGGGCATTGTAGAGTACAGAGCAGGTACATCATAGGCAGGTAACGAGAGGGCAGAATGCAGTATCAGAGCATCAACAGGGCATTGTAGAGTACAGAGCAGGTACATCAGAGGCAGGTAACGAGAGGGCAGAATGCAGTATCAGAGCATCAACAGGGCATTGTAGAGTACAGAGCAGGTACATCAGAGGCAGCACGTGAGAGGGGCCAAGTGCATCAACAGTCCATTGCACAGAACAGCTCCATCAGAGGCAGCACGTGAGAGGGGCTAAGTGCATCAACAGTCCATTGCACAGAACAGGTCCATCAGAGGCAGCACGTGAGAGGGGCTAAGTGCATCAACAGTCCATTGCACAGAACAGGTCCATCAGAGGCAGCACGTGAGAGTGCAGAATGCAGTATCAGAGCATCAACAGGGCATTGTAGAGTACAGAGCAGGTCCATCAGAGGCAGCACGTGAGAGGGGCCAAGTGCATCAACAGTCCATTGCACAGAACAGCTCCATCAGAGGCAGCACGTGAGAGGGGCTAAGTGCATCAACAGTTCATTGCACAGAACAGGTCCATCAGAGGTAGCACGTGAGAGGGGCTAAGTGCATCAACAGTCCATTGCACAGAACAGCTCCATAAGAGGCAGCACGTGAGAGGGGCTAAGTGCATCAACAGTCCATTGCACAGAACAGGTCCATCAGAGGCAGCACGTGAGAGGGGCCAAGTGCATCAACAGTCCATTGCACAGAACAGGTCCATCAGAGGCAGCACGTGAGAGTGCAGAATGCAGTATCAGAGCATCAACAGGGCAATGCGCAGTACAGAGCAGGTACATCATAGGCAGGTAACGAGAGGGCAGAATGCAGTATCAGAGCATCAACAGGGCATTGTAGAGTACAGAGCAGGTACATCATAGGCAGGTAACGAGAGGGCAGTATGCAGTATCAGAGCATCAACAGGGCAATGTAGAGTACAGAGCAGGTACATCATAGGCAGGTAACGAGAGGGCAGAATGCAGTATCAGAGCATCAACAGGGCATTGTAGAGTACAGAGCAGGTACATCATAGGCAGGTAACGAGAGGGCAGTATGCAGTATCAGAGCATCAACAGGGCAATGTAGAGTACAGAGCAGGTACATCATAGGCAGGTAACGAGAGGGCAGAATGCAGTATCAGAGCATCAACAGGGCATTGTAGAGTACAGAGCAGGTACATCATAGGCAGGTAACGAGAGGGCAGTATGCAGTATCAGAGCATCAACAGGGCAATGTAGAGTACAGAGCAGGTACATCATAGGCTGCACAAGTACGTGTCCCTACCAACCCGTCACAGGAACCACAAGAGTGCCACGCAGTTCTCAATGGACACACCATGTGAAATAACATTTGAGTGAAGTGTTCAGCACCTCACATCACAGAATCAGGGGGACTGCGTGAACTACCTGCCTCGGACACACTGGCAGCACCAGCAACAGGAGTGTGAGACACAGCCACAGCCCGAGTGACACACACATGGGCCACGGACCCAGACACACTGGCAGCACCAGCAACAGGAGTGTGAGACACAGCCACAGCCCGAGTGACACACACATGGGCCACGGACCCAGACACACTGGCAGCACCAGCAACAGGAGTGTGAGACACAGCCACAGCCCGAGTGACACACACATGGGCCACGGACCCAGACACACTGGCAGCACCAGCAACAGGAGTGTGAGACACAGCCACAGATGTAGTCACTGACACGTGAGCCACTGACCCAGACAGACTGCCAGCACCAGAAACAGGAGTGTGCAACACAGCCACAGATCTTCTAACTGACACGTGAGCCATAGACCCAGATACACTGCCAGGACCTGCAACAGGAGAGGGCACAACTGACACTGTGCCACCATCTGATACATGAGAGTCAACTGCACCATCGCCACTGTGACAACTGAAATGATGAGCCACAGGGCTGTATGGGCCTGGAGGCAGGGTGGGCCTGGGAGCTGGGGATAGCTGACCTAGAGCCAAATCGGGGTTGGCAGGTGTCAATGGTGTGTGTCTGCGTTTCTTAGGGATGTGTGAGTGCACCCTGGACAGGACAGGACTGCCAAGTGGTGGGGACGCCAAACAATCACCACCCACCATAGGTGGAGCATCTGCTGCCGGGGATCTGGTTTCTGGGGACGTGCTGGAGCCTGCTTGTCGTTTGCTCTGTGCCTGCCGCCTGGACTCGGAATCATGTGTAATGGGGGATGCAACAACAGGGGACACCCTCCTCTGCTTCTGACTGGCCTGGATGGGAGTGGAGGTATGGGGGGACTCCACGGCGGAGACATCAGTTTGGCGTTTAGTAGAAAACATCAGCCTCAGTGCAGCCAGGGGTGAAGTATGCCTGTCCTTGATTGCGCCATTGTCCATGCTAGATGCCTTGTCCGTAGGATGTGCCTTATCCTTAGGTGGAGTGTTGTCTCTGGATGTAGCCTGTGCCCTGGTCGCCGCCCTGTTCCTGCCAGCAGACTTGTCGTCTGTGGTGCACCTGTCTCCAGTAGACACCTGCTCTCTGTGTGTGTCCCTGCCCTTGGGAGATGGACCTTGCTTTGCTGTGGGCCTGCCCTTGGGAGTCTCCCTGCTCTTAGTAGGTGCCTTTGTCTTGTCACTGTCCCTGGGAGTGTCCCTTTCCTCTGCTGTGGGCCTGCCCTTGGGAGTCTCCCTGCTCTTAGTAGGTGCCTTTGTCTTGTCACTGTCCCTGGGAGTGTCCCTTTCCTCTGCTGTGGGCCTGCCCTTGGGAGTCTCCCTGCTCTTAGTAGGTGCCTTTGTCTTGTCACTGTCCCTGGGAGTGTCCCTTTCCTCTGCTGTGGGCCTGCCCTTGGGAGTCTCCCTGCTCTTAGTAGGTGCCTTTGTCTTGTCACTGTCCCTGGGAGTGTCCCTTTCCTCTGCTGTGGGCCTGCCCTTGGGAGTCTCCCTGCTCTTAGTAGGTGCCTTTGTCTTGTCACTGTCCCTGGGAGTGTCCCTTTCCTCTGCTGTGGGCCTGCCCTTGGGAGTCTCCCTGCTCCTAGTAGGTGCCTTTGTCTTCTGACTGGCCTTGTCCAAGGTACAGTCCATGGACATGTGAGTATCCCTTGCCTTGGGAGTACCTTTTGTGTTGAATGCCTGTGTAGCTCCTGAAGGCATGTCCCCCAACAACACTTGCGGATCCTGTGTGTGTACTCCAGTGTATCTGACGTCGTCTACTTGAACAGATTTAGCTGATCTAGGGGATGGGGTCTGTGCCCTGCGTGCCCTGACGTGCTGTCTGACGCTGCTCCTAGTGCAATAACCTGTATTTGAGTCCTGCTCAGAATAATCACTACCCCCTGAGACATCCAGTGGTGTAGATGGGGAAACCGAAGTAGCACCCTGTTCATGCGACTGTACTATTGCAGACGACACACTGCTTGCCAATGACTGCACTGTCCTGTGTAGACCTGCAAGATCGCCATGCATCCCTTCCATGAAAGCCACCACCTGCCCCAACTTCCTATCATGGTCCTGGAAAGCATTTGTCATATTGGTCTGCCCCACACACAGCTGTCGCAGCAGATCAACGGCCTCAGCACACAGTGCATTGTGGCTCACCGTGGCAGGGGCAGCGGTGCCTGCACCGAACGCCACTCTGCTCCCCCTACTCCTCCGGCCACGAACAGTACATGGTGCAGTTTGTGGAAGTGTGGGCCCTGTGTGCTGTCTACCGACAGAAGGTGATGAGTGCCCACTCCCAGTCTGTGACAACAGTGCAGGCTCACCAAGAGTGTCCGACGAGGAGGACGATGGTGTCTCCACATGCGAGTCCTCAGGGACGGTCCTGTCCCCCTCTCCGGCGCTGGCCTCCTCTGTGTCAGTCTGCGTGTGTGCGAAGTCTGAGCCGGACTCATTTCCTCGACTACTCTCCACCGTCTGTGGCTGAGTGTCCTCTGTCATAGCTGAAATGCACATAAAAGATGTGTGAGTCATGGGCAGACTGACGTACAGAAGGAACAGGATTGCCAAATTACATAGCTGACAAATATTTTGTAGCCCTCATCCTGCACATGGCCCACCTCTACCAGTCATCCTCACATTTCCTGCCATGGGGCCATGGACCACTAGGGGATGTGCTTCAACACTCAACTACTAAGCAAGTGGCGTGTCAACATGGCGGACCTGGATGTCAAATGAGAACCACCCAATGGGACCAAAATGGCATCACAGACATACATACGCAACACGGAACTCAATAGTGTGTCTGTGCACCAATACATGCATAGCACTCACAGGTTTCCTACACAGACAGTATGCTCACCGCTAGTTTGCTGTTGATCGGCACTCAGACGTTCGGCCAGTTCAGGATGCGTCACTGCAATGATACGGTGCATGAGAGGGGTCATGGAGCGTCGGGCCAGACGGGGCGTCCTTGGAATCAGGCCCAGTGTTACTTCCGCTACATTCTTGCTTAGCCTGGAAATGTCGTCCCAGCGTTTGTGGCAGTGTGTATGTCGTCTGTTGCACACCCCCAATGCCCGTACTTCCCGTGCTATGCTCCTCCACAGGTCCTTGCGAAGGTGCAGCTTGACCTACCATGATGGGAGACAAAAGGGTTTAAGTCAGTGGACAGGTGGCCTGTCACACACATAGGGGCAAGACGTAACTGTCAGCAGCCATGCACAATCAGGAACATATGTCTAGCCCACACTACACAGCTAAGATAGGAATAGGCCAGATTATTTGGCCCCCTCACGCACACCAACATGTCCCACACTGCACTTACCACCCGTCCTGGTGCGCCGTAGAGGCGTCCATAGTTGCGGAGTACACCGTCCACGAGGACATCAAGCTCCGCGGCGGTGAAGGGTGGAGACCGGATCTCTTTGCCTCTCGACATGCCAAGATCACGGAGTATGGCACTAGTGCAGCAGTCGGTGGTCAGCTCAGCAGCAGCAGCAGCAGGTCGAGGTGATGGTCACAGGCAGCAGTCGGTGGTCAGCTCAGCAGCAGCAGCAGCAGGTCGAGGTGATGGTCACAGGCAGCAGTCGGTGGTCAGCTCAGCAGCAGCAGCAGCAGGTCGAGGTGATGGTCACAGGCAGCAGTCGGTGGTCAGCTCAGCAGCAGCAGCAGGTCGAGGTGAACAGGCAGCACTGGTCCCCAGAGTAGGAAGTGTCATTTTGGCCAACACACATATATAGGGCCCTCAGCACGTGTCAGTGGCATACGTCGCCAGCAATTGGTCAGCCCTGGAAGCGTGATCGTGAAATGGGCCAATTACTGGCCCTGTTGTTGCGGTACCCAGCTTCCGCTACTTGCGATTGGCCATATGCGGCCAGCGTCCCTCTTCCCATTGGCTGCATGTGCGGGGACCGTCACGGGCACACATCGGCAACCGCATGTGCAAGCCTCAGGCACGGATGCTTCAGTTGCAACAATGTTCTATCACTGGCGCCTCCATGGCGGTGCACGTACTCAGCGGGGGAGGTGCAGGCCTATACACCCTGTAGATGTACGCAATGGACATGCCAGTTCATGACCCCCCTTACAGTCACCTTGCATCATCCACCGTACACCGGCCGGAGCGGCCGGGCCTAGGACGGCCGTGCCCGGCCATGAAGACAACCGCCGTGCCCGGCCATGAACACAACCACCGTGCCCGGCCATGAACACAACCGCCGTGCCCGGACATGAACACAACCGCATGGGCGGGCACGGCGGTTGTGTTCATGGCCGGGCACGGCGGTTGTGTTCATGGCCGGGCACGGCGGTTGTGTTCATGGCCGGGCACGGCGGTTGTGTTCATGGCCGGGCACGGCGGTTGTCTTCATGGCTGGGCACGGCCGTCCTAGGCCCGGCCGCTCCGGCCGGTGTACGGTGGATGATGCAAGGTGACTGTAAGGGGGGTCATGAACTGGCATGTCCATTGCGTACATCTACAGGGTGTATAGGCCTGCACCTCCCCCGCTGAGTACGTGCACCGCCATGGAGGCGCCAGTGATAGAACATTGTTGCAACTGAAGCATCCGTGCCTGAGGCTTGCACGTGTGGTTGCCGATGTGTGCCCGTGACGGTCCCCGCACATGCAGCCAATGGGAAGAGGGACGCTGGCCGCGTATGGCCTTTGGGAAGTAGCGGAAGTTGAGCACCGCCATGGCGGCGCCAATTATGTTATCTTGTCAGACGCTGCACCGTGATGTGTTGTGTGCAGTTGCGTCATGAGGGATGTGAGCGTGATAGGGAAAGGTCATATGTCATACAATGTAGCATGTGTGTCCATGCAATGCCCATCGGTCGGCACACAATGGGCAACAGATGTGCATTTGTACGTGTTGACGTCGGGTGTGACCCTACATACGTTCTTACATCTTCACAACTACACAGTACATCACGGCTGTGTGGCCAAATTATGCATCTGTTGTCTGTGTCTTGTTCTGGCGAGGTGACTACAGTGGTGGTGGTACACATGCATTCCGTGTATGTGTTTTGTACGTTGTGTCACCATGCATGTAATTACCGTATGTACATCATTATTGGTGTTGGCATTTGTGCTTGATGACATGGCGTGTGTATAATTATCGTTTGTGTGCATGCAGTTGCATGTGTGTCTGTGATGTGGCTACTAAACATTAGGGTGAAGACTGAAGTATTGTCAGTAAGGTTCACATGTGATGGAGTTGTACACGTATGCGTCGTTTGCAAGTTGACCTAAGTTACATCTCTCTCCCACACAGGAGGGCTACAAATGTGCATCGGCCATAAATGTGCATCGGCCATACACTGTGCTGGAGGATATGGTTGACGAGGAGGTGATTCGGAAAATCCGGCTGGATCGACGTCGGTTGCTGGAGCTTGTGGCTCAATTGTCTCCTCATCTGCAGCCACGTAGGACGTATCCTGGGTCGATTACACCCACTGCAAAGGTCATGGCGGTACTACATTTCTTTGCTACTGGCACATTTCAGTACACAGTTGGACATGCCGGGGGGATGTCACAGGCCATGTTCAGCACGGTTCTTCGGGATGTCTTAACAGCTATGATGCTGTACAAAGATGACTACATACATTTCCCACGGCCGGAAGAGTTGCCAGCTGTCAAAGCTGATTTCTATGCACTGGGCCACATACCTCACGTTGTGGGCTCAATTGATGGCACACACATCGCAATCATTCCACCACGGGCACGGGAACAAGTGTTCAGGAATCGCAAACACTTCCATTCGCTGAACGTGCAGGTGGTGTGCCTGGCAAACAACATCATCTCACATGTGTGTGCAAGATTTCCTGGATCTGCACATGACGCCCACATCATGCGGAGCAGCAATGTCCCACGACTCATGGCTAATCTGCGACCCGGTCAAGCGTGGCTTGTTGGTGAGTGTGCAGTGGGGACTCTTGTGATCTCTGTGTTGCATGGGGTACCCACCATATCTTGTTGTGATGTTTGTCTCTGTCATCCCCCTACATAGGTGACTCGGCTTACCCAAACCGGCCCTGGCTCCTCAGTCCCCTACGTAATCCGAGAACAGCGGGTGAAATGCGGTACAATGATGCACATGGAAGGACACGGAGAGTCATCGAACGTACCTTTGGACTGCTAAAGTCTCGGTTTCGGTGCCTCGATAAGACCGGAGGGGCCCTGCCTTACTCACCAGGAAAAGTATGCAGGATCGTGATTGCCTGCTGCATGCTCCACAACCTGGCAGTACGCAATTACATAGAACTGCTGTTGAACCCTGAAGACAAAGGAGTTCCTCGGCCTCCAATCCCACCCATGTCGACTGATGAGGATAGTGGTGAGGAGGAAGGTGTGGACCAGAGGCGCCAGCTCATAGATCGCTACTTCCCTTGAATGTGAGTAACTACCTCTAGTGGCGGTTGACAATGCCTCATGTATGTTTGCTGGTGTTGTGTGGATGTGGGGTTAATCAGCTGGGTGTTCTTGTTTGTGATGGTTGCTTATGTGTGTCTTCATTTCTTTGGACATACAAGTCTCCATGATGTGTGTGCTCTCATCCCATGCTTTTGTGATGGTTGTCGTTTGTGTAATGTTGCTGTGCATTGTGTTGTGATGTGTGTGAATCTGTTTCCTGACGTGTGTTTGCTGTCTCTGATTTTCTCTAGGTCACTCCCGCAGCGCCATGATCATGTACGACTGTCATCCCTGAACCTGTTTACGTCTGTTTCTGAAGGCAATCATGTGAATAAACATGGAGGCAAAACATCATTGTGTGAGTAAGTGCTATTTATTTACAGGTTGTGCTTCTGTGCTGGTGAATATTTACAAGTAAGTGGGGTGGAGGGAGTTGGAGTTGAAGGTAATGGCAGATGAAATGTCCGTGCTGACACCACATTGGGGGGTGTCAGGGTAGTCCAGCAGACCAGTGGGAATGATTGTCTGTGGGACAGGATACTTAGCTGGGTGAATGTCTGGCACAGGCAGTGACATTGTCATGGTCGTCCCCTCTTGGAGCGTGTGGATGGCGCTTCAACACTGCTCTCAGCCACTTCCTGCCTCGGCCGCCCCCTCCGTCTCTGAGGTGGAACAGAGTCAGCTGGGAGGGCAGGTTGTTGAAGGGCCACATCCGTCGCCAGGGGCACAGGTGGTGGTGGCGGCGGTGGAGGCGGTGGAGGCGGTGGAGGCGGAGGTGACGGGGGAGGCAGAGGTGGCGGTGGAGGCGGAGGTGACGGTGGCGCTACGACACTTGGTGGAGGGGGGGGGTTGTTCCGGGCAACCCATTCCCTCCACATAGTTGCCTGCTGGCCCATGATCTGCAACATCTGGCCAAGGATGCCACAGATTTCGCGCTGGATGTTGGTGTTGTCCACTGAGTCCTTGTGTGCACGATCAGCGTTTGCCTGGGACCGGTCGTATGACGCCTGGCACCTGGCAAGGGCTTGTAGGGACTGTGCCACTGGCTGGGGTAGCTGTCCTTCCTCTGCACGGCGGTGTGTGGCTCGCCTGATTGGCTGATGTCCCGTTGCCTGTGTTTGTGGCCCACTCACCCTGCTTGTGTGTGAGGCCGATGGACCAGCGTTGTGCGCTGGGTTATGCTGGGTGGCACCGGCAGGAGTCGTGGTGCTGGTGGTGCTGGTGGTACTGGTGGTACTGGTGGTACTGGTGGTACTGGTGGTGGTGGGGACTGTGCAGATCACAGAGACAGGTGTCGCTGGAGTCACACTTGTGACGTTGGTCGGTCCCGGGAGTCCCTGTGAGCCAGATGGCCCTGGCTGCGTGCTTGGTCCCGCTCCATCCTCCGCACCAGAGCTGCCTGTGTCCTCGTCACCAGAGAGTCCTGTAGGTGTGGGAGGCAAGGCTGGCGGCCGGTTACTGGTTTCCCCAGTCAGTTGACGATCAACTGAGGGACAAGATAGAGCTGGTCAGTGATGTGGACATTACATGGTTATGTAGATTTTTAGACATTTCTGTTTCCTGTCGCACACACCCCACCCTCCACCGACACCACCACCACCACCCTCCCCGTGAGCATGGGGGCCTGTTGGGAGTTGTAGTTTGGGCCTCTCACACACCCCACCCTCCACCACCACCACCACCACCACCACCCTCCCCGTGAGCATGGGGGCCTGTTGGGAGTTGTAGCTTGGGCCTCTCACACACCCCACCCTCCACCACCACCACCACCCTCCCCGTGAGCATGGGGGCCTGTTGGGAGTTGTAGTTTGGGCCTCTCACACACCCCACCCTCCACCACCACCACCACCACCACCACCCTCCCCGTGAGCATGGGGGCCTGTTGGGAGTTGTAGTTTGGGCCTCTCACACACCCCACCCTCCACCACCACCACCACCACCACCCTCCCCGTGAGCATGGGGGCCTGTTGGGAGTTGTAGTTTGGGCCTCTCACACACCCCACCCTCCACCACCACCACCACCACCCTCCCCGTGAGCATGGGGGCCTGTTGGGAGTTGTAGTTTGGGCCTCTCACACACCCCACCCTCCACCACCACCACCACCACCACCCTCCCCGTGAGCATGGGGGCCTGTTGGGAGTTGTAGTTTGGGCCTCTCACACACCCCACCCTCCACCACCACCACCACCACCACCCTCCCCGTGAGCATGGGGGCCTGTTGGGAGTTGTAGTTTGGGCCTCTCACACACCCCACCCTCCACCACCACCACCACCACCACCCTCCCCGTGAGCATGGGGGCCTGTTGGGAGTTGTAGTTTGGGCCTCTCACACACCCCACCCTCCACCACCACCACCACCACCACCCTCCCCGTGAGCATGGGGGCCTGTTGGGAGTTGTAGTTTGGGCCTCTCACACACCCCACCCTCCACCACCACCACCACCACCCTCCCCGTGAGCATGGGGGCCTGTTGGGAGTTGTAGTTTGGGCCTCTCACACACCCCACCCTCCACCACCACCACCACCACCACCCTCCCCGTGAGCATGGGGGCCTGTTGGGAGCCATGGACATGTTAGTGAGTTGGTGTCCAACGTGCATGGGTTGGGGCGTAGGGGATGTTTCTTCTCAGTTGTGTGAGCCTGACCATGTCGTGCTGATCGTGGTGCTTGGTTTGTACTCACCAGTCTCTTCTCCTTCGCGAAGTCCGTCTAGGCTCTCTGGGTGTAGTATCACCAGCACCTTCTCCTCCCAATCGGTGTAGGGTATGGGCTCCGGGGGTGTGCCACCGCCAGTATGATTGGCTCTGGCAAAGTTTTTAGCTCGGATGCCCTTGACCCTGGTCTTCTGGTCATGCCACCGCCTCTGAATGTCATGCTTCGTCCTCGGCACAGTCCCCGAGGCATTCACCCGAGTGACGATCCTGTCCCACATGTGGTTCTTTTGCGCCACGGACGTCTGCTGGACTTGGGCCCCGAAGATGTGGGGCTCAACACGGAGTATTTCATCTACCATTACCCTCAACTCTGTCTCCGTGAATTTGGTTTTTTTTTTGGGTGCCATGGTGTGTGGTGCTCAGTGTGTGAGTTGGGGGGTGCAGGTGTGTGGTGTGTGATGTGTAGGATTTGTGTGGTGGGTGTTTGTGTGGTGGGTGTGGTAGGGTGGTGGTTGTGTGTCTTCTATGTGAGTTTGCAGTATCTCGATTTTGGCCTCTTGCTAGCAGCAATGCTGTGATGCAAAGGATTGTGGTAGCGTGTGAGTGTCATTTTATAGTCGTGTCTCAATGGTTGTTGGCAGTCAGGTGGTAGGTGGGCGTGTTGACTAGTGTGCATTATTGGATAATTGGGACGTGTCATGGCAGCTTGTGCTTGATGTTGGGGGGGCGTTGACAATGTTCGTATGTTTGCTTTGGACTAGCGGTAGACTTCCTGACATTTGTTTGCCGCTAGGGATGTTGTGCGTGTTGGCCTTCCGCAGTGATGCTGTGGTTATCGTAGCATTTTTTCCGCCGCGGACGTGGATGGCTGTGAGTTCCGTGGTCCGGGCGGATTTATCCTAATTGCGGCCACGGAGTATTCACAGGTATGGCGGTACATGTGTTATTTTCCGCGGTCATTTCCGTCCGCGGCAGTGGTTGTTCATTGGACTCCGTCCGCCGCGGACGGAGTTGGATGTGTTCCGTCCACCGCGGACGGTGTTGGTTATGATCCGTCCGCCGCGGTCGGAGTTTCGTGACATGATTATCCTAATCCCAAACGCGGAATCTCCGCGGCGCGGCCGGGAGTAAAATTTCCCCCACCATGGCGGACAGTAGCCATTTCCGTCCGCCATCCTAATCGACCCCTTAATATTTTGTACAAAATAGCCATTGAGGGTGGAGACTTCAGCAGTAGGTCATTCACAACAACCCAAGAAAAACCACCCATTCCCCTCGAATTTTTAACCAAAAAATCTCTTACTTGTAAGTACTTGAAGAATTGGCTATTCCCTATCCCGAGCTTGTCCTTAATTGCATCAAAGGGTAGTATTCCCCCCCTGTCCACAAGGTCCCCGATCTTCCTCAGACCCATCTCGTCCCAGTATTTCATGTACCCGTCTTTAAAGATAGCTGGGAGTAACTCATTGTTGTACATAGGGGTATAGCTATTCACCCAGCCTAATCTGAATTTTTTCCAGACAGCTGTCCATACCTTAAATGCACCAATCAAGACTATAAACCTAACCCTTTTGAAATAGCCAAACTCAATATGGTGCAGGAGACACCCTCTAGCTTCTATACCCAGTACTAATTCATATATAGAGATAGGGGTCTCTCCCTCTGTCTATATATGAATTAGTACTGGGCAATAATACAATTGGAAGTTTGGAACGGCCCATCTGCCCCGGTCCCTCGGGAGAGTCAAAAACTTTAAAGCTCTTCAGGGACGTTGACCAGCCAATAAAAACCTAGAAGTCATCTGATTTAAAGACTTAAAGCAGGAACCTTCTACCTCTCTAAGGGGATGGCACTAAAATAAAAAAATATAAGATTTTGGGGAGGAAGAACATTTTGAACGCATTGCTTTTCCCAATCATGTAAGTTTCAAATTGCTCATGTGCACAAAGTCGGTTTTAAAGTTCCAAAACAAAGGGCCTAGATTTATATCGACAATTATGTCACCCAAGCCCCAGCATTATACAAAAATCATGTAGGATGGGATGAGAACTCACCTCACCACAAAATCTAGTTAAAAAAATCAACCAATTGTACAAAGGCAGTACCCAGGTCAGGAGATCTTAGATCAACTTGAATACCAAGGGGTGATTGAAACAGGCACCTCTTCAATGAACAATCCTTTGTTTCCTGTCTCCAAACCAGACAATACATATCGTCTAGTTTTGGATTACAGACACTTAAAGTCTTGTTGCAAAACATTTGCAGTGCAAAATGCACACAGTACAGCATTAATAAATAACATTGTGCATAAAAAATATAAAACCACATTATACATATCAAATGGTTTCTTTTGTCAAAACATTGCACCAGAAAGTAGGTATTTAACCGCTTTCTCAATGATGGGGACACAACATCACTTCTGTCGACTCCCTCAAGGATTCAAGAATAGTCCTGGGTTATTCTCAGCAAGAGTAACAGAGTTACGACAAACTTAAGCTGAAGAGGCATTGTCATATGTCGATGATATCCATCTGACACACGATGACTTGGATAGGCACTTGAACAGGGTGAACACCATTATACTGGGCTTCGCCTCTGAAGGGTACAAATTCAACTTTAAAAAATAAAATCTAGAATTGCCCATCTCAACGTCCTTTTTCTAGGATATGAATTATCAAGTGAAGGCAAAAAGCTGGCAGCCAGCTTTTTAGAAAAATGTGCACTGGTCCAACCTCCAAAAACGCTGAAGAACTAACAGTCGATTCTAGGTTTCCTGAATTTTGGAAGAACTTACATTCTAAACTACGCAGAAAGTGTTAAACCTCTCTACGAATTAATCAAACTTGATTTTAAAACAGTAAATTGGACACAAAAACACACAGAACTTTTGCGTTCATACCAAACGACATGTTAGTAACTAATTATTTACAAACACGCGTAAATGTACGCAACTTAGTGATCCAAATCATTCTGGGTCAATGCGGTTTCACTTACTTAACTTTTAACGAAGGTGAAAAAGTACCAATTGCAAACAAATCACATTTGTACACGCAAGCAGAAATGAAATTCACTTCTACAGAAAACATTCTGACAGCAGCTCAAACCGCTGTATCAAAAGAGAGAGGTCTAGCACAGGGGAAGCCCATTATGGCCGTAACTCCTGTACCTGCCTTAGAGGCAGTGACAAAAGCGAGCATTCCAAATGCTAAAGCTTTACATCGGAGATGGATACAATGGGTTAATTCTCTTGCTGCAACTGATGTTGAATACGTTTTTGATCTTTATTTGAAAACACAAGCATTCCTACAATACGAGCAAGAATGTCCTCTGCCTACTGAAATTCTACCTCTAGACGAGTATAAACGTATAATTTATACTGACTGATCAGCACAACCGGCTACGGAGGGTAAACAAGCTTACAGTGCTGCATGCACGATCGTTAAAGGGCGCATGCGCGATGGCAAATTTAGACCTATGGTCACAAAAACGCAATCTCTAGGAGATTGTACAGCTCAGCGAGCTGAACTACAAGCATTCATAATGGCACTTGAAAATACAGATCGCGAATTCCCCACACTCATAGTATGCAATTCTTTCTACTGTGCACAATCATATAATGAATATTTACAGAATTGGCTTCAAAATGGTTTCAAAGATGCAAAAGGTGGCACAATCAAGCATAAAACGTTTTGGGAACAAGTAGTTCAGTTGCGAAACGGACTACAAAACACGTGATACACACGCTGAGTCATCAACGTGATGGCGTTCATGTTGAAGGGAATTCGTTGGCTGATGAAGCCACAAAAGGGACTGTGCAATCGGCTTCTGTTGCTGCAACCACTCATTCAAAAGCGAAAAGAGGCAGTGAAATAATGCTGGCTGTCAATGCTACAAGCAAAGGCAGCGGTGCAAAGTTACCTAAAAAGTATCCACTCAAATACTCATATATAATTGATGCGAATAGCGTTCCGTTTGCTCGAATTCCTGGAGTGAGGGATAGAGTAATTCCAAACAAGGAACGAAGAGCAGCTTTGATTTACGAAGCACATTTGGGAGGGGGTCTGATACATCAAGGGATCTCTAAACAATATTAACTGTAAAAGAGATGTGCTGGTGGCAAGGAATGAATGCTCACATTCACATGTTTGTAATTGACTGCATAGATTGCAATAGAGATCGCAGCACAGAACGCCGCCAGATACCTGACTATAGCATAGCCAGCCCAGTACAGACACCATTGATAGACAGCATTAGACTTTCTACACGCAGACATCCCTGTGGACAAATGCGGTTCCACAAATACTAAGACAAGGTTCCTTTGGATATGGCCTCAGCGCTCTGCTGACGCTCGAACTGTTATAAAAGATTTGCGAGTCTTTATCGGTATATATGCAATAGGTAAGCTACATTCTCACCAGGGTCCTGCGTTTAGCTCTCGAGCTTACAAAGAAGCCATGGCCAGTTTGGGCGTTGCATTGCAGTACTCTTCTCCATTCCATCCTGAGGGAAATTCGGTTGTGGAAAGAAAAAACCGGGACATAAAGCAGTCTATAACAGCTAGGGTATTAGGTACGGGTGATGGGTGGGTCAAACATCTAATAGGGGTCCAACGTAGTCTTAACAACTTGCCAAGAAGTCCTCTAGGGGGTATCACTTCATATGAGGTCCTATTTGGGACTTGAATGTGGGTCTCGGAACTTGATTGTCACGCATCAGTGGTGGAAACTAAATTTGATATCAAAGATCGTTTGGCTGTTTTACAGGACTTAAATGAACTAAGGACGAAACAAAGCACCGTGTTCCTGAAGCCAACCACCACTGGGGAAAAACTAATAATCCTAGCAAGGCCTGTCTGGATCCAAAGCTTGGTGATCTAGTCAGAGAAAAGATCGCGGACAAGAAGGAATTTGGGCCTTCTTACAGACAACCAGTACCTATCCCAGCAATCTACGGAACAAGAACAGTAATACTGCTGCCCCTTGCTGGAAAAAAGGAGAATAGGTGTGTGTCTATCGACCTGATCAAACCACACTATGTGGCCGATACCAAGCAGTAGGCCAAATGGACTTCGACAATGTAGCAGACGCACTCCTCTAGCTACCATCCAAGAGGTTCAAACTGAAGAATCTGCAGTGAGAAAAGAAGGACTAAGCAACAAAGCTATGGCACTTGTACCTCTTGAGACCCAAATAACAGTTTGTCATGAAACACCTGTCTACAACGAAGTAACCCTTGTCTACAACGAAGTAACAAGTGATCAAGTGGTTCCAGCAATTTCAACAAATCCAGATGCAATTCCAACCATTGACAGAACTGCCCCTGGCTATTTCATTAACTTCGATACGTGTTCTGAGGATCCCAGCAAACCTGAATCAACGCCAGCAAAAAGAACTTTCAAAGAACAAGCAACAGACTTTTTTCATCGCCTGGAAAAGATTTATCTGGTTTCACCATGGAATGAACTTTGGATTGTGTTGGGAATATTTTTTCTTCTACTTTTGTTAGCTATGGTAATAATTCTGGGTATGCTGCTAAATGGAAGATATGTAAAAATGGACACAGCAAGTAAGAAAGTCAACTTACTTCTCAAGCCACACAAATCATTCCATCGTTAACAAAGAGACTTGTCAGCAGTGAACATCACAGCCGTTCCTATACCTGATGGTATAGCTTGGGACAAAACAGAATAGGACATTTTTGGCACATCGGAGCTGTTGAAGATTCCACACTTATTCAAGATTTCATTAAGTGACCTTATTACCTCTAGTACCTTTTCGGAAGACTGGAACTGTGAGACTGTTAATAATATGATGTCTGATCTAGCGATGTCTGCAGTATTCACAAATCATGAATATTTAGAAGGTTCATCAGACTATGAACAAATGTATTGTTATAACCATTATGGTCATCATTTCTTGCACAAATCTGCAATACCTAGAAATGTATATATGTATAACCAATGGGAACATTGTCCTACACCTCCAAAGGGTAGCTCAAAAACGTTTGCGAATAAGTTTCCATATTTTTTAGGGTTCAATGTATCCAATGCTGAAACATTTTATTTTAGAAATGTGAACAGAACAGGAATGAAAAGTATGTTAACTACTACCAAACAGATTTATTCTGCAGCCTTTTATGCCCAAATGTCTAGACAAGGTTTCGACTTTTGGAAAGACAACATTGAGACTAAAACTGTCTGGGGTTCAAAAGATTGGCAAGTGCAGGGGTAGAAGCTTTATTTAGAGCCTATATCATCCCTGAGCAAATTATGTTTTTGAATGACACTGTCCAACAAACGTCTTGCCTTGGGTTAGCCAAGATCAAAGATATGATCACACCGACCATACCAATACCTGCGAGTAATAGCTCTACATGGGGGGAGGTCGACGTACATATTATTTTGCATCACAACAGATCAGATCCAGATTGGAACAAATGGTTGCTCTGGCCCATAGACACAAATAACTGTCAAGATTGATTCCTGAACAAAACTTAAGGTTTCAAAATCAATAGGCCGGACCCACGATATGTTCAAAGACAGCATCCTGGGGTAATAACAACATACAGTGTAGGGAATCTATGCCTTGATTGGCTCAGAAAGCTACACTACAGGATGTAAAACAACACTTATCTTTACTTAAAGATGGCGCAGACCTTAGGGAATTCTTGTTAGGGCCAAGAAAACCGTGTCAAAAACGTTTCATATGTGCCGGTATATGTGCTGCATATAACGAAATATGGAAGATTACGCAAGCAGAGACTGCAGAACGAATAGGAGAAATTGATCGTATTAATTTAGAGAAATCTCTCTCTGTAGTTGACAATGGGTTAACAACTCTGTTGTCCAGGATATATTCATTGGACAGCATTGTGTCCTCTGCCATTGACATCATGGAACAGGACTTGGTCATCTTGCAACATGGTCAATCTCAGCTACGTTCTATCATGCTATTAGGTTGGACGCTCCAAAACTTGCGTTCAGGATATGTACCTTGGTGTTTAATCAATACTACGTCACTGTTTTCAGAATTCAATCTCACTGATAAACAGATCAAACTGGCACAAAGGGGAGCAGACTATATGGTGCTGAGCATTGAAAAACTGGAAAGATTACCATTTACGGTGGCAGAAAAACCAGCTACTGAATGGATAATACATGGAGCAATCACTCTGCCAGTTACAATTTTTCATTTTTAATATTGCCTAAAACACAAACCAGCAGGCAAATATGAAAGGTTGGATAAAGAATACATCAAGACATCCTGGGATTTACCATACACACCGATGTTGGAGTAGGGGACGAGAAGTGTTTCTTACGGTTCAAACTGTGAAAACGCACTAAGTGGATCTCTCCTTTGACAGGGTATTAATTTACACGGGGCCTGCGATGGTTCCTCTAACAACTTATCCTGTCACCTGTAAGGTTCACCAGCTGCAGTGATTGATCACATTTTTGGACAACTTTCAAATGGAAGTTACCTCATGTTCAATGATCACAGCTGTTGTGGCATGTTGTCAGGGATTCCATATCTAGTAACCTAGTCATCCAGGGTCACTTGCTGTATGCAAGTATTGTTTCCACAAACCAAGACAGCCAGGGAGTCGCCTTTATGGCCTTCACTGAACATCTCTTCTATACGAATTGATACTCTAAGCAGAATGAAAGCCATTCTTTTGCAAAAAACGGTGCCACTGACCTCGGCCAAAGAGACCTATGATCTACAAATCGCAAGGACTTCTGCCTACATACATGCCTTTTGAATACAAACTGCCCTGTACATTTCTCAGAAATGTTAAGTCGCATCTTAAACATGTCTGATACAAGCTGTATTGTACATGTATTTAAGACCGTGTTTTCCGGACTGTTAGCACCTTTTCAAGCAGTCCTCGGAATCATTCCAAACTTCGTGCATTTTGTGTTTGGCGTACTGCCCCTCCTTTTGGGACTCATTGCAGGGATACTATTTTTGCTCCTTCTGCTACGATATGGAAAGCCAAATCACCAGTGACACCCAATTCGCTGTGGAAAGAGCTCTGCAGGAGATGAAGTGTTGTGAGCGCATTGTTCAAATTCTGGGGTTACCTCATCTACGATAATTAAATACCACATAGTTTCTGTCATTCAGACCAATCTGGCAAGATTGCATCTTACCTGTTCTACGCTGCCTGCTATGTGGTGAAGAATGCATTCTAGACATCTGTCTAACACTCCCATCAGTCATGCCAATGGATGTTGATACTCTGCTGGACCCCATAACGGTCCATGCTCTGTGTTGTCCCCAGCGGCTTCCAATCCTGATGACGGCATTCATTGAGATCTCACAGACACAAATTGCAACTGCTGAGGGATGAGAGGAAACAACAGGCACTCAGGTAACATCCGCTTCGAACATTGCTGATGCAACCAATGCTGAAGGTGTTAGTTCACATCTATGTGAGGTTAATCTTCTAAACGAGGTATTTCAACTTTCACCTACAACAGTAGATGACTCTTTGTCTACAGAAATAGAAGATTTCATGTTTTCTTAAAGCCCTAACACTGACTTTTGATTTTGCCAAACAGTGTACTGAGAGACTATGAATTTGACCTTTATTTTTTCAAAACAAGGGACTAACTTTGGAATTTATTTCCTACGATTAATTTTTTTTCTCCAAATTTGTATTTCTCATTTTTTGCACAAGTAAGCTGCTTAGAGTAGAACTATTCATAGAGAACAAGAATTCTTTGAATACTTCCAGAGACAATTTATGACCTTGTCCACATACAGTTTTATGTGATCTGACATGAAATGGTTTTGGCACTGGGGGCATCTCTGAGCGACATTACCTACCATTCTTCCTCGTGTAAAAAGTTTTCTTACAAGTACCAGTAACATGGCACCACAACATTAAGCGCATAACGTCATCATCACAATCCTAAATTGCCTGCACGACAGTAAAATACGTTTTTTACCCATCTGAATTGGTTCCCGGCTCGAGTACCGAGTCACGGGAGTACAATTGCCATGCTCCTACACTCCGGGACCGGAAGGAGAGAGAACACCCACCTCAGCGCCTAACGCAACATCCGGTCAGCACGTCCCAAATGACTAGCACGGCCTTACCGAATATTATGCTGGTAAACCAGCAGTTCACCCTCGCCGAGCCGGGGACCGAGACCGCAACAGGTATAGATGTCGGGTGAGATCTCAAACTGAGTAAGTACCCGTTGGCGTGTTCATGGCCGAGTTGGTTTGTGTTTCTCAAGGCTAATACTGAATTCTTATTTAAAAACTACAATATCCTACTCCTTGGGAATACTACCTCCCGCTACAATATAATGACTACCGCTGCACCTCTCGTTTTTTTACAATATCACTAGGACCACATAACCGCATATCTCGGTCCTTTGAGAAGCACGAAGACCCCATACATTGGGTAAGTGCTAATGTGAATACTAACGTGCATTTGGTATGTATGTATGAGTGATTTGTTGAATGTATGAAACACCGAGTGTCTAAAACTTTGCAATTGAGACTACTTTTACTGGTTTTTAACGTCTGCCTCTTACTATTCTAATACTGAGATGGCATTAGAATGTACACAGCGACCCAACGTGTGTGTCGCGTAATATAAGCTTGTCACAGCACAATATGTATGAGTGGCACCTAGTGGGGCAATTCTCCACAATCACGGCATGCACACTGACTTTGGCATGCATCACCATGGATAAAGCACTTACAGTTACAAACAAAGATTTTTATGTTGATAATGTTGTCCCTTTGTGATTTTGCCCCACAGACGGAGCCTTTACATACACGAGGAGAAGCTACTCTTCCCACGCTACACGAATAGGATAGGGAAACTGAAACATGTCGGCACTAGGGTCTTAGGACCATTAAAATCCAAAAGAGACCTGTTTTTTAGAATTTTATTGACCCAGCCAGACCCAAAAATAAAGGGAAACCAGGGGTCTGACTGAGGTTTTCTATCTTTAAGCCCCCTTCTTTCATGTATCTGAAGAGCTACCCAACACTGTGGTTAAGCCCACCCTGACTTTTAGGGGTCGGGGTGACCCGATGATGAAGCATGACACCACTAGGGTGTGTGAGGGTAATTAAAAAGAACTAGTCTCCTCCCCCCAGACACACGGACATGACTAGCATGGCCCTCACACCTTAAGTGGGTAATTGCTTAATCCTCACTACCATCTATAGTGTAGTCTTCCTTAAATTCCACATCTCCAGACGCTTTGTCCTGGTTCAGTGCCATTGGAGTATTTTTTGTGAAGTATAATCCCCAGGGAGGACATACTCCGGTTAGTCACCTCTCCAACCCCCTGACCACTGGAAATTGTACCAGTGGCCTTTTGTGTTAACAGTTCATTCATGACGTTCATATGCCCAACTTCTACATCAATACTGGCATTCCTAAACACCTTCAAGGTATAAATATTCCTTCGCTTGCTATGGCAAGGCACAGTGTGGTTCGGCTACCTACTTGCACGACGCGGCTCGCCACAGCAAGTCCCGAAGGAAGTCATCTCCCCAACTCACGCACTGATCAGACGCTGTCATCCTCCCTGCCGAGAATCCAGCTCCAGTGTTTCTGACTCCCCTTTCAGGATGTTAGAGAATCGAGTTCTGGGAAAGAGATACCAACCTCTCTCATTCTAAGTTATGGAGCTGATTAGAACCTAGAGAAACCTTTGGCAATTCTTGGCAAAAATAAACAAAACTATAGCTAAACAGCACCTACGTCTTCCCTCGTACTAGACTGGGGTAGGATTATTTTAGAAGCACTAGTTGAGTATTTTAGCCTGTGCTTTTTATGTATGTATTTTTATATATGTCATAGCAACAGACTATTACCGTATTATTTTATATTACTGTTTATGCTGTATGCATTACACTTCGCATTTTATCTTACCATTGTAGCAGTTCATATCTCTTGCATGATAAAGAAGACTGTTCAATAAACCCTCTTTATTGAAACGCCTGTCTCTCTATTTCTGTGCAACTCTGTAGAAACGAAGCATGCACAATTGACTAGGTGAAACGGTTATCTATTGTTTCCACGACTCTGAAGATATTGTTCCGACTCTAAGGGAATAAAAGTTGTCATGTTTATGCTGTTGTCAGAAACGAATCCCTTCTTGTTCATTCGAGAAAGTTTCTATTGACCTCTGAGTCAGCTGGCATACGCAAGTAATTAAGTTTAATGTACACGATAGAGACATACTGACCTCAGTCCTATGTCAAATCTATAGTGTACATTATTCCAATGTGCAGAGCCTATTAGGGATATAGGAACTACACTACACCTCAAGGTGCCTACCACTGGGTGCAGGTATCAACGGGGGGCCCCATAGGTGACTCCTCGGCCTCCAACCGAAGGCATTGCACCCAAGGGGGCCCTGCTGGGGTACCCCAAACGCGAGTTCCGACAGGCTTGCTGTGTCGGAAAGACAGGCACGGAAACGCTGCCTAAACCTGACATCATAATCCCAATGGCGGAAAGAGCCGCCCTTTGGATTACAGGCCGCATTACAACTGGCCGATGGTCTGTCCGAGCCCATCTGAAACCAGGCGGTAAGACAGGTCAGATTCATATCCGAACGCCTCCATTGCAATGAGGCGGTTGGAAAGGAATCCAAGCGGCATATTACGATATGGTCGTTAAAGGCTCCCATCAAAGATCGGAGCCTTTTAGCAACAGCATCGTAAACAGCCCCATAGATGTTTTCTTCTGTTTACTCATTCTAGATCGTAATATGTGTGGCAATAAGTAGTGTTTTCAATTCGTTGGTAATAATATGACTGTTGATATTTGCACTGTACCTATAATTGTGTGAATGTGCCTTTATTAGTACACTTGTTCCAAATAAAATGTGTTAATAGCCCACATTCATTTTACTAGCACGGTGTGAATATATATGTATGCACACTAATATACAATATTGATTTTTAGATTTGGGCTGTAGACTGAAATTAGACACAACTAAGTTACCAATTACTAGCTATAAAGCAGAACATTATATCACAACTCATTCGGAATAAACTTTATGACTACATTGACCTCATGTGCTCCACTAGTATGAATAAATGAAGATTCTGGTTAATTAGTTAAGACAAATACGAAACGGGTTTTTATTCAGTCAGCTGCATACAGACTACATCAGTGTACTTGACTTAAAATGAAATCCTAAAAAATGTCTATTTGTTTTAACGAGTATCATTAAATGACTCTTTTAAATGCGAGTTGAATTACTGGTGTAAGGTCTTAAAGCCATAGTGCTTATGGTTAATGTGGAAATGGAAATATTTTGATTTTGCTGCATTAAATAATACATACACACCAAGTTAGACTGTTTAGATGATTTGTTTGCATTTTGAAGCAAAACTTAACTGTGAGGATAATCCTGAGTATTGATATGGCAAATCTGTTTTACCAGAATTTGAAGGATAGATATATTTTTTCAATTTCTTCAATGTGGTGGATCACGGTTGGAGATGTCCTCTGTTTCTATGGCACTTGTTTGTGTAAGCACTAGCTGGATGAAGATCTTTAACTCCTTCCATGTGGAGGATGGAATTATTCCGTCTTCTGCCATGGTGAGCGTGTGCGGAGGATGGAACCGGTCCGCCATCTGCCCACGTCCAGGATATACCTCTGCTGCTTACAGCAGAGGGATTTTCTTTTTTATTTCTTAGCCTCAAGAGCAGGTGAAGAGCTTCCCCTGCCACCCGAGGGAGGTTTTTTTTGCATAATGATGATCAGTGCCCATGGCGCTGACGTCATTACATTGAAAGTCAAACTTTTCAGTAGAAAAATGCACTACTTCCTCGCTGCAGATTCCAGTACTTTTCTGCACAGAATTGTGATGAAAATGTGTTTTTTTAGCCAAAGTTTGAGGTTTACAGAGGGTTTCTGTGTAATAAAACGTGGTGAAAGCCACACAAGCACGCCCACCCTGGATAGCCCTACATGTCTCTAGAAGCCGGCTGAGCTAGGGTTCAAAATCTAGGGAAACACATAATAGTAGAACAAGTGTTATTAGCAATTGTCTTTCTCTGCGTTTGCGCCTTTCTAGTGTAAAACAGTGAGAAAGAAAGAAGTCATTTCAAGAAATGTCCTCTAATTCATATTCTAATATGGGTATCCACAAATTCAGAGATGTGCAAATAACCAATGCTTCTAATCTTCTCGACCTAACTGTAAAGTACTTGCCCCGTTAACCTGGTCTCAAATTGTGTGATCAGTGTTAACTCGACAGAACAGGTAAGTAGGTTCTAAATATAGCAGGGCCTGCTGACCGGTTGCTCCCTCCTCGCTCCTCTCCCAGTACTGCTGGTGCCTGCCTGGTGTTCTTCGCACTGCTCATTGGACTTCACGGTATCGCCTGCACTTAGTTAATTAGCAGTATCGCCTGCATTTAATTAATTAGCGCTGTGGTATCTGAAAGCTGCTCACTGTAACGCTGTCCCCGCAGTGCATGTAATTATAGCGCCGCCCGCCCTGCTTTGCATCTAGCTGTGTTTGCCTTCTTCTGCGCTTCTGCCAGCAACTTAAAACATTATTTTAGTCTTCTTTTCGGTGTCTCAGGCGATTTGCTGCCCCTGCCTCGCCTCCCCTTTGAACTCCATTTTGTTTGCTGTTGTTGTTGTTCCCAGCCCCTCCTCCCCGCTACCGCCTCCCAGCTGCTGACCCTCCCACCCACGTTCACAGAGCTTACCTCCTCCTCTCAGCCCCTGTGACCGCCCGGACTCGCTCCTGACCGGTTGCTCCCTCCTCGCTCCTCTCCCAGTACTGCTGGTGCCTGCCTGGTGTTCTTCGCACTGCTCATTGGACTTCACGGTATCGCCTGCACTTAGTTAATTAGCGGTATCGCCTGCATTTAATTAATTAGCGCTGTGGTATCTGAAAGCTGCTCACTGTAACGCTGTCCCCGCAGTGCATGTAATTATAGCGCCGCCCGCCCTGCTTTGCATCTAGCTGTGTTTGCCTTCTTCTGCGCTTCTGCCAGCAACTTAAAACATTATTTTAGTCTTCTTTTCGGTGTCTCAGGCGATTTGCTGCCCCTGCCTCGCCTCCCCTTTGAACTCCATTTTGTTTGCTGTTGTTGTTGTTCCCAGCCCCTCCTCCCCGCTACCGCCTCCCAGCTGCTGACCCTCCCACGCTCCGCCCCCTCCACCATCCATTTATGGCCAATGCCCCCACGCGCGGCGTCCACGCGCTTCGGCCACGCCGAAGGTGCGCCAAAGGTAAGCCCGTCTACGCCCGTCCACGCCTGTACCGCGCCCAGCGCCAGTCCCCCTGCCCCTCGCGCTGCCCAGCCCTCCCGCATTACCTACGATGCCTCCACCCTCCTAGCCCTTAACCCCGGCCGCTCCCCCAACTGCGTCCAAGCCGCTCCTGGACACACCCATGGACCTTTCTCCTGCTACTCCTGCAAATTCATCGGCACCGTCTACAACTCCGCTACGGTCACACCTCAGATTCCCCACCCCAACCACCTACAATGCATCTTGCTCAACACCCGTTCGGTCCACAGGCACGCCATTGACCTATGGAACCTACTAGACACCATCTCTCCAGACGTCGCCTTCCTAACAGAAACATGGATGAACGCCTCCTCCGCCCCAGACATCACCATCGCCATCCCTGAAGACTATAAGATCACACGCAAGGACCGTACCGGCCACACAGGAGGAGGAATCGCTATCGTCCATAAAAAATCTATCCGCATCTCAACCAGCTCCGACGCCAACCTCGCCAACTCCGAACACCTTCACTTCCAGATCCACATCGACCCCAAGACCACTCTCAGAGGCACCCTCCTTTACAGGCCACCAGGACCTCGCGCAAAATTCAGTGAAGACATCACGGACTTCATCACTCCACACGCGCTCCCCTCCAAAGACTACATCCTTCTGGGAGACCTCAACTTTCACCTTGAAAAGATCAACGACCGCAACACCACCACCCTCTTGGACAACCTCGCCAACCTCGGACTTAAACAACTGGTCACTTCCCCCACCCACATCGCAGGTCACACACTCGACCCCATCTTCACCTCCAGCAATCATGTCTCCTTCAGCCACACTACGGATCTCCTCTGGACTGACCACAGCTGCGTTCACTTCACCTACAACAAGCCAAAACCCATCAACCACCTCCAACCAACTCTGCAAAGAAACTGGAACAAAATCACCATCGACCAGATCTCCTCATCGCTCCTTCTAAACACCCCAGCCCACTCTTCTAACCCAAACCAAGCCGCCGCCAACTTCACCCTATGGTTATCCAACACCGCCGACACCTTAGCACCACTGAAAAAACATCAAAGCAAACCTGGCAGCAAGAAGACCTCATGGTTCAACGATGATCTTAAGAAGTCCAAGAAACTCTGCCGCTCCCTTGAAAAGGCCTGGAAAAAAGACCCAACCACTAGCACCAAGGACGCCTTCAAAAACGCCACCCGCACACACCACCAACTAATCCGAAAGGCCAAGAAAACAGCATTCAAGGATCGACTTGACAACAACGCCCACAACAGCAAGGAACTTTTCAACATCGTCAAGGAATTTACCAATCCCTCGGCCAACTCCAACGACATCACCCCCTCTCAAGCCCTCTGCGACTCCCTAGCCTCATTCTTCCACAACAAAATTGCAGACATCCACAACAGCTTCGACAACCAACCCGGAGACCAACCCACCCAACCATATGCTGAACATTCTCCCCCCCTGAACACCCTCAACGACTGGAACCCAATCTCCACTGAGGACACCATCCGCCTGATGAACTCCATCCACTCAGGATCCCCCACAGACCCATGTCCTCACCACATCTTCAACAAAGCAGACTCCGTCATAGCACCGCACCTCCGAGATGTCATCAACTGCTCCTTCAACTCCGCCACCTTCCCGGAAAGCTGGAAACACGCCGAACTCACCGCCCTTCTGAAAAAACCCACAGCGGACCCCACCGAACTCAAAAATTACCGCCCCATCTCGCTCCTTCCATTCCCGGCCAAAGTAATCGAGAAAGCTGTCAACAACCAGCTCGCCGCTTTCCTCGAAGCCAACAAATCCCTCGACTCCTCACAATCTGGCTTCCGAGCAAAACACAGCACTGAGACCGCCCTCATCGCAGCAACAGACGACATTCGAACTCTACTGGACAATGGAGACACAGTCGCCCTCATCCTCCTCGACCTCTCTGCAGCCTTCGACACAGTCTGCCACAGCACCCTTTTACAACGCCTCAGAAACAATGGAATACAAGGAAAAGCACTTGAATGGATCACCTCGTTCCTCACCGGAAGAACCCAGAGAGTCCGCCTTCCACCATTCAAGTCCGAGGCCACTGAAGTCATCTGTGGCGTACCACAAGGATCCTCACTCAGTCCTACCCTCTTCAACGTATACATGAGCCCCCTCGCGGCCATCGCCCGCCAACACAACCTCAACATCATCTCCTACGCGGATGACACTCAACTGATCCTTTCTCTCACCAATGACCCCAGCACCGCCAAAACTAACCTACATGAAGGAATGAAAGAAGTTGCCGAATGGATGAAACACAGCCGTCTGAAACTGAACTCAGATAAAACAGAAGTCCTCATCTTAGGTACATCCCCCTCTGCATGGGACGACTCTTGGTGGCCGGAAGCCCTTGGAAAAGCACCCATCCCGACAGACCACGCACGGAACCTAGGCGTTATCCTGGATTCTTCACTCTCAATGAACAGACAAGTCAACGCCGTATCCTCATCCTGCTTCAACATTCTCCGCATGCTCAAAAAAACATTTCGCTGGATCCCCACCGAAACCAGAAAAACAGTCACCCACGCTCTTGTCACGAGCCGACTGGACTACGGAAACACCCTCTACGCAGGTACTACCGCTAAACTCCAGAAGAAACTCCAACGAATCCAAAACGCCTCAGCCAGGATCATATTAGACATCCCGCGCAACGAACACATCTCTGGCCACCTGAAAGACCTCCACTGGCTACCCGTCAATAAGAGGATCACTTTCCGACTGCTAACCCACGCACACAAATCACTCTACGACATCGGACCAGAATGCCTCAACTCACGACTGTCCTTCTACACCCCCTCCCGCCAACTACGTTCTTCCAGCCAAGCCTTCGCCACTGTACCTCGCATCAACAAGACCACCATGGGAGGCAGATCCTTCTCATACCTGGCTGCTAAAACATGGAACTCACTCCCCACTCACCTTCGCCTTACCCAGAACCACCTAGCATTCAGAAAGCAACTTAAAACGTGGATATTTGACAAGTAATCCTCCTCCCCTCCCTAAGCGCCTTGAAACCCTCTGGGTATGTAGTGCGCTATATAAATTCTTTGACTTGACTTGACTTGACAAAATCTGATTGCCATAGTGAGTGGGCGAATAGTTTTTTTGAGGACTGCTTCCATACAGCTGCACTGTGAAGGACCCAGGATGGGGCAGAGGGCATCCATCGGGCCAGGGAGGCTTCTCCTCCTTGGCTGGGTTCAGAAGCTCAGACTAGGATCCCTGGTGGGCCCTGGTGTGGGTGCCCCCATCCTGTGTTCTGTCCTCCGGCCCGTCTCGTGGCTATGGCCCCGTGACTGAGTCCTGGGGGCCCGGGTAGGCCTCGCCTCTGTGGCCGGGTTCAAAAGCTCCAACCAGGCCCAACCGGGACCTGGCTTCCCCACCCTGGGCTCTTTCCTCCATCTGGCTGCACCGCGAAGGGTCCGGGACGGGGTGATCCATCAGGCCTAGGGAGGCTTCCCCTGCATCGCCAGGTTCAGAAGCTCAGCCTGGACCCCTGGCGGGTCCTCGGGTGGGAGCCCCTATCCTGGGCTCCATAACCCATCTGGCCATACCACGAAGGACCCGGGATGGGGGTCCTGAGGGACCTGTGAGGCATCCCTTTCGTGACCGATTTCAGGAGCTCTGACCGGGGCTCCAGCAGGCTGTGGGGTGGAGGCCACCATCCTGGGCTCCATCCTCGGGCCCGCTGAATAGCAAAGCACCCAGAATGGGGACCTGTGGGTCTGGGGAGACTTCCGCGCCGTGCCCAGGCCATGAGCTCCGACGGTGTCCCAGGTCCCTGCCAGGTGCACCCTGGGCTCCATTCTCCAGCCTGCTTCAACACCAAGGACCTGGGAAGGGGGTCCATTGGGCCCGGGGATGCTTCCCTTCCTTGGCAAGTTTCAGAAGCTCTGATTGGGCCCAAAAAGGCCTTGGGGTGGGGCACCCCATCTTGGGCTCCGTCCTTTTGCTCGCTGCATAGCAAAGCACCCAGGAGAGTGTCCCGTGGGCTGAGAGAGGCCTCCATTGTGTGGCCATGTGCAGGAACTCCTACTGGGCCCTGGGACCCCACTGGGACTCAGGGAAGGTTATCACATCCTGAGCTCCCTCTTTTGGCCTGCTGCCCCGTCAAGAGTCTGGGACGGGGTCCATTGGGCCCGGGGAGGCTTCCCCTGTGTGGCTGGGTTTAAAAGCGCCGACTGGGGCCCTGGCGGACCCTGGGGTGGGGGCCCTCCATCCTGGGCTTCATCCTCGGGCCTGCCGCATGGCAGAGCACACGGGATGGGGTCCTACGGGCCCAGTGAGGCCTCCCTTGTGCAGCCAGGTGAAAGAGCTCTGACTGGGCCCTGTTGGGACCTGTGGCGGGCACTCCCATCCAGGGCTCTGTCCTTTGGCCTCCCGCCCCTCCAGGGGCCCAGGAGGGGGGCCCATCAGCCCCAAGGAGGACCCCCGCCTACTTCACCATCATGTTAAGGTGCCTGCCAGTCCTGTGTTGGAGCTCCCTTCAGGCCCCCTGTAGGAAAGTGCCTCTTTTGGACATGGTTAGTCTCCACTTTTTGCCTGGAAAATGATGTCGTTTCGACTGGAAGTGCAGAGGGTCCCTTCCAACCAGGTCCCCTGTGCCAGATCTTCTTCCCTAAACTGTATCTTTTGCTTCTCAATTGGCACTACTTCAGCACCGCTTGTAAGCCCCTAGTAAATGGGTACCTCTGGCATCTAGGGCATTGGCACCAAGGGTAGAAGCACAAATTGTGTCATCCTAGAGTCCCCTCACCCAGGCACTGTACTGCCATTGCAGACTGCGTGCCTTTGTGCAGCCCATACTGAAGAGTCAACATGGCACATGTCCCTGCGTGCCTTGCCCACAAACACTGCATAGGATATTGGTAAGATACCCCTATAGCAGGTCTTAGCCCCAAGCTTTGGTGCGCTATATCTTCTGTGAGGGCATATCTGCCTGAGCAGATAAGCCCCTGCAATATCCATGTTAATTCATGGATATTGTAAATGACCAGGAAAGCCATAGTAAGTACACGAGCTAGACCCTCATCATTATGAGGTCCCCAGCTCCATGATGGCTTCACTGAAGTATGGAATGTTTGGTAACAAAACCTGCACTGATTCCAGTGTCAGATTTATTAAAACTTGCACAAGGAGGACCCCTTGGAGGGGTCCCCTCATACCTACCAACTCTTAGTGTGGTCACCGACGGGCCTAAGTCAGACTGCTACCACCAGACTGTGTTCTGACCTCAAGGTATGAGTGCCTTCATGCTCAGAGGTCGAGAACAATGTCTGTCTTGGGTAGAGATATTCACATCTTCCCCCAGTTAGGAAGAACCCTCTGTGGTGGGGAGCTTCATTGAGTGTGTACCTCATTTATTGCCTCTGTGTGTACAACAAATGCTTAGTGCTGCCCTCTGATAAGCCTAACTGCCCACCCACACTACCACAAAAGGAAGTATTAGTATTATCTGCTGTAGCATCTATACAGCCTCTGAGGATCCACTGGACTCTTTGCACACTATACCTCATTTTGGTATAGTAGAAAAAGAGTCAGCTTCCTAAATTCACCCACTAATGGGAAAGTGAGCTGGGTTTACACCGTAATGAGACAGATTAGTTTAACCCTACTGATGATGTGTTGTTGCAAGAGTAATCCTTTTCAGTACGAGACGAGCCGCAGGATCAGGCATTTGGTGTATGTGCTTGGCTTAGGAGCCAATCAGGCAAAACTACCATCTGGATGTGGAGGGGTTCGCTGGCCCGTAGGAGGCTGCATCCAGCATGTGCCACCCAGCACAAAAGCCTCCCCACTCGCCCTGTGTCACCGGGTGTAGGGACAGGGACATGATCCCTTGCAGGTCAGCAGGGCAACCAGATGATCAGAGCGTGATCTCTACACTGCAAGAGTCCCCAGGAGGAAAGTAGACCTGGGAAGGAGCCTCCCTAACGCAGGTCTCAGAGTGCGTGGCCACTCTTGTCATCTGCAGACTGCCCTGGGCCAGGGTCCTGGGCTATCTGGTCTCTGGGTCGTCCCAGGCTATTTGGCCAATGGGCAAATCTGGTCAATGGGCTGGGTGACCAGATGATCTGGCTGGCTGGCTGACCAGATGGTCAGCTAGCCGGCAGGGCTAACTTCAACTATTGTCCCCCAACTTGGGTCCTGTAAGCCCCCACTTCGTAGGAGCTTATTAGTTGAGAAAAATGGGCTTCCCGGGCAAGTGGGTGTGGGGTCAGCTGGGCTTAACCCTCCTTGGCTCCTCAGGCCTGGGCTACACAATGGCACCCACTCAAGGCAGCAATGTGTGCAGGGGAGGACTATATTGCTCCCCAACTGGGTTTGGGGTAAAGAGCGGAGACCAGCCCTGCATGAAGCCTCAGCCCGTGGGGCGCTGAGCTGGAACACAAACCTGAGATAGCTCTGAGAAACCCTCAGCAGATGCCTTGGCCAAGTCTCGAATGGCCTTGAATGTTGATGATGTCCAGCGCTACCTCAGAGGTGCAGTTGGCAGGCCTGGTGCAAGGCTTACTGTTCTCCTAAGAATGAGTGGGCCTGACAAAGGGGAAGCGGCAGAACCCGGAAGTCCTCACCACCCTTCTCCGGCAAGTAGTGGTCGCACCCACAGTCAGAGCTACAGCTAGTCCTGGGTTCCATGCGTTCCATGCCGCCAAGCGTGTGGTGGGGGAAATGGGCTCCGCAGTCTTGAACAGGGCAGCCTGTGCCCGGGGACGGTCAATCCTGGACTCTGGTCGATTGGGCATAGTTAGGCATTGTAGGAAACCCACCTCTCTATATAGTGCGCCAAAATGTGGTACACTGTACAGAGAGGTTGAGAAACCCTTATTGGTTCACAAATGCAAAAGTAGATAATACTAATGCTCTATTTTGTGGTAGTGCGGGCAAGTAGTTAGGGTTATCAGAGGGTAGTGTTAAGCATTTGTTGTGCTCACAGCGGCAACAAATGGAACACATACTCAAAAATGAAGTTGAGCCTTATTTGTAGAAAAATAGAAAGTCTTTTTATATATATTTTGAACCAAGAACTGTAGTTAAAGGTCAGCATGTAATATGTTTTTTATCAATAAGCAAGGTAAGTACAAGCAATACAGTTGTGCGCAATTACACACAATGGTATCCTATTGTGAAAAACATAGAATGCAATAAATAACAATGTAGTAGGACTAAGAGGTTCACCTTTTAGAATTTGAATGTTAGGGAGCCAGTGTTCAAAGTTCTACCAGCAGTTTCTCTGGAGCGTCCAAGATTTGGCAGGGTGCCGGGAGAGTAAGTAGCTGGCACGCTACGAAGAAGAGGGGCACTAGAAATCAGGCTGCACAGGGGGACCTGTAGGCAAGTCTGAGGGCACTCAAAAGAGTGTAGAGGTCGCAAGGGCCTGGGGACAATGGGAGTAGAAAGGTTTCAGAGATTCCCTGGCCTGTGGGGCTGGGTGCAAATTGAACAGGTGATCCAAGCTCTGGTGCGCAAAGTGCACCTCGCGGTCAGAGAAAAACACCTCAGAGGGGATGGTGCAGGACAGCTGGGACACTCAGCGAATGGGTCTCTGGTGTGCTGATGTCCCTCGATGGGTGCTTGGTTCAATGGCAGTTGAAGTTCAGCTTGGACTCCTGTAGTCGGTCTTGGGTTGCAGGGCGTCCAGTGCCCCAGGGTTGGTGCTGCTCAGCTCTGGAAGATCCTGGTGCCTCTATTCATAGTGGGGAGGCAGAGCTGATCCGTCAGGGCTGCTGTATCTACTCCTGGGCAGTTGCAGCATCAGCAGGGCGGTGGAGCTGAAATTCAAGAGTTCGGACTCTGCAGTTTCGGTGCTTGCAGTGAAGGAGAGTAGCTCCTCTAGTCCAATTTGACAAAGTGCTGGACGGCGCATGGGGTTTGTAGAGGGATTTCAGCTGCAGGACGAGGCAGTGTTCTGCGATTGTCAAGTGTTTGGGCTGCAGGCAGGGTTTTGCAACAAAATCTAGTCCAGGCTCTCTGTTCTCGGAGTCAGCTGCTCTTCTTTGTCCTTGGTCTTCTTTTGTCTGTTGAATCTATAATTCACGGCTCAGGGGTGCCTCCTAAATACTAATTTTAGGGATGTTAAAAGGAGTGCCAGGTAGTAGCAAATGGACTACCTACCTTTAGGGTGACTACATCCTCTAATTGCTCACACCATGTGGGGTGACACTGATAGTTTTTTTCCTCATCTACAAAATTGCGGAAAGTGAGCGGGGGGGCCCACATCACTTGCCCTACCTTGGGGGTGGTGCAGGTTGCCTGGGGACCCTCCTGCTCATCAAACTAATTTTCCCACATGTCTTCTCACCAAAAGTAGGGTCAGGGGAGTTGCCATCTGCTGCTAGCAGGAGAGGTGTAAGTTGTTGTTCTAAAGCAGCATCACATATGAAGCTTCCCACCCTGGAAAGCTGTTACTGTCTGGAGGAGGTGTGAAGCACCTCTGCCCAGGACTGGCATTGTATCTTGAGGTTCCGTGACAATTTTAGGTGATGTTTTCGACTCATATGGTCGAGTCTGGTATCTAAGAACCGTAAATGACAAGTTTAGTAAGTGTGCGCAGATTCGCTGTGCTAACTTAAACTGTTCGTTAGTTATGTGGGTTATTCACCTGTACCTACGGGTTCCATCTTAGATACGGCATCCATTTTGTCTCTTGCCCTCAAGTAGCCAGCGAACGGACACTGTCCGCTTCGTGACCCTGGGACTCCCACGATATTTGCGGAAGACGCATGTTCTTTGTAAGTTTCTTTATGATGAGGGGGATGATACTGTAAGGCAGATGGCCCCGCTCGAGGCTCATCTTGCCGTGCCAGTTTATTGTCTCAGCCGTGCATCTCATTAGGCACGTCCCTTTGATGCCTGTATCTCGTGTTTCCCGATACCTCCCCTTTTACACCCTTTTCGACTTGCCCACTGTTTCCATCTTCCTCTCCACCTGTTTTAGTTCCTATTTCGATCTGTTTTACTGCCGGTTGGAATTTGCTAATGTTGGGAAGATGGGTTTTTACAGTTGGGAACCACCAAATGTTTCCGCACTCATGTTCCGGACCTTATGTGCTTCAAAGTGACCAAAGCGACCCCTCTGAGGAATAATTATGGGAACCGGTTGTAAACTTTGTGTATCATGATGTCCTATGGGGAAAATCTGTATAAAAGGAGCGATCCACAGAACCAATTTGAAGCAGTCTCCCCAAGTTGCACGTGTTGTACTTGTCGTGACTTCTGTGTTCCCTGCAGTAATAAACCTTGAATCTTTGACGTCGAAGGAAGTGTCCCGTGTCTCTGTAGTTTGTGCGCCGAAACAGGTATCCCATGAAGGTTATAGGTGTTGTTCCCTGGCACCGCTGGTACTGATAAAAGTCCAGTCCTTCAGTTGGCGCCCAACGTGGGGCGACTTCAGCGGTACCGGTCCGGTCCAAAGCCTGATGTTCGTGAGGAACTTCGTGTGAAATCTCCGAGGGAAGGTGCACCCCGCTTCATCGATCCTGTTGTCGAAATAAGTGGCCCGAAGTTTTTCCCTGCGAAGATTCCCGCCTCCTGACGGCTGCAACGGACCGATGCCCTGACTGTCGACCTGTCTTCGACGCCCGGCGTAGATCTTTGTACAAAGCGAGACGATAGACGGGCCTTCCTGGTGACGCCATTGAAGTTTTGAGTTAAGTATTTGTGGGTCGCTCCCAGTCCTTAGTGATTGTTTTTAGCTTTTTGAAAGCTTTGGTGTTAACCTTTAAGGTTTTTGTTGTAATAGCTCATTGAGCTTTGTAATAGCCTCCTCAGGCTTTGTGGTAATAGCTCTCCGAGCTTTGTAATAGCCTTATGGCTTTGTTGTATTGCATGGTTCCATTGCATTTGTGGTTCTTAGTATTGGCTCTTAGTATTATTTGACAGTTGCAATTGCCAAAAACCGAGGGTTTTGACTTACACGAGGTGTTATTGCTTCGGTAATCCTTGAAGTTTGATATTAGGTTAGTGAGCACGATGCCTAGCCATAGTGGTTTGTTTCGTATTTTCAAATGTTGCGCAATGGACTCCCGGTTGGAGGACTCATGTCCGATACCTCCAGTTGGAACTCCGATACATGATCTATATAGTCGACACGGTGTGGGTCCCATAATCTATAATGATTACTGGATCCGCTACACGAAGAAGGACGGTGACCTTAGATGGCCACCACACGGAACTTTTGAACTTTTGATTTTAGATAATCTTGAGGCTAAATTATTTTTAAAGAAAGCTAGGCCAGCTATGTTTGATTCCTTTCGAATATGGCGTAAAGAGGCCAAACAGAAAGAAATCAAACAACTTAAAAAGGATAAAAAGCAGGAATTTGTTCCGATAATGCAAGCTATAAAAGAATGTAGACAAGACAAAGAAGAAAAAGATATGGAAATAGCTACTAGATTACATCATATGAGAATAGATAAATGTTATCCAGCTTTACCGAATAAATTAGAAAAGAAAGAAGAAGATTTGAAGGAGGATTCCTTGCTATCATACTTGATGAAATCACCACCTCCTTATGTACAGGGTGCTACTGCTCCTGTAGTTCCTCCTGTAGTACCCCCTGTTGTTCCCCTTGTTGCTCCAGCGGCTGCGGGCCAGCCCGCTGTTAACCCTACGTTTGTTCCTCTATCTGTTATCGTTCCTACTGCTCCTGTACCTGTACCTTCTCAGACTGTTGTTTCTGCTTCTCCGACTACTTTGTCCGTTCCTACTATGTCTTCTTTTACCTCTAATGTTGTTGCTCCTGTTTTTCTTTCTCCTTCTGTTCGTAAGCGTGTTCCTAATTCTGTTGCTACCCTTTATTCACCTCTTTCTGGTCCGTTATTTTTGTCTGATACATCTGAAACTCCTCAGAGACGGAGTCAGATCCCTAGTGGTAGGGAGAAAGAAACGTTAGTAACCATGGCACGTAAATGGATAAGACATCCTGCTAATTACACTCCACGTATAGTCTTTGAAACATTTTCTCAGTTTAATGAGCCTACGCAGAGATTCGTATTTGAGGAAATGTGTAACTTTTTGAGGGAAGAATGGTACGATGATGAAGTAGAGAATGTACCGTCCGACATAATTGAACTCCAGAGTAATTTTTCGAATGGTATGATTGTAGGTGACGATGTACGACGTGCCGTGGAACGTTTATTAGCATTTAGACCCGCAGCACGTTCTCGAGTGTCATTAGATGATACCACTGAGAATTGGAAAGCGGTTCCTGGTCAGTATCCCATGAGAGAAGTCCCGCCACTGTGGGTGCCTGGAGATCCGCAAGCTAACCCTCCGGTTCTGCCGCATTTTCAAAGGGTATGGATACATCTTCCATGGAAACGATCGGAAGTTTTGCAGGTGAAGCAATCCTTACCCGATCCGCGTAAAAATCCGGCTGGTTATTATAAGGAGTTATCACAACTGGTGGAAGCTTCTATTATGAATATTGCCGACATCGACATGTTGTTTGGCAACGTTGTACCGCAACCAGTTTGGGCTAAAATTCGTCAAGCCAATCACGCTGTTGAATTAGGGGGTGATTGGGCTGCACTGCTAGCAGCTGATGCATTACAAGTTGGTGGAGCTAAACCTGAACAATTGATCTTGGATTTGCCTCAGAGAATCATTACGCTCATGAAAACTCTCATGCCAGCGATGAAGGTGAACTGGGATAAGTTGTCAGCTTGTAAGCAAAAGAAAGACGAAAGCGTCTCGGATTTCTTTACGAGGTTTGAGGAAGCATTTATCGACCACAGCGGCCAGGACATGGGCGCTGAGGGAGGTCAGCGGTTATTCGTTGACAAATTTGTGTCAAATTTGCTGCCTGAGCTATGCAACAAATTAAAGAATTCAGAAAGTGCGTGGGCAGTCTCAACCCCTGCGCAAATATTGGCAACGGCTCAGTATTATGAGAATAGGGAAAAGGAAGAAAGTGATCGTGTAGAAAAGAAAACGAAAGAACTCAAAACGAAGGTCTTGTTGCAACAAGCATACCCTCCGCGATCTAACCAAAATGATGCGCAACAGCAGTATCGACCCCGTGCACAGCCTGATAGGATGCAGCAGCGTCCTGACAACTTTGATCCCAGATCTACACTAGGATATAATCAATGCGCATATTGTAGGAAAGAGGGACATCTGAAATATGAGTGTCTTGCTTTAAAAGACCGTTTAAATGGTGTGTCAGCTCGAGGAAATCGTGGCAGTGGTCCTCAGCAGGCACCACGTGGTAGAGGTCGTGGTTCATCCCACAATCAGATTGATCGTCATCAGAATCAATCGGATGCAAATAATTATTTTGACCAGCGAAATGCGGGATCAGTTCGGTCTGCACAATATAATGTTGATGATTATTATATAGACCACGAGACTGTTGTAAATGACCACTACTAGGACAGCCTAAGACAAAGAGAGGGAGTAGTGTCAGTTCCGGTCGATCAGAGTGGGCCTTACGTTGCAGTGACTACATCGGGTGTAGTTGAGCCTTTTCTGTTAGACACTGGTGCGACGAAAAGTTCCATCATGCATTCAAAACTCCCTGGCGCACCTTTGTCTGGCTTAACGAATGTTTCCGTTGGATTCTCTGGCGCCCCTGTTAGTAACCCAGTCTCTAACCCTTTGCCTCTTATGATTGGACCACGTGAGCTAACGGCTCCACTGATTCTATCTACAGGCTGTGGTGAAAATCTTTTGGGCTTGGATTTGTTGAAACGATTATATGCAACATTGTATTGTTCCCCTGAAGGAGTGGAACTTACATTGGGGAGGAGAGTGATCTCTCCCATGTATTTATCAGTTGATAAATTCCCACCGGAATTGAATTCCCTCCCAGCGTCCTTATGGGCCACAGGTCCCAATGATGTGGGTCTGTTAGACATTCCACCCTATGTGATCCAATTAAAACCAAATGCGCGATTACCGCGGTTACCTCAATATCGTATTTCTCTTGAAGGCGAACGAGCACTGTTAGGAATCATTCATGATCTCATTGGTAAGGGTGTTGTTGAAGAAACTCGTGGAAACGTGTGCAATAGCCCTGTATTGCCAATTTTGAAACGAACTGACCCAACTAAACCTCCTGTGTATCGTTTTGTTATAGATTTGAGAGAGGTAAACAAAATAGTGGTTCCGCAATTTCCTGTGGTTCCCGACATTACGGCTTTACTAACAATGATTCCGGCATCTGCCTCCTGGTTCACAGTGATCGATTTAAAGAATGCTTTCTTTAGTATTCCGATCGCAGAAGAAAGCAGAGACCTGTTCGGATTCTCATTAGGAGGTCGCAGTTTTAGGCTAAAACGCGCTCCACAGGGTTACTGTGAGAGTCCATCAATCTACAGCCAAGCACTTAAAAGTCAGCTTGATGACTTTATATTGCCTAAAGGTGCAGCTTTGATTCAATACGTAGACGATCTTTTAGTGGCAGCTGATACAGAAGCTATTTGCAAAACGGCTACAGTATCATTATTGCACTATTTACATGACTTGCACCACAAGGTATCACCTTCGAAGCTACAGTATTGTTGCCAAGAAGTTACCTATTTAGGTCACTTATTGTCAAAAGAAGGGAGAAGGTTGACCCCAGAGAGAATTGCAGTGATTTCCCGAATGACTGTGCCGAAAACCCAGAGAGATGTTCGTGCCTTTTTAGGTATTACGTCTTACTGCAGACAATGGATTCCAAATTTTTCATTGTTGGCAAAACCATTGATAGCCCTTACGTGCAAGGATGTTTCATCTCCAGTACCTTGGTCTGAAGAATGTCAGAAAAGTTTTTCTGAATTACGTGATGCGTTGTGTTCGGCTCCTGTGTTGGGTACTCCTGATTACAGTAAGCCGTTTACACTATACGTTCACGAGAGGGATGGTTGCGCGTTGAGTGTTTTGACACAATCTTTTGGTGGTAAGCAACGCCCATGTGCATACTTTTCTTCGACTTTAGACCCAGTAGCAAGAGCCTTGCCAAGTTGTTTAAGGGCAACAGCGGCAGCTGCGGCGTCCATTCGACAGTCTGCAGGTCTAGTCATGGGTAATATGCTCACGGTAATGGTTCCGCATGCAGTCGACACTCTATTAAACCGAACGAAAACTCAACATCTGACGAGCGCAAGATTGTCTGGGTATGAGTTGACGTTGTTGGCCAGTCATATACGGATAAAACGATGTAATGTGTTGAGTCCAGCAACATTGCTGCCGATCGACACAGAATCAAGCAGTGAAGCAGTACATGACTGCTACCTCAGAACTGAGGAAGAAACCAAGGGTCGCATTGACCTAAAAGATACTCCATTGATAGATCCTGATGGTACTCTGTATGTGGATGGTTCTTGTTTTAAATTACCGAATGGTGATGTGACAACTGCGTACGCTATAGTTACATTGAAAACGATTGTGGAGAGCGCAAGGTTGAGTCAAAATTCAGCTCAGGCTGCTGAGCTCATTGCCTTGACGAGAGCATGTGTATTGTCTAAAGATAAACGAGTGAATGTGTTTACAGATAGCCAGTATGCATTTGGTGTGGCACATAGTTTTGGACGATTGTGGAGAGAGAGAGGATTCCTTACGTCACATGGTACGAAGATTCAGCATGGCCAGCTTGTGAATGATCTTCTGGATGCACTTACGTTGCCTAAGCAAGTGGCGATTGTTAAGTGTAGTGCGCATTGTAAAGTGACGGATGATGTTGGTCGTGGTAACGCGTTTGCGGATGGGACTGCTAAGGAGACTGCTCGGAACCTTAGCACTCGAATGTATGTGACGAGTTCGGTAAGGTGGCCTACAGAATCAAGTATGTGTGAAAACACTATTGAGAGTGTGAAATCCATTCAAAATGAGGCTACCGAGACTGAAAAGACGAAGTGGAAAGAAAGTACGGGAAAGTTGGATGCGAATGATTGTTGGATTGACTTGTCGGAACAGAAAAGATGGATGTTGCCTGATGCGTATGTGCTGGCTGTTGTGACTATGGCACACGGGTTAGCACATATTAGCGCGAAAGGTATCTGTAAATTGCTGTTTCCTGTGTGGAAGAATGATGGTATTACGAAATGTGCTGAACGTTTGGTTAAGAATTGCATGGTATGTTTGATGCATAATCCTGGTAAGGGCACTCCCACTCCACCTGGCCATTTTGCTCCTCCTGCATACCCTTTCGAAGTTATCCAGTTGGACTTTATTCACATGGAAAGATGTAATAACTTGAAGTATGTATTGGTTGTGGTGTGCGCATTCTCCCGATGGATTGAGGCCTACCCCCTTAAGGATAATACGGCTTTGTCCACGGCAAAAATTTTACTCAAAGAATATTTTTCCCGTTACGGAATGCCTCGGGTTGTGTGGTCAGACAACGGAAGTGAGTTTGTTGGGAGCGTGATGAAGAGTGTGTGTCGCGGATTAGGGATTGTTCAAAAATTTCATAGTGCAAACCATCCACAATCAGCAGGATTGGTGGAAGGGTACAATGGCACCCTTAAACTAAAACTAGCAAAGATTCAGGCTACGACAGGTCTTTCGTGGCCTGACGCTTTACCCTTAGCATTACTGTCAACAAGGGCAACTGTACACTCCCGAGTAGGGCTCAGTCCCTATGAAATAGTGTTCGGTCGTCCTGCCAATGTTTGGGGGGTCCCTAGACCAGGTGTCTTTTGTGAACTTGAGTATCCAATGTTAATCGATTATCTTCATGACTTGACTGCTAAACTGAGGTTAATTCACCAACAGGTTCACAAAGCATTGCCAACACAGACGGAGGGTCCAGGCCACCAACTCCAGCCCGGAGATTGGGTGGTAACGCGCAACTTTTCACGCAAGAACAATTTGGACCCTAGATTCACTGGACCCTACCAAGTCCTCCTTGCCACGAGAACTGCAGTTCGTCTCGAGGGAAAGAAAAATTGGGTGCACGCCACCCACACCAAGAAAGTCCCCATTCCGTTGCCAGCAGACTCGTGGGTAAGGAAAGGCATTGCATCAACTGAAACCGAAGGATTGCCAGCGTTTGTACCTTTCAGCGACGCACAACCAGTCGGAGAATCCTCAGTGCAGCCAAAAGGCATTACTGAACACTTGTCATCAGAAAACTCAAGACCAGAACACTCAACTGATCAACAGGGCGTTGTCCCTCCGATGGATCTTTTGTTTAATGAACAGACACGTTCTGGGAAAACTCGTTATTTTCTGCGATCAAGCACCAGAGACTAATAAAAAAATCCGTTCTGTCCCTTGATAAGTGCATTATCCCGTTTTCCCTGAACACTGTAAAAACACTCACGTTATTACAATTATTTTGTATATTTATTGAGCTCCGTTCTTTACACCTTTTTGTTTCCACAGCTGAGAGACATTGTTTTTTGCGTATATATATATATATATTTATGAAATAAAGACCGTAGGGCCGCGCGTGTACTTCCTCCTGGTTAGTAGGTCTTGACGCTAGGTTAAAGACCGTCGATGCCTGGGAACTCCTAGGAATTGACTATTGCTACACAGAACGAAGTGCGTCAAGAAACGTTGCGGACGGTCATAGGGAATGGCATTTTCGAAGCTGATGGACTTGGAAAGAGCTCAAGCAAGAAGATTCAAGCTGCAGCAACTCAGTCGTACCAAATGTTTCATATTTCAAATATTCGTATTGTTTATGACTATTTCTGCATTTTTGGTAGGTGCAGTGTATTACACAATGTTTCACTTCTTGTCTTCTATCACACCTACTCCTACCCCTGATTTTAACTTCATCTCCACTGTTTCTCCTCATTCTTTTCACATCCTACCTGAACACGAGCAGGCTAGACGTGCAGAATTCCGCAATAATTCCTTTATTCAACTCCTTCATCAGCATCAGTTAGTGGTAAACACTACTAACTGTTGGGTGTGTGGGTTGATGCCCCATACTACGGATAAGGGAATTCCATATCTAGTGTTACCGTATAGCTCCCAAGGGTCTGCTCGAGCATTTCAAACAATGTTTCGAAGCGCACTGGGTTTCCACCCCATTCGAGAACCACGTTCCCCTTACTCTGGTCCTACCTCGTACCAAAAATCTTTGTCGATAGCAATAGAGGATTTAGATAGCGATATCTATGATCTTTCGCTTATCCCTGAAGAAGAGGTACAAGCCTATAGGATTTTAAGTAGAGGCGAATATAGTGTGTTCACTAATGAAAAACAGCTTAAAGATTCACCTCCGATATGGGTCGTACCCCACATTGGTAATTTTTGTCTAATAGGTCGTGGCCGTAGATCGAAAGCTCGACTTGGAGAGAGTGCTTGCACTGAAAATTATATATTGCCAATGGTCTCGTCCCCTGTGTTCCTGGCTGCCAAGGGTACCTACTTTATCTGTCATGATCGTGCATATGCATGGTTGCCCTCTGACTTTGTGGGCTCATGTTTTATCGCAAACTTGTTGCCTCCGACGTTCACTGTAGACGCAGATTATCACAAGACTAGAGTTGTGAGAGGCGTAATTAACGAAGAGGATACTGCTGGTCAAGAGGCAGGAGACTTTTTCAAGGGTTTCCTCCCGTTTTGGGGACCTATGGTTAATAGTAGGAATCTGAGACAGTTGACTCGAGTGGTAGAATCGACAGCTAATATTACTGCCAGTGCCCTTGGTAATATCACCACAGAACTTCAGGCGGATAGACTTATGACGTTACAAAACCGTATGGTTTTGGATGTGATCTTAGCAGATCGAGGTGGGGTCTGTAAGGTGATCCATTCGGCCTGCTGTATTTTTATTCCTGATAACGCTCCGACTGTCTATCAAGCCATCTCGAGGTTGCATAAAATTTCCGAATCCATACACGTGGATGTAGGGGATTGGACGCTACTTGGATGGTTTTGGGGCCTGATGTCGACCTGGGGTTGGAAAATTCTGACGATCATTGGAGTCGTTGTAGTGTTCCTGTTCACGTGTTGCCTTTGTGTACAGTGCGGTCCTGCCTTATGTGGCCTCTGTGCTACAACGTGTATGAGACAGCCACCTGTTACCAAAGGGTCTCGATTGGACAGAGCTATGCTGCAACAACATCTCGAGGGTCTGATGAATATCGAATATGATTCCGACTAGTGCTTGCCTACATGAGGGCAAAAGGAGCGTCTGAGGTTCCGTGACAATTTTAGGTGATGTTTTCGACTCATATGGTCGAGTCTGGTATCTAAGAACCGTAAATGACAAGTTTAGTAAGTGTGCGCAGATTCGCTGTGCTAACTTAAACTGTTCGTTAGTTATGTGGGTTATTCACCTGTACCTACGGGTTCCATCTTAGATACGGCATCCATTTTGTCTCTTGCCCTCAAGTAGCCAGCGAACGGACACTGTCCGCTTCGTGACCCTGGGACTCCCACGATATTTGCGGAAGACGCATGTTCTTTGTAAGTTTCTTTATGATGAGGGGGATGATACTGTAAGGCAGATGGCCCCGCTCGAGGCTCATCTTGCCGTGCCAGTTTATTGTCTCAGCCGTGCATCTCATTAGGCACGTCCCTTTGATGCCTGTATCTCGTGTTTCCCGATACCTCCCCTTTTACACCCTTTTCGACTTGCCCACTGTTTCCATCTTCCTCTCCACCTGTTTTAGTTCCTATTTCGATCTGTTTTACTGCCGGTTGGAATTTGCTAATGTTGGGAAGATGGGTTTTTACAGTTGGGAACCACCAAATGTTTCCGCACTCATGTTCCGGACCTTATGTGCTTCAAAGTGACCAAAGCGACCCCTCTGAGGAATAATTATGGGAACCGGTTGTAAACTTTGTGTATCATGATGTCCTATGGGGAAAATCTGTATAAAAGGAGCGATCCACAGAACCAATTTGAAGCAGTCTCCCCAAGTTGCACGTGTTGTACTTGTCGTGACTTCTGTGTTCCCTGCAGTAATAAACCTTGAATCTTTGACGTCGAAGGAAGTGTCCCGTGTCTCTGTAGTTTGTGCGCCGAAACAGGTATCCCATGAAGGTTATAGGTGTTGTTCCCTGGCACCGCTGGTACTGATAAAAGTCCAGTCCTTCAATCTGGTCCCTGAGAGCAGATGGGTCCAGAAACATGTCTAGTGGTGGCAGGCTGATGGAGACCAGTCAGGAACACACTAGAAGCCAGTAGTGTTCAGGGAACCCTTCTAAAGGATCCTCTATGTACAATTATGAATAAATCTGGCACTGGCATCAGTACAAGTTTATTAAGATGGCACCAAACATCCCATAATACAGTGAAGCCATCATAGAGCTGGAGAACTAGTAACAACAGTAACTAACCCATGTACTCTCTATGAATTCCCTGTTCACTTACAGTGTCCAAGAATCGACATGGATATTGCAGGGGCATATCTTCTCATGCAGATATGTCCTCACAGGAGATATGGTGCACCGTGCTTTAGGGTTAAGGCCTGCTAGAGGGGTGTTTTACCTATATTCCATGCAGTGTTGGTGGGCATGGATGTGTGCCATGTCGACTCTTCAGTTTTATCTGTGCCAAGGCCTGCATTCTGCAATGTCAGTGTTCATGACCTTGGTGAGGAGATCCTAGGTACGCACAATTGTTGCTACCCTTGGGACTCTCTTTAGTGCCCAGTGTTACCATTTACTATGGACTTACATGGGGTACTGAAGTTGTGCCAATTGGGAAACAAAATATACAGTTGAGGGAAGGAGCTCTGGCACAGGGGACCTGGTTGGCAGGGACACTGTGCACTTCCAGTTGACATTACACGATTTTCCAGGCAAAAATTGGGGGCTAACCTTGTCCAAAAGAGGCACTTTCCTACAGGCATATATGGTGACTTTAGGCTGCTTGGTTGGAAACACCTGGCTGTGGCCCTGGTCAGGGCTTCTGAGCCAAAGAGTGGACAGGACGGGGCTCCGTAGGGTCAGGGCCCTGGACTCCCTTTCATGGCTTGCGGTGTCATGAACTGGATCCTACCTCTGTGTAGCCGGGTTCAGAGGATTTGAACGGAGCCCTGGGCACCCGCTGGGCCACAGGGCGGGTACCCCAGTTATGGGCTCCGCTCTCTAGCTTGCCGTGTCGCAAGGGGCCTGGGGATGGGGTCTCATGGGCCCAGGGAGGCTTCCCCTGGTTAACTGGGTTCAAGAGCATGGACCAGCCCCCAGACCAGGGCTCAGGCTGGCCCTGTGGTGGTTGCTCCCATCCTGCGGCTCACCGTGTATCCAAGTATCCGTTACGGGGCCCATGGGACCGGGGAGGCCTCCTCTGTGTGGTCGGGTTCAGAAGCTCTGGCCAAGTGCTGTGGTGTGTCCTCCCGCCCTGGGCTCCGTCCTCCACAGACCTTAAAAATCATTCAAATTTTACTATACCTTCAGTTAAATAACTTGAATAAACTCCATATTTTGTGCCCATTTTGGAAATACATGTGTTTCCTTGATACCTATTTTTCACTTTTTTTTAAAAATAATCTTGAACATAAACAACAAAATACAAACTGAAAATGACCATCGTGCCATAGGTATCTGCAAATCACAATCAGAGAATGTAGATTCCAACATTACAGAAATTATTAAGGAGTGTGAAAAGTGGACTCAGGTATCATTCAATTCTTCACAAACTGGATCTAGTTCTGGCAGTGTACATATATCCCCACGGTATGCATTCCAAACATCCCATATTTTCCCCCATTTGCGGGGTCTCCCTCTGGCCACATACAGGGACCTCTCCCAAAACATGCGCCAGTCAAGGTCCTCCATCCATTTCCCAAGCTGAGGAGCTCGACTAGCACCCCATAATTGTGCATTGTTTCGCTTGGCAACCATACATGCAAGAGTGACCCACAGTTTACTATGGCTCAAGAGGTCAGAAGGTTCCCATACGTTAAGTAGGCAACGGTGTGCCTCAAGTGCAATCTGTACACCCCACACCTCACTCATTTTCTCATGGATCTTGATTCAGTAGCCATGGATCTCCGGGCACTCCCACAAGATATGCAAAAACGTTCCAACCATACCACAACCCCTACAACAATCTGCGTTCGAAGCAAGCCCCATCCGACACAACCCTGGTCCCGTGGTGTAGGACCGGTGAAGAATCCTAAGCTGCACCAGACGGAGTCTCATAGGAACCGCCACTACCCGAGGGGAAGACACAGCCTCCCCCCAGTCTTCGTCATCCAGGACCAAGCCATCTGCAACCCATTGTTCCCTGATTTTCACTAGGGGATCCTCAGTATGGTTGACCAATTTCTTATAAACCAGGGAAATCGCCTTGGTAGGAAGGTACCCATCCAACAGTCGATCCTCCAGCGGAGATACCACCGGCGGCTTCACATCACGTGGATTAGCCGCCGCCAGTGCATGCTTAATTTGTAAATAACGATACCGCTCACTCTCATTCAGTTGGTGTCTGGTTTGCAGTTCCTCAAAAGTTAATATCCCATTCTTACCCCACATGTCTCGGACCTGCGAGATACCGATCAGATCCCAGCGATCGAAACCCTTCGATTTCCACAAACCACCCAATGCTTCCGAGTTCCACAATGGCGTGGCCATTGTTATCTTACCCTCCCATGTAAGAGCACGGTTAGCCTCTTGCCACACCCGCGTCGATACTGACGTCGGACCCAGCAGAGGAAACCTATCACGTCTAGCGTATAGGACCCTAGTGTACTCACCCCCTGACAGCTGGCCGCGATCCATGGCAAACCCGGGGTCAGCCGGAGAGCCATAGATTGCATGATTAATAGGAGCTAATTGGGAAGCCCAGTAATATTTCCTGATATTAGGGAAACCAATCCCTCCGTCGTACCAGGGTAACATCAATTTCCGCCCCAACGGTTCAATCTCATTGAAGTATGAAGACGGTACGGGATCAAAGGAATTCTGTAAGACATATAAAAACCAGGGTAGCGCCATCATTTTAAACAAAACCGCCCGACCCAACAGGGAGAGCGGCAGCTCCCTCCATTTTGCAATATCGCAGCGCAGTCTGGCCAAGGTGGGACCCAAATTAGCATTGAATCGTACTTTAGGATCTTTTGATATGTAAATTCCGAGGTAGCGAAAACTCACTAGTTCGACTTTTACCGGACAATTTGCTGGCACCCTAGGTGGATCACCGCTCAACACGAAGAGGACCGACTTCGCCCAGTTGATGGCAAAGCCTGAGTATCTCCCATAGATTGCTAAGATGTCCAGGAAAACAATCAGGGACTGTCGGTGGGAGGTCAGGTACGTAAGAATATCATCCGCATAAAGCGAAATTGTATCCTCCCACTCCGGTGTCCATCGCAGCCCTTTAATTGATCTGTCCCACCGTACCCCAGCCACAAGAGACTCCAAGGCCAAGGCAAACAAAAGTGGTGAGAGGGGACAGCCTTGGCGGGTGCCCCTCCCCAGCTGGAAATCCCGGGACTTATGGTTATTTACCACCACTCGAGCCAACGGAGCAGAGTAAAGAAGACGAATCCAACGTATAAATTCGGGTCCAAACCCTAGCTTCTCCAACACCGCAAAAAGGTAAGACCATTCCACCCTGTCGAAAGCCATAGTGGCGTCCAGTGACAGAAGCACCGCCGGTTCATGAATGTGGGAAGCACCCGCCACCACTCCATGGAGTCTACGGAGATTAAGAGCAGTATTACGGCGTGGCATGAAGCCGGACTGATATGGATGCACCAGTGCCGCAACAACCTTCACCAACCAGTTAGCGAGTAACTTGGCCAGGACCTTGGGCTCAGCATTCAGAAGGGAAATCAGTCGATAGGAGGAACACTCCAACCGGGGCTTACCCTCCTTATAAATTACAATGATATTGGCGATGCCTGGTCATATGGCAGTACATCACTATCTCTACTCTCGACATACATGTCTTTTAGAAACAGAGCCAGACGGTCTGCGTGCAGTTTTATACAGTTCTATGGGGATACCATTCGGGCCCGAGGCTTTTCCGGAGTGAACCCCCTGGATAGTCGTCGTGACCTCGTCATTCGTGATGGCGGAGTCCAGAAACTCCCTATGCTCAACTGACAGGATGGCCATCGGAATATCCCGTATGACCTCCGCGTTATCTTCCACTGTAGACCTATAGACACTATAGACCTCCTCGTAGTATCGGGCAAACTAATCCACTATAATCTGTGGATCCGTCGTGACACCCGAGCCCGCAATCTGCAGCTCAGGCACCAGACGCGACCCCCCCAATCTCCCTTCTCCAACCACGCTATCAATGTTCCGGCCTTATCACCGTGTTCGTAAATTCTACTCTGTGAGTTGGCATGCTGCTCCCTCGCCCTATCACGCGCCAGGTGTTTGTATTCATCTCTGAGGAGACCGAGGTGGTGTACCGCCCCTGGGTCCCCATCAGTAGACACCTCCCTCTCCAAGGCCGACAGCTCCGCCTCGATCCTTTCGATTTCTGCCCTACTCTTCTTTTTCTGCCCAGAGATCAGGGCGAGCGCCTTCCCCTTGACAACTGTTTTATAGGCCTCCCAAAGAGAGCAGCCAGAGTCGACTGTCCCTGCTTTCTCTCGGAAGTAGCTATTCGTAACACGTACTAGCTCCTTTTTAGTAGCAGGGTCTCTCAAACGCCAAGCGCTAATTGGGGCTATCCTAGCCACATCACCTTGTCCTATTTTCAGTTGAAGCCAAATTGGCGAGTAATCAGACACTCCTCTAGCCAGATGACTCCCTGTAGGAGAGTAGGGTCTGCAATCCTATGATCACCCAGATTTTAGCTTTTTGCTTCACTGGTTTACGACTTTCCCTGGCTGTGGGCCTGCTAATCAGACCCACAGCCTAGCTGTTCTCTCTATTCCAGGTACTGAATTGGCACTGGGCCCTCTCTGAGTCCCTGTACCCAGGGCTGAGGTGCACCCAGAAGTCTCCCAGGGGCTGCAGCATGTATTATGCCACCCCTGGGCTGACTAACTAAACAGACACAACTGGCTGCTTGACAGCTGGGGCAAAGTGGTGTACTCACCCTTTGCTTTAGATATAGTATTCCTATATCTAAACCTAAAATGGACACATATATTCCTATCAGTCACTCCTATGGCAGGCCTTAACAATCCTGAAGGCAGAGTGCTTGGAATAATGTGAAATGGTGCTCTGGCATGAGCTGAGCCCGTTTGCAGCTTGCGGAACCAAGTCCTAATAGCTGTTCCATGATAACGCATACCATATACTCTTTAGTGCATTATAGTCCTCGCGGTTATATGCCAACTCTGGTATCGCTTTATCAAAACATGTCGAGTAAGGTGTCATACGAATTGGAATACTAACCCCTCACCAATTCTGGCGACGGGGTTAGCATTCCACCCTTCTAGAGGGACATGACATGTTGGTAACCTGTAACCCCGGTTAAAGTCAGACATAGCCTCAGCTCCACAAGATGGATGCTGCCACCGAAACACAAGTCTGCCCTCCTGTTGCTGGGAGTCCTCCCAGCGCAGGAGGCAAGGACAAAGGGTTTCCTGTCAGGGGCTGTGCCAGCACCGTCCCAGACAGGATTTTGTGTATCCTAGGTAGGCAGGGCTTTAGAGGAAGGTGACTGCAAGTGGCACCCCGGTGCTCACTATGCATAGGCCGGCTTGAACCAGTTCCAGGGGCACACCAGACCCTGAGCTGGGGAAAAGCCCGCCAAAGGAGAGGGGTGTAACCACCCCCCTCCTAGTCCCACCCATAGGGCAGGACTTAGTCGCGTGCCAGCCCCCTTTTTCAGGATAAAGGTAGGAACTGGCCCCCTTCCAAATTAGATCAATCTTTGAATCCTGAACCGACTTTCTACCAGAGGAACTCAAGACTCTTCCTAAGATTTCTCCCTTGTGACTAAGGAGTAGTCACCCTGCAGCAGCAGGCCCCAACCAAGCATCGCGGTCTGCTGTAAGTCTCTCCTCCGGATCAAGACTGCCCAGCACGACGAGAACCGGCTTCCCTGGCACCTCTGACCTCAACCTGCATCATCAGCCCAGCTGTGATCCGTGGGTGTGACGAGACCTCGAGGGACCGGCCATCTTTAAAGACTGCACAACGCTTGTCCAGCACGACCACCGAGTGACCCTCGACCGAGTGCTTTGGGGTAAGAGAAGCCCCGACCCTGAGCAGCTCCAGCACCGAAGTTCAGCCCCCCTGCATCCACGAGATCTGCGTGGGGCCCTTCTGCTCTTTGCTGCTCACCGCGTTGTCCAGGTCACTTGCCCGTTGGCTAGGGGCCCTCTTACGACGCTTCACAACGACAAACACCGCTGGTCCGGTTGCTCCAGACTAGCCCTTGCTCCCCTCCAAAAGAGGAGCACCCTGGACCCTCCTGGTCCACTCTAGACTCCATTTTAAGTCCACCGCGTGGGCTTGCATTTGCCAAGACTTGTTGCCCCAATCCTGGGTCCAGCGACGTCGACAGCAGATACCTTCGTGGGACAGCTCGCACCTCCATCCTGGTCGCCGACAACGCCTCCTGGTCCGAGAGACTGCAGAGCCCAGCAGCGCCCACTCACCTGGTCGAGGTGACTTCGTCCGGTGCCATCCTGGTGCCCACCTAAATCACTGGCTAGTGATTCAGAACTTGGTCCCCTCTGCTTTCAGGTCCTTCTTCTTCCCTGATCCAGGCTTGGATCACCACGAACTTCTTCACTGGCCGCCTGCCAGCAACTTCTTTCTTCAGGCTCCTGGTTCTTCAACAAGGGTTTCCGACGCAACTTGAACCCTATGCAGCCGCAGCCCCTGGGCTAGGTAAACCGAGTACTCCGGTGCTCCAGCTTAGTCCAACACCCTAAGTGTTCGGATCCACTCTTGTTTTCGACCCACCTAGTCGGGTTCGCCCGAGAACAGTAACTTTGTGATTGCTAGTATCCATAGACTTGTTCCCGCATTACGCGTGAGAGTTCCCACTCTGCACACGGCGTCCCTAGGCCTCCTGCTTCTAATCCAAGGGTTCAGCATCTTAGGCCTAGCGTTTCTACAGTCTAGAAAAGTATTACTTACCTGCTAGTAACTTCGCATTCCACTTCTTGTGTATATGGTTTTTCGTGCCCCTCGGGCATTTGTGTAAATTGTGCGACTTCAAGTATTTTCGTAAGAGTTTTGTTGTGTGCTTAGCTCCCTGTCCCATAAAGAGCCAGGGTAGTCTTGTTATAAATAAATATACTTTATTTTTGATAACAACTTGTGTGGTGTCCTTTCACTTGGTGTTCAAGGGGTAATGTGATGGTAAAACAGCTGGCTTAACACGCCCTCTAGAGTTTAGCCTTAGACTGCTCGTATCCATGCTACTAGGATAGCTGGTCTATAAGGTTGACTTACAACCAATCATCAATATGGGTTGTTTGGACTGATACATAGTGATCACTAGAATAGTGAGCACTGCATATCAGGCCAACTTCTCACATTGGTGAGCAGCGGTTGGGATTTGAGCTTGCTGTTGTTTTACCACACGTATCCTAAGAATATCATTTGAAAGATCACATAAGTACTAAGGTACATATAACTTAGCTTAGAATACGCTGAGTTCTACTGAATCAGCTGTTGTAGCTCCTAGGGCTTAGCACACCCTAAACTACAACTCTAGCAAGGGATCAGTAGGTAAACATATAGTGTAGGTAAGTGCACCACTTACACCTCACTAGAAAAGCATGTCTACCCAGGGAGAGTCCTCAGGAACTCCCCTTGGGGCTGTTGACCCTCCACAGGTCATCTCAAGATATGCAGCTCTCAATTTCCAGGAGTTGAGACACTTGTGTACCTCCAGGAAATTGAAACAGGGGTCTAGCCCCACCACTACCTTTCTGTTAGGTCTCTTAGAGACTTATGATGCTAGGAAAGCATCTCAGGGAGATGGGAATATGCCAGCCTTAGAGGGACACCTTGGTGATCCAGACCTCCTTGACACTGAAAATGCAGTTGAGGGGGAGGATCTTGAGGAACTCTCTGGGGATGAGGCAGACAAGGGTCCTGAGTTAGTCAGCAGACTCACTAGGGCCAACTTAGACCTACTTGGGCTAGGATCTGGGGGACCCCCAGTACTGACCCTAATTAGGCCTAACCTTGGAGTTAGGAGAAATAGATCTCCTTCTAGGGACTCCAATAGATCTCTGCACTCTAATGCCTCTTCTCAGAGGAGACGGAACTCTCCCCAGAGGAGATTGACTTCCCCTCAGAGAAGAGAGCATGAGACTAGAATGAGACAGGCTACTCTGAGGATTGAAAGGGAAGAACTTGCCCTGGGCAAAGAAAAGCTTGCCTTTGCTAGAGAGCAGCAGATGAGTGGGATAGTTCCCACTGGTGGCAGCAATCTCCCAAGAGATAAAGAGAAGGGTTTAGATACTAAACACCTGACAAAGATAGTGCCCCCCTTTAAGCAAGGGGATGACATCCAGAAATGGATGGCTGCTTTGGAGAGGGCCTGCACTGTGCAGTGCATTCCCCAGAGTCAGTGGGCAGCTATACTGTGGCTCTCCTTTGATGGCAAAGGTAGAGATACGCTCCTCACTACTAGAGTTGAGGATGCTAACAATTACCAGGTCCTGAAGAATACACTGGTTGATGGGTTTGGCTTAACCACTGAGCAGTACAGGTTGCAGTTCAGAGACACCCAGAAAACTCAGTCTCAGGACTGCTCTGACTTTGTGGATTGTGCCACTAAGGCTTTGGAAGGCTGGTTGCTGGGTAGCAAGGTTACTGATTACACAGGGTTGTATAATCTTATGATGAGAGAACAGATTTTAAATAACTGTCAGAACCAGTTGTTGCACCAGCACCTTGTTGATTCAGATCTGACCTCTCCCCAAGAATTGGGAAAGAAGGCAGACAAATGGGTCAGAACAAGGATCAAGCAGAACCAGACTCAGAACCAGGGTGGTCAGAAGAAAGCAGACCAGAAGGGTAATAACAAGAATGAACAAAATGACCAGAAGTCTTCAACAGGTCCCCAACAACCCAAAGAGGGTGGGGGTCAGGCTTCACAGCAGAAAAAGAAGACTCAAGAAGGCCAGTCAAAAAGGTGGTGCCAATATTGTAAGAGTAAGTCTCACTGGTTTAGTGAGTGCACCAAGAGAGGAGGGCAAACTCCTGCCACTACAGCCCCTAAGGCAACTGCACCCCCTAGTACAGTCAGTAGTGGTAGTGCACCTCCCAAGGGAATAGTTGGGTTAACCTTGGGAACTGAGGGGTCTGACAACTTAGTTGGCACACTCACTCAGGCTGTCCTTGTCTGTACAGGGGATATGGATATGTCCCCTGATGTCAGTCCCAATACTTTGGGCAAATACAGGCAGACACCTTTGATAAATGGCAAAATGGCTCAGGCCTATAGGGACACTTGTGCCAGTGTCACAATGGTGACACCTAACTTTGTGGACCCTGGACAGATCATGCCAGGTACAGATTTCCTGGTGACCAATGCCAGCAACGTCACTACCAGTCATAGTATGGCGATTGTTGCTTTCTCCTGGGGAGGGGTAAGTGGCCAAAAGAAAGTTGTGGTTAGTTCAGACCTCCCAGTGGATTGTTTGTTGGGCAATGATTTCGAGTCATCACTATGGTCAGAAGTGGAGCAGAGGACTCACATGGAAATGTTAGGCTTGCCAGCACATGTGCTTGCTGTGACTAGGTCACAGGCCAGAAGATGCCCCACTGAACAGGTGCTGGATCCTGGAACCATGGACCAGACACCTTCCAAGAAGAAGAGCAGTAGGGTTAAGGCTTTGCCTTCCCCTTGCCCCAGGTTGAGGATCAAGTCTCTGAGGAGGCTGATCTGAGAGAGCTGAGGGAAACTGAGCCTAAAGAGCTTGAACTTGATCAAGTTGAGTTTCTGGGCTCAGGGGGACCCTCCAGAGAAGACCTGGGGAAGGCACAGTTAGACTGCCCTTCCCTTGAACCCCTCAGACAGCAGGCTGCTGCTGAGGCTGCAGGGAACGCCACAGGTACCCACAAGGTATACTGGGAAGATGGACTCCTGTACTCTGAGTCAAGAGACCCCAAGCCTGGTGCAACCAGGAGGCTGGTCATCCCCTTGTCTCAGAGGGGTTTCCTTCTCACCTTGGCCCATGAGATTCCCCTTGCAGGTCACTTAGGCCAGACAAAGACTTGGGACAGACTTGTCTCACACTTTCACTGGCCTCACATGAATGAGAATACCAAGGAGTTTTGTCGCTCCTGTGTCACTTGCCAAGCCAGTGGTAAGTCAGGTGGCACAACAAAGGCCCCCCTCATACCACTACCTGTGGTGGGGGTTCCCTTTGAAAGAGTGGGGATTGACATTGTTGGACCAATGGAACCCCAGACAGCATCAGGGCACAAGTTTATACTGGTGGTGGTGGACCATGCCACCAGGTATCCTGAAGCTATTCCACTTAGGACCACTACAGCACCTGTAGTGGCAAGGGCCCTAGTTGGAGTGTTCTCCAGAGTGGGCTTCCCTAAGGAGGTTGTTTCTGACAGAGGTGCAAACTTCATGTCAGGATATCTGACTGCAATGTGGAAGGAATGTGGTGTTAACTACAAGTTCACCACACCCTATCATCCACAATGCAATGGGCTTGTTGAAAGATTCAACAGGACCCTCAAAGGGATGATTCATGGACTACCTGAAAAGCTCAGGCGTAGATGGGATGTCCTGATACCCTGCCTCTTGTTTGCTTACAGAGAGGTCCCACAGAAGGGGGTTGGCTACAGCCCTTTTGAACTTCTGTATGGGCATCCTGTAAGAGGACCCCTGTGTTTGGTGAAGGAAGGATGGGAGAGACCTCTCAAAAAGCCTGCAACCAACATAGTGGACTATGTACTTGGTCTCCGCTCCAGGATGGCTGAATACATGGAGAAGGCATCTAAAAACCTTGAGGCCAGCCAAGAACTCCAAAAAGCTTGGCATGACCAGAAGGCTGTCCTGACTGTGTACAAGCCTGGACAGAAAGTGTGGGTGCTGGAGCCAGTGGCCCCAGCAGCACTAAAAGACAAATGGTCTGGGCCCCACACAATCATTGAGCAAAAGGGAGAGGTCACCTACCTGGTGGACCTTGGAACTCCCAGGAGCCCCCTCAGGGTGCTCCATGTGAACAGGCTCAAGGCATATGTCGACAGGAAGGACATGAGCTTGCTCATGGCCACAGATGAGGGACAGGAGGAAGAGAGTGACCCTCTCCCAGACCTGCTCACTCAGAATCCTGATGATGGATCAGTAGATGGTGTTGTCTTTTGTGGCAGCCTCTCTGAACATCAGCAACAGGATTGTAGACAAGTTCTGCAATCCTTTAGACATATGTTCTCTCTGACACCCAGTCAAACTGATTGGTGTACCCATGAAGTTGACACTGGAGACAGTCTGCCTGTCAAGAGTAAAATCTACAGACAGCCTGATCATTTCAGAGACTGCATCAAGACAGAAGTGCAGAAAATGTTGGAGCTGGGAGTCATTGAGCCCTCAGATAGCCCTTGGGCTAGCCCAGTAGTTCTAGTGCCAAAGCCTCACACCCAGGGGTAAGAGAGAGATGAGGTTTTGCGTAGACTACAGAGGCCTCAATGCAGTCACTAAGACTGATGCCCACCCAATACCAAGGGCAGATGAACTTATAGATAGATTGGCTTCTGCCAACTACTTAAGCACATTTGACCTGACAGCTGGGTATTGGCAAATCAGGTTAGCTGAGGAAGCCAGGCCCAAGACAGCATTTTCTACCCCTGGTGGGCATTATCAGTTTGTGGTAATGCCCTTTGGTTTGAAAAATGCACCTGCCACCTTCCAAAGGCTGGTGAATCAAGTTCTCACTGGGCTGGATGACTTCTGTGCAGCATATCTGGATGATATTGCTGTCTTTAGCTCCACCTGGGAGGATCACCTGGTCCACCTGAGGAAAGTGTTAGAGGCACTGCAAAAGGCAGGCCTCACTATCAAGGCCACTAAGTGCCAGATAGGGCAGACACAGGTTGTATACCTGGGCCACCTTGTAGGTGGAGGCCAGGTTCAGCCATTGGAGAGTAAGATACAGGCCATCAAGGACTGGACTCCTCCAATCACCCAGACTCAGGTTCGAGCTTTCTTGGGCCTGACTGGTTACTATAGGAAATTTGTCAGAAATTATGGGTCCATTGTGACCCCCCTTAATGACCTGACAAGTAAAAAGATGCCAAAGAAAGGTCAGTGGACATCAGGCTGTCAAAAGGCATTCAATGACCTAAAGCAGGCCATGTGCACAGCACCTATCCTAAAGAGTCCAGACTACTCCAAACCATTCATTGTCCAAACAGATGCTTCTGTGTTGGGTGTGGGAGCTGTTCTATCTCAACTGAATTTTGATGGTAATGACCAGCCCATTGCTTTTATTAGCAGAAGGCTGACCCCCAGAGAGAAAAATTGGTCAGCTATGGAGAGGGAGGCCTTTGCTGTGGTTTGGGCCCTGAAGAAGCTGAGGCCATACTTGTTTGGCACTCACTTCACAGTTCAGACCGACCACAAGCCCCTCCTATGGCTAAGTCAGATGAAGGGTGAAAACCCCAAACTACTTAGGTGGTCCATTTCCCTACAGGGGATGGATTTTACAGTGGAGCACAGACCTGGTACTGATCATGGCAATGCTGATGGGCTCTCCAGGTATTTCCACTTAGAGCAAGAAGACTCACCTGGTCATGGTTAGTTTATTGTCCCAAAGTTTGGGGGGGAGGTCATGTAGGAGAGTAGGGTCTGCAATCCTATGATCACCCAGATTTTTGCTTTTTGCTTCACTGGTTTACGACTTTCCCTGGCTGTGGGCCTGCTAATCAGACCCACAGCCTAGCTGTTCTCTCTATTCCAAATTGTACCCAGGTACTGAATTGGCACTGGGCCCTCTCTGAGTCCCCGTACCCAGGGCTGAGGTGCACCCAGAAGTCTCCCAGGGGCTGCAGCATGTATTATGCCACCCCTGGGCTGACTAACTAAACAGACACAACTGGCTGCTTGACAGCTGGGGCAAAGTGGTGTACTCACCCTCTGCTTTAGATATAGTATTCCTATATCTAAACCTAAAATGGACACATATATTCCTATCAGTCACTCCTATGGCAGGCCTTAACAATCCTGAAGGCAGAGTGCTTGGAATAATGTGAAATGGTGCTCTGGCATGAGCTGAGCCCGTTTGCAGCTTGCGGAACCAAGTCCTAATAGCTGTTCCATGATAACGCATACCATATACTCTTAAGTGCATTATAATCCTCGCGGATATATGCCAACTCTGGTATCGCTTTATCAAAACATGTCGAGTAAGGTGTCATACGAATTGGAATACTAACCCCTCGCCAATTCTGGCGACGGGGTTAGCATTCCACCCTTCTAGAGGGACACAACATGTTGGTAACCTGTAACCCCGGTTAAAGTCAGACATAGCCTCAGCTCCACAAGATGGATGCTGCCACCGAGACACAAGTCTGCCCTCCTGTTGCTGGGAGTCCTCCCAGCGCAGGAGGCAAGGACAAAGGCTTTCCTGTCAGGGGCGGTGCCAGCAACGTCCCAGACAGGATTTTGTGTATCCTAGGAAGGCAGGGCTTTAGAGGAAGGTGACTGCAAGTGGCACCCCGGTGCTCACTATGCATAGGCCGGCTTGAACCAGTTCCAGGGGCACACCAGACCCTGAGCTGGGGAAAAGCCCGCCAAAGGAGAGGGGTGTAACCACCCCCCTCCTAGTCCCACCCATAGGGCAGGACTTAGTCGCGTGCCAGCCCCCTTTTTCAGGATAAAGGTAGGAACTGGCCCCCTTCCAAATTAGATCAATCTTTGAATCCTGAACCGACTTTCTACGAGAGGAACTCAAGACTCTTCCTAAGATTTCTCCCTTGTGACTAAGGAGTAGTCACCCTGCAGCAGCAGGCACCAACCAAGCATCACGGTCTGCTGTAAGTCTCTCCTCCGGATCAAGACTGCCCAGCACGACGAGAACCGGCTTCCCTGGCACCTCTGACCTCAACCTGCATCATCAGCCCAGCTGTGATCCGTGGGTGTGACGAGACCTCGAGGGACCGGCCATCTTTAAAGACTGCACGACGCTTGTCCAGCACGACCACCGAGTGACCCTCGACCGAGTGCTTTGGGGTAAGAGAAGCCCCGACCCTGAGCAGCTCCAGCCCCGAAGTTCAGCCCCCCTGCATCCACGAGATCTGCATGGGGCCCTTCTGCTCTTTGCTGCTCACCGCGTTGTCCAGGTCACTTGCCCGTTGGCTAGGGGTCCTCTTACGACGCTTCATGACGACAAACACCGCTGGTCTGGTTGCTCCAGACTAGCCCTTGCTCCCCTCCAAAAGAGGAGCACCCTGGACCCTCCTGGTCCACTCCAGACTCCATTTTAAGTCCACCGCGTGGGCTTGCATTTGCCAAGACTTGTTGCCCCAATCCTGGGTCCAGCGACGTGGACAGCAGATACCTTTGTGGGACAGCTCGCACCTCCATCCTGGTCGCCGACAACGCCTCCTGGTCCGGGAGACTGCAGAGCCCAGCAGCGCCCACTCACCTGGTCGAGGTGACTTCGTCCGGTGCCATCCTGGTGCCCACCTAAATCACTGGCTAGTGATTCAGAACTTGGTCCCCTCTGCTTTTAGGTCCTTCTTCTTCCCTGATCCAGGCTTGGATCACCACGAACTTCTTCACTGGCCGCCTGCCAGCAACTTCTTTCTTCAGGCTCCTGGTTCTTCAACGAGGGTTTCCGACGCAACTTGAACCCTATGCTGCCGCAGCCCCTGGGCTAGGTAAACCGAGTACTCCGGTGCTCCAGCATAGTCCAACACCCTAAGTGTTCGGATCCACTCTTGTTTTTGACCCACCTAGTCGGGTTCGCCCGAGAACAGTAACTTTGTGATTGCTAGTATCCATAGACTTGTTCCCGCATTACGCGTGAGAGTTCCCACTCTGCACACGGCGTCCCTAGGCCTCCTGCTTCTAATCCAAGGGTTCAGCATCTTAGGCCTAGCGTTTCTACAGTCTAGAAAAGTATTTCTTACCTGCTAGTAACTTTGCATTCCACTTCTTGTGTATATGGTTTTTCGTGCCCCTCGGGCATTTGTGTAAATTGTGCGACTTCAAGTATTTTCGTAAGAGTTTTGTTGTGTGCTTAGCTCCCTGTCCCATAAAGAGCCAGGGTAGTCTTGTTATAAATAAATATACTTTATTTTTGATAACAACTTGTGTGGTGTCCTTTCACTTGGTGTTCAAGGGGTAATGTGATGGTAAAACAGCTGGCTTAACACGCCCTCTAGAGTTTAGCCTTAGACTGCTCGTATCCATGCTACTAGGATAGCTGGTCTATAAGGTTGACTTACAACCAATCATCAATAAGGGTTGTTTGGACTGATACATAGTGATCACTAGAATAGTGAGCACTGCATATCAGGCCAACTTCTCACACTCCCTTCCTGAACAAACATCGCCTGCGACGCAGGCACCAATACATGATCAATCCTGGAGAAAGAGTGGTGTGCCGCAGACACATGTGTGTACTCCGAGTCACCGGGGTGCCGTAGTCTCCACCCGTCAACCATACCAGTTGCGGGGACAAAATCCGCCAACCACCTACGAGAGGGCAACAACACACGGGAGGGGTACCTGTCCAGCTCACCATCCATCACAGCATTAAAGTCTCCTCCTAACACCATGATACCTACGGGCAATGACAAAAACACCCTACTCAGATCGCGAAAGGTGTCTACTTGCAACGTGGGAGGAACATAGATAGAAAGGAATGTAACAGTCCTACCCTCCCAGAGCCCCGAGATGCCGACTTAGCGGCCCCGGTTATCAGACCAAGTCGCCTGTATAGTAAATGGAAAGGAGTTCTTCACTAGTATCCCTACCCCTCTAGAACCCGAGGTGAACCCTGCATGAACCACCAATTTATACCCTCCCCCGGTGTAGCGCCATACATCGCTTACCCATAAGGTGGGTCTCCTGTAACAAAACCACATCTGGCGATCGTCGTCTAGTTAGCTGCCCCACCATAGCACGCTTGATCTTATCTCCCAAGCCATTCACATTCCAACTGAGGACGGATATACCCAAGCCCAATCTAACGGAAGCCATACTCATCCCCCGAGAATTCTGATGCATTCCATGACACCCATAGCAGACACAGGTCATAAACAAAACACAAACCAACAATAAAAAAAACCCTAAACCCAACTCTCCAACCCCCCTCTCTGCACCCCTGCATGCAACATATGTACATCCCCAACTAGCAGTGCGCCTGTCTCCCCAAGACTAACTACAAACATCTGACGTAGAAAACAGAGGAGGACCTTACAACAGGCCACCAGCCTCCACTATCCCCAACGCGATAGCGAACCCCCATCAAAAATGTTCAATTAGAGTCCAAAAAGGACAAAAATATCGATGGGGGAAAATAACGCCCCAGTCAAACCAGCACCGCCACCACCATCATCAAGTCGGCACAAACAGGATAAAAGTCACTGTTCCTCATTCTCCGCCCGGGTGTCTCCCTCCGTACCTGGCACCTGGACACGGTCCCGCCAGTCCACTGCTGCCTCAGGATTGTCAAAAAACCAAGTTTTTCCATCGTGCTCGATCCAAAGGGGAGCCGGGAACAGCATGGAGTGCTTAATTTCCGAGGCCCGCAGCCTCCGTTTAAGTGCCATGAAACCCTGCCGCTGTTTCTGGACTGTCTGGGTGAAATCCGAGAAAAAGAGCAATGAAGCGTTCTCAAATGCCAGCGGTCCGGAGGATCTTGCCGTCTGTAGGATAGCGTCCCGATCTCGAAAGTTCAATATCCGTGCGATAATGGGACAAGGGAGCACCCCAGGCTTCGGGCGTCCGCCGGGAACTCTGTGGGCTCTTTCCACCGTGAAAAAGTTGCTAAGGCCCTTGGGTTTTAGATGGTTAACGATGAGATCCTCCACAAAGAGATCCGGGGCCTGTCCCTCCGACTTCTCCGGTACTCCTGGGATGCGAACATTATTGCGCCTCGCTCGTCCCTCATACTCATCCAGCTTTCGGTCGCATTGAGACCGAGACGCTTTTAGGTCTCTCACTTCCCGCTGACGTTCCGACACATCGTCTGTGAGGCTCGACGTTTTGATCTCAGCATCTTGACCTTCTCCGTGGTTTTGGTTAAGTCCGCTCTGATAAGGCCCACCTCGATAGGCACTGTGTCCAATTTGGAGTCCATCCTGCCCAGGGAAGACTGGACCCCGGTGATGGCTGCCATTAGATCATTCATCGTCGGGTCCTCTCCGGAGGGATCACTCTCCTGGCCGTCCGTCTGAGCGCGCTTCTCATCCACCGGGGAGCCCTTCGAAAAACTGTACTTTTCCAGTCTGTTGGACTGAACCAGTCTGGTATCCTTGATGTTTTCGGCTGTGGCTTTTTGGGGTCCCCTCTCGCCGCCCTTCTCAACCCCTATCCGGACACCACCTCCGCTGATCGAACAAGGCCGAGCCAATGTGTCGCCAACGTCAATCAAAGCCTGTCGATCGCGGGGTGTTCCGTCCCGGCAGGAGAGTAGAGTAAGAGCAAGTATTAGAGGGGGACCCGGAGGCACCTCAGATGCGACACAACTTCCGTGGACCGGGCACCGACCGAGCACTTCCGGTCCCACTCTCCGATGTTGTCGAACTCCAGAGCGGGCAGTGCCACACGCAGGGTCCCGGTGTCGTTTCTAGAAAGCTGCAAAGTTACAGACAACGGTATTATATCATCGGAGTGCCCAAATCAATCAGAATTTCACCTGGTGGTTCAGTTGCTGGTCCCCATCCGATGGTAGGGATGGGGCTCAGGAGAATGTGCCGGATGGCATGTCAGGATGTGGCGGCCGGCGGAGCCGATGCTGAAGCGGCCATCTTGGTCGCTGGCGCGGCTCCTCCCCCTGCCCCTATTTTTCACTTTTTATTATTTTACAAAATGAAATGCTGTATACTTGGTACACAATGTAAACCCATTCAAAGGTAAAGCTCAGTTGTTGGCTCTGGGTTCCTCTGGTTCTTAGAGAACCTAGAAGCCCTATAAATCTCCACAACCATAAGGGGCCAGTGGACATAACGGTATATTGCTTTCACAAATGGCTGTTTTTTGTCATCTCAATTTCAATATTATTTAATTTCAACTGTTACTTTTTATAGGAAAACTTGAAAGATCTACACATATGACCCCTTGCTGAAACCAAAATTCTGTCTACTTTTCAGAAATGTTCAGCTTTCTGGGATCCACCATTGATTTCACACCCATTTCTACCACTAACCGAAAGGAGGTTGAACACACAAAGATTTTGAAAAATGTGATATGTACTGGTAAAATGCTAAAACTGTGTTGAAAATGTGATTTTCTGATTCAAGTCTGCCTGTTCCTGAATGCAGGGAAGAGGGTGATTTTACCACCAGAAACCCCTTAATCACACCATCTGCAGGAAAAAAAACAGACGCTTTATTCTGTAGTACTTTTGTTCCAGAAACCCCATAATTTAACTGTATTTATGACTAATTTCTCAGTCCCCTCCATGGGAATTGGCACACCCTGGGTAACTTAAGAATCCTCAAGATGTTGGTAAGATAGGATGCAAATTTGGCATGGATACCTTATGTGGACAAAAGGTTATGGGGGCCTAAGCGCGAACTATCCCAAATAGCCCAAAAAAAGGCTTAGCACAGAGGGAAATGCCTAGCAGCAAATAGGTTAATAGAACGAAAGGCATCACCATTGTTTATAAGGCAACATGTTATTTTTTGCTACTGAAATTAATTAAATAAACCACCCTGCAGAGTTGTATTATTGTCATAACCACTAGGATTATCCATCAATGGAGGACCAAATTATGTGGAAGGGTTATTTAATGTATGAGGCACACAAAAAAGTTATTGTTCATTATATGGCACATTCTCTGGAAGTATTAATTTGATCCATTTGAGTTAGAAACACCATTTCTACTGAAATCTGCATGTTAATCAGCACATTTTGAGGCAAGGGTGGTAATCCAAAAATTATGTGGTAAGCACTGCAGCCACAGAATCACACAATTCCACTGACTGTTATCACTGTCCAATGTTATATTAATAATCCATTAATTAAATGTATAACAAAAAAAAAATTTTTATTCCAAACAGTGCTCCCTGCATCTTGAAGAGAACAATTGCAACAGTCTTTCCCTTCTACAGACAGAATGTGTAATAATGCAAAGAGTGTGTTTTTCTAAAATCTTACATTCTTAATTAAATAATGTATAAAGTATAGTCCCCTATTTAACTTACTATTTTCAATAAACATTTCCGTGTTTGAAAAACACCCTTTTCGGGCTAACTACTCCCTTAAAATAGGTAATATGAAAAAAAACATAACAGCTAAGGTGTAATAAGTTCTGGTGTTACCATCTTGGTGATCTGCTGACATTTACAAACCACTGGGCCTTTGTCCACATGGTTTAGAAGTGAGTTATAGGAAGGGCTGGCTAGGCATGAATTCAGAGATAGAATAATAGTATTACATATGTGTAATTATGCTAGTGAGGCCCAGATCTGAATGCATAGGTTCCTCCATTGGTGCCTTTACAATTCTTGGTCTGTGTTCATGGATGCCTGAGAGTGGATTATCTGTTTTTGTAACTGTACATCTACTCCCATCCATTTGCCCAAACCCCCTGAGTATCCCTGAATATCTGTCAATCAATGTGTATCTCTACGTGTTTTACCCGTGCATGTTGTGTATACATTGATGCCTGTGTATGTGTTCCCTGTGTATGCTTCCATGCCTGTTAGTCTGTGGACTGGTACGTTGATACCAGTATATGCCTTTCAGTCTGTGCGCCTGCATGTCAGAATGCTTGTTTGCACAACTGCCTGCATTTGTGTTGCCTTTGTTTGATTTGCTTGTATTAATGGGTGCCTGTATGCGTGTTGGCTCTATATGTATAGGGCATACTTGTGTATGTGTAGCATGTATGTATGTGGTTTGTGTGATGTGCACTCAGCCAGAATGTTTGCATCTAATGTCTGTTGATCTGTGTGTATGAGCACTGGTATGTTCAGTCTGCAATCAAAACTGCAGGCGTCGTTATAACCTCTATGCTTAGCGCCTTCTGCCGGAGGGTCTTTATGCCCGTCTGCTGGTTTGAGTGCGCATGGAAGTTTGCAGCTGTGTTACCTCTTTCTGTATCTGTGTGCAGTCATGTCACGCGCCTTTGTAGACATGCCCCATACAAATGTTAACCCTGCAGGCTCCGTAAATAGTCGTTTAATCTGACTTTACGTCCTCGGCTCCTGTGGCTTGGCACCCTCTACGTTTGGAGCAGCCTTCTCCTGACTGCAGCTAGAAGCACTTCTCTGGCAATCAGAAACCATAATAGGTTTAACACAGCTCTATAGACATGCACCAGATTACGCAAAAACAGGTTTATTACACCATCAAAATATAAGAGAATGGAAGCGACAGGTGGCGACAAGGGGCAAGCTAACTTAATAAAGCGCTTCCTAAGGAGACGTATTTATTGTATCAAATAAAGCATAACGATGCTTTATATGAAACAATAAATACTTCTCCTTGTGAAGTGCAACACATTTTAATATGATAGCATTTTCTATTTTCATGCATGATTAACAGTGACACACGAGCACCCGCTAAACTTCCTGTTGCATGGTATAATTGGCACTTGACCTCTCTGTAACTCTACAAGGAGTCTCTTACAATGGTTTACTATAAACGAAAACCTTCACACGCAGTCCGCTTTTAATTCTTGCACTAGGACGCAAGGACACGTTCAAAGTATGATTCAGGATCGTACATCGATTCATTTTACTTTGTATTGTGCCTTGTCATACACAATTTACCATCAAACTGCTCGGATCAACAATAAATATACAATCAAAGCTAAATGTAGCGCCTCATTTCCAATTACGTTTTATAGTAAAGGAATATTACAAGTTAGAGTTGCGTGTGCCTGGGTGTTAAAGCGCACTCTTGATGTTTCAGCAAAACGTCTGTCGCTTTCCTGCCAATAAGCCTTTGGTTTACTGCTGACATCTATGTGGGATCTGCCGTTTATGAGTTGAAATCTCATCATGACTGAAGTAGTGTCTCATTCTTCAGAGGCCGTTAAATGGGGCGATAGCAACTCTAGTCATATGCAGCCCTTAGAAACAGCAAAACTATAATATTAGCCAAAAGAAAGATATCGTTTTATCGGTGCAGTCATCTAGTGATAAACCAAATACGCGTCAAAAGATAGAATTATACTGCACGATCTTGCTACGTCATAGTGCGGTAGATAGAAAACATCCCCAGCTGCCCGATGATAGTAGGGTGTGGCAGCACCATGGGTAAAGTTAAGGCATAGAGCTTCTGCGGTGGGACATCTTTCGGGAAGGCATCTTTGGTAACGTGGAAGCGTGCAGCGCAGCGCCCGGGCTGCAGTCCCAGGAGCCGGAGTGGCGGCTGGCCGTCTCCCAGTCTGGGTCCATCTCTGGTGGGCCGGTGCATTCCTGCCTGAGCGTCTGGATACCCGCGTGAAGCTGCATCAGCTGCTTGATCAACATCTGGTCCAGATGCCGCATCTCCATCTGTTCACAGACAAACACAGGAGTATTACAGGATGTCGTTATGGGTCCGCTGCAACAATAGAGTCTGAGGCAGGGGCCGAAGTGTCAGCCTTTGGCAACCCACTATTTATTCTGGCTGCAAGCCATCTGTTAGGACATAAACACGGGGACTTCACACCAGACCTGAACAAGCATTGGCATAGCCAATAGGTCTCACCTTTGGGACCTTATAAGTGTTTAGTTATCCGGCACAATATCCTTGGTGCAATAACATCAACTGTTGCATGGTTAAACACTTATAAGGTCCCAAAAGCGAGACCTATTGGCTATGCCAATGCTTGTCATTCTGTATACTGGCTGATTGTCACACACAGACTGACAATGGGCCAGTTTGGGCTTTTACAGCATGTGGTGGCCTTCTCCTGCCATGGTCTAGGGCGCATCCTTCTGTTAAGGTTAGATGGAAGAAATGTACAAAACAAATGTACAAAAACGCCCATGCTGATATGTGCCAGTTCATGAAATGAAGCCGGGGAAAGAGGTTAATAAGAAGAGGTTATAGTTCTTACACAGTCTCACCATTTCAGAGCTGAAGCATTTTAAATATTATATACAACGAAGCCATAGTTCCTGCTTTTTATTTATTTTATGTAACTAACATCCACTGACAAAGCCAATAGTCATGGCTTGTTGTAGGTCTAATGTTACTGGATACAATGATAGAAACAGCGGCGGCACATTGTGCTCAGCACATATTTTTAGCTTAGGTGTTTTAAGCCACACCCTTAATTACATCAGACACGCCCCTCGAAGAGACCCCCAGTTTTTTCATCCCACTTAAAGACCTGAAAACAACACCATGTCACAGTCTCCTCATGTCCTGGCACTTTGAATCATGCATGACTTCCAAGTTTTCAGATTGCCTATGTGCAGGGGCATAGTGAACCCTCCCCCACCCCACCCCACTCCACCCCTTGCTTTAGGAACTACACCATGGGTGAAGTTCTTTATGGGCCTCTTCTGTCTGCAACTCAGTAGACAAAGGCTCAGCTCATAATGTAACAAGGTGGGTGAGTGAATATGTGAAGGAATGGGAAAATGACTGGGTGGATTAGTGAAAGGATGAGTGAAAGGGTGAATGGATGGATGATGAGGGAAAGGATGGATGGATGCGTGAGTGGAAGGATGGATGAGGGTAAAGAGATGGATGTATGGGTGGTGGGGTAGACGGATGGGTGAAAGGGTGGATGGATGAGTAAAAGGGTGGATAGATGGATGAGTGAAAGGGTGGATGATAGGCTAGTGAATGGGTGGATGGATGAGAGCAATGATGGATGGACTGATGAATAGATAAGTGAAAGGGTGAATGAATGGATGAAAGAGTGAAAGGGTGGATGTAAGGATGGATGAGTGAGTGAAAGGGAGGGTAGATGGACAAAAGGATGGCTAGATGAGTGAAAGGGTGGATGGATGAGTGAAAGGAAGGATGAGCGATAGGGTCAATGGATGGATTCATGAGTGGATGAGTAAATGGAGGAGTGGGCGGATGGGTGAAGGGTGGATAAAAGGATGGGTGGCTAAGTGAAAGGGAAATGGAGAGAGAAAGAGAGGATGTATGGATGATGAGTGAAAGCATGGATACATGATTGTCAGAATGGATGGGCGAATGGATGCCTGGATGAGTGAAAAGAAGAATGTAAAGATGGATGTGTGAAAGAATGCCTACATGAGTGAAAGGGAGGATGGAGAGCTGGAAAAAAGGATGGATGGATGAGGGAACGTTGAATGGGTGGACGGATGAGTGACTGGGTGGATGGATGAGTAAGTGAAAGGATGGCTGGATGGGTGAAAAGGTAAATGGTTGGATGAGTGGATGGATGATTGAGGGAAAGGGAGGATAGATGGACAAAAGGATGGAGAGATGAGTGAAAGGGTGAATGGATGAGAGAAAGGATGGATGAGTGATAGGGTCAAAGGATGGATGAGTGATAGGGTCAATGGATGGATTCATGAGTGGATGAGTAAATGGATGAGTGGGTGGATGGGTGAAGGGTGGATACAAGGATGGGTGGCTAAGTGAAAGGGGAAAGGAGAGAGAAAGGGCGGATGAATGGATAGATGAGTGAAAGCATGGATGAATGATTGCCTGAATGGATGGGCGAATGGGTGCCTCGATGAGTGAAAAGAAGAATGTAAAGATGGATAAGTGAAAGAATGCATACATGAGTGGAAGGGAGGGTGGAGTGCTGGAAGAAATGATGGATGAGTGGAAAGTAGAAAGGGTGGACGGATAAGTGACTGGGTGGATGGATAAGTGAAAGGACGGCTGTATGGGTGAAAGGGTAAATGGTTGGATGGATGAGTGAATGAATGGGTGGAAGAGTGGATATATGAGTGAAAGGATGGCTGTATGGGTGAAAGGGTAAATGGTTAGATGGATGAGTGAATGAATGAATGGGTGGAAGAGTGAATGGATGAGTGAAAGGATTGATATGGTGAAAGGGTGGATGGATGATGGATGGATGAATGAAAGGGTGGATGGAGGGATGAATGATTAAAATGATGGAGGTAGGGATAGATGATGGATAGGTTTGCAAATGGTTGAAAGGGTTTGGATATGGATGGGCACACAGATGCAAGGACAGAATGAATGGTGAAACAAATACCAAGCCAGGGACCGTTTCTTCTGTTTTTGCAGCAAGTTTAGTAAAAATTGCAGACATTGTGGGAATTCGAGGATTTTGAGGCAAAAGTGCGATTTGTATAATCTCGAAAAGCTGGGGAGTCTCAGTTTGTCCAATATGAGTCTGGGGTTGCTTGTGTTCCTGTCAGAAAGGATCTGGCTTGGCAATTTGCACTAGACTGTTCCTATTGGAGAAGAGCCAAGGTTGATTTGCATATGGCTGGTTCCAGTGTGTGGTAGCATGGTGTGCAAAATAATGGACTGGATATTGGCCCAGTGTCTGTAAATTATTCAACCAAACCACATGTCACTTTTAAGTTTTCCAGATGAGAAAAGTAACCACATTTACACCTGCATTGAGAAGCAAAAATGATTAGTCGAAACAAAGCGGAGGATGAAGACTTCACATGAAGGAAAATAGCCACAACTATTTTCCAAGTTTTGTAACCTAACCAATTATTCATTGGGCCCCCCTCATCCTTCAGTGTGTCAGTGCAATTCACTCCCGTAATTTGTTAATGTCTCATCCTGCTACAAATGGTATTGTCTGCAGTATTATTGTCTCATTCTGCTACAATCACTATCTATCATCTACCGTAGATCATTTATTAATGTTGTATCCTGCAACAATTGCTATATGTTATAAATACCCAATAAAAATGGTTTAACAATCAAAAGGCTCACCGTCCCATCTTTGGTCACTCAAAATTCAACACCAAAGGTAAATCCTGGTCATAGAGAAGCGCATGGGAAACCTGGTGGTATAACTAGTAAGTCTGGTCTTCAAACACCTTATGAGAAATCCACCATACATCAAACCAAATGTAAGCTATGATACCAAATCAGAGGAGTATGTGTAGAAAAGGAGTGCCCTAAAATCCTTTGCGAGCACCCACCACAATTTGAGCTGCATAGTTCTATAGCACCTGAAGGACCAATAGAGGCCCTCATCAAGACCATGGTACACCCCAAAATTGTACTCCATCCACAAGCCAATAATGACAGTGCCAGCAGAATGTCATCCCGCAAAAGTGAGGCCCAACAAAATTATGCTAACAGCTACAGAAGAAATAGTTTGAGGAGATGTCACAGACCTAAGATGTCAATTTTAGAAAAGTGTCAGTTTTAAAGTCCAGGTTCTTCACTGAATTTACAAGCTTATGACAGATGCTCCATATTTTTGGACCAGAATTCTAGCCCAAGAGGTCTGCACAAGTGCCAACGTTCACTCAGTCAATAGCTGTCCATGCAAATCCACCCTTCTCCATATATTGTCTAAAGAGAGATCCTGTGAAACACATTTAAGAGGTCACAAATCAAAAGAAAAATTATAAGCCTAATCAGAGAACAAGCAAACCAGCTATGAGACAATTGTGAATCTAATCCAATTAGAGATTAAAAGGGCAGTCTTGACTGATCTCTAGCATGAACATTTGTATTTTACTGCATGCCTATAATATTGAAGGACAAGAAGCTGTAATTTCTTGGTACTGACGGCTGGATGGGAGAGGAGTGGGCATTCGTTGGGAGAGTGGTTTTGTTATGTATGCTATTGTTACCAGTTCTTATTATCGCAAGGCAAGCCACATTTGGCTTTCACTATGAGGTATGAGATTTGTTGTCGTTACTCCTCAACGAGATGTGCTTGAGGCACCTTTATGTAATGCTCTGGTGTGAAGCAATCCTGAGTCTATGATACCCACATAGCAACTGAATAATTGTAATTTGTGTGCAATATGACAAATCCAATAAAGCACCAGTGGAAGAAAAACAGGGCAGCCAAACCAATTAGATAAAATCCAAGAAAGTTGGTGGTGGCGAGGTATTTTTTAAAGAACAAGGAGGATGGTTTTTGCTCAGAATAGTATTTCTAATTTAAATTTCGAAAGGATTCTTATTCTATGTACCTTTAAAATAATTTACATTTGTTATAGAAACTGAGTATATCTCAAAGAAAATGTGATCTCAAATGCTCCACCCCACAAACACATAATCTGCTTGATGCTCAGCTTGCAAACCTTCCTTAGCCATTGTTTACATTTTAGAACTGCAACTTCAAGCGAGTGGCCTTAAGAGGCCACATTATCATGGCTGGCGGTCCCTTTCAGTATAATGGTTCATTACAGAAGCCCCTGCCCATGCAAATGGGCTTCAGATTGCTTTACGAAATGTCCAATCTGGAGTTCTTGAAGTCAATTATTCCAGAACTTTTATTGTTTATCAGTCGTTTTGGGTGAATCACGATAATGGCACTTTTCACATTAAAAAAATACATTTTATTTTAGCATTGTTGAAAGCAATTTTTGTCGGTTTCTGGAAATGTTAAAGAATCTAATAATGTTTCTGCGCTCGTGCATATAATTTGGAGAGTAGGTTAGATAAGTTACGTTCTCTGCAGAACAAGTAGATTTTTGTTGCATTTTGGCCCTTTGACAAGTAGAATATTTAAAACATCCCACGCCCCTGATGTGGTCTGTGCACAAGTACAAACATGTCTATGAGATACATACATCAAACACGTAGAAGGTGATGAAAAGAATGCTTGCAATTTGTCTAACTGCTGGCAATCACTCTAGCATTTCAAACCCCCGTGCCACCCCAATTTGGGCCCAACCTTATGCAACTCAGTCTTGACTCTGCTCCAGTAGTAACAGTTCAGCCCAAACTGCCAGGCCAGGTCTTCCCTGAAGCAAAACACAAGCAACCCAAAACCAATTTTTTCCTGATAGGGGCTCGTCAGTTGGATAGGGGCTCGTCAGTCGGGTGATACTTGGTTCAAATTGCACCGTGAGCTTGGAAACCATATCTGGACATACCCTTGACACTTAGGGCAGTTCATCAAAAACAAAGAAAAGGTAATGCAAGGAAAGCTTGCAGTTTGTCTAACCACTAGTTTTGTGTGTTATTAAAGAGGCTAAGAAATAACTAAAACATTTATCTAGGCCAAATCGGAGAAAAAAAAATCAATTTAAATTGTACTACATCAAATGTGTATGTGCCTCCCCACCCCTTATAATGCCACGGAAGAAAAAAACAAAGTACATATTTACTCTGAGCAGACAACTACATACATCAACTAAAGGCCCAGGTGCCTGGGGCCAGAGCTCAAGGCATGGAAGCTGCAAGCACACGTGAATTGCAGAATTGTGGAGAAGTGTGGCTCACTGGTTAGAAGCGGCAGACCCTGAAGCAGAGGTCGGCCCGGGACCAGGGTTCAATTCCTGATGCGGCATGGTCTTGGGTCAATGTCCGCGGACTCGATAATTCTCGCTTAGGTGCCTAGGCTAACCATGGGTCCCACTCTGCAACTCTGGGCAATAGCTTGCTTAATCTCCACAACGGCCCCAGCAACGCCGGGGATGCCTGGCTTCACCTTGGGGTGCCCTCTCACAGGGAAAGCCAGGACGGGTTCCCCAGCGGTATACAGCGCCAGGACGCCACATAACGAGGTAACAGTGCGCTTTACAAGTATACATACATTACATTACATTACATTACAGACACTAAACAAACACTAGGGAGCCTCCAGGCCCAACTGAGTAATGCTAATCCAGACCAGCGCACACAACTTTCAAATCTATTACCATCACTCTACCCCAACGTTAAAATCAACTAAACACACAAGAAATCAGGAGTACAAACTTAACAGAACTACTGCACAAAGAAAAAAAAACAAAAACAAATTTACTATTAACCTCTAATCTTGGGTTCCGGAGTAGAGTGCTACTCGCCACAAACAGCTTCAACACCTCATCAGGGGTAGTAAACTATAGATAAATACAATTTCAGCTTAACTTGTGCTGTGCAGAGGATCTGCAGGCATACCCATCTGTATGTTGGTTAACCTTCTGCCCGGGTAACTGTATGCATAAATCTACAATGCGTGCAAGCAGTGTCCAAATGCTTTATCTGTTTGGCATGGGCAATGCTTGTTATATACGGTTCTTACTTCGCAGCTCCATAGAGGAGGACAAAATTGGTGGGGGCAGCATACTGCTCTAAACCCAGCACCACAAAACAATTTGGCGTCTTTGCTGCAAATGGATATCTTCATGCACACTCTGAAGCCCCTTTGTGGCAAATGGGCATTTAGGTGGCAGGGAACGTGTTTAATTAATAATGCAACCTGCACACCTATGCCACATTCAGTGGTGTCACAGTCACCCATCTTCCTCAATCAATCAATCAATCAATCAATCAATCAATCAGTCATTTGTTAAGCGCACTACATACTCGCGAGGGTCTCAAGGAGCTGGGGGGAGGTGGGGGCCGCTACTGATCTAACAGCCAGGTCTTTAGTATCCTCCTGAAGGTCAGCAGGTCTTGGGTCTGTCGTAGGCTCAGTGCGAGGGTGTTCCATGTCTTGGGGGCGAGGAACCTGGTGATGCTCCAAGCCAGAAACCTCCTCTGAACCCAGATCTCACACTACCTCTAACAGTCCCTTACCTGGCAGCTTTAATGCCCTGGAAAGCACCGTAGCCATCGCTGATTTTTGACGAGACGCTCAGGCTGCTGGGAATTGCAGTTTTTTTGAGGGGCAAATAGGGGCACAACGCCTCATTTGCTGCAAACTGGGAGATGCAGCAGCTTTTCACCCCCATGATCCACTGACAACTGTGGCCCATGCAGGCGCTTAAGGAACAAGCACAACTAGCATGTGGACAGCCTGACGGCTTTAGCAGCGCACAGCGATGCTCTCGCCATGCGAGGTATGCGCATGTGGACAGCCCGACGGCGTTAGCAGGGCAAAGCGCTGCTCTCGGCATGCGAGGACTTTTTACATGTGCACGTGTACAGAGGGACAAAGATGGCGTTGGGCTTTCCACATACGCGTACATTTGCAGCTGCATGTGGACTGCCCGATGCCATCTTTGTCCCTCTGTACGCGTGCACATGGTGAATTGATTACAAAAAGCCCTTGCATGGAGAGGGCAGCGCTGTGCGCTGCTATCGCCTGGTGAGACCTAAAAATATAGCCACTGCATTCTACCCCCACTGAAAGTATGATAGAACAATTACATTAGCCAAAAGTAAAACCAGGTTTATGATGAGAGAAGGATGTGCTGGAAGCAGCTCTTACCAACATCTAAAACACAATTTAGAAAAGTGATTCTATAAAGCTACTATTGGGAAGAATAAACTATGCTTACACTTTGATGCACAATACTGTTACAAGGCATGGAGCGTTACTTCCAAACTTTGGGGCAGATTTTTGAGGCCCTTGCGCCACGTTTACGCCGCTGTTGCGTCACGCAAGGCGGCGTAAACGTGGCGCATCCCTACGACCGATTTACAACGTGACGCATCTAGGCAGATGCGTCACGTTGTAAAGCCCTGCGCCGCTTGTGGGCGTTCTGGCGCAGGGTGGGCGTTCCGGGGCAGGTGCGCCTCGCAAAAGTGGCTGAGTGAAATCTATAAGATTTCACTCAGTCACTTTCAGGCCAATGCTGCGTCAAAACCCTGCGCCTGCTTGAAGCAGGCGTAGGTCTTGACGCAGCATTGCAAAGATGGGGCACCCCCGAGCCTTGCTGGAGCTCCAGCAATGCGCCACCTTAACGGCACAGATGCGTCACGCATCTGTGCCGTTTTTGCCCAATGGTGCGCCGCATTGTAAATGCGGCGCACCATGGGTTGCGGAGCAGCGGCGCAAGATAACTGCCGCATCCCTGGGGAAGCGCCAGTTATCATAAATCTGCCCCCTTGTGAGTAGATGCTTCAAAACGTGTTTCCCATCTGCAATGTGACTCTCAGTTATATAAATGCATCGTTGGAAATGAATTACCTGATCTACGGTGCAAATATGATTGTCATCATTAAAAAATATCCTTTTTTTAAAAGTGAAATATCATTCTTTAGTGTTTAGAACAATTAAAGAAACACGCTTTCTCAAATCTCCATCAACTTGTTCTTTCCTGGTTGTCTCTTATGGTCTTTGCCCCTCGGGCCCACTTTGTGCACGTTTTATCTGGAGAGTTTGTCATGTCAGCGATGCATGGCCTGTGCATCCCTGAATCTTATCTTGGACCCGCGCTGATCCTGGGACCTGCTCCGGGCTGGCAGAGGAACAGATGTTTGCAAAACGCCCTAATGTGAAGTCACTGAACGCCTCTGCTTGGGGTCTGCATTCTGCCTCATGCCATTATCAGTGTCCTTGTCGCATATTCCTGGCTCGAGGCAGCATGAGACCAATGCGCCTCCTCTCCTGCCGGTACATTTGTGCTGGTGCATGAAACTTGCCAGTTCTGCTGAGAGATGCATGAAAGGGACACGTCGCTTTAATTAACACGAATTTGTTGTGTCTGTCCAACAAAAGTTTGGACTTGTTTGCAAAATCACTCCTTCATGACCAACTGGGTTGCAAAGCTATCTTAGTTTTTAAAGACATCTTTCAGCTCCATATTACCATTGTCCCAGAAGTGAAGGGGACGATTAATGCAAGCGTTATCAAATCGTCGGTTCGCTTTGTACTTCGCCCACATGCAAACTAAAATAATTCCAGCCCATCCTTCATCCAGAGGTGGAATGTGGCCTGGAATACTCTCATCACCTTGTATTTTTGTTCGCTCCCTCATTCTGTGCAATGTTGTTACTGGTGCTACCTGTGTTCAAAGAGGGAAGAGAGAGCAAGGGACTGAAATGGCCAATCACTGCATGGCTTCATAATAAAGTCATACAGTGATTGGCCATGTTCCACATACCTGAGCCTTCCACAACACTGCCCTGCCTAACGTGCTACCAGAGCCTACTCTTGTCTCCAGTGCTGTTTATTTGACCAAAACAGCATGAGAGCAGCACCAGGATTCGCTCGGGAAGGCGAATCCAACACTCCTGAGGGGACCAACAGGCTGCAGCTGTGATTACCCGAGGCTCACTAATTGTAAAGGTAGGTAGATGCCTCTAGTGCTCATGCCGGGTTGGCCACAGAAAGGTAGCCGTCAGACCCGACATGTGCACTTTGAAGAGTGAGTCCCACCTGACATGCGTACTTTGAAGAGTGAGTCTCTTCGTGTGAGGATGTGTCTCACCCAGGTGGTGAGCATACCTGTTTGCTACAGCTCAGTACTGAAAATTATGGAACCATGTCCCAGCACGCCTGCCTTTATTAATCATGCAGCTGTAGAAACCAACAAACCAGTCCATGTCTAAAAATAAAACAGCAAAGAGTGGCCAAGAAAAAAAACGTTTTTAGATATTTAAATACGGGGGCCGAAGGGGACAACAAATATAGGGGGGCAACGCCCTGGAGCCCTACTAAACAAACCACCCCTGATCTGAGAGCTCAATCCCTCACCATCATTAGGAAAGGACTAAAACCCTGGTTATTCCAGAATTAGACGCTTGGTCGGGCCTACTGTGTTCTCAGTGCCAAGAGACCTCCGGGTATTCGTGCGCTTTATAAATCCCATTAACATTAACAATCAAATATGGAAATTAGCAACCTTCATATCCCAACCTGAAATGCTAATCATTTGACACTCTAGAATATTGAATACATCTGCTTACTCTGCTGGGGCCAGGAGGACTGCAAGCCCCATACCACTGCTGACCAAGAAGGCGGGCTGACACACATAGGACACACACCGGGAGCCCGCTGCGTGGGATATGCCTGGTTAAAGACCGGGCCAAGAGCGGGCCCGTCTGCACCTGTCCGCATCCGGGCGAGGCAGGGCTGGGTCCACTGTGGTTTAGTAATTACTTGTAGGTAGACATATTATAACTGTGTTTCTGTTTATGGAATGTCACACATGCATGATTCTTAATGACATGTTATGATTCTAGAATGTAAAGCTTTGCTTAGCCCTACTTGACTTGTCTCCTGTCCACTTCGGTCGTGGATCCTGCATTTGGCAATAAAGCTTTTGTCAATGTTTTGGAAATTCGTCTCCGTGTCAAAGGATTATTTTATGCCACCACACTACATATTTTGGGGACGATTGTGGCTTTTTATTTTAATCCTCGACAAAGAAGACAGGACCCACCAACCTTCGCTTCGTTGTTCCTGCCTTATTGTGATCTATTTGCTGTCGGACTTCCTGACATTTGGATCACTGGAAATACGGATTTGCTGTTGGCTATGCTACTCTTGTGAGTCATTTTCAAGTTTTATTAGGATTGTACGAACGTTGGGGGGTGCATCGGGGTCTTGTTTATCTTCAACAACTCCTCTAATTCCATCTTACTTGCCAACATCCTCTGCACTGTTTTCATATGAACTGTGTCTTCATTCCGTTGTTCCAGCATTGTTCATTGTTCTCAGTTCTCTACTGCTGACGCTGTTTCGAGTTGCCGTGTCATCTCGCCGAACGTCCCAATCAACATTGGATATTCAAGTTTTAACGTGATTAACGTCATTACGTGGAGCATGTTTCGGCGGACATCTTTAAGTTTTGGGATATCCCGTATGACATACTATTGTATGTACAACATCCTTTGCTTCATCATCTTGTCGTTGCATCGGATATTACATTTCTTTGCTTGTTTCCGTGACAGGCACACGTTGTTTACTTAATTACTGCTCAGTTATGAAATACTTATTAAACTGCGCATCGCTGTCCTTCCAATAAGGTTTTTATTTTTTATTTATTCATTTGCAGTTTGACTGGGCAACACTAATGGCTAATTCAAATAACATTTTTCCCCCTCCTCCCTTTTTACAAGTTCCTGGCAACCCCATTACACCTTGGCATAAATGGTTGAGAGTCTTTTCAAATTATTTGGAAGCCATGGATGCTATTGAATACTCACCTTCTAGGAAAAGAGCAATTCTTTTTAACGATCTTGGTACTGCAGGTCAACAACTTTTCAACAATTTACCTTTGATTCCTGCACCCTCAGGTGATGACACGTGGAATGTTTATACTGAAGCACTTGCTCGCCTGGCAAAGGAATACAAGGATGAGCCATTTGTCATGGTTGATCTTCATGTTTTCTTTAAATGAAAACAGTTACATGATGAATCTATTGAAGACTATTTAGCTACTTTAAGGGTACTTGCCGCTAAATGCGAATTTGGTTCTAAACTTGATGTTTCTTTACATGATCAACTAGTGTTTAATTGTCTTAATAAAAAAATACAAGAACGCATACTTACCTGTAAGAATCCCACTTTGGATGAAGTAATGGGAATTGGTAGGAGCATTGAATGCTCTGTTACCTCATCCAAAATTTTAACTGAGAACATCAATACTATTCCCATTGTCACTCCCAGTAATACTGTGATGGCTCTTTCTTCCAATAATAGCAATGAACCTGATATTAATGTTGTGGCCACTCGTTTTAAAAACAAGAAAACATTTGAGTGTAAATCTGATGTATTTTGTTACAGGTGTGGCTCCAAATTTCAGGTGGGCAATTATCCAAATTGTCCTGCTCAAGGTAAAAGATGTAACAATTGCAAAAAGTTTGGGCATTTTTATACTGTTTGCAAAATGGTTAAAGACAAAAGCAAAGTTAGTCAACTTAGTATTGAAGATGAGTCAATTTGTAATACTTTGAACTTTGTCTCACTTTCAGTAGACATTAACATGCTTTATGATAAAACAGTCAAAGGACCTATATGTGAAGCGCTTATTGGTTCTATTTCACTTAATATTATGGCTGATTCTGGCTTTCTCATAACTGTAATAGCAGACAAAACGTTTGACAAATTATGGTCCAACACTACATTGTTACCTTCTGATGTCAATCCCAAAGCATTCAGGGAGTATGATATTATTATGTGTGGATACTTTAGCAATACTATAAAGTTCAAAGATAGAAAAATTCATACTAAAGTTTATGTTGCACACATGGGAAGGGACATCCTAGGATGGCGTGATCAAGCACGGTTTGGTATCATATTGAGAACGGATCATTCTGAACCTGTTGTCCTAGGTGATTTACCTATATTATCTGCGGAGAATACACAGTCTAAGGACTTTACTGTACCGAATTTGTTGGACAAGTACAGCCCTGTATTTAGTCACAGTGTTGGTTTGGTAAAAGGATTTGAACATACTATAATGTTGAAAGACAATGCATGTCCTGTTATTCAAAAAGTCAGGCCTGTACCTCTTTCTGAGTGAGGATTTGAAGAAACATCTAGCTCTATTGTGTTCACAAGACATTATATGTCCAAAAGAATCTTCTGAGTGGGTTTCAGCTGCGGTGGTCGCACACAAGACTTCGGGGGACATCTGCTTGTGTGCCGACTTAAGAGTGTTGATTAGAAATATTGTAGTAGACTGCCACCCCTTGCCTCAAATTCATGATATGCTAGCTAAAATAGGTCGTAGCAAATTTTTACCACCATAGATTTACGCTCGGCGAATCATCAAATTCGGTTGTCCTTGAAGTCCCAACCTCTCACAACCTTAGTGACTCCATTTGGTGTCTATATGTATAAAAGACTCCCATTTGGTTTAACCTCAGCAGTTAGCATATTTCAGAGGTTAATGGAAAAAATGTTTGATGATATACCTAGTATTCAGGCATTTCAGGATGACATACTCATCCACTCTGAAACTATAAACCAACATTATGTACTTTTAGAAAGAGTTCTCAACACATTACAGACACATAGCATGACTGTTAATGGTAAGAAATGCAATTTCATTACTCAAGAAGTTGATTATCTTGGTCACAATATTTCTAGTGTTGGTACTAAACCCAAAACCTCCTTGCTTGATGCCATCAAAAATGCTCCTGTCCCATTGGACAAAGGCTCCTTAAGAGCGTTTCTTGGCTTAAGTGAATACTATGCTCGATTTGTTCAAGGTTATGCACTGCTGGTACAGTCCCTTAGAAATGTACTAAAGAAACATGCTACATTTTTATGGTCTGATGATACACAAAATGCTTTTACATCTATCAAAGATTTGATCATTAATGCTCCTGTAATAAAGCCTTTCACACATGCCGTGGAGAGTATAATTACAGTAGACGCCAGTGCCAAAGTTCTTGGGGCAGTACTGAGCCAAATTGTTAATGGTCGGGAAAGTACCATAGCTTTTGCATCTCGCACACTCAAGTCGACTGAACAAAACTATAGTGCTATAGAGTGGGAGGTTTTAGCGTGTACTTGGTCAGTTGAAAAATTCAGGATATACATTTGGGGTACCAAATTCCAACTTTACACTGATCACAAACCTCTGATATATATGGTTGGTGATAGTTGTTCCATCAAGGCTTCTTCTCAACTCATAAGGTTACTAACTAGACTTCAAGAGTTCAATTTTGACTTCAAATATTTACCTGGGGGCAAAAATGTATGTGGTGATTGTCTTTCATGTCGTCTTCCTTTGCCTGGTGTTGATGATTTAGTTAGATGTGAAAATGATTTTGAATGTGTATTTTCTATTGAATATGTGGTACAAAATACTAAAATTACCCAGGAAGAATGGTTACGCAGCTTTGACGCTGATAATTCTTTGGAAAATGTCAAGACGTTTTTAATTAAAGGTTGGTCCCTTGACAGAAATCTTTCTTTGGAAGATATGACATTTGCACAAATTGCTCCACAGTTATCCTTCTCTAATGGCATTTTACTTAGACAAGATAAATTCATTCCTCCCAGGGGTTTGAGAGACATTATATTTTCTGTAGCTCATAAGGGGTACTTAGGGATCACTACAACCATAAATATAATCAAGCAAACTTCTTGGTGGCCGGGCATTGATAATCAAGTCAAGAGACTTATTGATCAGTGTCCTCAATGCCTTTGTTCGGACAAGCACTTTAAGACCTCTATTGCACCTCTTTGTCCTGTTCAATGGCCTAGTGGTGCTTGGAAAAAAATTGGTTTGGATTTTGTAGGTAACTTTTCTGTTTTAGGTAATGATAAAAAATATCTAATTGTTGCCATAGATAATTTTCAAAATGGATCTATTTTGCCTTTGTTAGAAATGCTGATGATAACTCAGTTATGCTATGCTTACGACGTTTACTTTGTATTGAAGGCACGCCTAGGGATATTATAACTGACAATGGGTTCCATTTTATTACACAAGATGTGGATTTGGTCCTTAATAAACTAGACATAAAGCATACTTTTGTTCCATTATACAGTCCGTCTTCCAATGGACTTGTGGAACGTGCCAACCATTTACTTAAAAGGGTATCCAAACTGCTGTGGCTAACGGATTGGATGTTGCTACTTTTTTGTTTCAAAAGATTTGGAACTATATTACAGCACCATACAGCACCACTGGTGTTTCTCCCTATTACTCAGAGGCCGTACACCCTATCGCCAAACTCAATCCAGCCTGGTTATTGGATAAGTGCACTCATTCTCCCCTTGATATAAATTAAATTAGGGACAATGTTAAACAGAAGCAAGATGCTTATAAACTTGATTATGATAGACGTATGCACAGGGGCGGCTGGTGACATTTGAAATTGGTGAGGCGTAAAAGTTTGAGTTCCTATGGCGAGCACGTGGAAAGGTTTTTCCCATTACACTGTTCGGAGACTCGAAGTCACTGCATTGACATATAGGTGCTTATTAAAATAATGTGGAAGTAAAAATCGGGAGCAGAGGATGAGAATGAGATACATCACTGTAGTAGCACCAGGCTACACCTCTGTGAGGTTACAGCTGCGTTTTACAAGTGACTTCATTCATTCATTAGCTCTTGTGCACCTTTTTGTTGGCGATGGAGAAGGGTGAGGCTAGTCTTCCATTATCTAAGTTAGTTAGAATGTAGGCTCCAAATAAAGTAAGTAAATCCGAAAAAGAGAGGCTTGTTTAGGAGTTCAGTAACTAAAAGCCTACACTTGTAGCTAACCAGCTGGGCCTCATTTCTCCAGCTCTGCTCAATAGAATCATGTCAAACTACGGAGGACCATTAAGTCCATGAGAACGTAAAAAAATAAAAATAGGCTTAATTAAAGACCCTCATTGGAACTGCATGCCCTGAATAGCCCCGAATAGCCCCATCTATGGAACTGCACTGAAAGCTGAAAACACTAACTTAAATTCGACATTACAGTGTTATTTCCAAATGGCGCCCTAAAGTAAAATCCCTCACTGAAAATTCACTAAACATCAACAGGCTTTAGTATATTTCATTAAAATACAACAGAAGCAATTGAGTGACCGAATGAAAAGACTTACGGTGCCTAAACTACAAACAAAAGACCTTTTGGAGCTTCTAGGCTGAATTGGATGATAACTTTAGAAAAAAGAAATTGGGTGCAATAATGCTTGTTTTCCGTCTGCTCCGAAGCATTTCTATAAGCCAGTTAATGGCATTAAGTCAAACACAGATGTAGGTCCTCATAATGAGAGTCACTTTACTCTTGATGTGGTAAGACCACACACTGAAATTTCAATACCAGTCGTCGAATGCCACTGGCAGCCCCTTGCAGCCAATCCTGGCACTGCAGGGGCACAGGTTACTCTGCGCCCGCAGCACGCCCATTAGGAGACCGAAGGGCTCCTGATGGGCATGCGCAAAAAAGCGGAAACACAAGTGCGCATGCGTGGGCACGGGTAAAACATTCACACTCCGTCCCCACTCATGCGCACTTGTGTTGCTGCCTCCCTTTTGCCCTGGTGTCTGGTGACAATCATGTCAATCAACATGACGCCAGACCGCCCACCCCCTTCAGTCCCTGAAGGGGGTGGGCGGTCCGACGTCATGCTGACTGGCATGCATTGCCAGTTCTCCCTCGGCATCTCCTGCGGGCGGCTGCGGGCTGGGAGGGCTACGCCCCCACGCCCCTATGGACGCATCGCGCCTGCGTATGCATGTCAAAGACAAACCTTTAAATCCTGGTGATTGGGTTCTTATAAAAAAAACTAGTTACTAAATGTCACTCTAAATTTTCTCCACCAGTTCGGTTATTGAAAGTTTCACGTATGTCAGCTCTTATTCAAGACAAAGGTTGGTGGAATAAAAATGCTTTAGTTAAAATAACTTCTGAGCAAGCAGCTATTATCCACAAAAGTCGTAATAACACTTCTGAGAGAGCCAATGATAATTGCTATGTTGTTGGTGACTTAACTGCTCCCAGTGTAGCTAGGTCTACTGCTTCTATTTCCTTTTCAGGCGAAGGTGATTGTGTTTCTATCCCTGTTGAATCTACATTACATACTGATAATGCTAATATTCCTGTTAAGGGGGAAGGTGATGGGACATGTAGGAGCAGTAGATGAATCAGGACAGCTCCTGTCCGCATGAGAGAGTATGTTGTCTAATTTGTTTCTTTCAGTTATTTGTTTTTTGACAGTTCTTATACTTTTAGGAGTTTATTTTCTCTTATTTGTGTACTTTTAGATATATGTATACACTAAGTTATTGTCTTGTTATTTTTTAATAAAAAAGGAGGATATGTGTTAAGTGGTTTAGTAATTACTTGTAGGTAGACATATTATAATTGTGTTTCTCTTTATGGAATGTGCAAAATAGAGTACAGAGTTCCTCAGTGGGTCATGGAACTTAGTGGAAGGGAATGTGTGATGATAGATTGGTCGAAAGTCCTCTTAGGAGGGGAAATCCTCCTTTCAGAACTAGGGCCCTCACACACCTAGCAAGCTAGGTGTCATGCTTCATCATATGGGCCTGCTCTTCGTCGGGTCGGCGCTGCAATATCCGCCGGGCACCGATAAAGGGGGTCTTTTTCTGAGATCTTTTGTTCCTTGCTGTATAGGTACCATGGGTGTAGGGGCGTAGTATGTGTAGATGTAATAATGGAATGTGCAGAATAAAACAGGGGAGGGAATCCTCTAAATAACTTTATTCAGGGAGGATCCCAGCCTGGTTAAAAATGAATAGAGGAGAGGCGACAATCTGGCTACAATGTGTCGGAAATGCGCTCTACTCCTAGGTGGTCGACATGTTTCTCGCCTGATAGTCACGAATAATCTGTGGCGATTCCTCAGGACCGTAAGTGAAGAACTATCTACAACTAGTGGTAATGTGTGAAACTACATACCATACAGTGGTTCTATGGGAACTTTACCCGCAGGTAAGAAGCCAACCTCAACTATGTAAGATCGTGCGTCTTCAGTTGCAGCAGGATAAAGGTAACACGTAATGTTGTGTCTGCTCCCATAAGAAGCTAAGTGGTAGTCCCACCCCGCACCACTGCAACCGGATGGTCTCTTTATGGAATGTCATACATGCATGATTCTTAATGATATGTTATGATTCTAGAATGTAAGGCTTTGCTTAGCCATTCTTGACTTGTCTCCTGTCCTCATCAGTCATGGGTCCTGCATTTGGCAATAAAGCTTTTGGCAATCTTTTGGAAATTCATCTTCGTGTCAAAGGGTTATTTCAGGCCACCACACAACACCCACTCTCTAACAACCCAGCCTTATCAGGGCAAAGAGGAAAGCGTCAACCCAGATCCTGCAAACTTGGGAGCATCTAGCATTTATTCTTTTTTATCTAATGCAATTGGTCCCTTAATAAAGAAACAGCTAGTGTTGACGAGAGACTAAATATCAGAAAACATAATGAGATTGTTGGGAAAGAGAGTGATTCTGGCCTCAAGCGCCTGCAGGGTGAATCAGGAGCTGATTTACCTACACATAATGTGGGCAGTAAGCAGCTGGTCTTTAATTTGTGTGTGATGGTAGCCCTGTTGTTGATTGAATACTTTCCTTCCCCAGACACTCGTGAGCTTCCACCAGCACCCAAAAAACTGAAAGGTCCTCCACGAGGCATGAACGGAAAACTGTGCCACAAGTTACTAAGCTTCAAGGAACGAGGTCCCACCCCAGAGAGTAACAACACATCCCCGCAGGAAAGCGATTTCACTGCCTGTGCAGGCAAGGGATGTGCTGGGTCTATGGCTTGGGTTCAGAATACTTTAAACAACTCTTTGAACTCCTTTGAGGACACAATAAAGACCTTGTTATAACCCATTATTACCACACTAGATTCCATTGAGGCCACAATGAAAGAGCTATCTAAATGCGATAGTGTTACAACGGACTGAGGTGAAAGGAAGTAGGAAGGTGACCTGCTCCAGTGGGTCATCAAGAGGCCTTACGCAAGCTTGTCCAACAGGCTCTGCTGACATAGGCATTACATGTCCAATGACTGGTGGAACTGACAACATGGGACATCGGTTTGGGCCAGGACTTGGCTCACATGTTTCAGAGCATGAGGGTAAAGGGGAGTCACATTTCTACATTTACCAACAGAATGTACACGATTGTTGATTGTTCTAAAAGGGATTCCCCCCTTTCCAGAGAACAGTATGAAGGATGAGAGGTACTGACTGACAAAGTTAAACAGTGGCTAGTCAAAAGAGTTGGTAGATTACGATATGTAACAAAGGGAATTATTATGGTAAGGCGAACATAATGGGCTGAGGCCCCAAAAAGACAAAAATGACTGTTGTGGTAAATTGTAATTCTACCTTTTCTGCCGAAACAACTTTAATGGACTACTAGGGCAGGATAGTATGATCTCTATGGTGCCTTGGAGTACTATAATAGAACCTTCCACCTGAAAAACGTCTTGTTCCAGGCTCAATGTATATCATCACCCACGCATCTACAGAATAGATCCCACCACCCAGAATAACTTTCCATGGGATAACACTTGCCATATAGAAGATATGGCAACATCAGTCTGCTCCCACCCAACTCATGTGGTCTTCAAACGCTACTAAAAATGGGTGCGACCTGCAGCGCCATTATAAGCAACAACAGGTATGTGCTTATATGATTCCCCAGGCACCTTCTCATCAGGCTTGTTACCTTGCCCGAAACAACATGAATTGGAAAATACGTTTTTAGATTTATGGGCTGATATAGATGTTGGGGGATGGGTTACTCTATCACAATGGTGATGGATATCCAGTCCACCCAAATATAAATCCTTTATGATACAATGGGATTTATATTTCCGCAGACGATATATCCATCACCGTTGTGAAGGAGAACCCATCCACCACCATCAAATCAGCCCAGTGGTGTTCATTTTAGCAAAAAGATTAATGTAGCAGAACTAGAAAGTAAAGAACCCACCTACATGGGAACACTGGAATTAAGAACTCCAGAAATGGCCGAAGGCGGAGAAGGGTCGAGCAATTACTAATAAGCAAAAGCTTGAGCTCAGATTACAAACTGGGACAGGTTTCTCCTGCATTTGACGATAAAGGACAATGAAAGACCAACGTGAACTACCCTAATTGATAGTTTGCACAAACTCTATTCACTCTGTAAAGGAAATACTGGCACCATGGACTTAAGATATCTGACTATGAATACCCCCTCCAAGTAGGACAGCTCACTTCTATTTCTCTTTTCCGCATCACCCCGAGACACAGTTTCTCTGCATTAGGGATACACTCTATGCCTGCGGCCACAGTTCACAAAGAGGCCCATCCTCATCTATTTGGCTAGTTTGAATCAATTCCTATGGCCACATTTCGATATGCATTGTTCGTGGTTATGTGGTATTTGATTATGTTAAATGACGAAGAACAATTTTATTGGGCCTAGCATTAAGGCATAAATGGGTTTGTTAATTGTAAACTTCAACAAAGAAAAATCCAAAGAAGGGGAATGGTAGATGACATATTATTCTGAGAAAAGAACATGGATCAGGCTGGTTCATATTAGGATTTAGTTTGACATGTAATAATGCATTACTATGTTGTTGCAGCTAATTTATTTGCAACTAGCTAGCACTACAAGGGGTAAGATTACATAACTATTCATATAATATTCTAAGGAAGGATACAGAAGTACATTAGTACTACACATGTACCCTTTACATGTAGATTTACAAGTCTATAAACTGTTCCACGGTTTTCATGATTATGTTGGGATGCTGCAACAATAGCAGGCTTACAGAAGTACTCCTGAAAATCTTTTGTGAAGTGTCACGCATATTCAAGCTGAGAATTTCTTCATGTTAATCTACACATAGTGTACACTTATACCAGCAAACCTGCCTCACCAATCCTACCTTTATTTTCTTTTTCTCCATGTAGAAATATTGTTTCCTGTGAAGAAGCAACTCTACTCGCAAAATGTTTTTTTTCGGGGGTGGGGATCCTTTCCCATTCTGACCATAGAGAATGATTTACTCTTGTCTTTGACAGTAGTAGATCTCCAACCACCTCAAGTGTTCGAATGAGTTGATAAACAGTTTGTGAAACTTCACAAACAAATTTGTTTGCAAATGTTCCAAAACGCAGAGAGCATACCCTACCCCACAATGCCCACTTCATATTAGATTTGCAACTACTTACCCTCACACAGTACTAGGATTATATAATGTGGGAGTAAATCTTTTCATGAGTTTTAAAACAGTGTTTTGTAAATCGCAAAAGTGGAATTTGGGATTGTAAGTGGATCTTACATGATCGAATGACTAAGTCCTATAGTGTGACTGCCATTTGCAGCTATGTCATGCTGCGAGATAATCAGGTCAACGTATAAATAACAGTTTGGGCTGTTAAGGAATCGCAAATTTTGCGATTCCTTGTTTTGCACCAGATTTCCCTTAATACATACCATTTGGCAAATTCGCATTCGCAAACGCCGAAATTCTGCAAATTTTGGCGTTTGCGAATGCGAATTTGCTTGATACATATGGCCCTTATTATAATAGAAAAGAAAAATATGGAAATGAACCACGAGGGTGAAGTCTCTACTATTCAACATTACATATAATATACCACAATTAGTGTATCATAAATCCCTGTCAAACCGCTGCTAGGGGTCCATGTGGGGGGAGGACCATAAATATCTGTTGCATTTAAAATAGTGCCTGGAAGGGCAGTGGCGGTGTGGTCGGGTGGTGGAGTGGCAAAATCCATACATTAGAGGGGAATCCTATTCCCAGACCGGGGCTCAATGGATGGAGGTCACTGCCCAGTTGTACCCGAGTGGCGGTCTGTCGTGCCATTGTAAGTCGCAGTTCGAGTATCAATCAATTTAGCCTCAATTGCAATGAGATATGTCCTCCAGTCAGGAGGGTTAGCTATGCTCGGGTGGTCCGGTGTTGAATCCCGGGAGATCTCTACTTCAGCCATAAGTGCTTTGCGTAGATCTCTAAGACAAAGTAAGATCGGGGATGACGTGCCATTCAGCACATAGCCAGTCTCTGTTTAGCAACCACTAGAGTCAAATCTAGAAATGTATTCACTGACTTACATTTGGATGATCGTTTAGTGATCCCTAATAGGAAATGTTGCCCATTCGCATGTAAAATCTTGCCTATGGCCTCGGTCAGTATTACAGCTACTCCTGTCCAATATGCAACTATTCTCGGGCATTACCATAGTATATGCATGAATGTGGCCATAGGGGCATCACATCGTGGGCAGATATCTGTAGAGCCTGGGTACATCCTGGCTATCCTATGAGGGTATAAATAAGTATGATGGAGGTAGTTAAACTGGGTGTATTTAAGCCTTGCATTTATTGAGATAAATGTTGGGACTCCCAGACACTGTTCCCACTGTTTGTCTCTCAGTGTAATGGAAAGCTCCTCGTCCCACTAAGCCCGTAAAGTCCCCAATGAGCGAGTCTCATCCTGATGTATTGAGATATGAAGCATTGTGATGTCTCGGCGAGCAGTAACCTGTGTTAGGAGCATTTGGAGAAGTCTAGACACCTCTGGTTCCACACGCATCTTTTTTCATACCACTCGCAATTGATTCACCAATGAGGCAAACACTAGGCATGAGCCCAGAGGTATCTCGTAAGTTAGCTGGATGCAGGTAACATCTAAAGAGTGCTTTCCAAACTTGGATTTAACCAAATGAAAACCCTTAATGAAGCAGAGGCAAAAAGAACACAACGTTCCAAGGCAGAAAAGGCACATGAATTTGGGGAAGCAGAACCGGAAGCTACTGGTTCGACATGGGGAGTTTTTTTCTCATTTGTTCTAAAATGGTCACTTTCATTGAATCTCAGCTCACACCAGAAGCATTCTTGTATGAATTTGATAGGAACTTGAGGTGAAGAGTCTTGAGGGTAATAAAATACTGTGTGTAGTAGCAGGCGCTGCTGGAGCCTGAGAATGGTTAAGTATAATCAAAACAATAGTTTCCACCACTTGGGAATTAGGAAAACAAATGCCACAACCATCTCACAAAAGTTGATGAAGCATCAACACATGATAAACATGCTCAGAAAATTACTCTTGTGGATAGCATAGCACTGGTTCCAACAGGACAAGTGCAAGAAATGGCAGATGAGTCCTGAATACAAGGCACAGTCCTGCAGGGACTCAGCAATGCATAGGAGCTCCTCAGCTTGTCAGACATCAACAGATGGCTAAAAGTGAACGGGACCTTGGCATTTTATAGCATGAAGTGGCCCTAACTTACAGGGATGTTAAGCACCTCAAGGATTCACAAGGGGGCTTTCCTGGCTGGATGCCCACTCATGAGGGGAAGGAGTAAACCTGAGGTTAATTCACCTGATGACTGCCAACATTTCATGACACACATCCTTTCACTTTCAAAAATACCTTTAATCATTCTTTCATATCAAACCTCATCTGGACTCCTACACACTCTCAGTCCAATTAATTAAAAAATCTCTAAGCACCAGAACAGAAGTTCTCACTGGGATGGTGCCCTCTACAAGGCAAGGTAATGCCTCCATCACGTATAATTAATAAGTGACAACCACTCACCAGAAGCTACAACACGATAACTACTGGAAAACCTTCCAAATGGTTACAACTGCATTTGTTCTGTGTCTTCAACTCATTGGTTCATGTGCTGTATGCTAGTGACATAGAATACATTAATCAAACATAATTAAAAAAAAAAAGGTTTTAAAACTCCCAATAGAATTATATGGTTACTTCATTAAAGGTTTACTCTATTTCCCTAAAGTCAAACTAATCCAGTCTGCCACCTGCAGTTATAAATATACAAGCGCACTACGTGGAGAGAGTGACAAGCATGGATTATATGCATGCTGTTGGATCTGTTCTGCGAACTCCAAAAATACGGACATATTGTAACAATGAGTCTTTCTTCTATATCTACTGGACGTTCAAAAGTTTCTCTGGATAGGCAGGGTTTAATACTGCACGTCACTATTGTAAGTCATTTTGCCATTTCCCTAATATAACTTCATATGCATCACATGGGGTCTGCACCTTACTGTGGTTCTTCCCTTGCAAGTTAGCCATTGAAGTCTGAGTAAAAACATAGGAGGCGCTATATTTAAACACACTTCTAAGAGACAGTAGAGCCGTGACTTCTCCTATAGAGAGTATGCCAGATGAAACACCAAGGGATTATTAGTTAATGTTAAATGGAGATGGTGGGAAATGAAAGAGATGGATTGACAGGTGAGGCAGAGAGAGAGAAAGTAAATAAAAAAAACAAGCATTTGCAATGCAATAGGTCTTGCATTTGCGAGAGTTTAAGCTACTGGCATTGTAAATGGCAATGCCTTTTATTTATCTGTTTTGATAATTAACACATAAATAAAAGGCATTGTCATTTACAATGCCAATAACTCAAACTCTTGAAAATTTGAGATCTATTTTACTTTTAAAATGCGGCCGCTGCTAGGAAAGTGAAAGTGCGCATGATGCAGTGAATGTTGCAGGAAAACATGTCGTGCCTGCAGTAGGAGAAACTCATTAAAGAAAAAAGTGCTTACAGACTAAATAAGACGTACTGTGTAACAAAAGAATTAAAAGGGTCAGTCCTCATGGGAGGTTACAAATGAAGACAAGGCGGTATTAAGGAGGGACTTACACGCCTATTAACAAATCAGAAACCAGCATTTACAAAGGACCATGAACTAAGCCAATGAAAAATATGTGCGGAGAGTGGGTGGAACTTTAAGTCTATACTCAAATACAGCATGCCTCGCAGAGCAGCGCATGTGCTGCCCAAGCTCGATCTAAAAATGAAAAAATGATGTAATACTGTTACAAATGTGGCACATGATGCCGCATAATTTGCCTTTTCTTGCTGAATAATTTGTCCGTCTCCTGTCACATAATTCCAGTGGCCCTTAATATATCACAGGACAACTCAAGTCTTCCCCACCCGCCAAGGATCTTACTGCCACTGCCAAGTAACTGGTGGATTGGCGCTGTACAAACACTCCATGCCCGAGCACAACATTAGGTAAAGACCAGGACTCACTGATGGTGTCCAGCACTGCCACCTCACAGAAGGTTTAAAACTGCTAGGAAGGCCCACTTGAGCGACACACTGTAGAGGTGGTACTTTCCCAGAGATGACAGGACACCAGTACAGTTGTGGCACCGCTATTTATTTATATTTTATGCACTTTTACAGAGAGCGCCGAGCTGGCTGCCTTCCTCTGCAGCTCCGGCACCCGATCTCGCGCTCCTCGCGCGCGACCCAAAATGGTCGCCATTCACGCTATGTGGTGACATAGCGTGAACGCTAGAATGCCAACCCTACATATGTCCCCCTTTTTGTATCACATGAATAAACAATCCTGGGGGCGTTACTGTCCATCACCCATCTCATAGTCCCGGAACCTGGAAGGTCTCACAATCAATCGCCCCCCCCTTGTGCATCTTACCGGGGTGGACGTCACTTCTCTCCCGCTGGCCATCGTGGACCCCCACTCTCTACCTTCTTGGGTACACGGACTCTCTCTTGCAGACGGCTCTCTCCTCTCTCAACTCTGTGTCTCTGCTCTGGGAGTTTCGCAGCCTCCTTACTCCAACCCTGGGTCCGCACCTTCCATGTCTCCTTCCTAGGTGGTGTGCTCCTTCTCCGATGTACTCTGATCTGTCACTCCTTGTTCCTGATCTTCGGGAGCCCATTGGATGATCTTGTTGCACCTGGCCATGCGATCCGGGGACCACACATTTCCATCACTAAGCAAAGCTGCTCGATCATAAACCTCTTTGACTTGAAGGGGCCGGCTGTATTTACTGTCACCCTTCTTCTGTAACACCGCCAGCTTGACCCTCACCCATTCTCCTTCTTCCATTGACGTGTCCTTTACATTTATTTTCTTGTTATAATGTTCAGTATATATGGTTTGAGCTTTTTCCAAATTTTTCTGTACTACAGCAGGAGACCATTTGCTGGTAACAGTCTTTTCCTTCCATGCCAAATTGTCTTTAGTGAAGGGATCTCTGCTTCTGAGGATCTGGAAGGGTCTGTACCCCGTACTTGTGGGCGTGATGCGGTAGGCCCAAATCATGTGTAAAATCTCTTTTTCCCAGTCCTTCCCTATCATGATGGCTGCCTGGATGGACCCCATTAGTACTCTATTAAATCGTTCCACTTGTCCATTTCCCGCGGGGTGATATATGGACGTGTGTTTAGTGATGATCCCATTCCTCTCCATGTATTTAAGCCACTTTTCTGATGTGAATTGAGGACCATTATCGCTCAATATGGACTTGGGAATGCCTTCTCTGAGAAAGGTTGCCGTGAGGAACCTAAGTATGGTTTCCGTATCCATCTCCTCTTGGACATGAACTTCAGGCCATTTAGAGTACCTGTCTACTAGGACACATAGATATTTTGGAGTTCCTTGTTCGTCCAGTATTGGTCCCAGTATGTCAATGGAGAGTTTCTCCCAGGAATTCTTCAGGGCAGCGAATTTCCCTAAGGCCGGCCTCAATGGTGTCATGGTTTTGTCTGCACGCTGGCATTGGTCACACTCTCTTACATGTCGTTCAGTTTGTATGTCCATGCCAGGCCACCAGTATCCTTGTTTGGCCCTCAGTTTAGTTTTTCCAATACCTAGATGACCCTCATGCAGTATTGCCAATAGCCTCGGGATTAGCCCCTCCGGCGGTACCACCTTATCCCCTCTGTATACAAACACACCAGGGACAGTTCCTCTCTTACTTCGTAATACTTCCTCAGGTTTCCATTTAAATGCTTTTTTCTCGGGCCATCCTCCGACTATGTGTTCTATCACCTCTTGGATGTTCCTGTCCGCCTTGTATGCATCCTTCCATTCTTGATTGCTTATTACTTTCTCCGGGTCTTCCATCAAAGCCACCATCTCTTCACTCACTTCCTTCTCTTCATCGGCTTTTTCCATTGCTGCAGCTCTGCTCAGGTAGTCAGCCACCTTGTTCCTGCTGCCCGGGATGTATTCCACATCGCATCGATACTCCAACAGTTTGAGGGTAATTTTCGCAATTCTGGGAGTGGCGCTCGCATGCCCATTGGACGTGAGAACTCTCACCAAAGGTTTGTGGTCCATTTTAAGTTGGAACCTCGTGCCCCACAAGAACTGGCGAAACCTGCCCATGGCCCACACTACTGCAAGCATTTCCTTTTCGATTACGCTAAACTACTTTTCAGTGTCTGTCAGGGCTCTGGATGCGAAGCTTAATGTCTCCATTGTTCCTCCACCGCTGTCTTGCATTAGGACTGCTCTCAGCCCCTTGTCGCTGGCATCCATCGTCAACAACGTTTGTCCCTGCGGATCGTACCCCTGCTGGGGTATGGCCTGGACAACATCCTTTTTGATGCATTCGAACTCCTTCTACGCCTCTTCCGTCCATGCGAATGCCGTTTTCTCTCTCATGAGCTGCCTCATGTGGTGGGTCTTGGTGGCAAAGTGTTGTACGAACTTGCTGTAATATTCAGCCATCCCTAGAAAGGACCTAACTTCTTCCTTGCTGGAGGGGGGTGGAGCATCACATATTGCTCTCCCATTCTCCTTCTTTGGTGTGATACCCTGTTCACCAATTTCATGTCCCAAATAGGTAACAGAGGCCATCCCTAGCCGGCACCTCTCCCATTCTGCGGTCAGTCCTTTTTCCTCCAGCACATTCAGTACTCTGGACAACTTGGTGTCGTGGTCTCGTTGGTCCCTACCCATCACCAGGATATCATCTTGGAAGTATTGGATCCGTTCCATGTCTTTGAAGAGGCGGTGCATGAGTTTCTGGAAGACGGCCGCTGCTGAGGCAAGGCATAAAGGCATTCTGCAGAATTGGTAACACCCGAAGGGAGTTATAAATGACGTCAGCTTCCTACCCTCCGGGTGTAACGCTATCTGGTGGTACGCCGACGTCAGATCAATGGTGGAGTACCATTTTTTTCCCTTAGTTTTCGCCAACCTCCTCGATGCGGGGTAACGGGAACTTTTCCACCACAATGCTTTTGTTTAGTTCACGCAGGTCCACGCACAACCGGACCTTGCCGTTGGGCTTCATTACCACCACCAGGGGCGCTAGCCACTCCGCACACGTGATGGGTTCTATTATCCCATTCCTTTCCAGCTCCCGCAGTTCCTGTTGCACTGCTTCCCTCACTGCGATCGGCACGTTCCTCACTTTGTGTGATACCGGCGTGGCATCCATCTTGAGGACGATCTTGTGCGAGAATTTTTCTAACTTCCCTACCTTTCCACCGGACACCTTTGGGAAGTCTCTTTTCCATTTTTCTAGGTCCGGCCATTGTTCCGGCGTCGTCATCAGCACCTGTACCGCTCCGCCGGGGTCCAGCTTGATGCCCAGGTCTCCTTGATCCATCCAGCCTAGGACCGACGGGCCCTTTTCTGCTACATATAATTTACAAGCGGCACTGCGTCCCCTGAACTCGAATTTTAACGGTCTAAACCCTACCATTGGGATGCGATCTCCAAGGTACGTGACAGGTCTGATGTCTGGCGGTTCCAACTGCGGACCCAAATGAGGCGTGAATTTCTTAGTCCATACTGCCCTTTGGACTATCGTGTATGGCGATCCTGAGTCCGCCACAATGCTTATCATCACACCGCCTATTAGCATGTCAAGTAACGGTTTGTTCGACCTCCTGGCGTCCACGCTTAGAACTTGATCCTCTGTACATAGCACCTCGTCCTCTTCCTCTTGACATCTTCATTCTATGCCTTCCTGGTCTTGGTCCACATACTTCACCGTGTTGCGGCCTGCCTTCCTCCGGCATACGTTTTCGTAATGCCCCATTATGCCGCAAAACATGCACTTGGCGCGGAACGCCGGGCATCTTTTGTCATGTGCTTCATGAGCCGAACTGCCACAACGGTAGCAGGGATTCTTAACTCCTTTCGTCTGCTTCCCTTGTGGTCCCGGCTTCCCCGGCCACCTGTTGGGTCCTCTGTAAGCCGCACCCATGTTCTTATTCCCTCCTTTGGGTTCTTCTTCATCTATCTTATTTACCATTGGCCTCGCCGCTGATTCTCTTTTAGCTGCGTCTGCGCATCTCCGAGCCAATTCCGCCTTTTTCACTATCGTGATCACTTCTTTCAACGAGGCATCTCTGCTCGCCCATAGTTTGTCTTGCACCGTTTTATTTGTCGTGTGCATCACAATTTGGTCCTTGATGACCTCATCATGGAGTGCGCCGCATTTGCATGTCGTCGCTAACTTTTTTAACGTCGCCACATACTCGTCGATTGATTCTCCATTTTCTTGTTTCCGCTGCTGAAAGTTGTAGCGGTCAATCGACACGCACATTGCCGGCCGGTAGTGCTCATTGAGTTCTTCGATCGCATGGGCAAAGACATCGTCATCTGTATCTTGCCGAGGTTTTGGGTACTAGGGGGCCTATTAGGATGGCGGACGGACGCTGTCGGTCACATCCTGTATTTTTAACATTGCGGCGGGTGCTGCTTGAAGCAGCACCTGCCGCAATGTTAAAACTACATGCAGTGCATTTGCATGCACAAAGCGTCAGGCACCGCGCGGTACCCCCTATGTGCACCCCCACCCCCCTTCACCCTTCACCCTGGGGGCCCACAACGGGCCCCCAAAGAAAAGACCGTATGCTTTTTCATGGCGGCATTGCTGCCGCGTAAAGGCATGTCCCAAGGCTAATCCTAATATGGCTGGCGGTGTCTGATAGACACCGCCACCATATTAGAGCTTTTCCGACGCGGTCTGAAGGCGACCGCAGCGGAAAAGCGTCCGTCCGCCACCCCAGAAATGGAGGGACCGTCCGCAGGGGCAGCGGCGGTCCCTCCGTGCGAATTAGGATGTGACCGCCACCCTGGCGGTCACATCCTGTATTTTTAACATTGCGGGGGGTGCTGCTTGAAGCATTGTTAAAACTGCATGCAATGCATTCAATGTTAAAACAGCATGCAGTGCATTTGCATGCACAAAGCGACAGACACCGCCACCATATTAGAGCGTTTCCGCCGCGGTCTGAAGGCGACCACGGCGGAAAAGCGGCGGACGGTCTCCCCGTCCGCCGATGACCCCCCAGCCATCCTAATCTGGCGGGGTCTTTACAAACACCGCAGCGGTGAATCCACATCCTCCGGGCCGGCGGTGGCTTCCGCAGGCCCGGAGGATGCGGATTCACCGCAATCATAATCGCCCCCTAAGTTCTTAAACACCCTGATCCCTTCCGGGCCTAGGTTGTGCAGTAAAATCCTCCTTTTCCTTTTACTTGTGAACGCCTCCTCATTTTCGTCTTCCAGGACCTCAATGTAATTTAGAATGTACTCTCTCCAATCATCCCACTTCATCAGGGGTTCTCCCGGCTTGGGCAGGAATGGTATCGGAGCCGTCGCTGAGGATGTCTGCGCGCACATGGCTTCGCGCTTTTCCGGTGCTGTATTCAGGCTCTTGGGGCTGCCTGGTGCACTGCTCTCCTCTCCCTGTTCTGGGTGGAGTTGGGGACTTCCTGCGTCTCCTCTATCACTGCCCCTTGACTCCGCCAGTGCTCCTGCTCTGTAGGGCTCTTCCTCGCAGTGTTACCCCCTGTGCTTTCCTGGCGCGTATTGGGGCCTGGGTTTGGTTGTCTTCCTACTGCCTCACCCTTGCTGGGTGTGCTATTTCCTCCCTCTTAGTCCTGGTGCATGGTGCCCTTGTACCTGGACTCACTGATCCTTTTCATGGGAGTTGGCGCCCCGCCGCTTCTGCCACGCTCTCTGTGGTCGTCTAGCCTCCTTCTGTGGGCCAGCCTTGTAGTGCTGTGTGGGTGTAGCCTCCTGTTGCAGCTGTGGGTACCTTCTCTCCAATATTTCCGATTTTTTTAGTTTGTTACGTCCCAGACTCGTCACCACTGTAGAGGTGGTACTTTCCCAGAGATGACAGGACACCAGTACAGTTGCGGCACCGCTATTTATTTATATTTTATGCACTTTTACAGAGAGCGCCGAGCTGGCTGCCTTCCTCTGCAGCTCCGGCACCCGATCTCGCACTCCTCGCGCGCGACCCAAATGGCCGCCGTTCACGCTACGTGGTGACGTAGCGTGAACGCTAGAATGCCAACCCTACACACACAACCATCCTCCTTAGGAGGTGACCACCGCCCTTGTCTCCCCGTAAAGCATTTATCTATAAAAAAACTAATATTTCAAAGCATTGACCTTGATATCCACTCGCATGTGCAAACGATATATGGTATATAATACAAGCTCGCGTGCACAGACACACGTGCATACAGGAGGCATCATGTACACTATGCAGAGCCACATTCAAAATACAGATGCCGTCAAGCTGCACAAACACACATAAGCAGGAGGAGGACACCAAAATCACATGGATGTTTCAATATAATACACCGCATACACCTAGATATGACATTCTGACACAGGCACACAGAGGAATCATTTGCACTGATTTACGCGCACCCACGGTATCACACAGAGAAACACATCCAAGTACGAAGACAGACCTGTATCGATAAGCCTTGCACAGACACACCCACATGCTAAGATATCCAGACATACCATAAACAGTCCACTTTCTGTGTTTCATACGACTTGCCCAGTGACAAGTAACCCTTTAACCTCCCCCGCCCCCTCGGGCACAGGTGGGGTCTTGCCTGGTAGCCTTGCACAAACACACCCACATGCAAAAATATACTGACATACCATAAACAGGCCGCTTTCTGTATTTCATATAACTCGCCCTGTGATGAGAACCCCTTTAACCACCCGCCCCCTCAGCACAGGTGGGGTCTTGCCTGGTGCGGGGGACGCTTACCCTCCAGCAATGCCCCGTCTGGATGCCCGCTGCCCTCTCTTCCTCCCGGGTCCCCTCAGTGTTCTCTTGCTGCAGTTCTAGAGAGGAAACAGTAAACACAACAACAGCGGCAGGAAGACGTCAATCCAAGCTCACTTCCTTCCTTCCCAGCATCTGGGAGAGGCTGTTTACATCAGAGAGCGGGTAGAGCTGCCGTACGGAGGGAGATGGTGCTGCACAGGAGAGAGTGTGGGTGACGATGCACGGAGAAGAGATGCTGCTGCATTTACAGGAGGGAGGAGGGTAGACGCTAGAGTACTGGGGAGGAATGCCACACTATACTAGATATAAAAGACGGGCTTGAGTGCAGGCCACGAGTCCTAAAACAAGCATTCGCAATGCAATAGGACTCACATTTACGTGAGACCTGTTGCATTGCAAACGGGAGTGCGGGTGGGCAGGTGGGAGGGGTACGAGAAGGCATGAACAACGGGAGTGGGGGCGAGGGAGCGAAGGCACGAACAGCGGGAGGGGGCATGGGAAGAAAATAGTGCTCATGAAACACGAAGTAAAGGGGCCAGTAGCCATGGAAGGTTACAAATGACGACATGGACACCATAAGGAGGGACAAGCAGCCTATAAACTAATCGGAAGGCAGCATTAAGAAAGGACAAAGACACAAGCCAATGAAAAAGTGGGCGGGGGAGTCGGCGGGGCTTCCCTCACATAGTCAACTACCACAAATCAACCCTAGAGCAGCGCTTGGGCGCTGGCTCAGGGCTTGACCTAATCAATGCAAATTTGATTAATATGACGTCGAGAAGAGAAGAAAAGTGAGGCAAAGTAGAGGCAAAGAAAATGAGAAACAGAAAATAGGAAAGGAGAACTAATAGCAATTATTCTTGGACAGCAGATCAAGGCATGGATGGGAGAACAGGTGGGTCAGAAGAAGTTGGGGTGATAGCTGCCTTTCAGTGGTATCAACATGTACACACAATAACACATATTTTCTAATTCTTTTCTTTGGTACTAAAAGTGCAAGGCGGCTTGATGGCTTAATAAGTCAAATGCTCGTTATTGACATTGGGGGTAAACTGGAAGTTACAAGCTCAAATTATGGCAGGGCCAACTAGCCTTTCATTTTCACCAGGCCGATAATTTGAATACGATATAAGTGGAGAACAGTAAAATCTAGTATTTACAGGACGGCAAACGCTCTGGTGCAATACGTTGCATAAAACAAGTCATTATTTTGCATTATTGTTGGTAAAGGGTACTAAAACTGCACTTTTATAATTTAGAGCTACAATGCTTTCAATTTAATTGTAGTGCTGAAGACACTATGGACCTCTCATCAACTTCCGGAGTAATGAAACTTTGAGTTCAATGGGGATTACGAATTATACAAACGAAACTAGCGCTTTCAAATATTTATTTGTGATACATTTCACAAGTAAGAACATGTAGGATTATATATGGAAAACAAACACTAGTTCTGCAATTACTCCCATGCCATAGGAGAAAGCATATAATACCACATCTGGCAGTTAGTGCACCCCACTGTGCTGTACATTTTAGCATCAGTTGCCCCCCACAGCGCCACATGAGCACCAAAAGCCCTCATTACAAGTCTCTCCCCGACCCCAATTTGGGTGAAGTAGTAGTTTCTAACTCAATAAGGATATATATATATATATATATATATATATATATATATATATTCACTGAAAAAACCATAGGTTATAGACCATATATAGTTAGGAATTAGCATTTACAAAACCTTGAAAATTCACTGAAAAAACCATAGGTTATAGACCATATATAGTTAGGAATTAGCATTTAAAAAACCTTATTTTACTCACACAAAACCATTGAAATTCCATATATAGTTAGTTGCACTAACTATATATCGCGCACCTGCAATCCACTGCTGATCATGTCACATATTACATCATTCATGACATGGTCAGGGACATCACTGATGACATCACTGATGACATCTCAAATGACATCACTGATGAGATCACTGATGACATCATCCAGTGACTGTGTGTTTCTGTAAAGTTTAAATATGTTTTACATATTGAAGAATGAGTAGATGTATAAGTGTCTGGACGAAGGATTTAGTAGGTGCATGACTGAATGTATGAGTGAGTGATTAAATGTGTCTCACTGAGTGCATGGGTTAGTGACTAAACTGTCTTAATTTGTGCATCATTATGTCTGTTGTTCTGTAAACTGCTGCATGTGTTGATCAGTAGCTATATGATTAACTATATGGGTTATTGATTGATTGTCTAAGTATTTGTATGGGAGACTGAGTGTGTGTGTGGCTGGCTGGGAGGTGTGTGACTCTGTGCAGATCAATGTGTACTTGTATCAATGATTGTATAAGAAAGTAAGTATGTGTTAGTATATGTTTGAAAATGTAAGGTGCTCTATGTTTAACTGTATAGACAAAAAAAATGGAAGTGTGATTGATTCTTTACAGGACTGACTAGGTGTGTGAGTAACTCCATGGATGAGTGGCAGAGTGTGAGTGTCTGTATAGGTGTATGAGTGCATATGATAGTGTTGTAAAGATGAGTGATTGTATGTATGAATGATTGTATGGGTGAATGAGTGAATGTGTGTGTAGACGTAGGAATCAGTGAGTACGTATGTAGTAACTAGTATTGGTGTGTCAATGGTTTCAAAAATTATACTCTGTATTTAACACTGGGTGAAACAGAGGTTATATTAAAATGTGAGGAGATGCATTGTATTGTCACATGAATGATATCATCAGTGATGTGGTCATTGATGTCAAATGAGATGTCATCAGTGATCTCATCAGTGATGTCATTTGAGATGTCATCAGTGATGTCATCAGTGATGTCATTTGAGATGTCATCAGTGATGTCATCAGTGATGTCACTGACCATGTCATGAATGATGTAATATGTGACATGATCAGCAGTGGATTGCAGGTGCGCGATATATAGTTAGTGCAACTAACTATATATGGAATTTCAATGGTTTTGTGTGAGTAAAATAAGGTTTTTTAAATGCTAATTCCTAACTATATATGGTCTATAACCTATGGTTTTTTCAGTGAATTTTCAAGGTTTTGTAAATGCTAATTCCTAACTATATATGGTCTATAACCTATGGTTTTTTCAGTGAATTTCAATGGTTTTTTAATAGCAAATATCATAAGCTGTCGAATGTCAAGTACGTGGTAAGTGAAAACATTTTCGTGTTTATGCACACTGATCTGCTTTGAATGGTGCCCCCCCCCCCCTCATTTCTATTAGGAGTACTCTCTCTTTGCAGATAGTGAAAGGTAGTTAACGCAGGTCTTTGCCCCCATTGTAATCCGTCGTGCCTGCTTCTCTCTCCATTTGATTGATTGTTATCCAAGTATTTACTGTTTTAGAATTAGTTCTCTTTGGTTCATTCTCTATTTACAAACAAACACAGAGTCGCAATACTCTGTTTAGTCTTTGCAGATAACGAAAAATCGTGTAAAAAAAAAAGAAAAGGAATCGAGCAAAATCAGTAGGCCACTAATGGGATCTCTTTTTGACCTCGCTAAAATAGAAACATTAGGAACAACCCCTCATGACAAATACAAAACTAGTGAGATGAACTGAACTCCACACAATAATGGCTGCAAAACAGCTCGGCTCCGCCACCCACCCCGCCCAAAATAACGATAAAGAACGGCTGCCATGATTGGTTGCGGAATGACCACGACGGAGCTACGAAATGGTGCTGCTCTCATGCTAACCCCAGCTTCAGTCTGAAACATCCAGAAACACTGTAGACTACCAATTCGATCAGTTCCGGTAGCGCCCCAATGTAACCCGGTAGAGAAGAACTAGCTCTCCCCTCTTTGACTGATGGTTCTTGTTGCCTGTCCCTTCTGTTGTCATTTAACAGAACTATTTAGCCTGCTGAAAGGGGTTGTGTTCCGACCGCTGGTTGGTGGAGACATTTTGACTATATTCTGTACCTGCGTTGTCGCGTAATGCGTCATATGACGCGCCGCGTTAGCTCATCCGGAAGTCATCCGGGGCGCGCAGCGCGTAACGTAAGCATAACAAGTCATGTGACTTGTTAATAAAACTTTTCATTGGTTCATTTTACTTTTCTTATTGTAATGATGAAAGCCTTGGTCATATGACCTAAAAATTACGCTTTTCATTACTTCCGAACATTATTTTTTCTTAAATATATGTTATAATGTTCCAGGCTAATGTACTTTCCCGGAAATTTTACAACTGTCCTGCAAGTAAAATATATTCTTTTTTCGAGAAAAAGAGCGTTTCTTCGTCCCATGACGGAGCCGTTGAGCAAAAGAGGGTCGACCTGCTGTCTTAGTCGCCGATACGCCTGAATATGAGATTCTTATCGATCACTTTATGTTGCAGGAATAGAAGACACAACAGCCCTTGACCATTTATCTTTACTGCGTTCCTTCGTATTATACCTTTTACCCTTCATGTAATTGGTCTGCTTTATTTCACTTGCCTTTTAATGATTCTAAAACAGTCACTATTATTAAAAACTTTACCAATGTATATACTACTACCATGTTTTCTTTTAAAAACCTTTATTGTGAAAATTTCATTATACAAATACGAGCCTATAACCACGTGGGCCTGCCACAGAGCAAACTGTAATCGTACATGATGAATAGACATTTACACTGTAGAGGAACGTAACGGGCGGGCCATTAGGTTGCAAGAACTAAGGTGTCTAACAGTTACGGAATCGGTGGACGTACATTTTATAATTAAAATACGACAGGGCCAGTTACAATAAAATTATCTAGATATACATTTGCGGGCAAGTACCATGGGTGACGTTAATTCGAACTTTCAACAGTACAGTAATCAATAACACATCAGAACTTAATATCAATAGGGATGTCGAAATATTCAATCAATTCTCGTCCCCGCCCGCCATGTGCTTCAAAACTGCATACGTATCTCGTGATTTCAAGGTTCTGCAACCAGTACACAACAAGGAGTTACGAGTCCCATTTATTCCGGCGCCATTTTGGGCGAGGACGGGCAGGTCCAGGATATAGTCAAAATGTCTCTACCAACCATCGACTATGATGATGTTCATATGCTGTATTTATTAGAGTAACACTCATCTGTCCACATGAAATTAATTTGGCACAATCTAAACATGTCATTTTAATCTTTCCAAAGTTCTTCTAAATATTTGGGACCGTTTCCCTTGCCTCTGAAGCTCTCAGTGCCACTTCTTTGATGAATGTACTAGCAGGTCAGGGGTTCTCCTCCAAATCTCTCTTTTATGCAGCACTATAATTAATTGGTGCCACCTCTCCATATGACGATGCATGGTATAGTTACCACAACTATATTTTTTTTCGGTTCCTCTGGAGAGTTCATCGTGGCAGATGAAGCGTGTAACGTACCGGGCATTTACCTTTTTTTGCATGTACAGGAAAGGAAAATTAAATCGAGCGTCCGAGTTCTAAGGTGTCCCAGGGCCATTTTGGTGGACCAGGCCCAAATCCAAAGAACAGCCATCTCACAGGCTAATGGGGCGACCCACGCCGAGTTTCAGCATTGTAGGATGACCACACAAGTACAGCAACTTGCTAGACATCACCTCGGTGCCATCCGGATCTCGGCGCCCCACTGCAGATGAAGTGCCTCTCAACTATGAAACCACCACGGTGACATCCGGATCTTGGCGCGTTGTGCTGCCTTCGGCCTATTCGCACATCGGTCCGCTACTGACGCCATCTCACAGGCTAATGGGGCGACCCACGCCGAGTTTCAGCATTGTAGGATGACCACACCAGTACAGCAACTTGCTAGACATCACCTCGGTGCCATCCGGATCTCGGCGCCCCACTGCAGATGAAGTGCCTCTCAACTATGAAACCACCACGGTGACATCCGGATCTTGGCGCGTTGTGCTGCCTTCGGCCTATTCGCACATCGGTCCGCTACTGACGCCATCTCACAGGCTAATGGGGCGACCCACGCCGAGTTTCAGCATTGTAGGATGACCACACCAGTACAGCAACTTGCTAGACATCACCTCGGTGCCATCCGGATCTCGGCGCCCCACTGCAGATGAAGTGCCTCTCAACTATGAAACCACCACGGTGACATCCGGATCTTGGCGCGTTGTGCTGCCTTCGGCCTATTCGCACATCGGTCCGCTACTGACGCCATCTCACAGGCTAATGGGGCGACCCACGCCGAGTTTCAGCATTGTAGGATGACCACACCAACTTGCTAGACATCACCTCAGTGCCATCCGAATCTTGGCATCTCAACGCCTAGTGGTATCTTCCATACAAAAAATATTGTTACGCTGCCTTTGGCCCCATTCGCACATCAGTCCGCAACTTAGACATCACCTCGGTGCCATCCGGATCTTGGCATCTCAGCGCCTTGTGGTGTCAGTCAGAAAATATTGTTGTGCTGCCTTCGGCCTATTCGCACATCGGTCCGCTACTGACGCCATCTCACAGGCCAACGGGGCGCCCCACGCCGACTTTCAACATTGTAGGATGGCCACAGAAGTGCGACAACTTACTAGACACCACCTCGGTGCCATCCGGATCTTGGCGCGTTGTGCTGCCTTCGGCCTATTCGCACATCGGTCCGCTACTGACGCAAACTCACAGGCCAACGGGGCGCCCCACGCCGACTTTCAGCATTGTAGGATGGCCACACCAGTGCGGCAACTTGCTACACACCACCTCGGTGCCATCCGGATCTTGGCGCGTAGTGAAGCTGCAGCAGCTGCAAATAAGCTTCAGACAGTGTTACAACCGCTGCTCAGAACTCTCAACTATGACACCACCTCGGTGCCATCCGGATCTTGGCGCGTTGTATTGCCTTCGGCCTATTCGCACATCGGTCCGCTACTGACGCCGCCTCACGTGCCAACGTATTTTCTCCGCATTTTATACCCTATGCCGCATAACAGGTCATGTGACTTGTTTATAAAACTTTTCATTGGTTCATTTTACTTTTGGTTTCCGAATGATGGAAGGCTTGATCATATGACCTAAAAACAACACTTTTCCTTGGATGAAAACTTTTTTTTTCCCCCAAACGATGAAAGCCCCACCTTGTTTCTGGATGTTTCAGACTAAACTGGCGTCAGCATGAGAGCACCACCATCTCGTAGCTCCGTCGTGGTCATTCCGCGAGCAATCATGGCAGCCGCTCCCCACCAGAAGCCTGCAGGAGTCGGGGCCCCCAAAACTTTTGATGAATTCTCAAGGCGGAGGGGACGCTTTCGAGAATGGGGTCCAAGACCTAGCAGACAAGCGTCCGATTTCCAAGGTGTCCCAGGGCCATTTCAGTGGACCACGCCCAAAAAGGAAAGAGCCTGCCGCCATTTTGAGAGTCCTGTGGCAGCCGCCTATCGCTGCACCGCAAGAGTGGGCGCAACTCAGCTGAATGGCGGATTTTGACACAGTGGACCAAAAGCGGACGGAATGGCAACTGAAACGGTAAAGGGGCGCCCCACTAAAACAGATGAGACTCCACCTGGAGAGGCCCGTTCACGCCGCCTCCCCCGGGGCGCTCCACGCCGTTATTCGGAGCAGCATTGTAGGATACCAAAACCAGTGCGGCAACTTACTGGACATCACCTTGGTGCCATCGTTCTGCTGCCTTGGAACTATTCGCACAACAGTTTGCTACTGATGACCCACCCCCCGCGACGCCCCACGCCGTTATTTGCTGGGTGGCAACTTACTAGACATCACTTTCGTGTCATCTAGATTTCGGCGCGTTCTGCTGCCTTGGAACTATTCGCACAACAGTTTGCTACTGATGACCCACCCCCCGCGACGCCCCACGCCGGAAATCTGGACGTTGTGCTGCGTTGGGACTATTCGCACAGCCGACCGCTACTTCGTTGTTTTTCCCTAAAAATGTTTATATGTTATTACTATTTTTGTTTTCTTGTATATATTTATAAATTATTAAAGTTTTATAATCTTACTACTTTGTCGGAGTGCTATATATTTTTAATGTGACACATAATTGTAAAAACTTTGATGTACAAAGAGTCATCCCTGGAATCTTCCGCTTCACGCTCGGTCCCCTCCCCAATCACAATACAGGATGGTTTTCAGATAATAGCAACGCTTCTGCTGTGACGGATCTCATCGAGTGTGGGCCTTGATCTACTATAACTCCTTTGAAGAGGGGTGATTCTTTACAGCTGTGGCCATAAACTACATCTGCAGGGCTAGCTGATAGCCTAGGACCGGCCTGGACAATCGGACACAGAGGAAAAGGAGTGTCAGAGGGTGCGGTAGTGAATAGGGCGAAAGGGAGGTGTCGGGCGGGCACAGGGTGTGATTCTCAGGGAAGAGCAGCGCAGATGGGGGGAGGTTTATTACCCATGCATAAGACAGAGAGCGGGGGTGACCACTGCCTGGGTGAGATGCTTGCGAGGGTGGGGAGCCATGCTAAGGATCGACAGCGTGCACAGAGTGGGTCTGGTCAAGGCATCTAAAATGGCTGCCGTGCACGACAAAAGTGTGGCATTTGAAAAAAGACAAGATGGCGCACACAATGTTTTTCAACAATTCCTGATTTCCTTCGAATCGAACGTTAACAGACGTTGGGGCATATTACCAAAGTTAAGCGATATTTATCCCTAACGATGCATTGCAAAGATTTTTTTACCGTCAGAAATTATCGCAGATAAACCTTGCTATTATCAAGGTTTATCGCAAATACGATAAAAAACGAGCGCAATGCATTAATATCGCTGAAAACTCCGCGATATTCATGCATTACCGAGCTAATGCTCTTAGCCATGTTATCCACCTCCCATTGGATAACATGGCTAAGAACTGCTCAGGGCAGCTGTTACTTTTTGGAGATATTCGCGCTTATCTCGAATATTTCCAAAAGTTGATAATAGGAGATAGCGATGTTAGCGACTGTTTCCAGTCGCTAACATCTTGGCATGCCCACTTTGCATGTCATTAGTGATAAATATCACTCACATGCAAAGTGGGACCCAAGATGATATATATCTTGTTTTTGAACGTTAATTTCTCAAAATGCACTGAAGCACATATATTGAGACATAGCAAAGGCACATCGGGCTACCAGTCCCTAATATTTTACCAAGTTTCGTGCAAATCCATTCAGCCGTTCGATTATTATTATTATTTTTTTTTTTTGCCCCGCGGGGCCCTTTTAAAACCTCCACATCAAACCTAGGGGGTCAGCGAGGATCTACTATGCCCCCTTATGGTCATTTGCCCCTTCGCTTTGGCCTCCTCTTGTCTCTCCATCCTACCGAGAGACAAGATGGCGGCCGCTACGTACTGTTTGGAATGTTTACAGACACCGGAGAGCCAATCAGCTTCGCTTCGCAAAGCTCCGTAACGCGAAAAGTACGCGAAGCGGTGCGCTGTTACAGATATATATCTTTTTTTGAACGTTAATTTCTCAAAATCCACTGAAGCACATATATTGAGACCTAGCAAAGGCACATCAGGCTACCAGTCCCTACAATTTTGCCAAGTTTCGTGCAAATCCATTCAGCCGTTCGATTATTATTATTATTATTTTTTTTTGCCCCGCGGGGCCCTTTTAAAACCTCCACATCAAACCTAGGGGGTCAGCGAGGATCTACTAAGCCCCCTTATAGTTATTTCCCCCTTTGTTTTGACCTCCTCTTGTCTCTCGATCCTACCGAGAGACAAGATGGCGGCCGCTACGGACTGTTTGGAATGTTGACAGACGCCGGAGAACCAATCAGCTTCGCTTCACAAAGCTCCGTTGCGCGAAAAGTCCGCGAACCAGAGCGCTGCCCGGTCCGCTGTTACAGATATATATCTTTTTTTAAACGTTAATTTCTCAAAATCCACTGGAGCACATAGATTGAGACCTACAAAAGGCACATCGGGCTACCAGTCCCTACAATTTTGCCAAGTTTCGTGCAAATCCATTCAGCCGTTCGGGCTAAAAGTGAGGCCAATCGCCCTATGGAAAACTCAATGTTAAAAACACGTTTTGGGACCCCCCTTTTTTCTCGGCCCCCACTGGACGAACCCCCCCCAAATTTTCAAGGGCTGCTCAGAAACAAAATGTGCCATTTTCCTGAAAATTTCAGCCAATTCCGTCCACAAACGCCAAAGTTATTAGACATAGAATTTTCAAAAAACCCATAGAGAAAAAATCCTAACTATATATACCTACTGGCGACCGCCAGTAGGTAATATATATATATATATTTATATATATATATATTTTTGCAGTTTTACATAGCGCGTTCTCGACCAGAAGGTATTTGAGCACTTTAACTTGAGCACCAGTTTCATTACACAAGGGCACAATCATAGTTTCTGATAGGCATGGGAGACTAAATGATTTGCCCAGAATCCGAAGATGTTGAGCAGACCACGATATTCGGGCACATTACGATCGCGGTTTTCCCGCATCCTCCGGGACGGCGGAAGCCACCGCCGGCCCGAAGGATGCGGAAAACCGCCGCGGAGCCTCCAAAGACCCACCGCCAAATTAGATGGCTTGTGGGTCTTGGTTTATGTCCGCCGCTTTTCCGCCGCGGTCGGCTTACAACCGTGGCGGAAAAGCTCTTATATGGTGGCGGTGTCTCTCAGACACCGCCAGCCATATTAGGATTGCGTATCAGATATGCTTTTCCGCGGCGGGTTCTCCGCCATGGAAAAGCATACGGATGTGCACTTCGGGGGCCCATTGCGGGCCCCCAGGGTGAAGGGGGGCTGGGGGTGCACATGGGGGGTACCTATGGTACCCCCCTGCATTTACCTGCAGACAGCGGCAGGCACCGTGCGGTGCCTGCAGCTTTCTGCATGTAAATGCAATGCGTGCTTTTTTACCATTGCGGCAGGTGCAGCTTGAAGCCGCCCCCGCCGCAATGTTAAAAATAGAGGATGTGACCGCCAGGGTGGCGGTCACATCCTAATTGCACAGGAGGGAACACCGCAGCCCATGCGGACGTTCCCTCCTCCTCAGGGGTCGCGGACGGACTCAAGTCCGTCCGCGATCCTAATGGGCTCCCTTGTTCCTCAGCTCCAAAGTCGACAGCTCTGACCGTTAGGCCACATCGACATGTGTGGAAAACAACGCCTTATCCAGGTTTTTCATGATCTCATTTCACTCGTTAAAAGCAGGTGGAATTTGCCCTGGGAAATATCTATGTAATGAGGAGAAAACCCGAGGACTTCTGTGCAAAAACACTATTCTCGCAACTTTTCCACAATCCGAGTGGGAAAACCTGCAATAGTTTGGTAACGTTATAATATTACTTGTACCGCACGATAACTGTAATTCCAGGTGCGGTACGAAAGCAAGAACTGTCTCCGTCCTCTCACCTTGTAATGTGGGTCATTCCTGTAACAGGCACAGCTCTCAGTTCATAGAACTGATACATATGCATATATTTCATGCAAATCACTTCAGGCACGAGCATGGGTGAACGTGTCACTGCCCTTCACGAGCCCGGCCTAGATTGACGAGAAGGGCTCTTGACAGACTGATGGAGGAGAGATTATGGAATGAATAATTAAACCTTCCTCATCCCGGCACCGCCATAAAATTAACACACAATTTATTGCTCTCATAAAACACTTGCCTCTTTTATACCAGTTATTAGCAAAGAATATTTTCCCCGGGAGATTTATTTTGTTAAAAAGCAGTAAAACTACTTAGACCGCTGAGCCACAGCGCAGCCAAGGCATCAATCTCTGGGCGAGGAAATAAAAAATAACAAGGAGACAGGCATGGCAGGCTCAGACTTTGGGGATGTTCCGATTTGATAGCAATAAATAGTACCTCTGGTGCCATCTTTAGTCTCCTGTTTCAAACTCCTGTGCATGATTCGCATGCCCACAGGGCAGTTTCCATTTTTTAAATAGGTATTGTGTTGACATGAAGTGGGGAGATTGTCAAAGATTGTGCTATCGCGTTCAAAACCAGTACAGGGAGAACTTCTGCCGTTGTGCAGTGCAAGCTGTACAGAGAATCCATGCTGAGCCAGCAACCGACAAGATAGCTCAGTGAGCTAAGCCCTTATTGTTGACATCTGCCGCTGACATGCAGATCATGGGTTTAAACCCTGGGAGGGAGGTCGCAGCCTGTTAATCTTCTAAAGATAATAAAGTGAGCATCACTCGGCAAGATAACCATAAACTTTCTATTTAAAGCCCCACAAAATGGCTGATAACTTTAAGCAAACGCTAAATGAAATATGGGCCAGTATCATTGTTTTGTGAATGAATGGATGAAGGCAACCACTTCCACGCTAAAGAAAGTTGCTTGCGCCATAATGGGCCTTTTCCCTAGAAAAGCTGTTGGCTACTTTTATGATGGAATTTTTTCTTGAAAATTGAGGTTTTAATTATTGTTTTGATAGACAGCTGCAAGTCATGATTTCATTTGAACCCCTGTTGCTTGGGTTACACAGCATTGTGCGTTCACCGATCTAAGCACAAATGAATAAACATAAACGCTGCAGTGAAGCGGCCATCAACTTTGCACAGTGACGAATTTTAGAAAAGTCGTAGACCAAAGGGACGGTCCCAGGCAGACATTAGCTGCAGACTAGTGATGCATTTGAACAGCATTAGCCCCTCGAGAGGGTGGCATATCTTGATGGAAGCTCTTCTTGAATCCTTTCGAACTCATGGGTGCAACTCTCCAACACATGAATGACTGGGGGGAGTAGTACTACAGGAGTGCTCTTTAAAGTAATCTTACAAGGCTTTGGGAATCAGCACTGACACTTTCCACTCCCCATTAATAGAAGTGCAAGCACACTACAGTCCTTTCTAGCTGGACTAATTACATATGAAAATTCCCTGAGTTTTTAGTACAATTCACAAAGGCATGTAAGGTAAAAGAGAACTACTTTACGTATTGCAATAGTCTTACAAAACTAAACAGCTCATAATCGAGGCACCCACCTCAACTACAGTAAAATAGACAGCAGGAGTCTCATTACAGGGAGTGGCCCATGTGAGCAACAGGCATTTGTGCCCACTTTGTGCGCCCCCAAGGCACTTTGGCATTACAAAAGTGGCCACAAACACTTCTGCGGCCCCTTCTGTAATACAGATAGCACTGCTGCACATGCAGCGCCAGCCCAAGAGGGTGTTCCCTCATTTGCATGGGGGGGTGCCCCCATATAAATGAGATGAGGGAATCTCGTTACCTCTCCTACAGTGCCGTATTATGGACATAGGCACACAAAGGCAAAGAAGCTGTCAGGAGGCGCACTGAAAGTGTACCACAAAAAGGTGGCCCCTGTGAGTGCGCCCCTTGATGGCAGCCCTCTAGGGGGAGAAAAAGAGGGGTACAGGGACCACCAATCATCACCCTGCAAGCAGGTGACGTCACTCGCTGCACCCACCTGTAAAGAGAGCTCTCTCCCCTCTTAAAAGTGCAGGCGGGTTCCAGCCTGCACAGTGAATCACAGAGCAGCTTTGAAGCAGCAACTCCGTATTTCACTTGAATACGCTAACCAAATGGCAGCAGGAGTCCATAGCTGGCCTGGTGTAAGTGCATTTACTGTAATATGGTGCACTTTCCCTTTTAGCGCATGGTGCACCTATTTTAAGGTGCACCATGGTGCAAACAGGGAAAGTGCACCGTATATGTAATACAGCCCATAGAAGACAATAGATAGAACACTGTCAAGTGAATAGCTTTGCAGTTAGTGTAATGAAATAGCTTTCTGAACCTAACTTCTAGACGTACATTGTACATGTACAATGTTATATGTTATCAGGTACAATGTTATATGTTATCAGAAGTAGAAGACCCTCCTCCCACAATTACAGATTAGGGCATTCAGCAGCAGTGTAACTATTCAAAAATGTTACAGTACAGGGGATCAATGACAGAATACAAAATACAACTATAATGTGCTTCAAAACCATTGTGTCAAAAATATAGTTTACAAAAAATATTATGTCCTTATAATGGTAAGAACAAAAATATTGAAAATAAAATATTGTTTCACACTAATATTGTTAACAAACATACAAAAGTTGTTTTTAATTTATAGCTTAAAATGGTTTATCCTAACTATTTTAATATGTAACATTATTATAATGTAACTCCCAACAGTTATACAGTAGGGAAAATTTGGGACTTAGAGGGGGTAAGATTTACTATTGCATCTACAGTCTGTGCAGAAATAGGGAAAGCGTTGGATTTTGAAGCATTTACATTTACTCTTCCCATTCCAGTCAGTGAAACAGTAGGGAAAATGTTGGACTAAGATTTACTATTCCTACTTCAGTCTATGTAACAGTAGGGAAAGCCTTGGACTTACTATTCCCACTCCAGCCTAAGTCAGTAGGGCAAGAACTTCACTTCAAGCACATTACATATTTGATTAACCCTGGGGCGATAGAGGGCGCACTGCAGGATGGCTGCCTGATGAGACAGCTCCGCCGGTCAGGTGCAGGAATCGGATGATAAAACTGTACTGCGGACGCTAAATTCCGGACATTTAGCAGTAATGGGCATCGAAAGCTGGCGTCATTAACTGGAGCCACTTTGAAAGCAGCATTGTCGGGCAAGAGGTGGTGTAATCATCTTTCAGCCCCGACGGCCCAGCGCGCATGGTGCTCGACAAGATGGCGGCCGCCAGTGCACTGACTATTGTTGGGACACAGTGAGCGGTAAGGTCGCGCCGGAACCAACACGCGCGGACCTGGTACACTGTAGCCATCTTGCTGAGCGGGAGGATGTGAGGCGAGGTGTCTCTATACCGTTGTGATGGAGAAGCACTCTCCTGCGGTGTGCCCCAGGGGAAGAATGTGCAGGACTGCGGGGAAATGGTGGCGCATTGACCGATAACGGGCCCCAGTCTCGATACATTGCGGTGTGCAGAGGGACGCGCGGATGACACCCGCTGAGCGCCTAGGCTTGCAAGCGGAGAGCAGTGTGATCAATATTATGCCCCTAGATCTGCCGGATCTCTGAATGCACATGTGTGGAGAAAGAGGTGACTGCTGCGGCCCACAGTAAATTGGTGCGAACAACAGACACAAAATGGCGGCACCCTGTGCTTCCGTCCCTGCTCAAGCAACCCAAGCGATGGCTCCGCTGGTACCAGATCTGTGCTAAGGGGGCATACAGGCATCCACCTGGATACTCTATGGACAGCGCGAGATCTGGTTAAGGTACAGAGTGGTAGTGATGTTATGCGCTGCGCAGCCAGGAACTGTGGTAAAAAGAGAGGGCTGTGGCGCTACGATGTGCCTTGTAAACGAGCAAAATTGTGCTGCAATGTTGTTCGCAGTATACGCCTGTGTGACTAGAGGAGATCTGTCTAATGTGTGAGGGCGATACAGGAGACGGCGCGCTATCTGCAGATCTTGGAACACTGTGCTGGCTATAGTGTGGTGCTTCTGTACTGCTACCCCGGATCGCATCGCTTAAAGTGTGTCCCGATTGCTGGAACGGCGCTTTAAGAGGACGCTTGCTGCGACAGATGCTGTAATTGTGCCAACTTTATCTGTAATTGATAACTGGCATCACTAGTGAATTGCTGTTAGGCGGTACTGGTGGATAGAAGCTCGCAACTACGAACTGTTTCCTGTAATATCTTTACGAACTATCCTGAATGTTTTCTGCACGTATCTGAATAGGTTCCTCCCTGACTGCCAACTGTGCTGGTATGTAGTGTTGCCTCGGGGTGACATCAGCAGTGAACGTGAACGGTTCCCACCTGTCGGGGACAGGTCGCATACGGGACTCATCCTGTCTAATATTGGACTGTGACCTCCATTCTCATCACTTAGCGCTACTGCCTTAAGTAATCATGGGCAAGCCAGACAAGCATCAACCTAAGCTAACGTTTGAATCACCAAGGCAGACAAAGGGTGCAACTGCACATTCCGACACTGAGTTAGAGACGGAGGCGACACCTAGCAACGCTATGGAATCCGTTCGTAAGGCAATCCAAACCAGTCTCCAAGATATTAATGGGAAACTGGATCACCTCACCCAGCGAGTGGATAGCATTGCGGCAAAGATCGACAAACAGGGGGAGCGCCTGGATGATGCCGAAATCCGAATTGGAGCAGTTGAGAATGAGGCACATGCCATGACCAGTAAGTGTGCTGGGATGGAGAAGCTGTTAGAAGTCATAAAAAATAAAGCCGAGGACTTGGAAGCGAGATCTCGCCGGAACAATGTTCGATCGCGAGGGTGCCAGAATCCACCAACACCGGTCGAATGGAAACGTATGTTGAGGAGATGCTTTGCACTTTCTTCGGGGTGGAACACTTTTCCTCGGTCCTCATCGTAGAGCGCGCACATAGTGGAGTCCTGACCACATCCATTAGTTTGGATGGTGACGTGTGCCCATGGCGGACCCTCACGCAGGAGTTCCCCATGATGGTTTTTTTTGGGTGGGTGTTTTATCCTAAGGTTTGTCTTTGGCATGGTTGCGTTCCCGAAGTGGGTGGTGGGTGGGTGGGGGCTAAGAGTTTGGGATTGTTTTGCGGACCTGAGTGCTTGAGATGCATCGCTGAAATCCGAACTGATGGTGTTTTTAGTAATGTAAATCATATTCTCTCACACAACAGACTTCACACGGGGATAGTACACTTCATAAAAGTCACAATGTGCTGGAATATAATATCCTATAACTGTCATGGCTGCCACTGAGCCGAGACCTACACATTTAAACTTGCTCACGTGGAATATCCGAGGGCTCAGCAACCCCCAAAAAATTAGACAAATGTTTGCGTATTTTGATAGGTTGCACATTGACATAGCCCTTTTGCAGGAAACGCATATTGCTCCACACACCAGTTGTCACTTAGGTCATAAATGGGCAGAATCTATTCACAAACTCAACATACTCCTCATATTCTCGGGGGTCACGGTCTTAGTAAAAAAGGGAACAAACTTAACAATTGAGGGTACCGTCGCGGACACTCAGGGGCGATATATTATTGTTACAGGCAAACTTCGTGGGCAGTCAATTGCACTTGTCAACACGTATGGCCCTAATACGCATGACCCTGATTTCTATGATGAGATCATGCAAAAACTACATGGAGTGTTGGATAGGACCTTGCTATGGGGAGGGGATTTTAATCTTGTACTGAACGAGCACCTCGACAGGTCCGGCAGCACCACGGAACCGCACCGAAGGGCGAGGGGCGAGGGTTAAGCTACTAGATATCATGTCAGAAATGCAACTACATGATATATGGAGAAATCAAAATCCGGGGCATAAGGAGGCAACACACACATCGGCAGCACATAGCAGCTGGCCACGTATTGATTATTGGATTGGGTCAAAAAATGCACTGCTTTGGACCAAGGCTATAACACACCTACCCAGGACGTTGTCCGATCATAATCCCATACTGCTATCAATTAACGTGCTATATTACGTTTCGCCTCCTTATAGCTGGAGATTCAATGCGAAAGCGCTGTCTGATTCGGTATACAGAGAAACTATTACTACGGCCATTACAGACTATTTTTTGTTAAATGAGCCCTCTACTGATGACCCTAGCTTACTGTGGGAAGTGTTCAAAGCTACATTGACAGGTGTATGCATCAGTAAAAATGCAGGAATTCTAAAAGATATATGTGGTCAGCTCTCGAGGTGCGAACGCCAGCTGCAATCCTTAGAGCGTGAGTATGACGTACACAAAGTCCTAGGGTATTAGGGGATATTAGATCTGTCATGACGGAGTATCAGTCATATGCTGAGGACGAGCTTAAATACATAATGAAGCGTGCCGCAGCTAGGTCGTTTGGTGAAGGGGTAAGACCGGGTAGGGCAGTGGTCTTCAAACTTTTTGATGTTGAGACCCTCTTGTCAAACCTTTTTAGACGTAAGGACCCCTTCTGACAACATTTTCTAGAAACTGGTTCTCCTCATCATCAGCATCTATCGACAACCGTAAATGCCCCTGTTAGACCTGGCATCCTTTGGAATGTTTCCGTGTTTTTTTTCCTTTCTGACCATCTTATGAAATACGTTAGATTCCAGTCCTTTTCCCTTCACAAATTGCTGCCTAGCACCAACGTAGCAGGAGTGTTTTTGTACGGGAAGAGGCACCTTCCTTCACCAAAACAATCCTGAGGGGTGTTTTCCTATTTCTATGTGAGCTGCAGAATGCAGCACACATGGAAAGATGAAAAAACGAGGAGAAATGAAAACATTTCTCCTCGTTACGCTTCTACTGGAGAGGCATCAGTTTTTGGAGCTGCCCCAGGTTTACGTGATTTTGTAAATAGGGGGCAGCATCAAAATCCATGGGCTTTGCGTGGGAACCCCACGCAAAGCCCATGGAACACCTCCTTGATGCAGAGTACGGCAAAACAGTGACTTGCACTGCTATGTCTTACTCCCTATCTATGAGGCAATGCAAAGCCATGCAGAGTGATTTTGCATTGCCTCATAGGTATGGTTGAGATGCTTGCGCCGCCGGAGCATCAAAAAAAGTGATGCTTTGGCGATGCAAGTCTCTCATACATAAGCCCAAAATATTCTGTATGTTTTTTATGTATTTACCTTCAGGTATCCATACTAATATAATAAAGAGAGAGACCAAACCTTTGAGGCGGGTAAGCTCCGGAACCACAGCGCCAACCGGAGCGCCGCATGCAGCATTGGAAAGATGAGGCAAGGCAGATGGACATAGGCTATACACCGGCGCCACATATACTTTGGGGGGGGACAAAGCACGTTGTGTGACAAAGTAGTCCGCTGGAAGTAGCACCGGCTCTGAGGTGGGCATGTGCGTACGTTTGGAGCGTGTGAATAGCGTTCTATCGCGGCGGCTGAGTACGCCATGATAGGGTGATGGCACAGTAGATCCTTGAGGTTATGCGCCTTAATGACACTGCGTTCCTCGACACACTTCTCCTTCGCTAACAGACAGTATTTCGCAATGCTCGCCCCATTGTACCAATGTAGCTTTAAACCCATGTTACCTTTGTGTACGCATAGATTCTCAGTCTACTAGCGCCACTTACCGGACAAAAAATAAAGAGCTTCGATGTTGCCGTCACACTGCCCAGCTCAACCTATTTAAAACCGAATTCGGGACGTATTTCCATGAGATGAACACTGAGCTTTTAACTCAGATTCCCGTTCTGCGCTTTTTCGTGAAAGGGCAAGCAACTCCGGAAATGAATTTCCCATAATTCGCCAATGAGCGCATGTTTTATTTTTGAGGTCCTTCTTAAACACGTACTCCCCCGCCAATGGTGCCTATTACATGCCAGCAGACATGTCTGTCATACCCGGACAACGTCGGGACGGGCCGCTAGTCTACATATAAAATAATGGGCAGCGTAATCAAAAATAAATATAGAAAAGTTATTGCTCAGTGGGAAATGCACTGTAGTACATTATAACATTTCTAATTGTTAGTGCACTGCAGAGGTCAGTGTGTAACCAGAGAACCATAAAATTAAATCTTGATTGGTGCAGTGGAGAATAGTGACGGAAAGTACTGTGAATATGTAAGTCAATTTTTTATACTTGGATTACACACAGGGTAAGATAGAATGCTGCAAAATGTGCAAATGGTTTTAAGATAAAGTGGTGGTTTCAAAATGTAGGTTTTAATAATCCCAGAGTGTATGTAATGCAGTTTTCTTTTTTATATAACTGTCCCTTCAACACCTCTTTAGGGGCACTAAGGGCTGTGTAAATGCATTAAAATTAAAAGCAAGAACTTCCCAGCCCAGTTAACTCTTTGCACTTCAACTGAAAAAAAATACACCTTCGTCTTCACAAAGAAACAGAACTGCTCCCAAGCATCCTTTACACTTGCAGATTAACTGATAAAGCGCATTTGCCTTTAATTCAGGCAAGCAGCTGATAACGATCTCAATTAGCGATCCCAGCTGTCTTTTTGCAGGGACAAGTACAGCTGGGGAATCTGCGACCCCCTTACTTGAACTCCACGACCCACCTGGGGGGTCGCGCCCCACAGTTTGAAGACGTCTGGGGTAGGGTGTTAGCCTCGAAAATTTGCAAAGGTTGTGCTCCCCAGACTGTCCTACAAATTAGAGGAGAGGATGGGTGTGTAACTACCGAAGCACAAGGTATCTTGCAGGGATTTGTGAAGACTTACGGAGCGCTCTATGAGTCCCAACCCATGGCCTCATCAGCAGAGATCATGGAGTACTTAGCAGACGTGGCCATAGCATAGCTATCGGATGCATGCGTGAATATTTGTCATTGCCCATTACTGTAGAGGAGGTCACAGAGATTATTCAGTCACTGTCGAATGGTAAGGCCCTGGGCCCAGATGGGTTCACATGTGAGTTTTATAAGGCCTTTGTGGACCTGTTGGCCCCACACCTGGTTGCCATGCACGGTGATGCGTTTGATAAGATGGCGCTTCTTCCCACATGAGAGACGCTGTACTAATTGCCCTCCTCAAACCCGCTAAAGACCCCGAGTGCTGCGATTCATATCGACCACTCTCACTCCTTAATGTTGATTCCAAAATATTGGTTAAGTTGCTGGCCACAAGATTACAACCCCTCATGACTAATCTAGTCCTTCCAGATCAGTCCGGTTTCATTCCAACTAGGTAAACCGTGCACAATACTAGGACGTTGTTTGCACTTTCCCACTACCTGATCCCTAACACGAAAGCTGCCACAGTAATGCTGGATGCCGCTAAGGCATTTGACTCTAAAGAATGGTTATATCTGATGACGGTACTGCGGAGGATGGGTTTCCCCCCTGTATTTATACAATGGGTACAACTACTATACACGAAACCAACTGCCCGTGTCCGTGTCAATGGCTACGTTTCTGATTCCATATCCATAGCGCTGGGGACAAGGCAAGGATGCCCTCTGTCCCCATTATTATTTGCACTAACGCTTGATCCATTGGCGTGTAAAATTAGGCAAGGGCATCACTATTCGGCTTTACAATTTCCGCAACGGCCCCTACATATCTCCTTATATGCGGACGATATGATGCTTTATATGCGGGATCCGGAGCATCACTTGGCCCCCTTATTAAGTGAATATATAACATTTGGGAGACAATCTGGTCTCCAAATAAACTGGCAAAATCCTTAATAATCCCCCTTACAGATACCACACAGCCCCACACCACAGAATTTCCTTTGGAATGGCAAACAGAGCCGGTAAAATACCTGGGGGTTTGGTACCATCAGGATCCAGAGGTCGTCATTAGTCGTCATTAGAACTAACTATGGAAGGGCTATAAACACATTGGAAGAAAAAGTTGCTCGCTGGATTCAACTGCCCCTCTCTTTGGCAGATCGGCTAGCTATAGTGAAAATGGTAATCTTGCCAAAACTCCTCTACCTTTTTAATAACATACCAAACCCGCCCCCTACAGAAGATTTCCGTCGTTTGTCATCATTAGTGACTAAACTGATATGGGCAGGTAAGCAGGCCACATAGAACTAAGAGCTTTAGTGCTCCCATATTCCAAAGGGGGTTTTAGGGTACCCAATTTGTGCTCACAAGCACAATATGCACACTTTTGGTACCATCTGATCCCTTATCTAACGCATACAGCTATAGAGGAAGGGGACGCATTGCCAGTCCCACTGACAGCGATCATTACTCACCACAGGCCACCCCTGCACTCTAAAGACATCAATACTATAGATGCAATACCCGCAGCCTGGAATAAGTTAGGAAGCCTAGAGCGTAAATCACCGCTATATATGCCGCTGCACTGCCACAACACCATCACCCAGAACTCTCTGTCACTAGAGAAGAGGTAGGGATGGGACTACTGCAACAGGTAGGCCTTGACACGATGGGAGACCTGTATCACAACGGGGTATTTAAAACACTGCATGATCTGGCATATGTTAGCAACCAAACACTACTGTTCCGCTTTACGTATCACAGGCTTCAAGGGGCGATTAAGAAATTATATCCCACTTACCTGGCGGAACCCCCACAACTTAACATGCTACAAATGGTAATAACCTCCCCTAGTAGCAAACAGCTGGTATCTCGTCTATATAACGGTGCGCAAGAGGAAATTGCCAACACTACACATAGAGCGCTTACATGATGGAATGAGGTGCTAGATGAGGTGCTTACAGAGGACGAATGGCAGATAGCCTGTTCTCTTACAGAAATGCTGATGCCCAATGGCAATATGAGGATCCTACATTACAAACATCTGCATCAAACATATTATACCCCAGCCAGACTGTACAAATATCGTTTGCGGCAGGATGCGAGATGCAGCGATGTGGTTATGACGCGGCTGACTTTGTGCACCTTGCTTGGTGCTGTATGCATGTGCGGGAATATTAGGGGAAAGTTACTAAGCTATTGAGTGAGATGGTGGGTATTGAAATTGGCTGTTCTATTCACACTTGTCTGCTGGGAATTCTGCGAGATGTCCGGGCAACTAAACGTACATTTTGCATGGTTGCTTTACTCCTTGCTAAGCACAGAATTTGACTATGTTGGGACAGTAAAGATGCTCCTAAAATTAATCAATGGCTTCGTGACATGGCATATTGTCAAGACACTTTAAAAACCTATGAAGAAGAATTGCCTGCTGGATCCCGGCCAAAAGGCTATTGGAAATATTTAACTGCATATCTGCTTACGAATCCGATTGTTTAACTATGTTTACCAACTGTCTCCCTTATTTTCATTGTAATGTGTGATGCTCTGTATATGCTATTATGACGTATAATTATTGTATTGTATTCAAAAAGAGGGAGAGGAGATCTAAATGGATCGAGAGGGCAGAATTACCACTTGGGGAAAGTGGAAGGTCCAGACCGCAGTGTTGGCCCTCGATAATGTGTTTACCAAAGAGAGGACTGGGCTGTTCCTGGGGTACAGGTGTAGGTCAAGGGATGTGGATATTTCAGGGTGGTTAAATAGTAACCATCCAGTGGGTATCCATTTTGTTGGATATGATGGCCTCACACACCCTTGCAGGTGTCATGCTTCATCATGGGCAATGCTCCTCGTTGGGTGGGCGGTGCAATACCCAACGGGCTACACCTCAAAGAGGGGCTCTTTGGCGGAGATCTTTTTTCCAACTGCCCGTGGGTGAAGTGTGGGTGAGGGGCCAGAGTGGTAGTAGACGGGAAGTGAAGTTAAAATAACTCAGGAGTGCCAGAAGGAACTTTATTCTGATGGTCCCGTGCGTTAACTAAAAACAATAGTTAGTCTGGGAGTTCTGGAAAGTGATGTATTCCGTACTTAAGACTATACTACAAGGTGGAGATAGTGGTCGACATGTTTCTCGCTTAGGGTAAGGTCACCCGCGATTCATCAGGACCTATAAGTTCGCTGTCTACAGTAGTTCTGATCTGTCTAAGTATCAGTGTTCACATCAACAGTATGGAAAGTACCTGCTTATACATTGTTCCATGCCTGGTTTTGGAAACAAAAGGGAGTGGATAGAGTATTACATCTCTCGAGCAAATAAGGTACAGAAATCCACATACGTTTTGACCTAGAGCACTGTGTGGCATGCTAGTGTTGGTGATTACTAGCAAATCGTGACAATAAAATCACACTAGTGAAACCATCTCCTGGTGGGGCAGTGGTGAGTGAGTTGCTCAACCAGAACAACTGGATGGAGATAGTACAAGTGACATTTAAAAACAAGAAGAGCTACAGCTATAATGTTGTTCTGACAAGACACCACTCACCTAAAGGTCAATAGTTAAATGTACCAGCAGTGCCTGGCGGGATGGACATCGGTGAGTCAAGCCTCTGTAACTAAGGCTAGGTAAAGGAGGAAAACAAGGGAGAAAAAGCAAACAGCATACATTTTCATCTCTAATATGCCATATTCGATCAAGTGTCTAAGGAGAAATACAATACTGTTGTCAAATCGACCGTGTAGTGGTCAGACGCTATGTTCTACACCAATTCCCTGTAAGAAGTTCGGGGTATCGAATGTTGGTGGAGTCCGGAAGCCACCCGGTGTGTTACTATGAGGGTCATATTGTCATGCATGTACAGCTCATACCGGAGTTCGGTGGTTGTCGTGCGGTAAGCGTTTGATTACTGGGCAGCAGTTAATGCTCGAGCACACTCAAGGTAACCGTTATGCCCGTAAATAGTAAAAGGAATGTATCCCCGTGTATTGAGTAAAAAAGCCGGGGAACGGGTCGTCTAGAGTTCCGTCGAGGATAGTTAATATAAGTTAGATCAAGGTCGCTCGGGGCGAGTAATCACCACCACGAGAGAAAGCCTTCTGAATTAAAATGGCTTTGCAACTCGAAAGTGGCCCGGACTTCTTTCTTTTATGGAGGAGAGTGTTTGGTTGAGAATATATATATATATATATATATATACATATATATATACATATATATATTTTCAATTAATAATATTCATATATACATATATATATATATATATATATACTAAAGAAAAATTCAACAGTTTACATGCTTATTAAACAATTTAACAAATAATTATCAATTAAAAACATTATTTATTTATTACTTAATTATCTTCCCTCACTACACCCCTACAAACCTAGCAACCCACAACTAAAATATAAGTAAAATAAATCCGTATTACATAATGTACATAGATAATTATCAAATAAATAATTATTAATATATAAAGAATTGATAATTATTGCTTAATTGCTTTCCACCCTATATCACAACAAACCCAACAGCCCACACCTGTAACTAAAATATACATTTATTACACAATTTACATAATTAATAACCAATTAAATAATTAATAATACATTAATAATTATTGTTAATTATTACTTAATTAACTTCCCATCCTATACCCCAAAAAACCAAGCAGCCCACACCTAAAATGTAACTAAAAATATATATTTTATTACACAATTTACATAATTAATAATCAATTACATAATTAATAATACATTAATAATTATTTATTATTGTATGATTGCTTGATTAACTTACCACCCTATACCCCTACAAACTCAGCAGTCTGCCTCTAAAATATAATTTAAAATATATTAATTACACAATTTATATAATTAATAATCAATGAAATTATTCTACTACATTAATACATATTTGTTACTTAATTAACTTCTCACCCTATATCCCTACAAACCTTGCTACCCCCTACAACACTATAAATTACTATTTGAAATTAAATTGAAAAGTATAAATCTCTTAAAATTACAAAATATATTCAAAAAAATAATATTAACAATTATGCACACAATAACACATACAATTAATATATGTACTAAAAACAAATTAAGGTAATTAAAAAACAATATATTTTTTAATTATATTATTGGAAACGATTTTAACAACAATGATATTCCTGGGGAGCACTTGTTAGTTAAGTCCTTACTTGTGTGGAGTTATCACCAGGAGGAGCACTTGCCCTTCCCAGCCTCAGACCTCGCCGCACCCGCTTTGCGGGTGCCGCATCGCCTGGTGGCGTGAGGGGCTGCATGTCCGTTTTCAAGGGAGCTGAGGAGTGTTGGAACTGGGCTGAGGCAGACAGCAGGACTGCGAGCGTTGCAGGGACTCCATTTCCCAGGAGTCCCTGCGTGACCGATTGCCAGCTTCCGGTCCGCTCTCCCTGTTGTCCCGCCCACCGCCCATTGGAGGCCTTTTAAATCCCTACTGTTCCTTTCATCGCGGGAGCACTTGTTAGTTAAGTCCGTACTTGTGTGGAGTTATCGCCAGGAGGAGAACTTGCCCTTCCCAGCCTCGGACCTCGCTGAACCCGCTTCGCGGGTGCCGCATCGCCTGGTGGCGTGAGGGGCTGCACGTCTATTTTCAAGGGAGCTGAGGAGTGTTGGAACTGGGCTGCGGCAGACAGCGGGGCTGCGAGCGTTGCAGGGACTCCAATTCCCAGGAGTCCCTGCGTGACCGATTGCCAGCTTCCGGTCCGCTCTCCCTGTTGTCCCGCCCACCGCCAACCGCCCATTGGAGGCCTTTTAAATCCCTACTGTTCCTTTCATCGCGGGAGCACTTGTTAGTTAAGTCCTTACTTGTGCGGAGTTATCGCCAGGAGGAGAACTTGCCCTTCCAAGCCTCGGACCTCGCCGCACCCGCTTCGCGGGTGCCGCATCGCCTGGTGGCATGAGGGGCTGCACGTCCGTTTTCAAGGGAGCTGAGGAGTGTTGGAACTGGGCTGAGGCAGACAGCGGGGCTGCGAGCGTTGCAGGGACTCCATTTCCCAGGAGTCCCTGCGTGACCGATTGCCAGCTTCCGGTCCGCTCTCCCTGTTGTCCCGCCCACCGCCCATTGGAGGCCTTTTAAATCCCTACTGTTCCTTTCATCGCGGGAGCACTTGTTAGTTAAGTCCTTACTTGTGTGGAGTTATCGCCAGGAGTAGAACTTGCCCTTCCCAGCCTCGGACCTCGCCGCACCCGCTTCGCGGGTGCCGCATCGCCTGGTGGCGTGAGGGGCTGCACGTCCGTTTTCAAGGGAGCTGAGGAGTGTTGGAACTGGGCTGAGGCAGACAGCAGGACTGCGAGCGTTGCAGGGACTCCATTTCCCAGGAGTCCCTGCGTGACCGATTGCCAGCTTCCGGTCCGCTCTCCCTGTTGTCCCGCCCACCGCCCATTGGAGGCCTTTTAAATCCTTACTGTTCCTTTCATCGCTGGAGCACTTGTTAGTTAAGTCCTTACTTGTGTGGAGTTATCGCCAGGAGGAGAACTTGCCCTTCCCAGCCTCGGACCTCGCCGAACCCGCTTCGCGGGTGCCGCATCGCCTGATGGCGTGAGGGGCTGCACGTCTATTTTCAAGGGAGCTGAGGAGTGTTGGAACTGGGCTGCGGCAGACAGCGGGGCTGCGAGCGTTGCAGGGACTCCAATTCCCAGGAGTCCCTGCGTGATCGATTGCCAGCTTCCGGTCCGCTCTCCCTGTTGTCCCGCCCACCGCCCATTGGAGGCCTTTTAAATCCCTACTGTTCCTTTCATCGCGGGAGCACTTGTTAGTTAAGTCCTTACTTGTGCGGAGTTATCGCCAGGAGGAGAACTTGCCCTTCCCAGCCTCGGACCTCGCCGCACCCGCTTCGCGGGTGCCGCATCGCCTGGTGGCGTGAGGGGCTGCACGTCCGTTTTCAAGGGAGCTGAGGAGTGTTGGAACTGGGCTGAGGCAGACAGCGGGGCTGCGAGCGTTGCAGGGACAACATTTCCCAGGAGTCCCTGCGTGACCGATTGCCAGCTTCCGGTCCGCTCTCCCTGTTGTCCCGCCCACCGCCCATTGGAGGCCTTTTAAATCCCTACTGTTCCTTTCATCGCGGGAGCACTTGTTAGTTAAGTCCTTACTTGTGTGGAGTTATCGCCAGGAGTAGAACTTGCCCTTCCCAGCCTCGGACCTCGCCGCACCCGCTTCGCGGGTGCCGCATCGCCTGGTGGCGTGAGGGGCTGCACGTCCGTTTTCAAGGGAGCTGAGGAGTGTTGGAACTGGGCTGAGGCAGACAGCGGGGCTGCGAGCGTTGCAGGGACTCCATTTCCCAGGAGTCCCTGCATGACCGATTGCCAGCTTCCGGTCTGCTCTCCCTGTTGTCCCACCCACCGCCCATTGGAGGCCTTTTAAATCCCTACTGTTCCTTTCATCGCGGGAGCACTTGTTAGTTAAGTCCTTACTTGTGTGGAGTTATCGCCAGGAGGAGAACTTGCCCTTCCCAGCCTCGGACCTCGCCGCACCCGTTTCGCGGGTGCCGCATCGCCTGGTGGCGTGAGGGGCTGCACGCCCGTTTTCAAGGGAGCTGAGGAGTGTTGGAACTGGGCTGAGGCAGACAGCGGGGCTGCGAGCGTTGCAGGGACTCCATTTCTCAGGAGTCCCTGCGTGACCGATTGCCAGCTTCCGGTCCGCTCTCCCTGTTGTCCTGCCCACCGCCCGTAACGTCCCCTATATCTAAGGCCCACCCTCCCGCAGCGTGGGACGCAGCTCGTGGCGAAGACCGGGCAAAGAGCGGGCCGTTTGAGGCCGTTCGAGTACGGAGAGGACTGGACTGGGCTACCCCCCCTGTTGCACTTATATTTTTTAATTTATTTCAGTTTTACGAGACATTATGTGCACACGGGGTAGTCGTAGTAAAACTGCAAAGGGAGGGCAAAAGCTCAATGGGACTCTTGATGACTTCATTATTAAGACTAATACGGCTATTGATTGTGAAATCAGCAAAATGCAACATAGAGTATCCATAGAGTTAGAAGCAGCACGAAGATTATCCCAGGACTTAGCCTTTTCAAAAAAATCTTCTTTAGGTAATATTGCCTCCGCAAAAACTCCTGAGCGTCTGTCTGGTCCCTGGCCATTGATAATAAAGGCGGATATTCATCGCCTCCCATCAATCCCACCCTTGGAGCAGTCTTTTATTCCAGTATCGGCATCTCCAAAACCCACCCAGATTTTGTTGTCAAATACCCCTGGTTTGGACTTAGGTATCGCCCAAAAATTCGAGATGTCCAAACCATTTGTAAGTGTTAATAAAAGAGATGTTGTACACAAAAGGAAACGTCTTGCGAGATTAGCTTATGCCCGGAAAAAGGCTAAAATTGCTAGGGCACATTTCTTTAATAACCGTCGACTCCCAGCGTTAAATAGGGTAGGTATTGATGTGCCCCAAGTAAGCACCTGTTTGAAGGGCGAGGAGACTGGTACGAGTATAGACAGTGTAGAATTAGATTCAACAGCGGGGGAAACCCTTCCACAATTAGTCGAGGGGGCTATAGAGGGACCGTTAGGTGAGCCTGGTGAGCAACAGGGGGGTGATGAAAATTTCCTCAAAATTGTATGGGAGACACTGAAAAAGCTTTTATCCCCCTTGGAACTCAGACTCTCACGTATAGAAACCAACCTGTTAGAAATGGACAAGACAATTGTTACTTTAGCTAGTCTTAGTCTAAAACAAATGGAACCAAACATCTTACAGGGAGATGAGAGCATTCCACAGGCCCTAGTTGTAGCCACACCTGTCCAGCCCCCGCCTAATCCTAAACCTATACCCAAACCCCGCACAAAGGATTGCAACCCTATAGTTATCACCCCACAAATTGCTGCCCCAATCCATCGCCCCGCACAAGGCACACTACCTACAAAACCTGGGTCTCGGGTCGTGGGCCAACAACCTAATAAGACAGCGAACCCACGTACATATTTCCAGGGACCTAGAAATGGAAATATACAAAACTTTCGTGGGGGTTTTATAGATTTACCACCTGATGCTAGGCCATATGTTGTAGTGTTAGCCGGTGTGCCTGTTTTGGAGCCACAATCCCAAGAGAACCATTGGTCATTAAAAAATAAGGTTATTTACTGGCTTAAAGCTAATAGACAGTTACCAAATCACTTAAGAAGTAACATTCTAATGGTACGTAGGGTACCTTGGGTTGGTCCTACATCTAAGTCCATCCCAGGTGACTGTATTGTCGTCTCTTGTGCAGATCCATGTACAGCACAACATCTATGCTCATGGGACGCACGAGGCGACAATTCTACTATTGTTGTTAGGCCACTTACCTTCTTTTACCCCCCACGGCACAATGCAAACATAGAGGGGAACTGGTCAACAGTCCAAAATACTATGCGAGGTGGGCGAAGGGAAGGTTGACAAGGTCAAAATGGTTGGTGGGAAGGGGCTCCAACTTCCAATATGTTCGGATGTTTAAATGAGGTCGATTGACTTCGGGGGGTAAACGATTCAATTCATGATCCTGAACTTATTTCTATTCCTATGGTTTCTGTCTCTACCCCGCAAAAAGTATGCATAGATAGTGCTGCTTCCGCCGAAGGTTCACGTTCGGACCTAAGCCCTGTAATTAGGCCTAATGAGACCAGGGTGGAAGATGTAAGTTTACCAGAGGTTATTCCTACCTGTAGTCAAGTGGGATTGCTCAAAGTGGTTTCCTGGAACATAGCAGGGTAAAGGGGTCGTTTGGATAATGATGATTGGGTAGATTTCATCGACACCTATGACATCGTTGTATTCCAGGAAAGCTGGGCAACTGTCCCCTTATTTAGAGCGGGGTATTTGAACCACTATAAGCCTGCTATTCAGGGCCCAAAGGGAAGAGCCTCCGGAGGTTTGGTGGTGTGGATTAGAGACTCCTTGGGATACCAATCCTCGGAAATCATGGTAGACAACACAGATCTCCTATGTATTAACCTCAGTAAGGGTAACAACGAGAGCATAGTATTAATAAATATCTACGCCCGAGGTAGTCAAGGTGGCCGCAAGCAATTGGTTTTGAATGACCTAGATTTGCTTTTGAGGAACTTAAGCCGCGACTGTTTTATCCTAGTGGCAGGGGATTTGAACTGCTCATTTGAACCCATCCTTAGTCTAGCTGAGGATGTGGGAGCAGATGAGGACACTGTTTGGAATATCCCACCACTAACCATAGGTAGGGGTGTTAGGGGAACCGAGGCGGCCCTACATTGGTTAGGATTTTGTATGGAGTGGGGGCTGCGGGCAGTGAATGGCCGCACACTGTCAGACAAGTACGGCCAACCAACCTTTGACAACGGGATCAGTATGAGTCGAATCGACTACATACTAGTTAAAGTAGATTTTTGGTCACTCGTGATAGACATGGAGGTAGAGGTAAGGCCAGAGAGTGATCATAATCCTCTCTCATTGGGCCTCAGGGTACCCGGTCTGGGTGTTTGACCCTCTGTAACAACTTGCCCGACGTCTGAGATTATCCTGTGCAATGATAGAAGACGGGTAAAATGGCCTAGGGTCATAGCAGAGCCTCTGCTTATCAAAGAAATAGAGGAGGTGGTATTAAGAACAATGGTTAAGATGGTGGATCTACCTCCCCTTAGTGGGATTGATTCTCCAATTATTAATCTACATGAGAAGTGCTTCGTGGAACTAAAAAGTCTGCTTACAAAGCCATCGAGGTCCAAGAAAGTTAATGTTCATAAAAGGTGGTACAATAAGAGTTGTAGGGAAGCACATAGTAAATTATTAGCAGCAGTTAAATCGAGGATCTCTAATGATATCAAAAATGCTAGGCTAACTTACAAACAGGTCTTATGGACAGCTAAGAGGGAATGGGATGACCTTTACTGGTCAGAACTACTCTTGGCTTGTAATTCGTCTAACCAAATGAAGTTTTGGGAGACTGTTAAGTGGGGGAGGGACCCGGATTCCCAAACACCTGTTAACTATGTCTCTGTATTGGATTGGGTGGGTTTTTTCACCGCTCAATTTGAAGACACGAGTGTTGTGCTTGATACACAAAATGAGCCCGCATCGGGTTTATTTCTCCATAATCATGGGGCTGTACCCACCTTTTCTCTCATTGACACGGAGCGTGCCCTTGGTTCTGTTCAGTCAGGGAAAGCACCGGGACTGGATGCAATCCCTGCAGATCTTTTCAAATCGAACCTTGATGTATGGGTCCCGTACATAACTATGTTGGCCAATGCAATTGCAGCAGGGGCCAGGATCCCCCAATCATGGAAAGGGGCAGAGATTTTGCCAATTTTTAAAAAAGGAGATCGCTCATCGCCAAGTAATTATCGCCCCATAAGTTTGATAGACTCACTCCAAAAAATAGTCTCTAGAATGGTTCTTGTAAGAATACAGGGATGGATAGAGCAGGAAAAAATACTTTCTCCCATGCAAGCTGGGTTTAGACTGGGCACAAGTACTATAGACCAGGTGTTCAGACTCACTATGCTTTATTTGAAGGTGTTTTTTTAGGTGGAGGGGTTATTTATGCCGCATTTGTTGACCTTAAGTCGGCTTTTGATTTGGTCCCAAGAGCAAAATTATGGGATTCACTGAGACTCATGGGCCTACCTGTCGGACTCTTAGAAATAGTCATGAGACTACATGAGGACAACTTGCCCGGGTGAGGTGTGGTAAGCAGGGTCAGGTGACCGACAGCTTCCCGGTAAAACGTGGGGTGCGCCAGGGATGTGTGCTGGCCCCCACCCTGTTTCTCCTCTTCATCAATCAGGTTGTTAAATTCTTCACCAATTCTCAGACTGATGCACCATCCTTGGGCGGGTCTAAGTACCCGATGTTAATCTTTGCTGACGATACCCTGCTTCTCTCTAAAACCCGTAGTGGGTTGCAAACAGCCCTGAATAGGTTTGCAGAGTTTTGCAGGGTAAATGATCTACAGATCAATGTAGATAAAACCAAATTTATGGTTTTCAGCAATAAAAACCCGGTTACTAGCTCTGTTAGTCTGAATGGTGTTTTTATTGAACAGGTGAAGGCAATGACTTATCTGGGTGTGACCCTGGATTACCAACTAAATTGGAAACCCCAGATTGAGGCATTAAACCTTAAATTTGTTCGTCTTACGGGTTGTCTATTGCAGGAACAGAAGAAATCCTTGACCAAACGTATTGCCCCAGTTTTAAAGATATATGAGGCTAAGATCAATACAGCTACCTTGTATGGTGCTGACATTTGGGGTTACAAGGATCTATCTACTTTGGTTACAGCCCAGAATAAGTTCTTGCGAAATCTGGTAGGGCTTCCCCAGTCTACACCCACCAAACCACTGCTGCTAGACTTAGGTTGTAAACCCCTAAATGAGATGGCCAGGTTTCGCTTGGTGGCACTATGGCGACGGCTTTGGACGACTCCGGAACTTAGCCTTTTTGCCAAAGAATTGGAGGAGGTAAAATCGTTGTGGGGTGCCTATAGAATCCCCTGGCTTAGGGAAGTCAAACACATCTTGTTTGTAATGGGTCTCCCCGTGCTGTGGTCCAATCCGGGGGGTTCCATCTTCCCCTCCAAACAAGATTTCAAAGACCAATTCTGGGCATCTGTCAAATCAAATGCAGTCACCCAATCATCAGATACCAATATAACAGGGCTTTTTTTAACCCATAAACTGACACCTTTTCTTGAGCCTTATTGGGACTTGATATGTAAAACCCCCGACCGGAAATTGTATCACCAATTCCGTGTCGGGACACTCCCCATTAATTCTTTTACTGTAAAGTGGGCGGGGAATGTAAACGACAAATGTCCCTGTTGCCCGGATCATGTGGAAAGTATTGATCATTTGTTCTTTGCCTGTCCAGCCTATCGAGCCCCACGCCTAAAATGGCTGAAACCCTTATGTAGTAGATTGGATAGTAGGGGCCACCTCGAAGCCCTGCGGAAGTTTCGAAATATTAGATCTGAGTTCGTTGTGGTTTGTGTTGCCAAGTTTCTAGGAGGGGCTTGGTTGATTCGTTTTAGGAATTTGAACACTTTTTAAAATGATAATGTATGAAGGTCCTCTTTTTGTAAAGTCTTTTTGAATGTTTAATAACTTTTTAATAATTTATATATAAAAAAGGGGGGGTTTATGAATGTTGTTCTTATTAATATTTCATGTATTGTATGCTGTCTTTTATGAATTTTATTTCGAAATAAAGACATAATGACCTGATATTCCTAACAGCGATATTACCTACCTGAAAAAAATCGATATTCTTGATTACGATATTTCTGCATCACAATATTTTTGTATCACAATATTTTGTCTCCGATATTTCTGTATCCCGATAATTACAACTCAATATTTTGTTCAAATGCCAGTACAGGTGCCACCCGCAATCTCTCATTCGCCTCCCTCCAACACACATCAAGCCATTCAAATTAACAACAAAAATCTATGGACACCGAATTTACGAAGCTTTTTCTGTGACTTATTCTTGAAGTACTCTTGGCTTACCAATAAATTCCAGGAGTAAGCCAGGAGTACTCTTGGTTTGCTCATGGACTCCAATAGTTAACATGGAGTACTACAAGAGTAAGTCACACCTACTCATAGAAATATCTTTTTGAATCTGGTCCACCGAATCAAAGCTTTATTGTGGTGTTAGGGAAGAGCTTTCTGGATCATCAGACTTTTAGTACAATCAGTTTTCTAAGGCCGTGAACAAGCGGCTAAGGCTACGAAACGCGTCCGGTGGTGTTTGTGCCATAATACATTTCATCTGAAGAGAAGAAATATGGGCTGCAGTCTGTTGTTTGGAATCTGAAAAACGACTGTTGTGTGGATTTAGTGGGGTTGGCGAACCCCGCTGCAGCCCGCCGTGAGTAAAGAAGGCGTTGGTTGAATCGCCAAAGTTGTTGTCTATATAATAAAAGGGGCTCATAGTGGCACTGTGAGCTAGCTGATCCACAGGCTAACATATCTTTTAGGGGTGTCTGGAATGAGTCTGGACACCAATCCCTTAGTTTATGTTGTCGAAACGCACAGATCTTATATAGATTTGTAGGAACTACACAACAATACAAGCAGAGGCATGTATACATCTTCTTTGCACTTGTTTACTACACTAAAGATTGACTTACTGTATTTGTCAATGCTTATTTTTATTACTCATAGCACACACACTATGTCTCTCATACTCACTCCCCGTCACCTCTTCTTTTACACACATAAAACTCTGTTAAACATAACCACCTTACACACATACATAAATAAATGAGAATATTGTGGTTTTGGTAGTGGTGGTTGTAGTGGAGATGGTGTTGGGGAAATAGTCCTTGTGGTGGTGTAATGTTGGTGGAGTAGATAGTAATGGTGTTGGTGCTATTGGTGGTGGTAGTAATGTCTGTGGTGGAAAATATTAGTGGTAGTAATTGTTATATTGGTGGTGGTAGTAATTGTGGTGGTGATAGTAGTGGTGGTAGTAATTTGGGTAGTGGCATTTTCAATGGTGATGGTAATGGAGATGTGATGGTGAGAACTGGGGTAGTGTGAATGCACGTGCTGGTAATGTTGAAGCACGATATTGTCAAGTTCTCAAGAGGTTATGCATTGTTGGCACTGTATAACCTGTGTTTACTATTACCATGCAGGGTGGTTGCCAGATACTCTAAATGCACAATGAACTGCCCCGTAAGTGCATCATTGGAAGAACAGAGTGTTCAACTCAGCTTGTAAAGCAAGCAGCAGCTTGGCAAGCTTGTTAGAGGAGATGCAGTGCGCTCAGAGTTGAGTAGGAATGAGTGGTCTGGCAAGCACCTCAGATGGCATTCCTGCTGTATTCACCCCCTCTCTCCTTCCTGCTTCCCGAGCTCAACCAACCCCACCCAAAGCATCCCAGCACCCCTCCCTCCTCCCTGGATCTACTTAATAGAGGCAGCAGAGCATTTGCATGCAGTGGGCGTGCCCCGGCGTGCTGCTTGCACGCCAAAGGTAAGCCCATCTGCACTTGTCTGTTCCTAAAACACACTCAACACCAGGACCCCGGGCTCCCCCACCACCCGAAACTACACAGCCACCAAGCTCCAAGCCCTGGACCACGGACCCCGCAACAACAACTGCTGCCCAACTTTGCACTGAACAAAGGTAGGACCTTCCGCCTCTTCTCCTCTAACACCAGAGCACCCAAACGTATGACAACCATTACCGGACTGACCACAACCACCCAAGGACATCTCCACTGCCTCCGGCTCAATGCACAATCTCTCTGCAAACACGCTACCGAAATTTGGGACCCCATCACCTCCCTCACCCTGACGTCATCTTCCTCACCAAGACCTTGCTCAAACCCTCATCTGCACCCCACATTGCCTTAGCAAGCTACAAGATAACATACCGAAACTGCTCCAACAAACATGAAGGCAGTATCGCCATCATCTACAAGGAAGTCATCCACTGCACCACCCACCTGGGTGACACCATCTGATCATGGAACATCTTAACTTCCAACTACACACCAATGACAAAACCACCAACAAATGCACTCCTGGACCTCCCGCAAGCTTCTGCTATGCGATACCTGATTTCATCGCCCTGCTCACTATTGACTCTAAGCACTACATCTTCCTCGATGATCTCAATTTCCACCTCGATGACCCTGGTGACACCAACACCACCAATATCCTTAAAAGCATGAACACCGTCTTCCTCACATCTAGTTACCAAACCCTGTCACATTGCAAGAAACTCACTCAACCCCATCTTGACGAACAACAACAGGGTCAAGTACAGCCATGCCACCAAGCTCACCTGGAAAGACAACGCCATCGTCCACTTCACTATCACAGGTCGTCTCACCACCCTCACCAAACCGCCAAGCACCATGCACCGAAACTGGATCAAAGTATCAGAGAGCCAAGGGATGGATGCCCTCAACCGCTCCCACTAATTGCGCCAATAGAGTCACCCCTATCAAGCCCATCAAACGTAAGAGACCAACCAAACATGCCAGCTGGTACACCATGGAACTTACAACTACAAAACACAACTGCAAGCAACTCGAAAAAAGGTGGCGTGCCAGCAGGGATACCACAAACCAAGCCTCCTTCCAAATGTCTCTAAACCAATACCACCAACTCCTGGAAAGGGTGAAAAGAAGCGCCCTTACCAACAACGTAGGTTCTAGTTCCAACCACAGTAAAGAACTATTCAACATTGTTAGAGAGTCCTCCCACCCCTCAGTCTTCGAAAACATCATCACCACCTCCAAGGACCTCTATGACACCCTGGCTGCCTTCTTACCTTGAAGCACCACTAATGCAGTTCCCTGCCACACTGGGACAATCTAGGGCATTTGGATGTCTTATTCTTCCTTTCTCTTATTTTTGCACAAATGCACCTTATGCACTATGCTTGGGTTTGGTGGTTTGACTATGCACTTGATCTTAATTAATCAATTTTTTCTTTCTTTATTATTTAAACCAGCCTTCTTTATCTTAAAGCCTCCACCTACAAGTAGTGTGTGCATCTATGACAGTGTACTCGAAAGGCAATATGTGTATTTTATCTGTAATTGTAATGTACAAAATTGTTTTTTCTAGAATTCTCCAGTGGTTCTCCAGAAGAAGGCGTGTGTAACGCCGAAACGCGCGTAGAGATTACCTTTTACCCACTGCTTTGTTGTTTAGTCTTTTTATTTAATTTTATATATGTCTTGTATTTATATTATTTGATGCCTTATACTGTATTAGACATTATTGTCATTCATTGTGTTCCTGCCACCTTATATGGCTTTTAAACTTTCATGTGTATATGTTTTTTATATTAAATGAACAATATATTTTTTTAATTGATTTGCCGTTCTTTGTTCAGTACACTGTTAGATTGATCCAATGTGTGTTGATGTACCTGACAATTTTCAGGACCCTCAAGTTGCCTAGGAACTGTTACATTTGAAATATGCCTTCTTCCAGGACAACATCTCCACCATATACAAAAACTGTGAACCCCAACCCACTGCCGCCGACACCCTCAGTCTCATTGCACCCACAGATACAAATCCCAGCCACCTGCTAACCACCTGGGACCAGCCCACCACTAAAAACACCACTGCCATCATGAACTCCGTCCTCTCAGGAGCACCCAAGGACCCCTGCCCCCACCACATTTTCAATCTTGGTAACAAGTTGATTAGTATCCAACTCACCACCATCCTTAATGCATTCATCACCATGCCCACCTTCCTCGATGAATGGAAGCATGCTGAAGTAAAGCTCATTCTCAAGAAACCATCCTCCAACCCCAGCAAACTCAAGAACCACTGTCTCATCTCTCTACTCCACTTTCCTGCGAGGGTCCTAGAGGAAGCCATCTACCGCCAAATCACAGAACACCGGGAGAACAACAACCTTTTGGGCATCGCCCAGTGAAGATTCTGCACCAACCACAGCACAAAACCGTCTGCATCGAACCATCAAAGACATCAGATCCCTTCTTGACAGAGGATAAATGGCAGTCCTGATCCTCCTCGACCTCTCAGCGGCATTCAATACAGTATCCTACCACACCCTGATCATAAGGCTCCACGAAATCAGAATTCAAGGAGATGTTCTCTGATGGATTACCTCCTTCCACACAGGAAGAACAGAGAATCCGCCTTCCTCCCTTCACCTCCGTCCAAGCCCTCATATCCAGTCACCTGGGCTATGGGAACGCTCTACTGACAGGAATAAATGACTCCCTGTTAACGTAGTTGCAAGTAGTGCAGAATACAGTCACACAGCTGATTTGCATCCTTCCTGCACACTCCTAATCTACCCCTATTCTAAGGAAATTACACTGGCTACCTGTCAGAAAGCAGGTTGTTTTTAAACTCTTTTTATTAATAACAAAGGGGGGTCCAAGGGAATATTTAACGACCAATCAGTGCTACAACCCTTATAACTATATGGATACCAACTAAATAGTAGCAAGGGGTCAAACTAACAAAAGGGGGGGAGGATGTGTGCCTGTATTAGGATAGCGAAATCAAACACCGGGTAGTCTCCATAAATTTCGAGATGTTCCCATCAGAATGCCAACCTGTACCGCCCTACATCATTTGGGAACCAGTAACATCACAAGTGGGAAGAATTACCCAATGTAAGATTTGGCCAAACTTAGCCCAATCTATCTTTTAAGTCCCAACGTGTGTAAAATGTTAAATCGGTATCAGGTGGTATCTGAAGAGCAGTGCTAAATAATGAAAAACAAACAGTGTTAAAGTGGTGAGGTATAAAATTGGGTAAGTAGGAGGAAAAATATTTTAATAGGCACCTCCCTTTCCCAACAGTAAAAACAGTGCAAAAGGTAGTGCTAACAAATAACTACCCAGATGTACGTAATGGTCGACATGTTTCTGCAGTTTACCGTGGGCCCATAGGTCACCTACTGCTTCATCAGGACCTTGTATGCTACTGCTAAATGTGATGATTAAACAAAAAAGGTGAAGTGACAAAGCAATCATCACCTGGAATTCTCCTGTTGTCAAGATCCCAGGATGCCACAATATAACAAACACACAAATAAGAAAAAGAAAAAGAAAAAGTTTTAGAAACCATTACGTACATCTGGGTAGATATTTGTTATTTGTTATTGTTATTTGTTAGCACTACCTTTTGCACTGTTTTTACTGTTGGGAAAGGGAGGTGCCTATTAAAATATTTTTCCTCCTACTTACCCAATTTTATACCTTTGCACATTGGCAGCATCGAATATTTGGCTGGAGTCGAGGCACTGCATAGGCTGTGTAAAAACACATTGTGATAATGGCTACTAATCTGGGTTTGGCATTTGATGAGGAAGAGGTGCAGAACATACTTTCAGAAAATCCAAGTGTGTTGGATCTCATACCCACAGTACAGGTTAACACTGATGAAGGGTGGACCAACGTCCTCGTACTGAAAAAGAACCAAGCAAGGGTTTGCATACATGGAATTACCATGGCGGAGTACTTACGCGGTAATTGTGCCCCCAGTGGACTTATAGTGAACAATGCCCCGCGTCTATTCTTAGACGATAAAGACTTTTTAAAAGATTGGTACCTCATAGCGTGGAGATGTGGGTAATTCTTCCCACTTGTGATGTTACTGGTTCCCAAATGATGTAGGGCGGTACAGGTTGGCATTCTGATGGGAACATCTCAAAATTTATGGAGAGTACCCGGTGTTTGATTTCGCTATCCTAATACAGGCACACATCCTCCCCCCTCTTTTGTTAGTTTGACCCCTTGCTACTATTTAGTTGTTTTTAAACTCTGCCATCTGCCACAAAAAGCTCTTCATGTGGCCCGCCCAGCCTTAACTATCTGCCATCTATGCGACTAAGATCCTCAAAGCAAGCTTTTTTGTTGACCCCATGCATCCACACTTCAAGATTCAGAGGTAGACCCTTCTCCTTTATGGTGCCATATCACTTGAATAAACTCCAGCTTCATCTTAGTACCTGCCCAGACTTTACAAACGTAAGAAGATGCTAAAAACCTGGCTGTTTTAGAATGTACTCTCCTGTTTTGATCAGTACAGTGCCAAGGTACTCCTTAGGAGTGAGTCATGTGCTATACCAAGTTACTGAAATAAATAAATAAAGATATAAAAGTGAAATAAATAAAACATAAGAGCATCATCTGTGGTGTCCCTCAAGGCTTTTGCCTCAGCCCCCATCTGTTCAACACCTACAAGACCCTCCTGGCTAACAGTAGGAGAACCCAGGGACTAACATCATATTCTACACTGACAACACCCAGCTCATCCTCTCACTATCAGAAGGGCCCTCCACCACAAAGGCCTACTTTCACAGGTGCATGACAAGCATCTCTGTCTGGATGTAAGACAACTGCCTGAAACTCAACTCAGACAACACGGAAGTACTGATCTTCGGGAACAACACATCCCAGTGGAATAACTCCTGTTGGCCTTCCGAACTAGGACCCTCACCCATGCTGACAATCTTGGCATCATCCTGGACAGCAAACTCACCATGAATAACCAAATCAACGCAATCTCCTCCACCTGTTTCTCCACTCTTTGCATGCTCCGCAAGATCTTCAAATGGCTCCCCATCAACCCCAAATGTATACGTCACCCAAGTCACTATCTGGCTGGACTATGACAACACACTCAAAGCAGGAATCACCTCGCACCTCCTGAAGAGACTGAAGACCATACAGATTGGAGCAGCCAGACTCATTCTAAACCTCCACAAGTGGGCCCATTTCACCCCCTACCTTAGGAAACTCCACTGGATCCCAATTCAGAAAATGTCACTTCAAGAAGATGATCCACACATACAAAGCCCTGCATCAACCACCGCTTGGACTTCCACCAACCTTCCAGCCACCTGTCCTCCGTCTCCTTTTACTTCAGGATACATTGAAGCAACAATGGAGGACGTTCCTGCTCTTACCTCATGGCTAAGTCCTAAAATTACCTCCCCCTTTACCTCCGGACCTCATCCTCTCTGCTGGAATTCAAGAAAGGACTCAAGGCCTGGCTGTTAAACTGAGCCCCACCTCTGCAACGGGATTATCACAGGTAAATTAGCTGGGCTCTACAAAACTACTTTGAATTGATTTGAGTCGCAGTGAGGCAGAAAAGAAGTTGAGATGAGCATTAACCACTTTAACAACAAGGCCTGGCTAAAGCCGGAGTTGGTGTCATGCAAAATGTAGTGAAAGGCATTTAGGGGTAATCACCCCTAAATGCCTATCATGTAAACATAAATAAGCGATTAGGCTAACTTATTAGGCCATGAGTAGTAGGTACTGGCCATCTGTGGTAACTTAGTCCACAGAGGCTATACACAGGTGGGGTTGGGCACCTGCAGTAAGTAGAGCCCTGCGACTAACTCCTGCTGGGCATGGCTAAAGTCCATTCATCGTGGTTCTTGGCTGCATATGGCGGGTTGGGTGCAGGATCTGGGTACATGCTAGGCCCAGCAGGCAACTTCTGCTGTGCACTGTCATTGGCTGTACACAGTAGGGGTGGCTGTAGGGAGCTGTTGTATGTGGTAAAAAAACTCAAAACATCACTGAAAAAAACAAAGATTAAAGTGAAGTAATATATAGCTTTGGTTACAACATCTTAATACGTGTTTGCAAACCCAGGAACAAGGACTTTCTGCAGCCTAAATGTTCAGGGTCCATATAACATATATGGTGCACTTTCCCTGTTTGTTTTCTCCATGGCTCACCTTTAAATAGGTGTGCTGTGCACAAACAGGGAAAGTGTGCCATATTACCGTGAATGTGCTGCCCCCAGGGCAGCTGCAAACTTGTGCTGCACTGGGGGCAGCACATTCAAGTGAAATACGGAGCAGCTGATTCAAATCCGCTCTGTGTTTCACTGTACAGGCACAACCCGCCTGCACTTTAAAGAGGGAAGAGAGATCCCTTTGCAGGCGGGTGCAGTGAATGACTGCACCTGCCTGCAAGGGGGAAACATCCTTTACAACGAAACTTTTTCCACGCAGTACCTTTACAATGCAGGAATTACAACGCAAGTCGTTACAACGTCTTGCGCTGGAGGGTGCTGTTGGATAGGGAATAGTTTAATTTACTATCCAAAACCTTCTCTACTATCAACGGGGACTGGAGTTGGAATAGTAAATTAAACTATTCACTATCCAGCGCCCCCCAACGCAAGTCGTTGTAACGACTTGCGTTTTAAAACCTGCGTTGTAAAGGCATGCGTGGAAAAAGCATGCGTTGTAACGACATACATCCCCTTTGTTCTCTCCAGAAGGCTGCCTTAAAGAGGCACACTTACAATGCTCCACCTTTTTGTGGCGCACTTCAGTACTCCTCTTAAAGGCATGTTTGCCTCTGCACCTGCTGCACCTACGGCCAAGCTGTAAAACCAAAGTGTCATAGAGATGCACAATATGGGCGCACATGCCTGTGCGCCCCATGTCACTCTTTTGTAATACGGCCCCTGATATTTCTAATTTATGCCGCTCTCAAACCCACCAATGCCTCCTTGTAAAGCTACTTTGAAAAGTACTGAATCGATTTACACCACTCAATCAAGTGGCTTGTAAAGCGCAACAACTCACCCGTAAGGGTCTCAAGGCGACCGACTCAAGGACCGAAAACACCTCCCTTAAGTAACTTTCTGGTTTTATGTCAAATTTTATGTAATTGCATTCAACATTTTTTATTGTAGTTGACAGCAAAGATTCATATGTCAGTTAAAAGCAGTAACATTGAGGAACACAGATTTTTTAATTATTCTTCTTTAAATGTTTACCCGCTGGTGGATTTATATGAATCTCAGAATATTAAAAATGAAGTAACATGGTGTCCGTCATGTGTTGTGTAGACCCAAAGGTGTTAGCAAATTAAGATTCTTTCATACCCCCATGTAACCTCTCCTTGTTGGATCTGCAAGAGATGTGATATTCTGTTCACTGGGCTTAACCTGCTAAACGCCGGCAAAAGTTCATACAGAGTCATTAAACAGCACCAACATTGTTCGCAAAAGAAAACATTTGTGTCCCCTTTTAAATTTGCCCCCACTCCTCTTTGGATGTGCAAGAAATCTGCAAAACCAATGGATATTTAACTAAACATCTAAATTGGATAAATATCTACAAAATTTCATGTGGCTGTCCAATGATGCCACATTAATTAGAAAATTAACATTATTTTTGACCACCATTTTTACTGTGTCCCCTATTACTTTGATGAAAATTATGAATGTCAAAAGAAAGTTAAACGAACAAACTGCTGCTGTATTTTGAGCAAATTCATCATACTACGCTAAGGTTTTAAGCACATTAAAAAAAACTATCCAACGGTCTCCAACTTTTTAACTCTTTCAAGTCCAGCAACATATTGTTGTAATGTTAAAATTGCCCAAAATTGATTTACATCAAACCAAGAAAAAGCACTTTCCTGAGTAAAGTTCTATTTTCATGCAAATGTTGGTGCATCTCACAACCCCACACTACACATGGTCTTCTGACGTGTGCTGGGGAGACGCTTGGAAGCAGGACCTAACATTCAGCTATACCCTGCATTTAAACGGTTAGAGGGGGTCAACGAACAAAGGCCTGGTTTGGGGACAGTCCCTATGCTCAATCCTCCACCGGTACAAAGCCTCCGCTGGCATTGCTGGAGTTAAAAGTGCTTTGTGTGTTTCTTTATACTCATTGTAAAATCACAGGCTGTATTAGGAGCACGTTATTCTCCACACAAAAAGGAAAGTTGTGTCACCTCTGCTTACCTGTATAATGGGCGAGCTCAAAGCCCTTTTTAAGTTTCTTTATTTAACAAAATAACTTTTAAGTGACAGCACATGCACTCTCTCAGGTGAGACCTAAAAACTCTGAACTGATTTAAACTCAACTTAAATATAGAACTTTGGCCTAAAAGTGAGTTTCTCTTGGTTTGGTGTAAATCCATTCAGTAGTTTCTGACATATTAGCATTTGAAAAAGGTATCCGGGGGATTTTGAAGGGTAAATATTTTTGTACATCTTGACAGAATCAAAACACCAAAATGCATTTTTTGATTTGCTTGATACTTTGGCACTGTCTGACAGATATGCAAGACATTTTGCGTATACTTACCATGTTTGGCCTACTCTTGGGCATCTCAAATTCATGCAGATCCATTAAAGGGGGCACAGTTAAAAAGGGGAAGTGGAGGCATAATAGTCTTCATTTGCTAATATCTATGGTTCTGCATGCCAAATCTGCATATAATTTAGTAAAACTTCAGAAGACAAATTAGTTTTCTATCGGTATGTCAAGTTTTATGACAATCTGCCAAAAGGGGTCTGGTAGTTAAATCACTCAATACAATTTGTATGTGCTAATTACTTTGGCGCTGTTCGAGAATTCTGTATCAAGTGTGGCAGGCATTTTACATGATTTTCTTTCAAGTTTCATGCAGATCTAAAGGGAGGAGGGAAGGGGAATGTATAATGCACCCCATAATTCATATTTCCTCCCAGGTTCAATAGACCACAACAGTAAAAAACAGACTTCCAATGCAAAAGATAGCAGGTGGCATGAATTATGGTGTGCGTTGCATGCCAAAGCTGGTGAATTTCTGGCTTTTCAACAACCACTTTCACTATTATCCCATGTTGATTCTTCCTTTCTGTGGTTTTAAAACAACTGCACATGGTGTCGTACCCTCTTACCCATAGAACGTTGTTCAGACCACTGCATGGTACTGAGACTGCTCCTCTGGGCTTCTGAGGGTATTGTTGTCCTTTCAGTAGAGGATTATTGAACACATTGAGTGCAAAAGGTCATAAAGAGCCTCTCAGATATGTTGCAAAGAAAGATCATTCAGTATTTTTCCTGAACTAACGGATACAGCAATCAAAAGTTTGAATTGAGCTACATATGCAAATAATTTTCCAACTTCCTGATCACATAGGCCCTTATTATAGTGGCAGTCAGTCAGACTGCTGACCACTATTGCGGAGGTCAGGAGACCCACCCCGACAAGCAGTCGACAGTCCGACCACCACTTTAAGATGCAACCACTGATGTGGAGGTCGCAAAGCGCTCTTTTACGCGGCAGTTTGTGCTGTGGCCCAGGAAAAGGACTGCAACACGAGCTGTTGTGTAAAGGAGCACTTCTTGCTTTTTCAGCTCCCATGCCAAGGACAGCTGAGGCACTAGAGCTGACCTTTGCAGGCACTACCAGTGAAATCCCTCAGCTGAAATCCACGGATCACTGGTTTTGTATTTAAAATATCATACTGGAGTTCTGAACAATTTCATTTTTACAGTTGTTTGTGTTCTTAACTTCTTTGAGTAGTAGCACTGTTTTGATCCTGAGGAAAGCTGTGACACTTTCAAGGTCATTTGCTGAAACATGTTTACCCAAATATAGCACAACTGGATCTAATGGCTTCCATCGTACTTTTTGTTTTTAATCCTAGCACATGGTAGCCAGAGTAAAGATATGTGGTAAACACTGTAGCTAGTTTTTACTCATCTTATCACTTGCACTGCATCCTTCACCTCATCCTGAAAGCTCTTGTTCGGTTTTAGTAATACCCCTCTGACTTTAAAGTATCCCGAGCTCCTCCCTCTCAGAGAGGGGGTTGTAGCCTGCACCATGACTAGGCTTCATGGTGTGAGGAGGTTCCTCAATGATGAAGCATGCTACCTTTGGTGGGTGAGGGAAACCGTCCTTTAAAGGAACACTTTCATTTTCAGTGTACACGTTTCTCTTCTGTAGACCCGAGGGTTCTTTGTGTTTTGTGTAATGAACTAGGGGAGTTTACCCTCGCAGGTCAATAAACCGCCTCTGGCCACCGTTTCTGTGTGTCTCGCACTTCCGGCACCTCCATGCACGGTGTGCCATGCACATAGTATGTGGCAATTTACAATGGGCAACGATGTGGGCCCAGGATGGAAGGGGGCCCTCTTTGCAGCCTCAAAGATATATTTCCAACAGCATTTTCATGGCAGTCGTTCCGACATGAAGAGGCTGTCAGAAAGGGATATCGTAATCCCGATGGCGGTGCCTGCCTCAGCACAACCTCCATTCTGGATTGCGATTCCGACAGCTGCCCTGACAGGATCACTCATCCTGTCGGAGGAGACAGCCTTTCCCCCATTTAGGGTCCGAGCACCTGGACTGTAATCTGGTGGTACGACCAAAGGGCTGTCAGTCGGTCTGACCTCCATAGACGGTCTGTCAGTGGCGGTCCAAATGATATCATAATCAGGCCCTAAGTTTATTATACAAATTTCACAACATAATTGAGATCTCCTAGTTTAGTAGACACATTTAACAACTACTGAAAAGCCAATGAAATGGAAGTAAATTTAGGAAGAGCAAACAGAGTAATTTTTGGAAGGAACATAAAAAAACATGGACCTTGGTACTTGGAGAGATAGCAGTTGGTTGAAACCACCTAATAGAAGTACCTGGGTGATTGGATAGACGAGCGAGGGGGACATTTTCAACACCTCAATGCACTGATACCAAAAATTGCATCCTTGCTCTTTGCCTTCCAATCGCTCCTAAATTCAAACAAGAATCTGTCTATCATACCAAGTCTAAAAGTAATTAAACTACAGACAGACAAAGTTTGAGGTTGCTTTGTTATAGTTAGAGATCACGCTCTAGACTTCTGTTAGTAATTGGTTCATAGATTTGTCTTCAAAATTCAAATCTTTTATCTCTTAGAATCAAGGCCAACATGTGTTTCACAACTAGATAATGTCACTTCCCAGACAATTTTGTCACTTTCCATAATAGTACTCAAAGTAAAATGTATTGGTGTGTATTCAGGATTCCACAAAACTCTTCACCAGTGCAAATCTGGGTTAAAGTTAAGAAAATAGAAAAACAACTTGCTAAAATATGCACATACATAAAAATAACGCTCAATGACCAACACCGTAGCACTTTGTTGGAAATTGGGTTTTGGTTGAGGAGGGTGAGAACTCTTCTCAAGCTGAAACCACAATCCATGTCAGGGTGAAACACAGAAGTCACTTCATTATCCTGTACTCAACCCTACGGTAGCTTGGAACAAAAGCAGTCAGGCTTAACTTAAAGGCAATGTGTTAAGTGTTTATGCAGATCTCAAACAGTAATACACTGAAAATAGAACACAAGAAAACCTCAGACCAATTTAGAAAAATAGAGAACATTTTAATAAATAAGTTGAAAAGAAAACAACATAAATTCAATCAGTAGAACCAGAGTACTGAAATGTTTTTAGTAATGACTAGCTCCAAAAAGATGAAAACGTTAATTGAGGACATTAAGTTGCGTAAGACATGAGTCAAAAGTTATGGCTGACCACGATGGAGCGGCGTCTGGATACACAAGGTGGATTGGGCCTGGTCTCCACTTACCTTCGGACTTAGAAGAATTTTAGAAAAAATTGTTTGAGAAGGTTAAGTTCAACAGGGCAAAGCAACTGGTAGTGTCCCGAGGAGTAAGCGCCGTCGTCGGGGAGCCGCTGGATTAAGTTGCAGTGAAGATTCAGACTTAGGGCCTTATTACCAGTTTGGTGGTCCCATGGACCACTGTATTGACGTGGTGGTCTGAACACATTGAGTTCCACTGTCCGAACACCATATTATGAGTTGGGCTCATTGGCTAAGTGAAAACTGCTGCTGGACTCTTGAGACCACCGGCAGACCACCGGTTTCGTAGTCGGGGAAAAGCAGCCACAATAGGGCAGTACAGGGGAGCAGCACTGGTGTGCGTATTAGGAGTTGCGTGTTCGACAAGCGGACCACAGTGGTTTGACCGCCTACTTCAAGGAGGCGGTGACGAAGGATTTGGGGTGCATGCTCACCCATTTAATCTTCTTCCAGGCAGATTTCGGCGTGGATCCCTTTCTTCAGGTCCCCCGTTCACAGCAGGATCTTCACCCCAAGGTTTACGACCCTGCTTGTGGCGATCTTCAGGTGAGTCCGTTTCGAAACCATATACCCATTGCCAGGACTTCCCTCACATGGGCTGAACCCCGGTAATGGTTATATGGTGTTTTTCCACATATATAATGCATATGTGTGCATCCGACACATATGCAGTTGAAATGCACACACAGGCATCGAAACATTTGTTAAATATACTCCCCACCACTGCAAGATCCCCACCTCCACACCGCTGCCTCGTGGTGAACTCTTAAAACGTTGGTCTTTAGGCTGGCAGCGATGTGGGCTGCTGGCGGGGCAGACACAGTCCTGGCTGTTTGGGCACGTTTAGCACCACTTCCAAGGGCCTAGGACTAGGTGGGCACTACTTGCAGGGCAGGACCCACTTCAGCAGGGTCCAGGTGCGGATTCAAGTTGCTGTAGCGTTTTTGTCCCTGTCACTAAGAACAAGGGGCGAGCAAGCTGGCTGTTGGAGTCAATCTGGTAGTCCCGGGATCAAGCAGCAAACCAGGCCTCAAGCAGCAGATCTGTCCTCTGAGGGTACTAGGCAGGCTTCAAGCAGGAGGACAATCCTCTGGTAGCACAAGGGCAGTCCTATGAAGTACAAAGCAGGCATCACACAGCAGGAGCAGACCTTTATAGTACAAGGCAGTCCTCTGGGGGTCCTCCGCAGGTCCAGGAGTGAACTGAAGTGCAGCTCTGAAGATCCTCATTTTTATATTTGGAACCAGCTTTGAAGTGAAAGGAACTTCTAGAGTTTTTCCCCACAGATGGTACTGGAATTTCCTTCTTCCCTGCCCAGGCTCCAAGAGATCTGGGGTGACAAAAGACTGATGTGAAGTGACCTCAAATATAAATGGGGAAGGGAACAGCTCCAACCCCCACACATCCTGGCAGGATGGCCTATCCTGCCAAAAACTAGTTCCCCCTAAGTCTTACTCCCTGGGAGCAACACACAAAGGCCAACTGCAATGCTAATCACAGTTATGTGACCCAGGACACAGGCTACAGGCACCAAATGGTTAGTACAAGAAAATGCCAACTTTCTAAAAGTGGCATTTTTAGAATTGTGACTTAAAATCTGACTTTACCATTAAAGCAGATTTTAAATTACATTTCTTTTGAGACCAAACATGGCATTTCTTCATTTTAACAATAAAATGTTATTAAATGTAATCCAATGTTACACCACATGTAAAACTTAAATTACATGTCCAACATTTTTAATACAATGCACCGTGCCCAATGGGCTGTTTAGGGGCTACTGAGGGTGACATGTGTATTAAAAATGGAGTATTAGGCCTGAAAAGGGTATATTTTGCCAAGTTGAATTTACAGTTCAAACTGCACACTGGCTGCAATGGCAGACCTGAGACATGTTTTAAAGGGCTACTTAAGTGGGTGGTGCAATAAGTGCTGCAGATCCACTATTAGCATTTCATTTACAGGCCCTGGGTACATGTTGTATCACTTTAGTAGGGGCTTATTTGTCAATCAAGCGTGCCAATTGGGTTTAAGCCAATTTGACCATGTTTAGAGGTATGAGCACCTTAGCACTGGCTAGCAGTGGGAAAATGTACAGACACCTTAGGCGAAACAAAAACAAATTTCAGAAAACAGGAGGAGAGAAAGAAAAATGTTGGGGTGAAGACCACCTTAAAGGCTGCCAAGCCTAACACACTTTATTTAGGAGGAGATTCATCCTGCTCAATTTACAAAGATCAATGTCTGGCCTAATTCCCTGAATGCCAGTTTGTGTTAAAAGAAGTTATACATAGCTCATAATGAACTCCTTCAGAAACCGCCAAGCCCTATGTTACTTGGCCAAGTTTTTTAAAGTCCACTATTAAATCAGACTAACACAGCTTCGCTTTGGTTATTTCATTTCCCTTGACTTTCTGCCTAAGTGGGAGGTGAGACCTCTTATACAAACTTGCAGATTATGCTCTCAACATAAAGAAACCTTGGCCCATTTAAGACGTACTTCCCGCAATTAATTTTGGAGCATAGATAATTGTTATTCAACATTTCTATTCAGTATGGTGTTTGCACTTGTCGAACCATCATTTTTTTGTCTAAGGGTCGAGTGACACCATGTCATGACACGATTTATCAAATTCATAAATATTGCAGACAGGTAGCTACCAAGGGAATGAAGCCAAAGATTAATAGTCCCTCTACAAGACTGGAGGCTGTCATTGAATTAATGATGGACTCTCCTCTGCTCTGTCTGTACAAAGCTGTATTTTAAAATTAAAACCTTGAGTTTTCATGCTCTGTTTCACAAGAATTAACAGCAAGTCCATGATTAACTTTAGAATGACCCATCGAATCAACTTGGCACTTAGCTTCTTTTAATCTAGAGAAAAAGATGTTTGAATTGTAAAAAGTTTAGAAGCACAGCTTGGGGAGCTACTGCTTATTTTATATCTACATTTCATTATGCGCTGTAGATATGTTGTTGTTTCTATGCCCATGCACCTTATGGAAAGATCTAATTGTAATATTTTGACTTAATTGTAAAGCTCTTTACAATGACCATTATGTTTTGCAGGTTTTTTTGTAACTGTTGAAGTTTGAGTCTCACATTATGAGTCTTCACTAGCAAAACATTAGTAAAAAACTGTGTAATTTTATTATTGCTAAAATTGGTAATTTACTCACTTTGTGAAGAAAATTTAACTTGAATTTGGAGTTAATTACATGTAATAAACGTACTACTACTTTGAGTTTAAATATTGGATGGAATACATTCATCAGCAATAAAAACTGTAGACCGTTAAAAATGTGAAACTGGAATAAAATTGACATAGATTCACAAATTAAAAAATGTTGTATGTCCTATATGTTTTCCCAAGATATCTTGATAGAGAAATAGGATTCTACTCTGTAAATATCAAAGTTAATTTAACTATATGATGTGAGAAAGAGTTGGGAAAGTGGTTTTATGTTCTGCCATTCCATCCCTAATTCAGCCAATGAAAGAGCAAGTGATTTATTTTATTTTGACTGAGGATACGTTTGTTCAGCAGATCCCTGTTTCTTCTTCTCATAGAATTTAATTCACACATACGGTGTGCAGATAGATAGATAGATAGATACATTGATTGATTGACAGACAGAGATTGTTTCTGTCCCTTAGAACTTTCATTCATTAAAATATTTTATGGACCATATATAAAATCAGTACAGAATAAAGCCAGCCTCAAGCAAAACAAGGTAAGTTTATAAATATAAAACCTTAATATAGAAGTGTTCATTTCATTGGCTACCATTTCTGTAAAGAGCCTCTGTGTTTCCAAGAAAGGCATGGCCAATATTTAGAGGCCATTAGTGTATCATATAATACACTCAGTTTGCCCTTTGGCACCTCCGCCATTATTGTTGTGAGCTTAGCCTCAGATATCACACAACAGTTTCAGGAACAGAGGGTAACACGGGCTCTATATGAGCCATATTTACCTTCTGAAGCATTGTACCTCACCTACGTCTTCAGGAGCCAATAGGAAGCCCTGGAGGCCTAGAAGAGGAACAACGCAAGGGACAAGGTTTGGGTAACCCATTCTTTATCCCTCCCTGAGGCCCTTTTACTGAAGTAAAAGCTTAAATTGTGTGTCAGATATTTGAGCTATTAAATGCTACATGGAGTACAGTACGCTGTTTACTACGAGACTGGCGTAGAAGCAGGATTGTTCAAAAGTGTATCAAATATATTCAGCAAGAGTGTAGTTTGGGTGTAGTAGCTTGTGATACATTTTGGAGCACACTATTGTAAATATATTACTAATGCGTGGTGTGGTAGCACACTGTCATTTACAGACAACACATTTTCCACAGATTTGACTGCTAAATTTGCACAGACATGCAGTTTTACAAATAAAACAAGGATTCGGCGCAAATGATAATGTGTGGATATCGGGCTTCAGTGAATATTTCATTTACCAATCATCAAGTGTCTTGATTTGTTTTATTCCTATTAAAATCTTTGTTTCCTTGGAGCAAACTATATTTGTAGCCAGGGGGTGTCCGCGCAAATATTATAAGAGTTGGAAACGGTGGCGGACTATCGGGGCCTGTTGCTAGACCCGCCATCAGTAGCAGAAGTTCGCCCACTGGGATAAGTTACATGTCCGTATTTGGACTGTGGGGGGGCATTGAGAGGGGGGGACCCGGTGGGGTTCACCCTTCCCGTTATATCTACAGGATGTGGGCATGCAATGCGGAGCTTGTGCGATCAGGGGGTTGGGTGGGAGTTGGGGTATCCTTTACAGGTGTTTTTTTTAACGTTTGAATGTTATTTGAAAAAGTCAAAGTCTTAATATCTGTTTGGTTTGATTTTTGCAGTCACTACTGGGATGCAGAGCTCTGCAATATATGTGTAACTTGACGAATAAAATTTGTTTTTAAAAAATCTTTGTTTCCTACACACTTTAGAACTATAAAAAAGAATGTAATGTATGCTTTCCTCGCTGCTAATACATTGCAAAATATTTGTACAGTTCATTTACAGGTTTTTACATTTTGTTGTGTGCCAGAAAAAATGAAATCCTACAGCCTTTACATTCACACTCCATACTACCCAGCAGAGTTGTTGCATAGATCACTTTACAAAATCCTCTTGTTTTGCAGGCAGAGAAAGAAAAGCAAAACTCAACCTCCCTTTTAAAAGAATAAACAGAAATGTGTCAATAGACATAGGCTGCAATTTGACCTCTGCTTTTGAAAGCACAGCAAATGTGGTAAGATAAAAACTAATTTTGTAGGGCTTTTTATGGGTTCTGAACTCCAGCAAGGCTACAGGCATGCATGCAGGAGTTAAGTAGAATCAGTTACAAAGAAATATAATTCTACAGGTGGCCTTGCATGAATGATGAGCTGGATATTAAATCATCCTTGTTGCCAGAAGTGTAGCAACGTGCATAAGTAGAAAACCTTTTCAAAGAAATACAGTAAGTTTATTACAACCTTCTGAGTTGCAGCAGTGGCTCAGTGAGCTAGCATCCACAATAAGGAGGGAGTTACCCTTTCACCTGGAAAAGGAATGGGTCTATAATCAAAAACAACAAATTTCCTTTTCCAGCATTTGCACCAAAGGAAATGGTCCTGATGGGCCTCTATCTCAAAAAAGAATATGGGTAAAAAATGTTGGGTCTGGTCTATGCGTGAGTTACCAAATTTACAGGCTTATATAAAACAACAATAATCAACATAAGTGTATTCAAAGGACATAAGTGTTAAAATTTCATCAATTTATCAGAATTATTGTTTAAAAAAACAGCAAAGCTTGCTGATTATACAATGTATACCATGGTTCAAAACAAATCAAACCATAACATAATATTCATAAACAAATTCATTAAAAACATGCACCATTACACAGTATTATAAAAATTCATAAATTTTCATCAATTTTAAAAAAGAACAAACAAACTGTTGACGCGGCGTTTCGGTGCCAAACACAATCTTGCACCTTCTTCAGGACTTTGTTCACACATAGGTCCAGATAGCGAATAGCTATTTCCAAGTTGCGATTTTCTCCAGTTTAAAATTAGGAAATCTCTATAACTAATGTATGAAACTTTTAAGTTAAAATTAGTGATTCCTAGTGGGTCTCAAATCGACCTACCTCATGAGTGTTTGAGACCCACCAGGATTCGCTGACATCCCAGGAATGGTGGCCTGTTTGGGTCAGTAGACCATCATGTCTGTGATTGCTTTTTAATAAAGACATCTTTTTTTTTTTATTCAGGCCATTTCCTTCAAAGGAAATAGACCTGCATTTAAACAGAAACGTTTCTTTCTTTTATTTTGGTTTATTTGAGAAGACGCAGTGATCCCGTTGACTATTGTCTCCTCTTACCCATACATTTAATTTACATTCACAAATGGGACCGGGTACCAAGAGACCCCTTCCCATTTGTGAATGGGTTATCACTACATGTTTAAAGTTGGTAAATAATTAATGTTTTGCAAGTTTATCCCTTAACGTTTTGCCAGAAAATGGATGCTAATTTGACTGAGTGTGCCCTGGGTCCCTGCCAATCAGGTTCCCAGGCCCTGTGCTCTTTCCCAAAGCTGTACCTTTGTTTCCACAATTGGAACACCTTTGAGCCAGATGTAATTCCCTTGTAAAAGGTACTCTTCGTACCAAAGGGCTTGTGACTAGAGAAGGCCTCTGAGGGCTGCAGCATGTATTATACCACCCTCAGAGACCCTAGGCTATGTATATTGGTGCAATGCCCCCCAGCACTGCCTGTGGCATGGATAAGTCACCCACCCCCCACCCCCAAGCAGGCCTCACAGCCCTAAGGCAAGGTGCACCATATAACAGATCAGGACATAGCTGCACAAGCAATATGCTCCAACAGTGTCTCTGCCATTCACGGACATTGTAAGTACAGTTAAGCCATTTTGAGTCCATGTGCTGAGCCTTTGTCACCACGAACTCCACAGCTCCATGATGGCTTTATTGAAACCTGAGAAGTTTGGTAACAAACTTATCAGCATAATAAACCCACACTGATACCAGTAATGAATTTATTACAAAATGCACTCAGAGGGCATCTTAGGGATGACCCCTGAAAAACAAATGACCTCTAGTGTATTGGCTGACTGGTCCCCGCCAGCCAGCCACCACCAGATATGTCTCTGACCTCATGGGATGAGAGCCTTTGTGCCTTCAGAGATCAGAAACAAAGCCTGCTAGGGGTGGAAGGGCTTCACACCTCCCCCTGGCAGGAACAGCAACACTTGGCAGTGAGCCTCAAAAGCTCTCACCTTGTGATGTGCTGATTTGGGCAGCCCCAACTAGTGGAAATGCCCACCCCCAAGTCCAGATCACACTTTTGGCGTCAGGACAGACTGGGAAATTAGTAAGCCCAATAGGAGTGTCCACCTTAGCCCGGCATCCCCCTAGAGTCGCCAGGAGCTGAGGTGAACCCCTCTCTTAGAAATTCTCCAACTTGAATTGGAAGAATTAGGCCCAATAGGAACATGGATGTGCCTCTCTCCCCAAAGGGAAGGGGCACCCAAAGGGTGTAGTGTCAATGCTCTACGAGCCTTACCTTCAAGCCCGTAAAGTGATCCTGCAGAGACGACATGAACCATCTTCACGTCCCTCTCCTTCTATCTGCTTATGAGTGAATCTGAAAAAAGGAAAAAAGGCTCGGGCCCGGGAGAGGAGGTCCTGGATAAGTGAAATCAAAATGTATGGAAAGCCAACCTAAAAATGAAGAACAGGGTCAGGTCTTATTCCAACCCCGTGGTTTCTTATTCTACCTTGGGGAAGAGTGATCTGTAGGTTAAGATGAAGAGATGCAGACAGGGGTGAAGGAAAGCCCAGGCAGGAGCGAAGGAAATATATCCTATAAAATAACAGAACAATGTTGAAACCTACGCTCACATCTTTCTTCGACATATACAAACATGCTGTGTTGAGTACCAAAGTAAAGAGCTCCAGTTCGTGGTGCTTAGTACCTGATAAAGCACTCCTGCGCATGGTGCTAATTAATAGAGAAAAGCACTCTAGTGCCTTATGCTTAATTATAACCAAGGCTCTTCAGCACGCGATGCTCCCAGGTAAGAAAAAGGCTCTCTAGATCAGGTTTCTCCAAAAACACGTGACAGTGAAAATTAGACATTTAGTCGCGCATGTTGACCAGCTGACGGAAAACCTTCAGACTGGGAATCCAAGGAAATTTTGGTACAGTATATACAGAGCCAGCTTCCTGCACATACCATTCTGATTCAGTATTTGGAAGGGACGTGTTTTGCAAACTCAAATTGCGATTGGGTAAGGTGTTACTGAATCGTAATCTGATGTTTGTACATGTGAAAAGGCATTTTTGAGAACGCAAACGGCCCGATTCTGAAAATAGGGCTGTTTGCGACCTTAAAAAAGCTTAGTACATCTGGCCCTACGTTTCACCAAAAGTTATTCTCAAGGCAAGACGTGCTACTGGAGTAGAAAAGCATGCTTCAGTTTGTTTGTGGCGAGGAACTCCTCACTGCTGTTTACTTACAGTTATAAAATATCACTATAGTGGCAAATACCCAAAATGTGGCACAACAGTTTTAGAACAGCCTTAAAAATAAAAGTCAATGCAGAATCATACTTCTTGCCCCATTGCAAGATTATACTGTGTCGTCCTCTGTCACAGTCACTGATGTTTAGCTGCTACTTGCTCGTGGCTACAAAGCCAGATCTGTTCGAGGCATAGGACTGTCTGGAGAGTAATGTCTCAGCACATCAACAACTCTCAAACAAATTAAAACAAAAGGTGAATATTGTAGCAGCATGGACTCCTAGCTGTAGAAAGAGAGCTGTGCTTCTGCATGTTTCTTGTATCGTGTGATCAATAGTAGGGTCATGACACTAAAAAATTTAATTTTCAGATGTCAAATTTTGGTCAGCAGCCTTCCAAATGACGGTCTCCAGGAATCTGAATGGACCGTGACCGCAAAAGATAATAATTATGTTACATTTTATAAACGAAAGGACATAAAATAATTTAGGAAAACCAGTGGTGTGGGGCAACAGTTTATGAGAAGTAGCACTTTTGAATTCTAATACGTGGGGTCCACTGCTCTAGGGCAATGATTTATTTTGTGGCTGTAACAATTCTTTCAAGTTATGGATCAAAGCTTTTGTGAAATAATCCATATCTAGAAGTACTGTGGGCTGATAATTTACAGAGAACAGCTATTCTCAGTATTTTGATTTATAGAGAGCAGCACACTGGGACTGATAGCTCACAGAAAATGAAACATTGATAACAAATCTGTGGGGTAATAGTTTACCTGCAGAAGATATGCAGGGTAATAGCTCTCGGGGAACAACAGTACTGTCTGGTGGATAATTCTTTATGCAGGGAAACACTATGGGGTAATAGCTTTTTTGAAGATCACCAGTGGGTGGTTTTTAATTTTTCACCTGTGCTCGTGAAATGTATTGTTTTTATATAAATCTTAAAAGGGACTTACATCCCGACCCTGCTTTTCATTGGTTCCTGTGCTTGCCACTTACTTTTCCTCCATTTCTATTGCCTCTAGCATACTATGTCCTGTTGTCTCTTGTGTCCTTCTCTTATCAATGTCCCGTGGCCCAAGTACTGTTTTCATACACTTGTGAAACTTCTATTTTAATAGGAACCCCTGCTCAGTACTTGGTTTGAATCTATTACTAGCACTTCATATGAGTACATGTGTTCCATTTGTGCCCCCTATCGCCCCTCTCTGAAGTTTAACACTCCCTTTATTTACCCTTTGTTTACCACCCTCCTCCCATAGCTCGAACCCCACCGAAGGTATCAGAGCTCTTTACATAAGCACCAGTCCCATACCTTTTTAATACCCTTGGACCGTTGGAGGCAAAAGTTCATGTCGGAATCATGGTCGAATGAGTTATACATTTTGCGTATTAGTAGAGTGTTTTTATTGAACAATTAAATTATAGTAGCTCATCCCCTATGTATACAAGTGGATATGGAAATTTCAAACTATTGGAATTTAAGGCTACTGCTTAAGTGTGTAAAGCAAATACCAGTCCAATATGGTGGTTCCCTTTGCTGATATTCGAGAGGAGCCTGAATCAGTTCAGTCCTCCCAATGCGTCCGAGTCACGAGTCACATTGTGTCATATGATCACAGGGGTCTCTTCAAAGTTAAATCATATGTCTCCTGTACCCCTGCTGAAACTGGCACTTAAGGGGAAACATCCTTTACAACGCACTACCATTATAATGCAACTTTTACAACGCAAGTCATTACAACGGATTGCGCTGGAGGGCGCTCTAGGATAGGGAATAGTTTAATTACTATCCAACACCTTCCCTACTATCCACGGGGACTGGAGTTGGAATAGTAACTTAAACTATTCACTATCCAGCGCCCCCCAACGCAAGTCGTTGTAACAACTTGCGTTGTAAAACCTGCGTCGTAATGGCATGTGTTGTAAAAGCATGCGTTGTAGTGACATACATCCGCACTTAAGTACCCAGAGAGCCTCTTCAGATACTTAGCCAACCTTCAGCGTGAGTATTGCATGCATGTTTTAATGAACGTGTTTTTGGGGTAGGCACCGCTTCATAAATACTTCCAATAAAACCTATAATACAAATAATCTATCACTGCCTGCCTTTGTTTGGAACTGGAGTACATGCATTCTAATCCCGGCATCTACAGTTAGTCATTGCGTGATTCTGGGAAAACACTAGTCAGTTTTTTTAAGCTTTTCCCACCACAGCTGGTTTGCTTGTCCTTGTTTTGTTTGTCTTCAGCTCTTTACGTAAGCTCCTTGTGGTTGTCTTGTTGCAGACAAAGTTCAGCTTTCTAGTGTGCTTTTTCTTGAGTGTCAAGTCAAGTCAAGTCAGAATTTGTATAGCGCACTACTCACCCGGAGGGTCTCAAGGCGCTTGAGGGGGGGGGGTGTTCGCTACTTATCAAATAGCCAAGTTTTGAGTTATTTTCTGAAGGAGAGGTGGTTCTGTGTGAGGCGGAGGTGGGTGGGGAGAGAGTTCCAGGTTTTGTTCGCTAAGTAAGAGAAAGATCTTCCTCCCATGGTGGTTCTTCGGATGCGTGGAATCGCGGCGAGGGCTTGATTGGACGATCGTAGTTGGAGGGTGGGGGTGTAAAAGGTCAGGCGTGTGTTGAGGTATTTGGGTCCTAAGTCATAGAGGGCTTTGTGTGCGTGGGTGAGGAGACGGAACGTTATTCTCTTGTTGACGGGGAGCCAATGAAGGTCTCTCAGGTGACCGGATATGTGATTGTGGCGGGGTATGTCTAGGATGAGTCTGGCAGAGGAGTTCTGAATGCGTTGGAGTTTTTTCTGTAATTTGGCTGTGGTTCCGGCGTAGAGGGTGTTTCCGTAGTCCAGTCGGCTTGTGACGAGTGCTTGGGTGACCGTCTTTCTAGTTTCGGTGGGGATCCATCGGAAGATCTTTTTGAGCATACGTAAGATGTTAAAGCATGATGATGATATGGCGTTGACTTGTCTGGTCATCAAGAGGGAGGAGTCTAGAATGAATCCCAGGGTGCGAGCATGGTCCGTTGGTTTGGGCGCGCTGCCTAGGGCTGGTGGCCACTATGAGTCGTCCCATGCGGAGGAGGATGATCCTAGGATGAGGACTTCCGTCTTGTCTGAATTCAGTTTTAAGCAGCTGTTCTTCATCCACTCGGCTACGTCTTTCATCCCTTCGTGTAGGTTGGTTTTGGCGGTGTTTGGGTCTTTGGTGAGGGAGAGGATCAGCTGTGTGTCGTCAGCGTAGGAGATGATGTTGAGGTTGTGTTGGCGTGCGATGGAAGCGAGTGGACTCATGTAGACGTTGAAGAGGGTGGGGCTTGAGTCGGAGTTTATCAAGGTTCAAAGAGGTACAAGGCAGGGGTGCCCATGCTCCCCGGCTCTATTTGCCCTGTATATTGATCCCCTTATTCAGAAGCTATTAATGTCACCCGTAATCCAACCAGTCATTACCGGGTCTTTTTCCACGAAAATCATGGCATATGCAGATGATGTCGCTGTTATAACTACAAATCCCTCTGAGGCAATTCCCGAAATTGAGGCAATTACTCAGGCATTTGGGCTCTATTCAGGGTACTCTTTGAACAGTGACAAAACGATGGTATTAGCCACTAATAATATTCACTACGAAAGTGTACTCAGGGTAAAACAAGCTACATACCTAGGAGGATGCCTCTCTACGGAAGTAAGCAAGATTAGCGATTTAAATTACTCCCCTCTTATTGATAGAATTAAAGTAGATCTTAGAAGGATAGATAACCTGCATCTGTCGATAATTGGAAGGACCAACTATGTTAAAATGAACTTATTTCCACGGGTGCTATATTTTTTTAGAGCAATCCCTGTACTACCTGGAGAACACTTTATCAAGAGTATTAATTCCCTTATCTCGAAGTTTATTTGGAGTTATGGGAAAATATGACGGGCTCTCCCTCTGCTGGCGCTACCTAAAGATAGGGGCGGCCTAGCTATACCAAATTTAAGACTATATTTTTGGGCAACACTAGTGCAATATATGGACCCACTTTTGACCGCGAAATCCGGGGCGTTAACCACTCTAGCCCCATATATTCCATCGATATATGAGCTTAGTTTGGGGGAGAAATATAAGGGGCTGTTTTTAAGACAGGTGGAACCATCATATTACAAAAAAATTAAACTAAAGACAGTATTAGATGCGCGAGCAGTATGGAAAGCTATTTGTAAATATATGGATATTCCTACATTTACGAAGTATACACCACTATGGCACTGTAAGATTATTCCCCCCATCTTTTTGACACTAGATCCAAGAGGTGGGAGCTCCTTGGAATTAATACAATAGGTGACTTTTTTGGTCATAGCATTCCATCATCTTTTGACTCCTTTCAAGAAAGATACAATGTTCCAGTCTGCGATTTTTTTAAATTTGATCAAATATGGTCCACCATCTGCAATATTACACCAAAAATTCTATTAGATAATATACCGTTATTGGACAATATAGGGAAAAACTCTACAAGAATTGGGGTCTTATATCAGATGTTTATGACCAATACTCCAGACGACCTCGAACGTACGGAACAATCCTGGGCATTGAAATTAGCAAACCCCAATGTAGATATTGATCTCTCACTAGCTCTTTCAGCAAAGCTCTTTATAGCCTCTAACTTAAAGGCCCAATATTATAAAACTATATACAATTTATACTATACACCAGCAAAATTATTCGCTTGGGGACTAAGAACTGATGACAATTGCCCTAGGTGTAAACAACCACTTGCAAATCTCTTGCATATGTTTTCCGAATGTCCTTCACTAGTAATAGTTAAAACTATGATACTAGAGTACTGGGCCCAAATTTTTGGGCATCCGGTAAGAGACTCTATAACGTTGCATTTATTAGGCCATGATGAATCCCTGGGTCATAATAGGGAAGAACAGGCGGTACTTTTCCTGGGGTATGCTGTACTTCGGATAATATTAGCAGCTAGATGGAAAGATGTAGACCCCCCTACCTTTCAAATGTGGCTTAGTCGATTTATGGCCATCTATAAACAGGAAATTGCAATTTATGCCACAAGAGGTAGGAAAATGAGGGCAATAGGTAAACAGCTGTGGGAGCCCATTACTAAATGGTATGTCACTGAAAGTGGAAATCTCGATTTGAATGTATGATTTGTTTTATCTTCCTGCGCTTCCTTTCGTTATACATTCCCCCCTTATGGACTATATGATTTTATGCTTTGTTGGCTCAGAATAATGCTGCTAATTGACATGGATGAAAGGTATATAGTTTTGGTTGTCTTTACTCTTACTCCATTATTTTTTCTTATAACTGGCGAAAGACTATATCTTAGATACTATATATATTGCAACATATGACACATATTCAAGGTGTATCCTGCATTGTTTACTTTGATTTACTTATGTTATTTGTCTGAATTTGCCAAATAAAAAAAAAAATGTAAATAAAAAAAAAAAGAAGAGGGTGGGGCTGAGCGATGATCCTTGTGGTACGCCGCAGATGACTTCGGTGGCCTCTGATTTGAAAAGGAGGAGGTGGACTCTCTGAGTTCTTCCGGCGAGGAACGATATGATCCAATCCAGTGCTTTTCCTTGTATCCCGACGTTGCTGAGGCGTTGTACAAGGGTGCAATGACAGACCGTGTCAAACGCTGCGTAGAGGTCCAAGAGGATGAGGGCAGCTGTTTCCCCATTGTCGAGTAGTGTTCGGATGTCGTCTGTGGCTGCGATGAGGGTGGTCTCGGTGCTGTGTTTGGCTCGGAAGCCGGACTGTGAGGGGTCGAGGGAGCCGTTAGACTCGAGGAAGGCGGCGAGCTGACTGTTGACGGCCTTCTCTATGACTTTGGCAGGGAAAGGGAGGAGCGAGATGGGGCGGTAGTTCTTGAGTTCAGTGGGGTTTGCTGTAGGTTTCTTCAGGAGGGCACTGAGTTCGGCATGTTTCCAGCTTTCCAGGAAGGTAGCGGTGTTGAGGGAGCGGTTGATGATATCTCGAAGATGGGGTGCGATGATGGAGTCGGCCTTGTTGAATATGTGGTGGGGGCATGGGTTGGTTGGTGATCCGGAGTGAATGGAGTTCATCAAGCGGATGGTGTCTTCGGTGCTGATCGGGTTCCAGGCGCAAAGGGTGGCGGTGGGGTGTTTCAGTTCGGTGGTAAGGGGGGTGGGCTGGTCGCCGAAGCTGTTATGTATGTCAGCGATTTTTCTATGGAAGAATGAGGCTAGAGAGTCACAGAGATCTTGAGAGGGAGTGATGTCGTTGGTGTCGGTGCTTGGATTGGTAAGCTCTTTGACGATGCTGAAGAGTTCCTTGCTGTTGTGGGCGTTGTTGTCGAGTTGATCCTTGAATGCTGATTTCTTGGTGGATCGGATCATCTGGTGGTGTTTGCGGGTGGCATCCTTGAGGGCGGTCAAGTTGTTTGTCGCTGGGTTTTTTCGCCAGGCTTTCTCGAGGGTGCGGCAGTTCTTTTTGGAGTTCTTGAGGTCGTCATTGAACCAGGAGGCTTTTTTGCTACCTGGTTTGTTGTGTTGCTTTTTCAAGGGTGCTAATTCGTCAGCGCAGTGGGTGATCCATTGTGCGAGATTGATGGCTGCTTGATTTGGGTCCGATAATTTGACGGGAGGGTTTTGGTTTAGTGATGTGGTGAGCTGCTCGGTGGTAAGTTTGTTCCAGTTTCTGCGGGGGACTTGTTGTGGATGATGGTGGGTCATGGTCTTTCTGAAGTTGAAGTGGACGCAGCTGTGGTCCGTCCAGTGGAGTCCTGTGACGTGATTGAAGGAGACGTGTTTGCTGGAGGAGAATATTGGGTCGAGCATGTGTCCGGCGTAGTGGGTGGGGGTGTTTACCAGTTGTTTGAGTCCGAGGTTGGCGAGGTTGTCCAGAAGGGTGGTGGTGTTGCTGTCGTTGTTCTTTTCCAGGTGGAAGTTGAGGTCCCCTAGGAGAATGTAGTCCTCGGAGGGGAGGGCGTGTGGGCTGATGAAGTCAGTGATGTCTTCGCTGAATTGTGTGCGGGGTCCTGGTGGTCTGTAGATTAGGGTGCCTCTAAGTGTGGTCTTGGGGTCGGTGTGTATCTGGAAGTGGAGGTGTTTGGCGGCTGTGAGGGTGTCGTCGGAGCTGGTCGTGATGCGGATGGTTTTCTTGTGGACGATGGCGATGCCTCCTCCAGTCTGGTTGATGCGGTCCTTTCGGATGATCTTGTAACCGTCCGGGATGGCTATGGCGATGTTGGGTGCTGATGAGGCGTTCATCCAGGTTTCTGTAAGAAAGGCGATGTCCGGCATGGTGTTGTCTAGTAGATTCCATAGTTCAATGGCGTGCCTGTGGACCGAGCGGGTGTTGAGCAAGATGCACTTCAGGTGGTTATTGTCGGAGCTCTGTTTGGCGTTTGTGGATGTAGTGTGGGTCTTTATGCATCCGAATTTGCAGGATTGGCAGGTAAAGGGTCCATGGGTGCGTCCTGGGGCGGCTCGGTGGCAGTCGGGGAGACGGCCGGTGTTGAGTGCAGAGAGGGTTGCGGAGTCGTATGTTAGGCGGTTGGAGTGGTTTTTGCGGGGGCCAAGGGGTCTGGTCCAGGCGCGGACGGCCGTAGATGGGCTTACCTTTGGCGCGCAGATGCAACTGTCATAAGTGGATAGTGGAGGGGGCGGAGCGAGGGAGGAGCAGCTGAGAGGCGGGAGCGGGGTGGCGAGTGGGGAGGGTAGGAGCGGAGATGCAGGAGGGGACGGGGGTTGGGCTGAGCAGCGGCAGGGAGCGGGGTGGAGGGGCACCGGGCACAACAAATGGTAACTGGAAGCAAAACTGAAACTACAGACTTACAGCAGGCAGCGGTGGCGGCAGCAATAAGGGGGCACGACAATATAGCAAAGCAGAGCAAACGAACAGGCACAACAGTTCAATAACGGCCAGCAGAGGAATAAGTTAATAAAAATAAAATGATGCACAAGACCCGATCCTTGAGGGGCACAGCAGCGCAAGAAGACCAGATCCTTGAGGGGCACAACAGCTCAGGGGCACACCAAAGGCTCAGCAGTGGCGGCGGGGGTCAGGCACGAGGCGGGTGGAGCGACCGGCTCTGACCAGTGTGCGCCTTGTTCTCTTGTTTCTGACACTTTCATTTATTCCACGAGGCTTGGAACGCATTGTTCCCTAAGCCTCGCTTTCATCCCTGATCACCGACCTGGTTATGCTATCTTGGTGATACACAGCAGAGAGCAAGCTGCAGTTCAATGCAGCTTTCTTGTGAATTTTAACCACAAGACTTGTTATTTGTTGCCTCTACTTTTAAACCCGCTGTCTGTGGCACATGATGTTGCTTCCACTACCCTTGGTATTTCCGGGAATAAAAGTTCACAGAAATGTGAAGTTTAAAATAAGGTATTTGCAAGGCCAATCCATACCCGGGGTAACTGCAAAGACATTAGGAAATGGGTCGATTCCCATATTTATTTTTCCTTTGGTCAAAGTTATGAATTTAAAGCAGAGGGGTGAATGCAGATTGTGAAAACAAATACCAGTATAGTAAGCGGTTTCTCTTTTTAATATCACACTTTTAGTTATTAAAATGTTGTTTTGCCTCTATGTCTGGCACACCCACAAGGCTTTCTAATGCATGGGCATGAGAAAGCTTTCTAGTTTAAATCTGGGATGAAGTTTTTTTTTTATTTTGGCATTCTGTTGCAAATGTTTTATCTTTCTGTGCCTTTCAGGCCTTTCAGTCTTAAAAGCAGCTTGTTGGCACACCTCACAGTCTGGTCTGTTTCCAGCATTCTTTTCTCCATGCAATAATTCATAAGTAATAAGCCAATTAAGAGGCAGTGGCTTTGTCCTGTGGCATTTCGTGGCCGGTGACCATTAGAGGAAGTCTATTCATCACTTATCTTCTTACTGGTTTTTGCTTCTGAGATTGAAGAGAGGAGCGCAGCACATCAGCCCTTCCGAGGCTAACTTTGCATAAATATTTAGATCATACATACAAATAATTCTAGGAATACAGTTACCTATATGAAACAAGACAGCTTAGGAGACGAGACAAATGGAAGTGGCGGTAGCCTTCAGCGGATTATTCTCCGAAAATAACTTGGAGACGGATGTTCCACAGCTGAAATCTGCTGTGCCACATTGTTCTGGGCTTGTGATACTGCTTCTCCACAGCAGAACCTATTCAGTTTTTTAATGATGTGACACACATGTTTCATGGTCACCCATGTTCGGCAGTGTCACTAATCCGTGACCACAGTTTTCAACATCAGAAAGTTTGTAATTTATGTTAGTCCCAGGTAAAATCATCACTGCCTCCAGAACCTCCAGATGCACCAGTAGTGCTTATATCATGCTGTTTAGAAGCGCTTGAGCTCACAGTCTAATTCTGTGAGCCTAGAGTTAGCAAGGAACAAGGCAAAGGCATTGCCATCATCTTCAAGGAAACCATTAGATGCACCATCACCAAAGACCCCCACGCCTCTCATGGAACACTTCAACTTCCTACTTCAGACTGACGCGAAGACCAGGATAGGAAGCACCCTCACCTACCGCCCCGGTACCCTGAGCAACATACTGCAATGCCATCCACAACCTTATTATCTCCCTAGCAAATGACTCTCACCACTACGTCCTACTCGGTCAATCAATCAATCACAGCATTTTATATAGCGCGCTACTCACCCGGAGGGTCTCAAGGCGCTTGGGGAGGGGGGGGTCCGCTACTGTTCGAACAGCCAGGTCTTGAGCTGCTTCCTGAAGGCGAGGTGGTCTTGGGTCAGGCGGAGGTGGGTCGGGAGGGAGTACCACGTCTTGGCTGCGAGGTAGGAGAAGGATCTTCCTCCTGTGGTGGCTCTTCGGATGCGGGGGACGGCGGCGAGGGCGTGGTTGGTGGATCGAAGCTGGCGTTTGGGAGTGCAGAAGTTGAGGCGGCTGTTGAGGTATCTTGGGCCTTGGTTGTGTAGGGCTTTGTGTGCGTGGGTGAGGAGTCGGAACGTGATTCTCTTGTTGACTGGGAGCCAGTGCAGGTCTCTCAGGTGTCCGGAGATGTGGCTGTGTCGGGGGATGTCCAGGATGAGTCTTGCTGAGGCGTTCTGGATTCGCTGGAGTCTCTTCTGGAGTCTGGCAGTGGTTCCGGCGTAGAGGGAGTTGCCGTAGTCCAGTCGGCTGGTGACAGGGGCCTGGGTGACCGTCTTCCTGGTCTCGGTGGGGATCCACCGGAAGATCTTACGTAGCATGCGCAGGATGTTGAAGCATGACGAGGAGACGGCGTTGACTTGTCTGGTCATGGAGAGGGAGGAGTCCAGGATGAAGCCCAGGTTGCGTGCGTGGTCTGTTGGTTTGGGTGCGCTGCCCAGGGCGGGGGGCCACCAGGAGTCGTCCCAGGCGGAGGGCGAAGGTCCCAGGATGAGGACTTCTGTCTTGTCTGAGTTCAGTTTCAGGCGGCTGTTCTTCATCCACTCGGCTACGTCTTTCATCCCCTCTTGTAGGCTGGCTCTGGCGGTGGCGGCGTCGTTGGTGAGGGAGAGGATCAGCTGGGTGTCATCGGCGTAAGTAATGATGTTGAGGTTGTGTTGGCGTGCAATGGCCGCAAGGGGGCTCATGTAGACATTGAAGAGGGTGGGCTGAGCAAGGAGCCTTGAGGAACGCCGCAGATGACTTCGGTGGCTTCTGATCTGAACGGGGGGAGGCGGACTCTCTGGGTCCTACCGGCGAGGAAGGAGATGATTCAATCTAGCGCCTTCTCTTGGATTCCGACGTTGCTGAGGCGCTGCTCTAGGGTGCGGTGGCAGACAGTGTCGAAAGCCGCGGAAAGGTCCAGGAGGATGAGGGCCGCTGTTTCCCCGTTGTCGAGCAGGGCTCGGATGTCATCAGTGGCAGCGATGAGGGCGGTCTCGGTGCTGTGGTTGGCCCGGAAGCCGGACTGCGAGTGGTCGAGGGATCCATTCGTCTTGAGGAAGGCGGCCAGCTGCTTGTTGACGGTCTTCTCGATGACTTTGGCCGGAAACGGGAGGAGCGAGATGGGGCGGTAGTTTTTGAGTTCGGTGGGGTCCGCTGATGGTTTCTTCAGTAGAGCGCTGAGTTCGGCATGCTTCCAGCTCTCCGGAAAGGTGGCGGTGTCGAAGGAGGTGTTGATGATGTCCCGCAGGTGGGGTGCGATGATGGAGTCGGCCTTGTTGAAGACGTGGTGAGGGCAGGGGTCGGTTGGAGATCCGGGGTGAATGGAGTTCATCGTGCGTAGGGTTTCCTCGGTGTTGATCGGGGTCCAGGTGCGGAGGGTGGTGGTGGGGGGTGCAGGTGCCGTCGTGGGGTGCGTCGGCTCTGTGCTGAAGCTGTTGTGTATGTCCGCGATCTTGTTGTGGAAGTAGGAGGCGAGGGAGTTGCAGAGGTCTTGTGATGGGGTGATGTCGTTGTTTCCGGCGCTGGGGTTGGAGAGCTCTTTGTTGTCCAGTCGTTCCTTGAATGCGGTTTTCTTGGTGGTGTGGATCAGTTGGTGGTGTTTTCGAGTGGCGAGCTTGAGGGTGGTCATGTTGTCTGGTGTTGGGTCTCTGCGCCAGGCTCTCTCGAGGGCTCGGCAGATCCTCTTCGAGCTCTTGAGTTCGTCGGTGAACCAGGGTGCTTTCTTGCTCCCGTGTCTGCTGGGCGGGGTCCTCAGTGGGGCGAGGTCGTCTGCGCAGTTGCTGATCCACTTCGTGAGGTTGTTGGCGGCCTGGCTGGGGTTTGCTGAGCTTGCGGGGGGGTCCTGGCTCAGGGAAGTGGCGAGCTGGTCGGCTGTGATCTTGTTCCATCTTCTGCGTGCAACCTGTTGCTGGTGGTGGTGTATCGTGTTCTTTTTGTGGCTGAAGTGGACGCAGCTGTGGTCCGTCCAGTGGAGTCCGGTGGTGTGGCTGAAGGAGATGTCCTTGCTGGAGGAGAAGACGGGGTCGAGTGTGTGTCCGGCGTAGTGGGTGGGGGTGGTCACCAGCTGCTTGAGACCGAGGGTGGCGATGTTGTCCAGCAGGGTGGTGGTGTTGTGGTCGTTGTTGTTCTCCAGGTGGAAGTTGAGGTCCCTGAGGAGGATGTAGTCAGCGGAGGGGAGAGCGTGTGGGCTGATGAAGTCGGCGATGTCTTCGCTGAATTGTGTGCGTGGTCCCGGGGGTCTGTAGATGAGGGTGCCTCTGAGGGTGGTCTTGGGGTCGGTGTGGATCTGGAAGTGAAGGTGTTCGGCGGTTGTGAGGGTGTCGTCGGAGTTGCTCGTGATGCGGATGTTGTTCCTGTGGATGATGGCGATGCCTCCTCCGGTCTGGTTTCCGCGGTCCCTCCGGATGATCTTGTAGCCGTCTGGGATGGCGATGGCGATGTCGGGCGCTGAGGAGGCGTTCATCCATGTTTCCGTGAGGAAGGCGACGTCTGGTGATGTTGTGTCGAGGAGGTTCCAAAGCTCGACGGCGTGTCTGTGGACGGAGCGGGTGTTGAGCAGGATGCACTTCAGGTGGTTGCTGCTGGTTCTCGGCTTGGTGGGTGCGGGTGCGGTGCAGGTCCGGATGCAGGAGAACTTGCAGGAGTGGCAGCTGAAGGGTCCGTGGGTGCGCCTCGGAGTGGCTCGGTAGCATCCGGGGATCAAGCCGGTGTTGAGTGCGATGAGTTCGGTGGCGTCGTAGGTCCGACGGGTCGTCTTCTGCCGGTGGGGGCCAGGGGTCCTAGCGCTGGGCGCGGTCCAGGCGCGGACGGGCGCAGACGGGCTTACCTTTGGCGCGCCTTCAGCGCACAATCGGCGCGCCCGCTGCGCGTACGCACGGTCGCCATTTATGGCGAAGTGTGAGGGAGGGAGGAGCAGCTGGGAGGTGGGATCGGGGAGGGCACAAAGGGAAAAGGGGGCGTGGCCGCACGCAGGCGGCGGGAAGCGGGGAGCGGGGCGGGGGGCACAGGGACAGCGAGGAAAACGGCACAGAGCAGCAATAGGGAAACAGGCAATTTAAACAACATTCTGGGGGACAGTACAGTAGGATGTACAAAACAGAATAAAACAAAACACACAGAGGCAAGCACAATCGCGTTACAACGGCGGGGGGCGGGGTCGTCGGGGCGGGCTCAGCGAGACTGAGGACAGCAGCAGGGGAGGACCGCAGACGCTACAGCTGGTGGCCGTGCGGCACGGGGGTGTCCTGAGGGCAGGACACCCTCGGTGGCCCTAACTTCCACATTGATGACACCAATTACGCCAACTCCATCACCCTCCTGGAGAACCTGAACAATATCGGCCTCACCCAACTGGTCACCGAACCCAAACACAAATCCAGACAAACACTCAACCTTATTTTCACCTCCAGTGACAGAATGAAATTGACCCACACCACAGCACAGTCCTCACCTGGACTGACCACACCATCGTACACTTCACCATCACCGACGTCCAGCACGTCCAGGCATCAGATTTCCTTCCACTGCACCTGGAACATGGTCACTGAAACTCAGTGGTCACAGGCCCTAACCACCTCTCAACCCGAGGCCTCAACAGACCTCGACCAGACCATCCAGAACTTTGCCGCCTGGATCACCGACAGCGCAGACAGTCGTCCCACTGAAGCCTACAAAATCTAACCTCCATACATGCCAGCTGGTATACCCCTGAACTCAGGACAATCAAGCGCAACTACCACCAACTGGAGAAACTATGATGTACCACTAAGAACCCCATTGACATAGCAGTTCACAAAACAGCCCTCTGCAACTATCACAGGCACATCAAGGAAGCCAAGAAAGCAGCCATCACTACCCGTATCGGCACCGTGGCCAACAACACAAAGCAACTCTTCAAAATAGTCAAAGAATTCTCCCTCCCGACGGCCATAGAGGACACCATCCACCCCTCCCAAGAACTCTGCGACACCCTCTCAGACTACTTCCACGGCAAAAAAACCTACATCTAAAAAAAATTCAACCTCCAACGACCGCAACCAACCAGCGAGCAACAGCCAAACGATTATCAAGGCCAAATCTTAAATGAAGAATAGGAAACTTTTCGTTTTTCTTTTTAAAATGCATCCCGTTTTCTTTAAGGAAAATAGGCTGCATTTCAAAATAAAAAACTGCTTTATTTAGATACCAGTCACAGACATGGTGGTATGCTGACCCCGGCAGGCCACCATCCTAGTGAGTGGTAACCATTCCCAATGAGTTGCAAATTGCTACCTGCCTCATGAGTATTAATTAGTCAGGTCTTTTGCGACCCATTGGGCATCGCAAGCAGTGTAAAACACACTGTTGTACATAGCTGTGTGTGATTTCCCAATAGCGAATCACAAAAATTTGCTTTCAGGAATATACATCTTGCTCTGGATCGCCATACCACCTCAGTACCGATGGGTCAGAGTACGACTAGGTATAGTGCCTCACTGCCCTCCTAACCTCCCCAGAGAAACAAGTGAATAGGCACCAAAGAACACAACACTCACGACCCTCTCCGGGATCTCAGTAACTGGACACATCCTTTTGCTTGCCACAATAAGATAACCAGGATACATGAAGGAAGTATAGAATATGTATCTAAACTATCGTGCTCTGAAATGCAGTATATGTGCCACAATTAGAAAAGAAATGCATACTAAAAATACTGTTAGCATGGTTAATAATTCATATATGACATAGTAACCTAAACCCCCCTCCCTTGCTAATATGCTAAATGATTATCTATCAATATATATATATATATATATATATATATATATATTTATTAAAGATTTGGAACTCCTAGGAGGTCCACATAAAATACATTCATAGAATTACAAATAGAACAGAAACACATAACAAGCATAATCACAAACCATCATAAAAATTATCGAGAGCCTGCCTTTGATTAGCTAAATTTCGATAAGAAGAAACAAACAATATTATCAGAAAACCTGGTCATACAGTACTTGAGATTTTCCACATTATAACTCCTAAGATGATATATTGGACATTATATAAGCTGACAGTTCATTTAATAAAAAACAAAAGTTCAATTTCAACTAGAGGATCAATTTAAAATTAGAGACAGAATAAAACATGGGCATATTCAGACCTGTGCAAAAGGCAATTCAGTAGCAACCAGCTCACAAGAGAAAAACCTCCTGAATCCCACTGCATATACGTTTTTAGAATGAACAACAGAACATAGTGGGAAGCATAAAGCAACCTAACCCTAATTATGAGAAAATAGCAGTTAATAGCTGCCTATCAAAGTGCAAAATACAGATTAATAAAACTAAAGACAACTACAGATGGAGAGCTAGCTAAAAGGTTGGCTAAGGGGATAACCACCCGTTTGAAAAGTGTACTAAAAGGGCAAGAGAAATTACGAGGTTTTAGTCCCACTGCTTCGTTTTTTGTTCAAAATTGATAATCTCGGGTTGGTGCTACATTTTATACACAATCTTATAAAAACATCATTACAGGTTAAAATATATACATAAATTCCTTAAAATAATTAAATAATTTTACGCACACTGCTTCGTTTTTAGGACAAAAGAGATAATCTCGAGATGATGCTACGTTTTTAACAGAGTTTTGTAGAAACATCGGACGGAGCCAACGATAACGGCTCAATGCCAATGCTGGGCATACAAACAAAACATGGTCCAGAGTCTGATTGCTCAGCATACACAAGTTACACATTTTCCCATTATTCGAATTTTGAGACCAGTTTGCTGTAAGGTCATTTAAGGGCAGAAGATTCGTGCGACCTAAAATAAGTAAGCGACGTATGCTGTGTTCTAAGTTCCAAAATACATATTTTTGTGCATTTCTCAGAGAGTTTGTCCTAATTATTAGTTTTAATCTTTCTTTAGAGTTACAGGATTGAATGTCTCTATCGAAACTAACTCTGCCACTCAGAGTTTTTAGGAGAGACTTAAATCCTAATGATGGAAGGGTAAGCACTGATTCTTCTTGTATACTAAAGACTTTTAATGCCAAAGAGAAATCACGGTAAAAGGAGTAGTTACCTGCCTTAATATCAAAGATTTCATGGCATAAGACACCTCTTAGTGAATCAGGGTCACTATGTTTTAGCTGATAACCCCAACGTAGAACGCTGGACAAGCCTTGAGTATAGGTGCTCATCAAGCCAAATTCCAATCTAATTGCTGCTGTTGGAACTAAGGTGTTAAAATTACATATTTTTCGTAGTATCTGGACTTCAACCTTGTCCAAAAAACTCCAGTCCTTAACAGGGATTGATTCTATCGCATAAAGCAGGGTGGGGGAATTTTTGCCTTAAAAACCGTCAGTAAATGTACGAAATGTCTCCTACCCATAGCGCTGTAAAAAATGCGCAAGCCGTTGGCATGCGAAGTAGCTTTACTAGAGCAGTGTGAAATGTGAGGATTCTTTTTCAAGCTGCTTGTTAAAAATTTCCCTAAATAGAGGTATGAATCTACTACCTCCAGGCTTTCAGGACCGATTTGCCAATTAAAATTATATGATTTTCTATTTTTAGAACTTTTCAAAATTAAAATTTTACTTTTAGATACATTTATTTTCAAAAAGTGGGAAACAGTAGGGCAGATTTATGAGGCTCTTGCGCCTCCTTGCGCCGCAATTGCGTCACTTAATGTGACACAACGGCGGCGCAAACAATGCGCCCTATTTACAACATGACGCAACTAGGAGATGCGTCACGTTGGAAACCCCTGCGCCATAAGGAGGCGTTCCTGCGCAAGGGGGGCGTTCCTGCGCAGGAACGCCTCCTAAAAGTGGCTGAGTGAAATCTATGAGATTTCACTCAGTCACTTTCTACGTCAATTCCCTACGCCTGCTTGAAGCAGGCGTAAGGGTGACGCACCATACATTGAACAGGTGGCCCCTGTGCATTGCAGGAGTCATGTCGCACTTGCGACATGACTCCTGCAATGCGCCGCCCGTGCGCCGAGAGATGCGTCACGCATCTTCACTGCCTAGAGTAAGTTTTCTTTTACTCTAAGAAAACTCCTGAGGCGGAAAGCCGGGAGCAACGATTTATTAACTTGTGATGATTTTTAAAAGTGTAATTCTGTGTTTTTAGATACCTGCTTGCACTTTAAACTTGCTGGCATTACCGCGATAGCGCTCAGCAGCAGACAGCTGTTGTGTAGCCTTGGTCCCGCGTCTGCCGCCATTCCCCCTGGTCGAGGGTCCTGCCAGACACGCCCACCTTGGCTGGCCACACCCCCCCTCCCAGGTGCATTTAATAGCGCGCTGACTGCTAGCGCTGTGCTTTTACTCTAAGAAAACTCCTGAGGCGGAAAGCCGGGAGCAACGATTTATTAACTTGTGATGATTTTTAAAAGTGTAATTCTGTGTTTTTAGATACCTGCTTGCACTTTAAACTTGCTGGCATTACCGCGATAGCGCTCAGCAGCAGACAGCTGTTGTGTAGCCTTGGTCCCGCGTCTGCCGCCATTCCCCCTGATCGAGGGTCCTGCCAGACACGCCCACCTTGGCTGGCCACGCCCCCACCTCCCAGGTGCATTTAAAAGCGCGCTGACTGCTAGCGCTGTGCTTTTACTCTAAGAAAACTCCTGAGGCGGAAAGCCGGGAGCAACGATTTATTAACTTGTGATGATTTTTAAAAGTGTCATTCTGTGTTTTTAGATACCTGCTTGCACTTTAAACTTGCTGGCATTACCGCGATAGCGCTCAGCAGCAGACAGCTGTTGTGTAGCCTTGGTCCCGCGTCTGCCGCCATTCCCCCTGGTCGAGGGTCCTGCCAGACACGCCCACCTTGGCTGGCCACGCCCCCCCTCCCAGGTGCATTTAAAAGCGCGCTGACTGCTAGCGCTGTGCTTTTACTCTAAGAAAACTCCTGAGGCGGAAAGCCGGGAGCAACGATTTATTAACTTGTGATGATTTTTAAAAGTGTAATTCTGTGTTTTTAGATACCTGCTTGCACTTTAAACTTGCTGGCATTACCGCGATAGCGCTCAGCAGCAGACAGCTGTTGTGTAGCCTTGGTCCCGCGTCTGCCGCCATTCCCCCTGGTCGAGGGTCCTGCCAGACACGCCCACCTTGGCTGGCCACGCCCCCCCTCCCAGGTGCATTTAAAAGCGCGCTGACTGCTAGCGCTGTGCTTTTACTCTAAGAAAACTCCTGAGGCGGAAAGCCGGGAGCAACGATTTATTAACTTGTGATGATTTTTAAAAGTGTAATTCTGTGTTTTTAGATACCTGCTTGCACTTTAAACTTGCTGGCATTACCGCGATAGCGCTCAGCAGCAGACAGCTGTTGTGTAGCCTTGGTCCCGCATCTGCCGCCATTCCCCCTGGTCGAGGGTCCTGCCAGACACGCCCACCTTGGCTGGCCACGCCCCCCCCTCCCAGGTGCATTTAAAAGCGCGCTGACTGCTAGCGCTGTGCTTTTACTCTAAGAAAACTCCTGAGGCGGAAAGCCGGGAGCAACGATTTATTAACTTGTGATGATTTTTAAAAGTGTAATTCTGTGTTTTTAGATACCTGCTTGCACTTTAAACTTGCTGGCATTACCGCGATAGCGCTCAGCAGCAGACAGCTATTGTGTAGCCTTGGTCCCGCGTCTGCCGCCATTCCCCCTGGTCGAGGGTCCTGCCAGACACGCCCACCTTGGCTGGCCACGCCCCCCCCTCCCAGGTGCATTTAAAAGCACGCTGACTGCTAGCGCTGTGCTTTTACTCTAAGAAAACTCCTGAGGCGGAAAGCCGGGAGCAACGATTTATTAACTTGTGATGATTTTTAAAAGTGTCATTCTGTGTTTTTAGATACCTGCTTGCACTTTAAACTTGCTGGCATTACCGCGATAGCGCTCAGCAGCAGACAGCTGTTGTGTAGCCTTGGTCCCGCGTCTGCCGCCATTCCCCCTGGTCGAGGGTCCTGCCAGACACGCCCACCTTGGCTGGCCACGCCCCCCCTCCCAGGTGCATTTAAAAGCGCGCTGACTGCTAGCGCTGTGCTTTTACTCTAAGAAAACTCCTGAGGCGGAAAGCCGGGAGCAACGATTTATTAACTTGTGATGATTTTTAAAAGTGTCATTCTGTGTTTTTAGATACCTGCTTGCACTTTAAACTTGCTGGCATTACCGCGATAGCGCTCAGCAGCAGACAGCTGTTGTGTAGCCTTGGTCCCGCGTCTGCCGCCATTCCCCCTGGTCGAGGGTCCTGCCAGACACGCCCACCTTGGCTGGCCACGCCCCCCCTCCCAGGTGCATTTAAAAGCGCGCTGACTGCTAGCGCTGTGCTTTTACTCTAAGAAAACTCCTGAGGCGGAAAGCCGGGAGCAACGATTTATTAACTTGTGATGATTTTTAAAAGTGTAATTCTGTGTTTTTAGATACCTGCTTGCACTTTAAACTTGCTGGCATTACCGCGATAGCGCTCAGCAGCAGACAGCTGTTGTGTAGCCTTGGTCCCGCGTCTGCCGCCATTCCCCCTGGTCGAGGGTCCTGCCAGACACGCCCACCTTGGCTGGCCACGCCCCCCCCTCCCAGGTGCATTTAAAAGCGCGCTGACTGCTAGCGCTGTGCTTTTACTCTAAGAAAACTCCTGAGGCGGAAAGCCGGGAGCAACGATTTATTAACTTGTGATGATTTTTAAAAGTGTAATTCTGTGTTTTTAGATACCTGCTTGCACTTTAAACTTGCTGGCATTACCGCGATAGCGCTCAGCAGCAGACAGCTGTTGTGTAGCCTTGGTCCCGCATCTGCCGCCATTCCCCCTGGTCGAGGGTCCTGCCAGACACGCCCACCTTGGCTGGCCACGCCCCCCCCTCCCAGGTGCATTTAAAAGCGCGCTGACTGCTAGCGCTGTGCTTTTACTCTAAGAAAACTCCTGAGGCGGAAAGCCGGGAGCAACGATTTATTAACTTGTGATGATTTTTAAAAGTGTAATTCTGTGTTTTTAGATACCTGCTTGCACTTTAAACTTGCTGGCATTACCGCGATAGCGCTCAGCAGCAGACAGCTATTGTGTAGCCTTGGTCCCGCGTCTGCCGCCATTCCCCCTGGTCGAGGGTCCTGCCAGACACGCCCACCTTGGCTGGCCACGCCCCCCCTCCCAGGTGCATTTAAAAGCGCGCTGACTGCTAGCGCTGTGCTTTTACTCTAAGAAAACTCCTGAGGCGGAAAGCCGGGAGCAACGATTTATTAACTTGTGATGATTTTTAAAAGTGTAATTCTGTGTTTTTAGATACCTGCTTGCACTTTAAACTTGCTGGCATTACCGCGATAGCGCTCAGCAGCAGACAGCTGTTGTGTAGCCTTGGTCCCGCGTCTGCCGCCATTCCCCCTGGTCGAGGGTCCTGCCAGACACGCCCACCTTGGCTGGCCACGCCCCCCCCTCCCAGGTGCATTTAAAAGCGCGCTGACTGCTAGCGCTGTGCTTTTACTCTAAGAAAACTCCTGAGGCGGAAAGCCGGGAGCAACGATTTATTAACTTGTGATGATTTTTAAAAGTGTAATTCTGTGTTTTTAGATACCTGCTTGCACTTTAAACTTGCTGGCATTACCGCGATAGCGCTCAGCAGCAGTCAGCTGTTGTGTAGCCTTGGTCCCGCGTCTGCCGCCATTCCCCCTGGTCGAGGGTCCTGCCAGACACGCCCACCTTGGCTGGCCACGCCCACCCCTCCCACGCGTTGAGCCCCTATATAATATGAGTCTTTGCAGGAAGCGCAGCGGACGAGCGCAGCGGGCGCGACGATTGCGCGCCGAAGGCGCGCATAAGGCAAGCTCGTCTGCGCTCGTCCGCGCCTCGGCAGCGGCTGGACCGGCTCCTCCCGTCCAAGTCCCCCACTTTTCCCCTCCTTCTCCGTCTCTTTCTCGAGAGTCATTACTCCGTCTCAGAGATTCTGCTCACGAAGGTAACCTTTCTTTTGCCGACACCGCCTACCCGCTGCATGACTTTGCCTGCAGAGGTTTGTTTTTGGGTGGCTTGTTGAACGTTAGGTCTCTGCCTAAACACGCCAATGAAATCTTACAGGTCATTGATAATCATCATCTCGACGTACTATTTCTTACTGAGACCTGGACCAACTCCGACTGCAACATTGAATTGGACTGGGCTTGTCCACCTGATTTTAAAATATTACATCTTCCCAGACCCAAGGGTCGTGGTGGCGGGGTGGGCATTATTTACAGAGCCTCTTGGTCCATCAACATCCTCGATATGGATCCAGTTGCTGGAACGGAAATTCTTGGCCTCTCTGTAAAATGTCTCTCCGGAGCTACCTTCACAGCCTTGATATGCTATCGCCCCCCGGGAGCCTTCAACTCCCGGCAGCAACAGTCGCTACTTTCTACCCTCACTAATATGGCCACCACCCACAATAAGTTGCTTGTTTTGGGCGACTTTAATCTTTGGCCAAATGGCAGCTTGGACACCGCCCTGAATAATCTTCTAATGTCCTGTAAAAGTCTGGGACTCTCCCAACTGGTCGATAAACCCACTCACTCCGCCGGCCATCTGCTCGACCTAATTTTCTGTTCTCCTCAGCTAGCATACCTTAGCGACATTCTGCCTATGTGCTGGACCGACCATGCACTTATCAAATTTCACATAGACGTTAGTAGAGCCAGTAGGCCGTCACATAACATCTTTCCCGACACTTTCTTCAGAGATTGGAAAGCTCTGGAGAAAGTCAGATCGGCTGGTCCGGTGTTCAATGTGGTCAATAGTTTCTCCCCCTTGGCATCGGTAGATTACAACGCCCTCTGCACTTCAATTTCCAACACTTCAAATTCTCTTGTCCCCCGGAAAAAGTGCAAACCTAAGAGCAGAGCACCAGCCCCCTGGTTTGACGACTCCTTGAGAGCCCTCAAATTACTCTGCAGACAATCGGAGCGAAAATGGCGGCAAGGCTACTCCGACATTGACAAATCGCTCTGGAAAGACAATCTTCGAGCTTATAAAACCGCTATAGTGCAAAGTAAAGCAAATTACTATTGTGCAACTATTGCCACCGCCTCCAATAGCTCGAAAAGCATTTTCCAGATCCTCAAAAATGTAACCCATCCAGAGTGTGCTACAAGGACTCAGTCACCTACACAAGAACTCTGTGATAATCTCGCAGTTTTTTTCACAGAAAAAATTAATACCATCATTCATAATCTGCAGACTTCACCTTCGTTGGGTTGTTCCAACAGCCTGAGGGCCAGCACTGTTGACCACGACTCGTTGTTATCAGATCTCCCCCCCATGGCTAGGCTGCGAGAATATCCCCCTATCCCAGAAACTGAGTTTGAAAGACTGGCGCTCGGATTAACTTCGGGCTCCCCTCTTGACCCCTTGCCTCCGAAAATCTGGAAAAGCTTTGGATCTGACCTCTTCGATACTCTGCACAGAATTTGCAACCAATCTTTGCACTGTGGGTACGTTCCCACTCCTTGGAAGCAAGCTCTTGTCACCCCGCTTCTGAAAAAGCCTTCTCTAAGCCCGGACTGTCTGTCGAATTATCGGCCCATTTCCCTCCTGCCATTTCCAGCAAAGGTCACCGAACGGTGGGTCAGCTCTTGTCTTTCCACTCACTTGGAGCAGAACCACCTCCTGGATGACCTCCAATTCGGTTTTCGCCCAGCCCACGGCACCGAAACAGCGGTCTTGGTTGCCATGGAGGATCTTCGAATGCGTGCAGACAGGGGCCAGGCAGTAGCCCTGATACTGCTGGACCTGTCTGCCGAATTCGACACGGTCAACCACACGACTTTGCTGGAGAGACTCGGAGAGGCCGGTGTGGACGGCACAGCCCTGCTGTGGCTTCATTAATACCTGCAGGACAGGAGACAGGCGGTATCCCTTCCCCCATTTCAATCGGAATTTGCAGCCGTGCCCCAGGGAGTTCCCCAGGGGTCCTCCATCAGCCCCATTCTTTTTAACGTGTATCTCAAGCCTTTGATCACGCTTATAAAGTCTCACAGGATAAAAACCATCAATTATGCTGACGAGTCGACACCCAGCTCATTCTCTCTTGGGAAGGTGAAGACTCTATTCCCTTGACATCCTTCAATGATTGCCTACGAGAGACGGCTGGGTGGCTGCATAACTCCCTACAATTCAACTCTTCCAAAACCGAGGTATTGTTCTGTGCTGGAAATAGAATTCCTCGTCCGTTCCCGAGCGATTTTTGGCCTTTGGAAATACCGGATAAACCACAGCCAGTAACCTCGGTCCGGAACCTTGGGGTTATGCTCAATAACAAGCTGAGCATGGAAACTCAAGTCACAAAAACAGTGGGGACTTGTTCTGCGTTGCTGCGTTCTCTGCGCAAAATTATGCCACTCCTACCCGCACATGCCCGAGCAACGATAGTCAGGTGCACTATTCTTAGTCGCCTTGACTACTGTAACGCGATGTTACTCGAGTCTCCAACTGTGTTGCTGGATCGGCTGCAAAGAATTCAGTCGGCGGCTGCCAAACTAGCCCTCGGCTGGACTAGGAGATCCTCGGCCACAGCAGCCCTAGCCGAGCTACACTGGCTACCACTGAAGCAGCGGGTGGCATTCAAAGCCCTCTGCCTGGTCTTCAAAGCTTTACATGGACTCGGACCTAAATCTCTGCAAGCCTTGTTTTCTTGGTACACCCCCAACAGGACCCTGCGTTCTACATCTGCCTGTCTTGTAAAAGTGCCGAATTACTATAAAGTTAGAATCGGGGGCAGATCTTTCCAAATCGCAGCGGCTAAACTCTGGAACAGTCTGCCCATTGATATTCGCCAAATTTCCCACCTCCTCCCTTTCAGGAAACGCATTAAGACCTGGCTCTTTCCTTAAACCCTCCCCCTATGCCCCCGTTACGATTCGCCTCAGTTAAGAGTTTTCTCCAGCGCCAGGAAACCTGCAAGGTGTCAGCAGCGCTTTATAAATTCTTTAAATAAATAATAAAATAAATAAATAAATTGCACCATGGTGCGCCGCATCATAAATGCGACGCACCATGGGTGGCGGAGCAGTGGCGCACTGTGGCGCATGTTAACTGGCGCATCCCTGGGGATGCGCCAGTTAACATAAATCTGCCCCAGTATATTTTTGTAAGGAGGCCAACTTTCTATTCAGCCCAATAGGGGTTAAGTCCATTACTACTATATCGTCTGCGTATAGTAGACATGCAAAGGTACGGGTACTGATCTTCGGGGCATTTCCATCATCTTGAGCAAAGCAATCGGGTAAGTTTGCTATATATAAGGAGAATAGCAGCAGAGCTAACAAGCAGCCCTGTTTAAGACCGTTTTCAGTAGGGATTACATTTGATAATCCTTGATTTCCACCCATTAATATCTTGCACCAGGTTTGCGAGAGGAGTGCTATGATCAAGGATAGAAGAGGGGGAGGCAAACCCATTTTTTGCAGTTTTCTCCATAGTAGAGGTCGATCTACCTTATCGAAGGCTGTAGAAAAATCAATGAAATCCATAAATACATTTGAATTACGATAGATTGTGTATTTTTCCTCTATTAATTTCAGCATACAAATATTATCTAGCGTAGAATGGTTTTTCCTAAAGCCTGCTTGCTCAATGGGGAGTACTTTCGTCTCTACCACCCATTCCGTAAGGTGATCGAGAATTCTACGTGCAAAAATTTTCCCCTTTGCATCCAGTAAAGCTATTTGTCGGGAATTACCTGGATGCGATCTAAGGCCCTTTTTATATAAAGGAATTAAAATACTACCTGACCAAGATGGTGGAATTTTCCCATTAGAATAACAAAAATTAAATAATGGAGCTAAATAGGTAGCCCACAAAAGAGGCTCCTTTTTGATTAGCGTCATGGGAATTTCATCAGGGCCCATAGCTCCTGAGGATCTCATTTTTTTAATAGCCCCGACTACTTCATCGATAGAGTGGACATAGTTGGGTACTGAAATGAACGGCTGATCCAGAGCCCCAATATCAGAGCTGCAATAATCGAGATTCCCAGAATACAATTCCCGCAGATAAAGTTTCCAATCTTCTTCTTTTATGGGTATGGGAAGAGATTTCACCCTAGTGCCGCAGCAATCGGCGATTATTTCCCAGTAGCTTTTTGAGTTATTTTTTGAAGCTGCCTCTTTTAACTGTGTCCATACACCATCTTCCTTTATTTGCCTCAGGGAGCGTTTTTTCCTCTGTCTTTTTCTCTTTAGCAGGTTTATTAAATTTCTTCGCTCATGTGAAAAGTACAGGAACTGAGCCCTTACTAGTTTGTTTATTTCCCTATTTAAAGTGAGAAGTGGGTTAAAGTATGGTCTCCGTTGAGCGGGAACAAGAGTAGGTTTGCCAGATTTAGCCAAAAGGCCAATATTTTGGGAAAAGACTTCAAGAAAATCAGGTTGAATACAATCACACTCAACTAATTTTAGGAACTGCTGATCTCTTATTAGTAATGATAGGTGCGCTTTTAATTTAGTGGTCGCTTGGGTGTTCCAGTGACTTCTACCATTTGTTACATTAAACCCTACTGAAGTACCTTTAAAAATCCCAGGAGCCTACCTCATCACAAACAAAGTCAATTTTAAAGCAAATCAACATGTGATCACTAATAACATTTCCCAATACTTCCATATTTGTAAGTTTGTGAAAAAAATCTGCGGAGGCGATTAGATAATCAAGAATTGATCTCCCTGTAGGAGCCTCATGGGTATAGTTCGCTGGAATATCTTTCCCCAACCTCCCATTAGCAATTACAAGATCTAAGCTTCTCTGACCTTCTAGAAGTACAACTCCTCTTTTGTCTGTCCTGCTAATATTCGGGAATTGAGCGGAGGCAATATTTAGGGCTTCATTTTTTTCGATGTTAGAAAATACCCTTAGACTATGCTTAGAAACTTTGGAATTCAGATCTCCCACTAGTATTGTGGACCTCCAGTCTTCAGATTCCAAGATAGAGGAGATAAAGGAAAAAAGATCTTTTAATAAATGTGAGGAGGATGCATCTGGAGGTAAGTATACATTCATTATCAACAACGAGTCCAACAGAACCTGGCCGACCCTATAATCTAACTTAACCGCCTGAAATAAGTTAGAAACATGAGGGAATTCATTATAGGACCAACTGAGGCTTGTACTTATTAGGATTGCAATACCTCCTTTAGCACGACCTCTGTTTACATGGAGCGCCAGCCGGCTTAGCACTATATAATATTCAGTGGACCAATTCTCGGTTATCCAAGTCTCTTGGAGACAGATTATATCGGGTTTCTGCTCTTTCAAAAATATAAGTTTGTTTTTATTTGTGCTAAGGCCGGCTGTGTTCCAGGATATCACGTTAATAACCTTGCTAGGAAGAATTACCGCATTTTAGGCCTAAGGGTCTATTTGAATTTAGAGCACCTGCAACCCAACTCCATTTCTTATCCTCCTCATCTGCAGGGAGCACTTGTTGAATATTTTTTTCGGAATAAAACGAAACCCTCCTGCCATCTTTACCAAGAAAGACCTGCAAAGTGCTTTCTTTCTCCGTAAATGGTGTTCCTCATCCGGAGGATTCTACGTCAATATTTAGCAGCTTAATATAGGACGCTTTTTTTAAGGATAGTTCCACTTCAGGAATTAAAACGTCAATGCCACAACAGCGCAATTTGTCGATATGTGCCAAAATCAAGTGGGAAATTGCTTTGGATGAGAATGTAACTCTTGCACCCCTGGAATTATTATATTTTTGTACCTCCACCAGGGCTATGTCATTAGTATCAATCATCCGCAGGCCCACTATTTCAGCAAAGCAACCCAACAAAAAAGACCTATTCATAAATAATGCAGAGTAAAAATTAAAACGAAAAATCCAGGCTATATGGGGCAGGCTGGAAGTTATTGTCAGAGCTGGGTGCCTCAGAGATGATGTTATTGGAGCTATAAATAGCATTGGTACCTAGAGAGGAAGCAAACAGAGAAGCATTAGGGTTCAAAGTACTCTGAACCATACGAGAAACATTTGTATCTGATGGTACCACATCTTTGGTCGATTTGATAGAATTAATCGGAACACATAAATTCAGAGAAGGAGGGCAAGAACCCAATAGATTGCGCTCTTCTGATCCATCTTCTGTGTTCGGGAAATTTAAATCCAGCTTTGGAGATGTAATATGGGTAAGTTGGGGATCAAAGCGTAACTGTTTGGATCTTTTTTTTTTATCCTTCGTCGTTTTTCCCTTTTTCCCTTCTTTTTTGTCTTATGAACTATACTACTTTTGTTCTTAGAAACTTTTTCCTTACTCGGAGAGAGTCCAACCTTAGAGTCCTCCTCTATAAGCTGCTTTGTGGAATTAAAAACAGATTTGAGAAAAATAGGGAAGACCTTTTGGGTTATATTTGTATTTGTATTTTCCGTCGTAGTTTGCGAGCAAAACAATGATGCGGCAACTGTAGCTAAAGGTTCGCAGTTGAAAAGCTGAAGTAAGGAAGAAGAGAGTGATTTATCAAAAATATCGCCGTTTTCTTTCATTTTAATTTTGGTATTTCTACTAGAGAAAGGTTCACCAGCCTGAGTGCCAAAGTCTTGACATTTAACAAGTGGAAAAGAGTCTGTTTGGGTAGAATAAGACTTGTCAAAGTCGACCTTCAAACGAAGGGGAATGGAAGATCCTTTCTCTATGTTAGGTACACCAAGGGGAAATGCACAGGCTTTTCCTGACAATAAATTATGTTCAGAGGCAATGTGCTTAGTCAGGGCTAAAACGGAGTCCAAAATAACATCAGAATTATTTACTGATTTCTCCATTAGGGCTAAGATGGAAACCAACACTCTTTCTAAACAAAGCAGTGATTCGGACATCGGTCTTTGTGATTCTAAATTATGTATTGAAGGGAGAAAATCCCGGGAGAGATCAGGAGTAATTGAACCCCTTGAGTCTAATAAGCTTGTTCCGCCAGGTGTACTACTGAACAGTTGCAGTTTCACTGGCTGATCCTTAGAGGACGGTAGAGTGGTGGGAGTAAAAACCGTAGATGATTCTTGGTTATGAACGTAGACCCTTTTTAATGGCTGATCTAGATTTATATCAGGTAAAGTGAAATCTTCCATTATATATTCTCCCACTTTTAATCCTGGTTGCGAAACTCCATCCAGGTCAGAGACCCCGTTCACAAAAGATTATCTATCAAAGATCTCTGGGATTACTGGCGGACCCCGTACCTAAGCATACACGGATGAACGCTCTACATGTCAGCAGACACAGCGCTCTTCTCTCACAACTCCTATTCCATGTAACTCTTTTTTGCTTATATGCTCATCTATATGATAGGACATATATGTGCATAAACAACAGCTGCATTCTTGTGTTATTTCTAGGTGTACCTGGCCAGAAAGAATAAGAAGGGACATTCTTGTTTGATCTTGTCTATGGTGTTCAGACTAAGTCCCCGGACAAGAACAGAAGGGGCCAACATATGCAAGTTACATGTGAAAGTACAGTGTGGCACAAAAGCATATGTGTTTACATAGTAACCTATGCAAAGGAAAATAAGGCCTACAACGCGTGCAGCCAGGCTAACATAGGGGAAAACACAATGGGCCCTGCAGGAAACACACGACAGCACCATCCACATCACTACACAACTTTGTCATCATTGTTTGCATTACCTATTTCCTTTGCACTACTACCTCAGAACACTACATGGCCAGCCGCACAGAGGCAGCAGTACCACCACACTACTGCTATCCACTATAGCAAGACGTCATCATAGCACAGCATTACCTCTACCAGTGTTACACTACTATCCTCCACATCACACTACCAGTATCAAGCACCCCAGAATTTAGCTCACACCTACCACACACGGCATAGCACCAATATTTCCACAAAAATAATGGCACCTCTCCAGCACAATAACTTCACCTGACAGAAGCACACTAGTGATGCCCACCTTGCTGACATACCACTCATGCCATACCACACCATAACCTACTACTAAATGTCAGCCCTTTTTAAACATCCCTGGCACCACACTATCACTTCCAGAAATACACTGTCATTTCCAGTACTACACTACGAGTCTAGACCATGGTATTACCACTATCCACTGCAAGACCTCCTCACACAGGACACTACTACTCCACACAATCGCATAACTAATCTACAGAAAAGAAAAAAACATTTTAATCCATCCATCCACCGGTTCCTCTGTCGCTGCATCCATATGCAATCGCAAAGCAGAAAACATCCCTTATAGCACAGTACCAGTAGGTCCACTCTCTCTATTGATTACTCTACAATCTCTTGGGCCTTTCTCATGTTTGCACGTTCATTTTCACCCAATCAACCATTCACCTAGTCAGTCACATGCACCGGGCATTCTTGTATAACTCGATCCATCCAGTCACATGCCTTCCATCCATCCCACAAATTCATTCATCCATCCACCATTGTTATATACAGCCATTCCTCTTTCACACACTCACAAACCATCCATCAATCCATCGATTGGTCTGTCCATTCACACATTTGACCTTTCATTATTATATTCATTCATCAAGCTCGCCAGCTATCTGTCTCTACACACAACCACTTTCTATACACCTATCTATCCCTTTACAAACCCACCTACCAGTTATTTAACCAACTGCTCTTTCCGTGTATCCCAGTGGAGTGAAGTAAAGTACAGTACAGTAGAAGTAAGCACGCTGCCTCTGTGGCTAAACCTCACACCCCCAATCTGAATTCTTTTTCATGTTTCTACTCATTGCCCTTATTTGCAGAGTATGTGGTGCAAACATGCATTTACCCAATCTCTTCTCAAAACATTTCCACTGCAGCAGAGCTGTGTGACTACAGTCTACAAAAACGTGATGCTTGGTACCGGGAACTACTATGGTTTCATGAGAAGTATTTAATTTGTAGACTTGAACTGTGTGTCTGAGTGGGCCTAGAGTGAGTTGTGCCAATGTGCATGCAGGGTGAGTATTGTACCTGTGTGCATGTGGTGTGAGTCTTTTGCCTGTATGCATAGGGGTTAGTCTAGTGCTTGACTGCAAGGTAAGCGGTGTCCTGGGTGAGTGCAGAGGGAAGAGTGTGCCTACTGGTGTGCAATAAATTGTACCTATGTGAGTGTATTTTGAGGAGTTTTGCTACGTCAGTAAAGGGTAAGCTGTGTGCCTCTCTACCTGCAAGGTAAGGAAAGATCTTGTTGAGTGCAGGATGGGAATGTGTGAGTGCGAGGTGTGCCTGTATTATCGCTGGGTGTGCTTGTGCACATGCAGATTTATAGGTGCAGGTTTATAGGTGTGCAGTGTGAGATGTGTGTCTGAGTGTGTCCATGGTGTGACTGTAAGTGCAGGCTTGAACAGTGTGCCTCTGAGTGCAGAGTGAGTGAGGGCACTGTGCACGCAGGGTGAGCCTTGTGTTTGTGTGCGCACAGGGTCAGTCTTGTGCCTTCACATATCAATCAATCAATCACAGACATTTATAGAGCGCACTACTTACCCGGAGGGTCTCAAGGCGCTTGGGGGCGGGGGGGCGTGCTGCTACTGCTCGAAAAGCCAGGTCTTGAGCTTCTTCCTGAAGGAGAGGTGGTCTTGGGTCATGCGCAGTTCGGTCGGGAGGGAGTTCCAGGTCTTGGCGGCCAGGTAGGAGAAGGACCTTCCTCCTGTTGTCGTTCTTCGGATGCGGGGGACGGCGGCGAGGGCGTGACTGGCTGATCGGAGGTGGCGTTTGGGAGCGTAGAAGTTGATGCGGTTGTTGAGGTAGCTCGGGCTTTGATCGTGTAGGGCTTTGTGTGCGTGGGTGAGGAGCCGGAAGGTGATTCTTTTGTTGACGGGGAGCCAATGTAGGTCTCTCAGGTGTCCGGAGATGTGGCTGTGTCGTGGGATGTCGAGGATGAGTCTGGCAGAGTCGTTCTGGATCCGCTGGAGTCTCTTCTGGAGCTTCGCGGTGGTTCCGGCGTAGAGGGCGTTGCCGTAGTCCAGTCGGCTGGTGACGAGGGCCTGGGTGACCGTCTTCCTGGTCTCGGTGGGGATCCACCGGAAGATCTTCCGTAGCATACGCAGGATGTTGAAGCATGACGAGGAGACGGCGTTGACTTGTCTGGTCATGGTGAGGGAGGAGTCCAAGATGAAGCCCAGGTTGCGTGCGTGGTCTGTCGGTTTGGGTGCGGTGCCCAGGGCGGGGGGCCACCAGGAGTCGTCCCAGGCGGAGGGCGAGGAACCCAGGATGAGGACATCCGTCTTGTCTGAGTTCAGTTTCAGGCGGCTGGTCGTCATCCACTCGGCTACGTCCTTCATCCCTTCGTGAAGGTTGGCTCTGGCGGCGGCGGGGTCGTTGGTCAGGGAGAGGATCAGCTGGGTGTCGTCAGCGTAGGAGATGATGTTGAGGTTGTGTTGTCCTGACTGAGTATATGGTGAGTAGTGTACCTGTGTGACTACAAATTAAACCTTTGTTGAAATTATTATTATTATTATTATTACTATTGTTATTAGTATCATTATTATTGCTATTATTATTTTTATATTTATATTATTATGACAAATATTATTTTTACCTTTAAACACGAATAAATGTTAATACTAGCAATAAATAACACTTATACTGCTGCTACTACTACTAATAATAATAATAATAACAGAAATCAAAAATAGTCTTATATTATTATTATTATTAATAAAACTACTACTAATACTACTATTAAAAATAGTAGTATTGGTAGTGATAACAATGATAATAATGGTAAGGCTATTGCTGCTGCTCCAAATACTACTACTTCTACTATTAAAAACAATAATAACATTAACTCAATTCAAGAATTCTCTTTACTAATATTGGCTTTTCCGCATCTCGCCACAATGTGCATGTCATTTGCATGTCGTTTTCTTTTTCCGTAGTATATAAGCATAGGAGAACTTGTGAAATCTAGACAAGACTTGGATTATCTATAACACTCCTGTGGTCTCCTCTTGCTGGGAACCCAAATTAGAGGCAGGTGAGGACAGTACGTTTGCCAGCCCCTGCTGAGAATATTCAGGCCTTTCTCTTGGCATTTTGCATATAAACCTCCATAGACATCCCCTTGTAGATGTTGATGGTGGCTGGATTTACTAGGTAAGTGTTGGGCTGTACTGGGTAATTGCTGGTGCACTTACAACCTACCCTCTTCCTTGAGTCTTGTGGAACTCTAGGGGGCTCTCCACTAGCCAGTTGCTCATGCATGACAAGATTATGGGAGATGGGAGCTCCTGCAGTTCTCCTCAAGAGAGTCACTCAGCTGCCACCTCTCTGCAAGTCATGGGAAATCCGAGGGATTCCGCCATCACCTACAGCTAGAGCTCTTTGGAAAGGGCCATCAAGCTTCCCAATGAAGATATCATCCATCTCCCCACTAGAGACACATACCATTGAGACACCTTCAAATACCAAATACAGACAACCTCTGCCAAGCCCCAACCAGCCCGCCACTCTACACCGACGCTACAAAAGCACAGCCCTGGCCACATTCTCCAAAATACCCCTCCAGTATCCCCTGCAAAGACCCACCCAGACATCCTCTCCAAAGCTCGATCTGGATTGGATGTTAATATCCTCATAATCCCCCGCCTTTAAAGTGCCATCCAAAAACTCGCGGACACCTACTCATATTCTCATAAATACCACAAAACAAGTTTATTATAAAACAGCCCAGAAAGACCTTTCTTGCTTCAGCATTTCTGCCCCTCATCCCCCTTTCGGCCTATCAGCCGCTAATTGTTTTTGCAAAAGAGCATGTGTCTTTATATTTTGAATGACCATATCAAGCCAAACTTCCAGTTCAAATAAACCCACAACAAACTAAATCCACACACTGACAGTGACAAATTACACAAAAGAATAATGAAAATCACTACTGAGTTCTTTGTTGCTGGACTTGGACATCCCCTCAGACATGCTTGCATGCCTTCTGGAGGGCTTGCACACCACAGTTTAAAGATTAAATCATTAAAGTGAAGTATATGATAACACTGTGTCAAAACCTTCTCTGAGAAAGTGGGACCGGTGTCTACTGCCTATGCTTTCCTACATATTTAGTTGTAGTTTGTTTCTTGCTCTCTGTGTTTAAAGGAGGACAGATGAGGTGGCTATCACACGTTGCTCGGCACATTTCAGCATGAATAAATGAGTAGTTTATGCATGATTTATCAATCAGCATGTTGGTTTTAGAAACAATTAATTTGCTTAATTTAATAGACTAAACCTTTCCTTCATCTATAATAAGAATCTAGCCCACATATAGGGTACACATGACCTCTGACTTGCCTCTTATTTCACTAATAGCATTGTCATCAGGTCTGGGCAGGAATGTTCCTCAGTTCATGTTTAAAAACTGTCACTTTTAATAAATATATTATTAAAGCATGATGTGGTAGTCCACTGTCATTTACAGACAGAACTTTTTTCATTGAAATGGCCATAAACGTTCCCAATGGTATGCGGTTTTACTGATAAAACTATATAGAATTCAAATGATAATGTGTGAAGTTTGGTATGTTATGCAGATTTGTAGAGCGCAGTATCATCCAGGAGGGTATCCTGTGGCTGAGCAATAAGTCTAGCCACACCTAGGGCTCATATATATATATATATATATATATATATATATATATATATATTACCTACTGGCGGTCGCCAGTAGGTATATATAGTTAGGATTTTTTCTCTATGGGTTTTTTGAAAATTCTATGTCTAATAACTTTGGCGTTTCTGGACGGAATTGGCTGAAATTTTCAGGAAAATGGCACATTTTGTTTCTGAGCAGCCCTTGAAAATTTGGGGGGGGTTCGTCCAGTGGGGGCCGAGAAAAAAGGGGGGTCCCAAAACGTGTTTTTAACATTGAGTTTTCCATAGGGCGGTTGGCCTCACTTTTAGCCCGAACGGCTGAATGGATTTGCACGAAACTTGGCAAAATTGTAGGGACTGGTAGCCCGATGTGCCTTTTGTAGGTCTCAATATATGTGCTCCAGTGGATTTTGAGAAATTAACGTTTAAAAAAAGATATATATCTGTAACAGCGGACCGGGCAGCGCTCTGGTTCGCGGACTTTTCGCGCAACGGAGCTTTGTGAAGCGAAGCTGATTGGTTCTCCGGCGTCTGTCAACATTCCAAACAGTCCGTAGCGGCCGCCATCTTGTCTCTCGGTAGGATCGAGAGACAAGAGGAGGCCGAAGCGAAGGGGCAAATGACCATAAGGGGGCATAGTACATTGTCGCTCACCCCCTAGGTTTGATGTGGAGGTTTTAAAAGGGCCCCGCGGGGCAAAAAAAAATAAAAATAATAATAATCGAACAGCTGAATGGATTTGCACGAAACTTGGCAAAATTGTAGGGACTGGTAGCCCGATGTGCCTTTGCTAGATCTCAATATATGTGCTCCAGTGGATTTTGAGAAATTAACGTTCAAAAAAAGGTATATATCTGTAACAGCGCACCGCTTCGCGTACTTTTCGCGTTACGGAGCTTTGCGAAGCGAAGCTGATTGGCTCTCCGGTGTCTGTAAACATTCCAAACAGTCCGTAGCGGCCGCCATCTTGTCTCTCGGTAGGATCGAACAGCTGAATGGATTTGCACGAAACTTGGCAAAATTGTAGGGACTGGTAGCCCGATGTGCCTTTGCTAGGTCTCAATATATGTGCTTCAGTGCATTTTGAGAAATTAACGTTCAGAAACAAGATATATATCTGTAACAGCGCTCCGCTTCGCGGAGATAAAATTATATGTGTATTACCTAGCTGTTGCTAACACCAGTTAGCGACGGCTAGTAGAAGATAGCGACCATCTTGGGCCCCACTTTGCATGTGAGTGATATTTATCACTAATGACATGCAAAGTGGGCATGCCAAGATGTTAGCGACTGGAAACAGTCGCTAACATCGCTATCTCCTATTATCAACTTTTGGAAATATTCGAGATAAGGGCGAATATCTCTAAAAGCTACCACCTGCCCTGAGCAGTTCTTAGCCATGTTATCCAATGGGAGGTGGATAACATGGCTAAGAGCATTAGCTCGGTAATGCATGAATATCGCTGAGTTTTCAGCGATATTAATGCATTGCGGTCGTTTTTTATCGTATTTCCGATAAACCTTGATAATAGCAAGGTTTATCTGCGATAATTTCTGACGGTAAAAAAATCGTTGCTAAGCATCGTTAGGGATAAATATCGCTTAACTTTGGTAATATGCCCCAACGTCTGTTAACGTTCGATTCGAAGGAAATCAGGAAGTGTTGAAAAACATTGTCTGCGCCATCTTGTCTTTTTTCAAATGCCACACTTTTGTCGTGCACGGCAGCCATTTTAGATGCCTTGACCAGACCCACTCTGTGCACGCTGTCGATCCTTAGCATGGCTCCCCACCCTCGCAAACATCTCCCCCAGGCAGTGGTCACCCCCGCTCTCTGTCTTATGCATGGGTAATAAACCTCCCCCATCTGCGCTGCTGTTCCCTGAGAATCACACCCTGTGCCCGCCCGACACCTTCCTTTCGCCCTATTCACTACCGCACCCTCTGACACTCCTTTTCCTCTGTGTCCGATTGTCCAGGCTGGTCCTAGGGTATCAGCTAGCCCCGCAGATGTAGTTTATGGCCACAGCTGTAAAGAATCACCCCTCTTCAAAGGAGTTATAGTAGATCAAGGCCCACACTCGATGAGATTCGTCACAGCAGAAGCGTTGCTATTATCTGAAAACCATCCTGTATTGTGATTGGGGAGGGGACCGAGCCTGAAGCGGAAGATTCCAGGGATGACTGTTTGTACATCAAAGTTTTTACAATTATGTGTCACATTAAAAATATATAGCACTCCGACAAAGTAGTAAGATTATAAAACTTTAATAATTTATAAATATATACAAGAAAACAAAAATAGTAATAACATATAAACATTTTTAGGGAAAAACAACGAAGTAGCGGTCGGCTGTGCGAATAGTCCCAACGCAGCACAACGTCCAGATTTCCGGCGTGGGGCGTCGCGGGGGGTGGGTCATCAGTAGCAAACTGTTGTGCGAATAGTTCCAAGGCAGCAGAACGCGTTGAAATCTAGATGACACGAAAGTGATGTCTAGTAAGTTGCCACCCAGCAAATAACGGCATGGGGCGTCGCGGGGGGTGGGTCATCAGTAGCAAACTGTTGCGCGAATAGTTCCAAGGCAGCAGAACGATGGCACCAAGGTGATGTCCAGTAAGTTGCCGCACTGGTTTTGGTATCCTACAATGCTGCTCCGAATAACGGCGTGGAGCGCCCCGGGGGAGGCGGCGTGAACGGGCCTCTCCAGGTGGAGTGTCATCTGTTGTAGTGGGGCGCCCCTTTACCGTTTCAGTTGCCATTCCGTCCGTTTTTGGTCCACTGTGTCAAAAGCCGCAATTCAGCTGAGTTGCGCCCACTCTTGCGGTGCAGCGATAGGCGGCTGTCACAGGACTCTCAAAATGGCGGCAGGCTGTTTCCTTTTTGGGCCTGGTCCACTGAAATGGCCCTGGGACACCTTGGAAATCGGACGCTTGTCTGCTAGGTCTTGGACCTCATTCTCGAAAGCGTCCCCTCCACCTTGAGAATTCATCAAAAGTTTTGGGGGCTCCGACTCCTGCAGGCTTCTGGTGGGGAGCGGCTGCCATGATTGCTCGCGGAATGACCACGACTGAGCTACGAGATGGTGGTGCTTTCATGCTGACGCCAGCTTCAGTCTGAAACATCCAGAAACAAGGTGGGGCTTTCATCGTTTGGGGAAAAAAAAAAGTTTTCATCCTATGAAAAGTGTTGTTTTTAGGTCACATGATCAAGCCTTCCATCATTAGGAAACCAAAAGTAAAATGAACCAATGAAAAGTTTTATAAACAAGTCACATGACCTGTTATGCGGCATAGGGTGTAAAATTAGGAGAAAATACGTTGGCACGTGAGGCGGCGTCAGTAGCGGACCGATGTGCGAATAGGCCGAAGGCAACACAACGCGCCAAGATCTGGATGGCACCGAGGTGGTGTCCAGCAAGTTGCAGCACTGGTGTGGCCATCCTACAATGCTGAAAGTCGGCGTGGGGCGCCCCGTTGGCCTGTGAGTTTGCGTCAGTAGCGGATCGATGTGCGAATAGGCCGAAGGGAGCACAACGCGCCAAGATCCGGATGGCACCGAGGTGGTGTCTAGTAAGTTGTCGCACTGGTGTGGCCATCCAACAATGCTGAAAGTCGGCGTGGGGCGCCCCGTTGGCCTGTGAGTTTGCGTCAGTAGCGGACCGATGTGCGAATAGGCCGAAGGCAGCACAACGCGCCAAGATCCGGATGGCACCGAGGTGGTGTCTAGTAAGTTGCCGCACTGGTGTGGCCATCCTACAATGCTGAAAGTCGGCGTGGGGCGCCCCGTTGGCCTGTGAGTTTGCGTCAGTAGCGGACCGATGTGCGAATAGGTCGAAGGCAGCACAACGCGCCAAGATCCGGATGGCACCGAGGTGGTGTCTAGTAAGTTGTCGCACTTCTGTGGCCATCCTACAATGTTGAAAGTCGGCGTGGGGCGCCCCGTTGGCCTGTGAGATGGCGTCAGTAGCGGACCGATGTGCGAATGGGGCCAAAGGCAGCGCAACAATATTTTCTGATTTGAAGACACCACAAGGCGCTGAGATGCCAAGATCCGGATGGCACCGAGGTGGTGTCTAGCAAGTTGTGGCACTGGTGTGGCCATCGTACAATGGTAAAAGTCGGCGTGGGGCGCCCTGTTGGCCTGTGAGATGGTGTCAGTAGCGGACTGATGTGTGAATGGGGCCAAAGGCAGCGCAACAATATTTTCTACTATATTTTCGGAGTAGAAGACACCACAAGGCGCTGAGATGCCAAGATCCGGATGGCACCGAGGTGATGTGTAAGTTGCGGACGGATGTGCGAATGGGGCCAAAGGCAGCTCAACAATATTTTCTGAAGAGAATACACCACAAGGCGCTGAGATGCCAAGATCCGGATGGCACCGAGGTGATGTCTAAGTTGCGGACCGATGTGCGAATGGGGCCAAAGGTAGCGTAACAAGATTTTCTGTATGGAAGATACCACTAGGCGTTGAGATGCCAAGATTCGGATGGCACCGAGGTGATGTCTAGGAAGTTGTGCCACTGGTGTGGCCATCGTACAATGGTAAAAGTCGGCGTGGGGCGCCCTATTGGCCTGTGAGATGGTGTCAGTAGCGGACTGATGTGCGAATGGGGCCAAAGGCAGCGCAACAATATTTTCTGACTGACACCACAAGGCGCTGAGATGCCAAGATCCGGATGGCATCGAGGTGATGTCTAAGTTGCGGACTGATGTGCGAATGGGGCCAAAGGCAGCGTAACAATATTTTCTGTATGGAAGATACCACTAGGCGTTGAGATGCCAAGATTCGGATGGCACCGAGGTGATGTCTAGCAAGTTGGTGTGGTCATCCTACAATGCTGAAACTCGGCGTGGGTCACCCCATTAGCCTGTGAGATGGCGTCAGTAGCGGACCGATGTGCGAATAGGCCGAAGGCAGCACAACGCGCCAAGATCCGGATGTCACCGTGGTGGTTTCATAGTTGAGAGGCACTTCATCTGCAGTGGGGCGCCGAGATCCGGATGGCACCGAGGTGATGTCTAGCAAGTTGCTGTACTTGTGTGGTCATCCTACAATGCTGAAACTCGGCGTGGGTCGCCCCATTAGCCTGTGAGATAGCTGTTCTTTGGATTTGGGCCTGGTCCACTAAAATGGCCCTGGGACACCTAAGAACTCGAACGCTCGATTTTTTTTTCCTTTCCTGTACATGCAAAAAAAGGTAAATGCCCGGTATGTTACACGCTTCATCTGCCACGATGAACTCTCCAGAGGAACCGAAAAAATATATAGTTGTGGTAACTATACCATGCATCGTCATATGGAGAGGTGGCACCAATTAATTATAGTGCTGCATAAAAGAGAGATTTGGAGGAGAACCCCTGACCTGCTAGTACATTCATCAAAGAAGTGGCACTGAGAGCTTCAGAGGCAAGGGAAACGGTCCCAAATATTTAGAAGAACTTTGGAAAGATTAAAATGACATGTTTAGATTGTGGTAAATTAATTTCATGTGGGCAGATGAGTGTTACTCTAATAAATACAGCATATGAACATCATCATAGTCGATGGTTGGTAGAGACATTTTGACTATATCCTGGACCTGCCCGTCCTCGCCCAAAATGGCGCCGGAATAAATGGGACTCGTAACTCCTTGTTGTGTACTGGTTGCAGAACCTTGAAATCACGAGATACGTATGCAGTTTTGAAGCACATGGCGGGCGGGGACGAGAATTGATTGAATATTTCGACATCCCTATTGATATTAAGTTCTGATGTGTTATTGATTACTGTACTGTTGAAAATTCGAATTAACGTCACCCATGGTACTTGCCCGCAAATGTATATGTAGATAATTTTATTGTAACTGGCCCTGTCGTATTTTAATTATAAAATGTACGTCCACCGATTCCGTAACTGTTAGACACCTTAGTTTTTGCAACCTAATGGCCCGCCCGTTACGTTCCTCTACAGTGTAAATGTCTATTCATCATATACGATTACAGTTTGCTCCGTGGCAGGCCCACGTGGTTATAGGCTCGTATTTGTATAATGAAATTTTCACAATAAAGGTTTTTAAAAGAAAACATGGTAGTAGTGTATACATTGGTAAAGTTTTTAATAATAGTCACTGTTTTAGAATCATTAAAAGGCAAGTGAAATAAAGCAGACCAATTACATGAAGGGTAAAAGGTATAATACGAAGGAACGCAGTAAAGATAAATGCTCAAGGGCTGTTGTGTTTTCTATTCCTGCAACATAAAGTGATCGATAAGAATCTCATATTCAGGCGTATCGGCGACTAAGACAGCAGGTCGACCCTCTTTTGCTCAACGGCTCCGTCATGGGACGAAGAAACGCTCTTTTTCTCGAAAAAAGAATATATTTTACTTGCAGGACAGTTGTAAAATTTCCGGGAAAGTACATTAGCCTGGAACATTATAACATATATTTAAGAGAAAATAATGTTCGGAAGTAATTAAAAGCGTAATTTTTAGGTGATATGACCAAGGCTTTCATCATTAGAATAAGAAAAGTAAAATGAACCAATGAAAAGTTTTATTAACAAGTCACATGACTTGTTATGCTTACGTTACGCGCTGCGCGCCCCGGATGACTTCCGGATGCGCTAACGCGGCGCGTCATATGACGCATTACGCGACAACGCAGGTCCAGAATATAGTCAAAATGTCTCCACCAACCAGCGGTCGAAACACAACCCCTTTCAGCAGGCTAAATAGTTCTGTTAAATGACAACAGAAAGGACAGGCAACAAGAACCATCAGTCAAAGAGGGGAGGGCTAGTTCTTCTCTACCGGGTTACATTGGGGCGCTACCGGAACTGATCGAATTGGTAGTCTACAGTGTTTCTGGATGTTTCAGACCGAAGCTGGGGTTAGCATGAGAGCAGCACCATTTCGTAGCTCCGTTGTGGCCATTCCGCAACCAATCATGGCAGCCGCTCTTTATCGTTATTTTGGGCGGGGTGGGTGGCGGAGCCGAGCTGTTTTGCAGCCATCATTGTGTGGAGTTCAGTTCATCTCACTAGTTTTGTATTTGTCATGAGGGGTTGTTCCTAATGTTTCTATTTTAGCGAGGTCAAAAAGAGATCCCATTAGTGGCCTACTGATTTTGCTCGATTCCTTTTCTTTTTTTTTACACGATTTTTCGTTATCTGCAAAGACTAAACAGAGTATTGCGACTCTGTGTTTGTTTGTAAATAGAGAATGAACCAAAGAGAACTAATTCTAAAACAGTAAATACTTGGATAACAATCAATCAAATGGAGAGAGAAGCAGGCACGACGGATTACAACGGGGGCAAAGGCCTGCGTTAACTACCTTTCACTATCTGCAAAGAGAGAGTACTCCTAATAGAAATGAGGGGGGGGGGGGCACCATTCAAAGCAGATCAGTGTGCATAAACACGAAAATGTTTTCACTTACCACGTACTTGACATTCGACAGCTTATGATATTTGCTATTAAAAAACCATTGAAATTCACTGAAAAAAACATAGGTTATAGACCATATATAGTTAGGAATTAGCATTTACAAAACCTTGAAAATTCACTGAAAAAACCATAGGTTATACACCATATATAGTTAGGAATTAGCATTTAAAAAACCTTATTTTACTCACACAAAACCATTGAAATTCCATATATAGTTAGTTGCACTAACTATATATCGCGCACCCGCAATCCACTGCTGATCATGTCACATATTACATCATTCATGACATGGTCAGTGACATCACTGATGACATCACGGATGACATCTCAAATGACATCACTGATGAGATCACTGATGACATCTCATTTGACATCAATGACCACATGACTGATGATATCATTCATGTGACAATACAATGCATCTCCTCACGTTTTAATATAACCTCTGTTTCACCCAGTGTTAAATACAGAGTATAATTTTTGAAACCATTGACACACCAATACTAGTTACTACATACGTACTCACTGATTCCTATGTCTACACACACATTCACTCATTCACCCATACAATCATTCATACATACAATCACTCATCTTTACAACACTATCATATGCACTCATACACCTATACAGACACTTACACTCTGCCACTCATCCATGGAGTTACTCACACACCTAGTCAGTCCTGTAAAGAATCAATCACACTTCCATTTTCTTGTCTATACAGTTAAACATAGAGCACCTTACATTTTCAAACATATACTAACACATACTTACTTTCTTATACAATCATTGATACAAGTACACATTGATCTGCACAGAGTCACACACCTCCCAGCCAGCCACACACACACTCAGTCTCCTATACAAATACTTGGACAATCAATCAATAACCCATATAGTTAATCATATAGCTACTGATCAACACATGCAGCAGTTTACAGAACAACAGACATAATGATGCACAAATTAAGACAGTTTACTCACTAACCCATGCACTCAGTGAGACACATTTAATCACTCACTCATACATTCAGTCATGCACCTACTAAATCCTTCGTCCAGACACTTATACATCTACTCATTCTTCAATATGTAAAACATATTTAAACTTTACAGAAACACACAGTCACTGGATGATGTCATCAGTGATCTCATCAGTGATGTCATTTGAGATGTCATCAGTGATGTCATCAGTGATGTCATTTGAGATGTCATCAGTGATGTCATTTGAGATGTCATCAGTGATGTCATCAGTGATGTCACTGACCATGTCATGAATGATGTAATATGTGACATGATCAGCAGTGGATTGCGGGTGCGCGATATATAGTTAGTGCAACTAACTATATATGGAATTTCAATGGTTTTGTGTGAGTAAAATAAGGTTTTTTAAATGCTAATTCCTAACTATATATGGTGTATAACCTATGTTTTTTTCAGTGAATTTTCAAGGTTTTGTAAATGCTAATTCCTAACTATATATGGTCTATAACCTATGGTTTTTTCAGTGAATATATATATATATGAGTTTTGCAAGTTGGAGTCTGGACAAGCGGAGGTGTCTGGAAGGTTTGTGAAAGCAATGTCATTGTTGAAATGTACTGGGCTAGTGTTATGTAGTGCCTTGAAAGTGTGGATGAAGAGTTTGAATTGTGCTTGTTTGTGAATGGGGAGCCAGTGGAGCTCCTTCTGGTGTGGTGTGATGTGAGTGCAGCATGGGAGGTTGATAGTGATGCTGGCCACTGAGTTCTGAATGGTCTGTAGCCGTCTAGTGAGTTTTTTGTTGATCCCAGCATAGAGAGTGTTCCCATCGTCCAGCATGCTTATGACCAAGGCTTACGGGACCATTTTCTGGGTGCTGATTGGGAGGCACTTGAAAATATCCATCAGCATTGTTAGGGTATGGAAGACATGAGGTGGTGGCAGCATTGACTTGGACAGTCATATAGAGTTTGCTGTCAATGGTAATCCTGAGGGTCTTGGTGTGGGTTGTGGGGGTTGGTGTAGGTCCTCGCACTGTCAGTCACCAGGTGACATCCTATGGTGATATGCTCTTCCCGTAGATTGGCATTGTTGGTGTTCAGCTTTAGACAGTTGCCTTTATCCAGTAGGCGATTTCAGTCATGCAGGCATTGAAATTGATCCGGGTACTGGGCATGTATTCCATGAAGGAGAGAATGAGTTGCGTGTCATCAGCATAGGAGGGGATGTTCATGTTGTGAGAGTGGATAATGCGACTAAAGAGATCATGTATGCATTGAAGAGGGTCAGGCTTAGGGAGGATCCTTGCGGAACTCGGCAAATTAAGTTGTGGGTGTCCACGGTGTACTGTGCCAGCATGACTGACTTGGTCCTTCCAGTCAGGTAGGTGCTGATCTATTGGAGTGCATTCCTTGGATTTTATTGTTATGTAGGCATTGAATGAGGATAGGATGGGAGCCTTTGTCAAATGCTCTGGAGAGCGTCAGGTGGATGAGGGAGACCTTGTCTGTTCTATGCACAGCCATGCAGAAGTCCTCCATGGCGGCAATGAGACAAGTTTCCATGCTGTGGTTGGGTATGAAACCAGACTGAGTGGTATTGAAGAGTTGGTGGATGTTGAGGTATTTGGTGAGGTGTTTGTTGATGATTTTCTCTAAGACCATGGTCAAGAATGGTATCAGGGAGATCAATCTGTAGTTGGCGAGTGTTGAAGAGTCTGCAGAGGGTTTCCTCAGCAATGGGAGGGCAGTTGCATATTTCTAAGTATTTAGGAAGGTCGCAGAAGAGGTGGAGACATTCAGAATAGGTGTGAGCATTGTTCTAATGGGTTGCAGTCCTCTAGAATATGCATGGGGGAGGCAGGGATCCGATGGGGCCCCTGAGTGAATGGGCTTCATGGTAGCTGTGGTTTCTTCTTGGGTGAATATGGGCTATGTAGTTACTGTTGGTTCTCTGGATTAGATCGGGAGATGTCTGGCAAGGTCTGTCTGATTCGGTTGTGGGCTGAAGTTGCTGTAAACAGCAGTATTTTTTGTATTGAGAGCAATTGTTGCAGAGGTTCTGTGAGGGCGGGATCGAGTTGGAGACGGTCGATGATGATGTGAAATCTTTCAAAATGGCGAAGAGTTTTTTATCATTTGCACATTGTTAGACCTTTCAGCCCTTTGGGTGGTCCCTCCTATTAGTTATTTATTTTTGTTCCCTTTCTGCCTCCTAAACTTTGTTTTTTTTTATGTCCACTGGAATTTTTAGGTGTTGACCTAGGGGATAGGTACTCCTTGACCCTATAATTTTCCTGAGGCCCAGGTGCCTTTCTGACTGAATCTACAAGACCCACAAAATGGTGGGTAGTAACTGCCATAACTGTTACCTCAGGATCTAGGACACTATGAGGGCTTCCAGAACCTTCTGGACCTCTCTGGACACTCTAGGGACAGCCTATAAAAGGTGGAATGTTAGGCAGCCATTGTGTGTCGTAAAAAGGAGACTGACTTGGCTGGAGTGAAGGCTGTGGGGCGAGGAGGTTTGAGCACTGAGAGGGGAACTGATTGCCACTAGGGGTTGCTGACCCCCCCTCCAGATGTTGTCCCTCCCTTACTGACCTGGCCCAACAAGGACATTGATAATCGGTTCCTTTAACATAAGAGCAGAGTGTGACTGACTTGGGTGGAGCAGACAGGACAACGTCAGTGGAAAACTGAGGTGAGGGTGTCTGAGACTGTTTCCTGACTGAGGTCAAGACGCTTGCAGAAAAAGACCCCTGCCTTGCTGACCTACCCTCCCCCTGGGCAAGCTAAGTCACGAGGTAATCCACCTGGGTTAGCCCATCGCAAATAGGAACTTACCTGCTTCCCGCACTGTGGACCCCGGATCTCCCTGGGCTCCTTGCGCTGATGTGGTTCTGCTACCTCTGAACTGTGGGGCTCCTGTGGCCAGCAGAGCCGCGGAGCTCGCGGATCGGAGCCAGCCGCGGCCGCCTGTCAGGCCTTCAATTACGTGGGTGTGAGGCAGAAGTGGGTGACGGGGCCGCTCGTCGGCCGGTTCCTGAAGGTAGAGCCTGTGCGGAGGGCGGCATAGCCTGGTGAGGGGTGAACTGCCTCAGGGAATTGTTCGTGAAGCGGGGGAATCCGAGGAAGGGCCCCGCCTCGGCGCTGACTAGAGGAGCGCCCTAGAGGAAGTAAGGCTTGTCTGGAGTTGGCAGAGGGAGGAGACCGCTCTTCCTGCAGCGTGAGGGGCGGTGTAGGAAACTGACAACAGGGAGCTACCAGAGAAGGTCGGGTCCCGCCTCTTCAGGCTCACATCCGACGAACTTCATTTAAGACCTCTGAGTGGGAAACCCCGGCCTTCCAGCCATCAGACATCGGCCGCGTTGGACAGAACAGCGTTCAGGAGTAACGTAAGCAGGGAGTCCGGCTGAGGGGGCTGGAGGGAGGTAATTTGATTCATAAAACCCTCTGCCGGGCCTGCTAAATCACGAGGTTTCCTGTCCTTGATAAAAGACAGTGGGTTGGGCGGAGAGTCTGTTATTGGCAGAACTGGCAGAGGAAACTGTCCCTTTACTTTGAGCAGAGTTCAGTGAACCAAGGGACAGCTAATGAACTAACCAAATTATACCGAACTATCGTGGAATAACCAATCTAAGGCAGACATTCATGAAGAGGGGTGGGGAAAATATGCCACAACTGTTTAGAATGCATGTTCTAGGATCCAACTTATAAACAAAATATGTTCTAGCTATATGAAATGGATACAATATATGACTAAAAATAAGAGTGATATGTTTAAAAGATAATTAGATCCTATTTTCAACCTGGACAATAACTAATGAATGGTTTTTGCACTGTTGAATTATCGCTAAGGAGATTTGGTGTCCTATCTTTAGTTAATAATACATGTAACCAGAAGTAAGACAAGACTTGATATGTAGTTTGTTCTGCAACTAAACTATTGATTAATGGCATGAATAAGTAATAATTCTTAGCATTGCAGGATTGTTGTTGAGATATATCCATGGAGTATTACATGTGGTAGGATGAGCTGTAAAGACAAACATAAATGAAAGTAACCCTTAAGAAGAAAAGATAAACCTTTCTACTTTTATAAAATTACGGTGTAGTGTCATTTTTGAGTGGATGGACGCTGAGTTACTCTAAGGGTGTGACGCAAGCTTAACACTTTTGCCTTTGGGTTTGACCTTCCTACTCTGTGCCAGGCTACCCTATGTGGTCCGGAGATCCCAGGTCCAACATAATTGGTGTTCAGCGGTGGGATAGAGCTTGTGCTTGCGTCCACTTTGCAGTAGCCTAGTGTACTCCACAGACCTACACCTGGAGTTTTCTCCTGGCGGACTCCCTAATTATATTTTTGTTTTTCCAAATTTACTCCTGGTGGTGGGTGGAGGTAGCCCTTACTTAACGCCCTTCCTTGAATTCTTCCAAGTGGCTGTCCCTGACTCTCATTGGCAAGATGGATTTGCTCTGGAAGAATTGGAGACCTATACTGCGGCCCAACTCAGAGAATTTCGCCAAAATATGGGAGTGTTCTTCAAGCGTGGTGCTAAAAACGGGGAACTCCAAACCAGCTTGAGAGCGTGGGTGGCAGCACACCCAGATGGGAAGGAGGAGGAGGAGGCAGACCGGGACACTGTTATTGGGGTAGATGTGTTGTACCGACCTGAGAGGGAGAACCTACTGACAGGTCCCAGAACACTCTCCAGGGATGGCAGCAGTGTTTCTGTGAGGAGTCTAACTGAAGCTGAACTAGCGGACAGGAGGGAGGAGAGGCAGTTAAAATGGGAGTTGGCGAAATTAGAGAAGGAGAGGGAGGAGAAGAGGCTAGCTCATGTTGAATCTCAGAGAGCTAGACTTTAAGGCCCTGCAAGTAGGGACTCCCAGTACTCCTAATGGTGGCAGCGAAACCAAAGATACAACCAGGGAACCTAGACCCTATTTACCAAAGGACGTAGCCGCCAGCTACAGCGCAGGGGATCCCATCGCCAAGTGGCTGGCCGCCTATGAGGTCTCTTTAAGAGCCCATGGGATACTGGAGAAACACTGGGGGGGTGGCTTGTATAAATACATGCCCCCTGCAGGAAGGGATACACTATTGTCCCTAGAGCAGGGAGAGCAGACCCACTACCCCACCATAAAAGTGGCGCTGCTAAAAAATTTTGGTCTGACTCCTGAAAAATACATATCCAAAGAACAATGGTTCCTGTGGCATACGAATATATAGAATATACAATACTCGACAGCTTAAATAAGCAATATTCACTTGTAACAGAGAAGGGTTTGGCAGAAAAAGAAACACACATATGCAAAATTTATAAGAAAGACTTCTTATATTTCAACTCATGAAAAGTATCCATATTTACAACAGCAACACATATACAAAAGGTTGTATGTACAGTGTAAAGTGCAGTGCGTCCCAAGTGATTATGTGAGCAAAAACAAACACAAATAATGAATGATCTATACAGTTTTGCGTTATGGGTATTTACACAGGGAAATGACCAAGCAATCTGATACAATAATTGTTAGCAGTGACTATATGAAATCACAAATCACTGTGCTAATAGGTTCCTTCCCTATAGCGTCGACGGCGTTTCGACCTGCTTGATGGAGGTCTCGTCAGGACTAAGCAGTGAGGGACATCTAGGGAAAAGGTGAGAGTGGTTTTTAATATGAGTGCCACCAGACTCAATTACCACGAGCAACCACAGTGGTAAGTGACTTTACTATACCATGACTGACCCAATGGTAACGTTGCCCCACAGCGTCCGTGAATCTTAACAATTGTTCTATCTTTTTTCTCAACAGTGCCCGGCTGGGTACACTGTAAGTCCGATTTAATTTACTTTATCACGCATGGGTTGCGTTAAGCCGAGACACTACGAGGTATTTTAATCCCCATTTTTAAGTCCACACAATATTACAGAGTACAGCAACCACACATATTAAAAACCACTCTCACCTTTTCCCTAGATGTCCCTCACTGCTTAGTCCTGACGAGACCTCCATCAAGCAGGTCGAAACGCCGTCGACGCTATAGGGAAGGAACCTATTAGCACAGTGATTTGTGATTTCATATAGTCACTGCTAACAATTATTGTATCAGATTGCTTGGTCATTTCCCTGTGTAAATACCCATAACGCAAAACTGTATAGATCATTCATTATTTGTGTTTGTTTTTGCTCACATAATCACTTGGGACGCACTGCACTTTACACTGTACATACAACCTTTTGTATATGTGTTGCTGTTGTAAATATGGATACTTTTCATGAGTTGAAATATAAGAAGTCTTTCTTATAAATTTTGCATATGTGTGTTTCTTTTTCTGCCAAACCCTTCTCTGTTACAAGTGAATATTGCTTATTTAAGCTGTCGAGTATTGTATATTCTATATATTCGTATGCCACAGGAACCATTGTTCTTTGGATATACACTTTGCCCTGGTTCCGCTGTGAGTAGGGTTCCCTTGTTTCCCCTTTTCGCATTCCTGAAAAATACAGACAGAAGTTTAGGGGTAGTCACAAACTAGGCACACAGAATTGGGTGGATTTCTTGGACTACGTAAAGAAGGCATTAGAGGGTTGGGTACAAGGCAGCGAGGTGAGGGACTGTGAGGGGTTGTATGACCTTATTCTCAAGGAGTACCTACTCGAGAAATGTTTTCTCGAGCTGCGACAACACCTGGTGGACAGCAAGCTGACCAGCCCCCGGAAGCTTGCTGAGGAGGCGGACATCTGGGCTAGTACCCGGGTGTCCTCAAAGGGGACTGGAGGGGATTCCCAAAGGACCGGACAGGGTGCCCCCCAGTAGAAAGAGGGGGGAGATAAAAAGAGGGAGTTCTCAAAAGGCCCCCAAAACAGTTTCCTGGGAAAGGGAACAGGATTCACCCCTAAGGTTAACCCGCCCAGAAACCCTCATCCAGGCCAAAGTCAGCAGCCAAGGGTTGTCCACTGCTTTGAGTGTGGTGGCGTTGGACACTATAAGGGAGATGTCAAGTGCCCAAAGAGACCACCCCCTCCCACTGGAGGAAAGGCCCCGGGAGTAGCTAGTGTAGTGCTCGGGGAGGAGTTGCCCTTAGATAAGGGGGGGGAGTGGGCGGGTGTCACCTTGGTGTCCCTGGGAGATCGGGAGATGGTTCCTAAGATCCAGGTGCCCTCAAATACTACAAAGTATGGGCAGTGGGTCACCATCAATGGCCAAAGAGGGGAGGCTCTGAGAGACAGGAGCCAGTATGACTATGGTAAGGAGTCAACTGGTGTCTCCAGAGCAGGTGATTCCACATGTACTCCACCCCGCCGCGATGGCTGACGGCAGATTGGGCCACTACCCGGTGGCCGAGGTTCCATTTGAGTGGGAAGGGGTTGCAGGTTCACTTCGAGTTGCCGTAAGCCCTGCCGTGCCAGTCGATTGTCTGTTGGGGAATGATATGGAGCACAATGCTTGGAAGGAGGTGGAATACCGGACTCATTCTGAGATGCTGGGTACACCTGACTGGGCCTGTGCTAGCACAAGGTCCGCGACTACCCGGAGGGGGAGTTCGCTTGGACTGGAGCCTGGAACAAAGGCCCACCCAGCTGCCAAAAAGGGAAAGAACCGAGGACAGGAGAAGCCTGCCTCGGCTTCCACGCCCCATGAGACAGATAGGCCACCTGCGGTGGTGGACCAGGAGTCCGTGGAGGGGGAAGTTGTCTCCCTGGAGAACTTACCTATCCCTGCTGAGTGGCATGTGGAAGGAGGGCCTACCAGGGAGGAGTTTTGTAAGGGCCAGAAGGAGTGCCCTACCCTTGAGGGACTGAGGCGACAGGCCGAAGCCCAGGCAGTAGGGAACGTTACTGGGAATTACCATATTTACTGGGAGGATGGACTCCTCTACAGTGAGCCTAAGGCACCCGTGCATGGTTCATCACGGGCCTTGGTTGTCCCTCAACGTTACAGAGCCTTTCTTTTAGAACTGGCTCATGAGATACCCTTGGCAGGACACTTAGGACAGGACAAGACCTTTGCCCGGCTTGTCCCCCACTTTTATTGGCCTCAGATGAGGGTGGCATCCGACACGTACTGTCGGACATGTGTGTCTTGCCAAGCCAGTGGGAAAACAGGGGTGAAGCTGAAAGCTCCCATGAAACCACTTCCTGTCGTTAGCACCCCCTTTGAAAGGGTGGGTATCGACATTGTGGGGCCATTGGATCCACCAACTACAGCTGGTTACAGGTTTATCCTGGTTCTGGTGGATCACGCCACATGGTACCCAGAGGCAATTCCTCTGAGGACCATTACTGCACCTGCAGTGGCGAGGGCCCTGATGGGGATCTTTACTCGAGTGGGTTTCCCCAAGGAAGTTGTGTCCGACAGGGGGACCAACTTCATGTCAGCTTACATGCGGGCTATGTGGAAGGAGTGTGGAGTTACCTACCGGTTCACCACTCCTTATCACCCACAGACCAATGGTCTGGTGGAAAGGTTTAACAAAACCTTGAAAGGCATGATCAGAAGTCTGTCTGAGAGACTGCGGAGGAAATGGGACGTCTGAGGAAAAGTCAGCCCATAACACACCTGATGCCCAGGCTGCTGGCGCAGGACGCCTCTTAGTTCCCATCTTGAACAATTACCAAATAAAGAGACGGGCGCTGGAAGCAGGAAGACAAGAATAGAGTTTTATTTCTCATGAGGAGAGCCTGTCATTTCGGACACTCGCATAGTGTCTTCAGGAGGTGCTCCAACAAGTTCTCTGAGGCTTCGTCTTTTATACACATGTTTATGATGCACAAACATTCCTTATTACAATAAAGACGCTTTGAAGTGGGAAAACAAAAAATTTGCCTATGCCTCCAAACAATGCAATAATGCAAACACTGAATGATTAGAGATAAACCATAAATTTATTAGTTTATCTCGACAAAACTTTTGTCATTGAATCAATACGTAAGTTACAAAATTCACTTATTTTAGGAGCAGACAAAGAGAGAACCATCGACTTCCTTTCTAGCCATATGGAGATCAATCGAACAATGTGTAAGTATCTACAGTGAACAATTATAAAGCAAAAACATTGCGCTAAATCGTACATACATGGACATTAATGAATCAAAAAGAAACTTTTCAAGAAACAGGTAAACGATCACAGTTTGAAAATCATAAATACAGCAACATGTGAGAGCAAGGGTGAATCTTTCAAATACAACAACCCCTAACTCATGAAGTGAATTCGTTTGTGTAAAAAATCACAGTAAGCCCATTTTGAATATGTGACTATCAAAAGCCATTGGTGTGAAGACAAATGTATGAGTTCAAATGTCAAAATGCCTCAAGTCAAATGCCGACGCGTTTCCAATCCTGCCAGTAGTTTACAGGATTTTCATCAGGGCGGGGAACGAGTCCATGGGAACTGTTTTCCAAAAAGAATAAAGAGTTTGTTTTAGTAAACTGCAAACAAACGCCATTGTGTTCAAGTGCAAAATGAACCGCATTGTGGTGCGGCATACCTTGAAGGTAGTGGCCTGTGTGGCTTCAATTTTGGGAATAGCGCTTTGGCTCTTTTGGTCAGGCGGGTCTGGGCTGTAACAAGAAAAATGACTGCTGTCACTGATTTGAAAGTGACCCACTACACGCTGAAGGAAATAACATGAAGGAAAAAAGATTTTACCTTGAGTCTTTACAACATTAAGTCAAGGCAGCCGGTGGCAGGATTATTTTTCAATTATTTGATCTGGGGACAGAAATGACGATATTTTGAGAAGTTGTGCCAAAACGATAAAAGAACAGGCACTGGAGCATCACCGCTCCGATGGGAACACTTACTTTTAAAAGTTGAACACGGGCGGAGGGATCGGACCGGTGTTAACAATGGAACGCTGTCCGTTCTAAAAAATAAGAAGGAAAGGAGGCTAGCAACTGTGCGCTGAATCACGCAGTGGAAAGGTAAAAGATAAAAACTGACACTCAATGGCAGGTGAAGAAGGGATCAATCGCTTACCAAACAACGCCACGGGGGGCTCTGCTAGACTGCATCCTTGCTTCTACCGGCACCTACAGGCTTTAGTTGTCCAGGGCGCTGCCGGTACTGGTGGTGATAAAAGCATGTGTATGCTAACAGCCAATGGGATGAGTTAAGAGTGCTACTGCATTGTGGGAAATGGAGTCCAAGTGTGGAGTCAAGCTCGATTGATTTCACTAAGCGTGTTTAGGCCCTTGTTCACACTATCGAATCGCAGTATGAGGTATGCCTCCTTACGCAAAAGCATAGTTTCTACATTGGGGTAGCGTTTAGAGTCCAGCCAGACAAGTGGTGTCCATTTGAAATCGTTTTCTGTGTGCTGGTTATTTACAAAGTGTTCAACCATGGGTGCGGTCATTACTCGTTTTTTTATCCGGGATCGGTGTTGTGTAATGCGTGCATTAATGGCTTGATTTGTCTTGCCAATATAGACCTTGTCACAAGGACAGACCACTGCATAAACGATATTTTTTGTTTTACAGTTGGTGAATGCATCATGTGTCCATTTGATGCCATGATTAATGAAGGTGTCCCCTTCAATTGTAGAAGAACATGAAACACAGTTACCACATTTGTGGTGCCCAGTGATTGGTCTGAGGTTCCACTGTGATATGAGGTCACTTTTGGGCGGAGGAATATGGGTGTCTGCTTTGATGAGATGCTGACCAATATTTGGGTTCTTTCTCATTGCAAAGATCGGTTTGGGCAAAGGGTGCTCCATTGTTTCCAGCAAGTGCCAATTGTTTCGGATGATGTTTTTGAACTGGTTCGTGTGTTGCCCGAAGGTAGTCACACAAACCAATTGATCTAATTGCTTTTTTTCTTTTACCTGAAGGAGTGTCTCCCTCGGGGTGAACTTCGCCCTGTTTTTGGCATGCTTTAGTAATTTCTTGGGGTATCCTCTGACAGCCATCTCATTACAGAATCTTGTTGCGTGGAATTCAAAATCCTGTAGATTGGTACAATTGCGTCTTATGCGCAGCAGTTGCCCATAAGGTAAATTATCCTTAAGGCTTTGTGGGTGTGAGCTATTGTAATGCAGGATTGTATTCCTGTCGGTAGGTTTTTTGTGCAAAGAGGCCGTCAGTCCAGATGTGCTGGTACCTACTAGGACGTCCAGGAAAGTCATTTCTTTGGAACTCGAGTTCATCGTAAACTTAATGTCTTGGTGTCGTGAATTCAACCATGCGTGGAATTGATCAAGTTCGGTCTGGCTCCCCTGCCACAGGACCCAGACATCGTCTATGTATCTCAACCAGTGAATCATGTGATGTAAAAAGGGGTTGTCCTTATAAATGAAGCGTTCCTCGTATTGGGACATGTAGAGCACCGCCAGCTCCGGCGCATAAGGACAGCCCATGGCTGTCCCTTTGATTTGTATGTAAAAATCACTCTCGAATCTGAAATAGTTACTCCGAAGAGTCAATTCAGCCAATTCCACAATAAATGCGGTTGGAACCCGGTGGGGTCTTTCGCGTTTTTCTAGGTATAGTTCAATAACCTCTAAAGCCTCATCCTGAGGTATTTGTGTGTAAAGAGAAGCGACATCTAGTGTCACCATCAATTGCGTTGTCTCATCAAATGAGTGTCCTTCAATGTGGTTAATGAAATCAGTCGTGTCTCTCAGGTGCGATTTGACTTGTTCTATACATGGTTTTAAGAAAAAATCAATGTATTTAGATATCGGTTCAAGCATAGACGATGTCTGGGTCCTGTGGCAGGGGAGCCAGACCGAACTTGATCAATTCCACGCATGGTTGAATTCACGACACCAAGACATTAAGTTTACGATGAACTCGAGTTCCAAAGAAATGACTTTCCTGGACGTCCTAGTAGGTACCAGCACATCTGGACTGACGGCCTCTTTGCACAAAAAACCTACCGACAGGAATACAATCCTGCATTACAATAGCTCACACCCACAAAGCCTTAAGGATAATTTACCTTATGGGCAACTGCTGCGCATAAGACGCAATTGTACCAATCTACAGGATTTTGAATTCCACGCAACAAGATTCTGTAATGAGATGGCTGTCAGAGGATACCCCAAGAAATTACTAAAGCATGCCAAAAACAGGGCGAAGTTCACCCCGAGGGAGACACTCCTTCAGGTAAAAGAAAAAAAGCAATTAGATCAATTGGTTTGTGTGACTACCTTCGGGCAACACACGAACCAGTTCAAAAACATCATCCGAAACAATTGGCACTTGCTGGAAACAATGGAGCACCCTTTGCCCAAACCGATCTTTGCAATGAGAAAGAACCCAAATATTGGTCAGCATCTCATCAAAGCAGACACCCATATTCCTCCGCCCAAAAGTGACCTCATATCACAGTGGAACCTCAGACCAATCACTGGGCACCACAAATGTGGTAACTGTGTTTCATGTTCTTCTACAATTGAAGGGGACACCTTCATTAATCATGGCATCAAATGGACACATGATGCATTCACCAACTGTAAAACAAAAAATATCGTTTATGCAGTGGTCTGTCCTTGTGACAAGGTCTATATTGGCAAGACAAATCAAGCCATTAATGCACGCATTACACAACACCGATCCCGGATAAAAAAACGAGTAATGACCGCACCCATGGTTGAACACTTTGTAAATAACCAGCACACAGAAAACGATTTCAAATGGACACCACTTGTCTGGCTGGACTCTAAACGCTACCCCAATGTAGAAACTATGCTTTTGCGTAAGGAGGCATACCTCATACTGCGATTCGATAGTGTGAACAAGGGCCTAAACACGCTTAGTGAAATCAATCGAGCTTGACTCCACACTTGGACTCCATTTCCCACAATGCAGTAGCACTCTTAACTCATCCCATTGGCTGTTAGCATACACATGCTTTTATCACCACCAGTACCGGCAGCGCCCTGGACAACTAAAGCCTGTAGGTGCCGGTAGAAGCAAGGATGCAGTCTAGCAGAGCCCCCCGTGGCGTTGTTTGGTAAGCGATTGATCCCTTCTTCACCTGCCATTGAGTGTCAGTTTTTATCTTTTACCTTTCCACTGCGTGATTCAGCGCACAGTTGCTAGCCTCCTTTCCTTCTTATTTTTTAGAACGGACAGCGTTCCATTGTTAACACCGGTCCGATCCCTCCGCCCGTGTTCAACTTTTAAAAGTAAGTGTTCCCATCGGAGCGGTGATGCTCCAGTGCCTGTTCTTTTATCGTTTTGGCACAACTTCTCAAAATATCGTCATTTCTGTCCCCAGATCAAATAATTGAAAAATAATCCTGCCACCGGCTGCCTTGACTTAATGTTGTAAAGACTCAAGGTAAAATCTTTTTTCCTTCATGTTATTTCCTTCAGCGTGTAGTGGGTCACTTTCAAATCAGTGACAGCAGTCATTTTTCTTGTTACAGCCCAGACCCGCCTGACCAAAAGAGCCAAAGCGCTATTCCCAAAATTGAAGCCACACAGGCCACTACCTTCAAGGTATGCCGCACCACAATGCGGTTCATTTTGCACTTGAACACAATGGCGTTTGTTTGCAGTTTACTAAAACAAACTCTTTATTCTTTTTGGAAAACAGTTCCCATGGACTCGTTCCCCGCCCTGATGAAAATCCTGTAAACTACTGGCAGGATTGGAAACGCGTCGGCATTTGACTTTAGGCATTTTGACATTTGAACTCATACATTTGTCTTCACACCAATGGCTTTTGATAGTCACATATTCAAAATGGGCTTACTGTGATTTTTTACACAAACGAATTCACTTCATGAGTTAGGGGTTGTTGTATTTGAAAGATTCACCCTTGCTCTCACATGTTGCTGTATTTATGATTTTCAAACTGTGATCGTTTACCTGTTTCTTGAAAAGTTTCTTTTTGATTCATTAATGTCCATGTATGTACGATTTAGCGCAATGTTTTTGCTTTATAATTGTTCACTGTAGATACTTACACATTGTTCGATTGATCTCCATATGGCTAGAAAGGAAGTCGATGGTTCTCTCTTTGTCTGCTCCTAAAATAAGTGAATTTTGTAACTTACGTATTGATTCAATGACAAAAGTTTTGTCGAGATAAACTAATAAATTTATGGTTTATCTCTAATCATTCAGTGTTTGCATTATTGCATTGTTTGGAGGCATAGGCAAATTTTTGGTTTCCTCTAGTTTAGGCCCTGCCTACCCTCCCTCCCATCGGGCCAAGCCACCACTTTGGGTTATTGAAGTGGGAAAAGGCATGCTTGGAATCCCAGCTTCAGGCCTATTCCCATACCAGTCGCTCAGATGTCATCCTCCCCTCCTGAATGTAACAAGAGATTGTGACCTCTCAGCTGGACATTCCTACAGGGCACGAGGGCAGGAGGGGATGATCAGGTCAAAGGTTGGTCAGGTGATAAGGTCGGACACTTCGGTTGGTGTATCACGGTTTTGTTATGCTGGGCAGGGAAGAGGGGGATGTACATCCACGAGGCTTGGTCTTAGGACTTGGGACCGGGTCGAGAGGTCAAGTGCAGCCGGGGGGGGTTGTCAGCTGAGGGTAAGGGTGTTCCTGGGAGGAAATGGGGGGGTGTGGGTCAAGCAGGAGTGCTACTTCTAGAGCAGGGTCACGCAGAGGGAGAGGGTCTTGTGGCCGTTGCATGAGCAGTGCACGCGGGGAGGGGTGTCGGGGGTTTAGCAAACGGTCAGAGAGGCCATGGTGCCTAAAATAGCTGTCGTGTACATATGTGCATGGGTCTTATGCTGGCGGGATAACACAGTCAGTGTTTCGTAATTATTCGTTCTGCTTACAACAAGGGATACAGTGAACACAAATGAACGCCGCTTATGTACACATACATTGCCATTTTCAACAGTCGCCGCTTTTTTACATAAGCAAGTTCAATTCTATATAGTCGATACGATAGGCAGAATGCAATACATGTTAATTTACATTTGTTGGGTTCTTCATACAAGTCTAGAGATCGATATTATACTTTAGTCGGGGTTAATCAAGAAAAACGTTCAGACACATTATAGAATCATGTTCTGACTTTCTCTCCGCTGACATCAAAATACAGTAGAAAGAGCTCTGATACCTTCGGGTCTTGTCAGTGCCATAAGAGACCTTTGGAAAACTAAATGCATGAGTGATCGATGAAACATTTTAGAAAGCAATACAAAATGGCTGAGGGAGGAGTTCAAGTCGATACAAGCAATTTGGTCAAGGGGGTGAGTAGAAAGTTCAGGAAGGGGGGTTTTCGTCACAATGTCTTTTTTTTAACAGAGTCCGTCTTCTTTTGTTGGCGCTGTTGAGCACCGGCGGTGGAGCTATAGGTCCAGCTAGGATTCATCCTTACACGTTGCAGGGTGCGATCAGTCCTCTGCTGTTAGATCACAGTCCTGTTTCTTAACTGATTTTCTTAGGGGTGCCTTATGCTGGGCACCTGCGTGTCTTTCTTTTTCCGTCGCACAACCTCATTCTATAGTCAAAAGTTATGCGAAAAGTGTGATGTTGTTGAATAATCAAGGGAAGAGAGGGCGGAGTGGGATCAGATCTTTGAGCACATCAAGGGACCAAAAGGAGCAAAAGATGACAAGCAGGCAGGCCCATCAGTCGGGCTCAAAAAGGGACGGGGACTTCAGGCACGAGTGGGTCAGCAAATCGAGGGCTTCAAGGCGGCCCTTTATTCCTTCATCTGCCGAGTTTGAGAGTGGTGCCTCGTCCCGCGTCTCGTTGCTCGGTGGCTCCACCTTTGGTCGCGGTCACACGTGCTTCATGATCTGTGGCCAGGCTGTGCGTCACGTCCAGCTCCTCTCCTCCGGTGATTGTATCCTTGAATGGGTAAAAAATAAGTTTTAGAAAAACTGGCAGGAGAAGACATTTATACATCTCAATTCCGTCCCCAATCCTATGTAGGTGGGAGATAAGTTCATCGGTCACAGTCAGAAGTCATCACTTATGGAGTATGTAGGAGGGCATTACCATTGAATTCATAAACCTGTTTGGCGTTCATTTGTGACGTATGTGGAGAGAAATTGGACCTTTATACACAGTGTATTATATCAAACTCAAAATCGAGTCCTTATGTAGAGACTCGCCCTTTTTCTTTTTAACCCAAGTATCGACAATCTTACATTTCCCTTCGGGGTCGGCTACCTGCCGACATTCGCCATATCCCTACTCTCCTCTCTTTCAGGAAACGTATTAAAACTTGGCTCTTCCCTTTACCCCTATAAGAGAATCGGCCAGCCTTAGTCCACCCTCGTCAATAAACCACAGGAGTAGCTACCAGCGCCAGGATACCTGCCAGGTGACAGTTGCGCTTTATAAATATTTTAAATTAAATAAATAACTCTTGCAAGCAGGAGCGTTATCGTCAGGAAGAAGGAGGAGGGGGGGCAGATGTTAAACATGCCTTTCTTGGGGAATGACCATTAATCAAGGTCATCAATACGCTTCGAGGGTAGCTGACATGACGCTGGGGTTAATCGGGGGAAGCAGGGACGCTTTGGACAGGGAGCTGGGGTCAATCGGGAGAATCGGGGGGGGCACTTTGGACATCCGCACTTATGTGCAGAGGGGTGAGGTAATCTGTGCATTGGGAATTGTATTTCTAGCGAACTGAAAAACAGAAGGCCATTGACGTTATAGTCCCCCTATAAAAAGCCAGATTAGGGGACATCAGTCGTCCTACCTGTCCTTTCCTTCATTACCAACTCGGGTTCTATCGTTTTGCAGAAAGGAGAGGTAGTAATATGGCAAGTCACAATCATTTTTAGTTCCTGTCAATTTTGCCGAACACCTTTGTGTTCGAGGAGACCCAATTAAGTGTTGTGCCGGGGGGGGGACAACGTCATCATACAAGGAAAGAGGGACCAGGGGGGCTTAGAGAGAGAGAGAGAGAGAGAGTGAGAGAGAGAGAGAGTGAGAGAGAGAGAGAGAGAGAGAGAGAGAGAGACTGCACTCTAAATGGTCCATTTGGTACACGTATGACATGGAGAGAGAAAGAGAGAGAGAGAGAGAGAGACGTGTACACTAATGGGTCATTCAGTGCGCGCACAACACAGAACAACAGGGGTTAAGTAATACGGAAACACAGGCAGAGGGATGACGTAGATCCATACATTACGTACACACATACTCAGGTGAGGGAGACAGTACATGTATTATATACAAAAATCCAAGACAAGACATATAACCGTTATTGGCCATAATGATCTCTTCCTGTATGCTGGCATCCTTAGCATCCGAAGCTCTTTTTACCCTTTTCTTCCCTTTTATTGTCGGCTGCCTTTACTGGTCTTTGTGGTTTTACACACTTACGCCTTTGGCAACCGGTCAAGAACTAACCTGGTCGGGCTAATGTGTTTCCAGGCTGAGGCAACAGTGGGTGTCAGTTGGGGGAACAATAGGGCAGCTTTGAGTTTCCGGTCCATGAGGGTGCGGAAAGGATGTAGTAATTTCTAAACACTGACAACATTCCTAGTCCTCCAAAGGGAGGGTACTAGAGTAAACCTCACCTCAGAATATTCTTTTAAACTTTCCCTATTTAGTTAAGTGTAGAATGCTTAATCATAAGTGCACGTCATTTTTGGTTGTATTATTCGGGGTGCCAAGCGAAGTCACATTTTGTATTTTCCGCTTCAGGCTGTCCTCACAAGCGCTAAGTTCAGGGTATTGTTCGCTCATCGTGTGTAGGTACCATAATCGAACGCCTTTTTCCCGTCTCTTCGTCCGCTAGATCACCATTTTCTTTTTCGTATTTTAATCGACGTTCCAATGTGACCTGCAGAAAGAGGGAAAAAGAAGGGGGCGGGTGCAGCATTTAAAAACACATCAGCGCGCATAAACCCGAAAAGGCTTTTACTTACTACATACTCGGTCTATCTCCAAGGAACGCAGTTCTTGCCAACTCGGCATTTAAGCCCAGATGAACCTTTTAGTGTGGGAGAGATGATTATCGGAAGCCGGTGGATAGCATAGGTCACCCAAGTGTGGTATTACGGACCGTAGGTAGGGAGGCCAGGTGGCACTCCTTCGGGGCGAGTTAGGGGTATTTTAGCACAATTTTCCTGATACAGGTAGCATATAAAGTATAGGCTGAATTCCAGGGTCTTTTAGCGGTTGCTTTAGGCTGTACAAGAATGTGCAAAGTACATACAACAAAAACCTGGACCATTCATATTTGCAATATTTCTGCGTACTATACTTTTTAAGCCTTAACTCATCGAGCTGAGCCATTTCACCTGTAATTCAGTTATATCGGAAACAGTGGTCATTTATTCGAAGCTTACCAATTTACACGTGACAACTACGTACGTTTTTCTCCAAAAATCTTTAATAAAAAAATGTCGGTGCATAAATACGGGCCTACAACCCTGTGGGCCGGCCAAAACTGTACATGTGGGGGTACTTATCAGTGCAAAACCTAATGGAGTCGGTGGTCATTGAAAAAAGTGCGACAAGTGCAATAAAATCATATCGAAACTTCATTGTAAGCGAGTATCATAAGTGTTGAAATTTGAACTTTCAATAATCATGATGCGCCAAATTTAACAACTATTTATTGTCCGAATGTTCAATCAGCACCCATCTCACTTCAATTCATTGTCCAAACACATAATCGGCAGTCCAAAAAGTTCAGTTAAAGGGCAACAGAAAGGGATCGGCAGTATGAACCATCAGTCAAAAGGGGGGAGGGAAGCAACAATTGTTTCCTACTGGGTCATACTGGGTTTTCACCGGAACTGATCCGAACTGTAGTCTGCAGGATTTTAGTCATTCAAATTGAGGCTGGCGTCAGCATGGGAGCGCCGACGTCCTGCGGCTATATTTTCATCGTTCCGCGGGCAATCATGGCAGTCATTCCCCATCGGGGGTATCTGCGGGGGTCGGGGACTCCCGCGGCTCCTATAGAATCTTCAAGGTCGAGGAGAACTTTTATGATGGTGGAGTCAACAAGCAACCGGGCCATTCCTTCATGCTGGGCCCGCTCTTGCAAGGTCGACCGCCATTTTGAGAGTTCGGCAGCTACCGGCAATCGCGGGGTCAAATGAGCAGACGGGCTCCAACCTGTCGGGCGAGGCGTCGCAGCATCGCCACAGTGGACGAACCCTTTGCCGGGTGCGAGGAGCGTCGCTGCACCGTAAGAGTGGACGAACCCTTTTCCGGGTGCGAGGAGCGTTGGGGGTGCAGCTGGGGAGCCTTCACCTGGGGAGGTGGGAGAGGCTTGTTCGCGCCGCCTCTCCCTCCCGGTGCACCCCACGGCGTCTCGCTTGACATTTGTTATGGCCGGACCAGGCGATGAGGACGAGGGGGGGGTCGGAGGCATGTGCAAGACATCCCCCCCCCCAGTGTTGTCGCAGCCATTATTGAAGAAGTGGGGACGCCTGGCACGTTTCGGGCCGGGCCCACAGCCGATGGCGGCCGGATGCTTCTTCGCCCTGGCCCCAGGAACGGGTCCCTTAGTTCATCCGGGGGACAGGCCTTGGCGTGTGGCGCCGCCTTCGGGCTATTCGCGTAGTGGTCCTTCCACCCCACCGCCCCTGACGGTTTTTGTAGACTTTAAAACGCCCAAAAACTACTAGAAAGTAGCCCAAAGTAGCCCATCATTGCTACTTTGGGGAAGGAAGGGCTGGAACAGCGTCAGGCAGACGGCGAAATGCATTGTGGGTTTCGTTTGTCGTTGCAGCAGTTTGTCATGTAAATAGTTGCTTAAATGTTTTTTTTGTTTGTTAAAAATAAAACGTTTTCACCTGTTACTTCGCTAGAGTGTTATATATTTTTCTATTATTCGCCTAAGTTTTGTCGTTAATTGGGCGGGGTGGGTGGTGGAGCCAAGCTGTCTCAAAGTCATAGCGTTAAGTTCGGCTTTCCTCACAAGTTTCATATTTCCTGAGGGGTTGTTCCCTATGTTTCCATTTCAGCGGGGTTGAAAAGAGATCTCATCAGCGGCCTACTGATTTCACTCTATTCCTTTTCTTTTCCCTAACGATTTTTATATATATATATTTTTTCTTTTATTTGCTAGCACGATACAGCGGCTAATCCGCATTTTTATATTTGTCCTTTTGTATTAGGGGTACCCTCCTGGCCGAGCCAGCTGACCTACCTCCAATAAATGGTCCGGGTGGAACTGGTTTACCAATCAGTGGGGAGTAGATAGGCATGACAGATTACAACGGGGGACAAAGGTCCGCATTACCTACCCTTCCTTACTTGCAAAGACTAGACAGAACATTTCTATTCCACGTTATTTGCAAACAGAGAATGCCTCAAAAGAACTATTCCTTGAACAATAAATGTTCAGACAATCAATCAATCAGTGGGGAGAAAAACAGGCATGACGGATTACAACGGGGGACAAAAGTCCGCATTACCTATCCTTCACTATTTGCAAAGAGAGAGGAACGTTCCTATTCGTCGCTGTTTGCAAACAGAGAATGTCTCCAAGAGAACCAATACTTCAAGTAGCAACCGAGGCTAAATGAACCAATCAATGAACAATACCAGTATTTTAAATACTGATTTCAAAACAATCAATCAATCAATCAATCAGATGGATAAAGCCATCCTACCAATCGGACGTAAAGACGTCCTACTTAACCTTACCCGGACCGGACCATGTGGGCAATTCTTCGCCTTCCTTTTTCCAGCGCCCCATCGTTCTCTTTCTCCATGTTTTTACCGCAGCATTCCTGTGGGATTCCAGTCAGGACAGTAGGTCACTTGAGAGAGGTCCGTTCAGAATCGGTGAAGTTCATTCAATCGGCAGCCGGACGAGGGCCCTCTCAAGGCAGGTATACTCCAATCGTTTAGATGTTCACCCCATCGTCTGGACCTCTCTTACCGGACCTTATGTCGCTGATGGGCCCCACGTTGGGCGCCAATTGAGGAAAAGTCAGCCCATAACACACCTGATGCCCAGGCTGCTGGCGCAGGACGCCTCTTAGTTCCCATCTTGAACAATTACCAAATAAAGAGACGGGCGCTGGAAGCAGGAAGACAAGAATAGAGTTTTATTTCTCATGAGGAGAGCCTGTCATTTCGGACACTCGCATAGTGTCTTCAGGAGGTGCTCTAACAAGTTCTCTGAGGCTTCGTCTTTTATACACATGTTTATGATGCACAAACATTCCTTATTACAATAAAGACGCTTTGAAGTGGGAAAAGGCATGCTTGGAATCCCAGCTTCAGGCCTATTCCCATACCAGTCGCTCAGATGTCATCCTCCCCTCCTGAATGTAACAAGAGATTGTGACCTCTCAGCTGGACATTCCTACAGGGCACGAGGGCAGGAGGGGATGATCAGGTCAAAGGTTGGTCAGGTGATAAGGTCGGACACTTCGGTTGGTGTATCACGGTTTTGTTATGCTGGGCAGGGAAGAGGGGGATGTACATCCACGAGGCTTGGTCTTAGGACTTGGGACCGGGTCGAGAGGCCAAGTGCAGCCGGGGTGGGGGGGTTGTCAGCTGAGGGGAAGGGTGTTCCTGGGAGGAAATGGGGGGGTGTGGGTCAAGCAGGAGTGCTACTTCTAGAGCAGGGTCACGCAGAGGGAGAGGGTCTTGTGGCCGTTGCATGAGCAGTGCGCGCGGGGAGGGGTGTCGGGGGTTTAGCAAACGGTCAGAGAGGCCATGGTGCCTAAAATAGCTGTTGTGTACATATGTGCATGGGTCTTATGCTGGCGGGATAACACAGTCAGTGTTTCGTAATTATTCGTTCTGCTTACAACAAGGGGTACAGTGAACACAAATGAACGCCGCTTATGTACACATACATTGCCATTTTCAACACGTCCTCCTACCCTGTCTGTTATTTTCCTACAGGGAAGTTCCACAGAAGGGAGTGGGCTTCAGCCCCTTCGAGCTTCTGTATGGGCACCCTGTGCATGGACCTCTCAGCCTGGTGAAAGACGGATGGGAAAAGACTCCCAGGAAGCTTCCCCAGGATGTGGTGAGCTACATGCTGGCCTTCTGGAGCCAAATGGCTAAGTTGTGGAAGCAGGCTTCAGACAACTTGGAAGCCAGCTTGGAAGCCAGCCAAGCAGTGATGAAGGAGTGGTATGACCACAACGCTCACCCTGTGGAGTTGGAGCCTGGCCAGAAAGTGTGGGTGATGGAACCTGGAGAGTTGAGTGCCCTCCAGGATCGCTGGACGGGCCCCTTTGAGGTGATGGAGAAGAAGGGTAAGGCCACTTACCTGGTGGATCTTAAGACCCCTCGACAGCCCCTACGGGTGCTGCATGCCAATCGTCTCAAACCCCACCATGAGAGGCACGAGGTCATCTTAATGATGGTGACTGATGGAGCAGAGGAAGCGGAAAGCAAGCCTCTCCCTGATCTCTTTTCGTCTCAGGAAAAGGATGGGTCGGTGGAGGGAGTGATTCTCTCACCATCCCTAACTCCTGAGCAGTGAGAAGACTGCCGCCAGGTTCTGGAGCAGTACTCCTCGTTGTTCTCCCTTGTCCCGGGAAGAACCCACCTGTGTACCCATGATGTGGACACAAGAGACAGCCCACCTGTGAAGTCTAAGATCTACTGGCTGTCAGACAAGGTGAAGGCCAGCATCCATAGTGAAGTCACTGCTGGAGCTAGGAGTAATTGAACCTTCTAGTAGCCCCTGGTCCAGTCTGGTGGTTCTGGTACCAAAAGCTGCCCCACCGGGCACCACTCCAGAACTAAGGTTCTGTGTGGATTACCGGGGACTGAATTCAGTGACCAAGACTGATGCACATCCGATCCCTAGGGCGGATGAACTTATTGACCGGCTGGGAGCTGCCCAATACTTGAGTACCTTTGACCTCACTTCAGGGTACTGGCAGATCTCCCTTACAGAAGGCGCAAAGGAAAGGTCAGCCTTCTCCACGCCTGAGGGCCACTACCAGTTCTGAGTAATGCCCTTTGGGCTCAAGAACGTCCCTGCCACCTTTCAGCGGCTGGTGAACCAGGTCCTCTCTGGGATGGAGGCCTTCTCCGCTGCTTATCTGGATGACATTGCCGTCTTCAGCAGCAGTTGGGAGGACCATTTGCGTCACTTACAAGCTGTTCTCCAGGCCCTGAAACAAGCTGGCTTGACAATCAAGGCTAGTAAATGTCAGATCGGGCAGGGGTCGGTTGTGTACCTAGGCCACTTGGTGGGCAGGGGAGCGGTGCAGCCCCTCCAGGCAAAGATTGAGGCTATCATGGCCTGGGAGCCCCCCAAGACCCAAACCGAGGTCCGAGCCTTCCTGGGCCTCACAGGATACTACCGTTGTTTTGTGAAGGGGTATGGCACTATCGTGGCACCCCTAACTGAGCTCACATCCAAGAAGCAACCTCGACGGGTAGTCTGGACGGAGGCTTGTCAGCAAGCCTTTGATAAGTTGAAACAAGCAATGTGTGCAGCACCGGTCCTAAGGGCCCCGGATTTTTCAAAGGAATTCATTGTCCAGACAGACGCATCAGAGCATGGCATTGGGGCAGTGTTATCGCAACTCAATGAAGAGGGTCTGGATCAACCGGTTGTCTTCCTGTACAGGAGACTACTTCCCCGGGAACAGAAGTGGAGTGCAATCGAGCAGGAAGCCTTTGCGGTGGTATGGGCTCTGAAGAAGTTGCGGCCATATCTGTTTGGCTCGCACTTCCTGGTTCAGACCGACCACCGACCCCTTCGTTGGCTGATGCAAATAAAGGGAAAGAATCCCAAGCTGTTGAGATGGTCTATCTCCCTACAGGGAATGGACTTCCGGGTGGAACATCGACCTGGAGTGGACCACGCCAATGCAGACGGTCTCTCCAGGTATTTCCACCTTAGTGATGAGAACTCCCAAGGGGTTGGGTAGCTCTCCCCACTTTCAGCTGGGGGGTCGCGTGTTAGACCTGTCAGCCCTTTGGGTGGTCCCTCCTATTAGTTATTTATTTTTGTTCCCTTTCTTCCTCCTAACCTTTGGTTTTTTTTTATGTCCACTGGAATGTTTAGGTGTTGACCTAGGGGCTAGGTACTCCTTGACCCTATAATTTTCCTGAGGCCCAGGTGCCTTTCTGACTGAATCTACAAGACCCACAAAATGGTGGCTAGTAACTGCCATAACTGTTACCTCAGGATCTAGGGCCATAGGACACTATGAGGGCTTCCAGAACCTTCTGGACCTCTCTGGACACTCTAGGGACAGCCTATAAAAGGTGGAATGTTAGGCAGCCATTGTGTGTCGTAAAAAGGAGACTGACTTGGCTGGAGTGAAGGCTGTGGGGCGAGGAGGTTTGAGCACTGAGAGGGGAACTGATTGCCTCTAGGGGTTGCTAACCCCCCCTCCAGATTTTGTCCCTCCCTTACTGACCTGGCCCAACAAGGACATTGATAATCGGTTCCTTTAACATAAGAGCAGAGTGTGACTGACTTGGGTGGAGCAGACAGGACAACGTTGGTGGAAAACTGAGGTGAGGGTGTCCGAGACTGTTTCCTGACTGAGGTCAAGACGCTTGCAGAATAAGACCCCTGTCTTGCTGACCTACCCTCCCCCTGGGCAAGCTAAGTCACGAGGTAATCCACCTGGGTTAGCCCATCGCAAATAGGAACTTACCGGCTTCACGCACTGTGAACCCCGGATCTCCCTGGGCTCCTTGCGCTGATGTGGTTCCGCTACCTCTGAACTGTGGGGGCTCCTGTGGCCAGCGGAGCTCGCGGATCGGAGCCAGCCGCGGCCGCCTGTCAGGCCTTCAATTACGTGTGTGTGAGGCGGAAGTGGGTGACGGGCCGTTCGTCGGCCGGTTCCAGAAGGTAGAGCCTGTGCGGAGGGCGGCGTCGCCTGGTGAGGGGTGAACTGCCTCGGGGAATTGTTCGTGAAGCGGGGGAATCCGAGGAAGGGCCCGCCTCGGCGCTGACTAGAGGAGCGCCCTAGAGGAAGTAAGGCGTGTCTGGAGTTGGCAGAGGGAGGAGACCGCTCTTCCTGCGGCGAGAGGGGCGGTGTAGGAAACTGACAATAGGGAGCTACTAGAGAAGGTCCGGTCCCGCCTCTTCAGGCTCACATCCGACGAACTTCATTTAAGACCTCCGAGTGGGAAACCCCGGCCTTTCAGCCATCAGACATCGGCCGGGTTGGACAGAACAGCGTTCAGGAGTAACGTAAGCAGGGAGTCCGGCTGAGGGGGCTGGAGGGAGGTAATTTAATTCATAAAACCCTCTGCCGGGCCTGCTAAATCACGAGGTTTCCTGTCCTTGATAAAAGACAGTTGGTTGGGCGGAGAGTCTGTTATTGGCAGAACTGGCAGAGGAAACTGTCCCTTCACTTTGAGGAGAGTTCAGTGAATCAAGGGACAGCTAATGAACTAACCAAATTATACCGAACTATCGTGGAATAACCAATCTAAGGCAGACATTCATGAAGAGGGGTGGGGAAAATATGCCACAACTGTTTAGAATGCATGTTTTAGTATCCAACTTATAAACAAAATATGTTCTAGCTAAATGAAATGGATACAATATATGACTAAAAATAAGAGTGATATGTTTAAAAGATAAGTAGATCCTATTTTCAACCTGGACAATAACTAATGAATGGTTTTTGCACTGTTGAATTATCGCTAAGGAGATTTGGTGTGGATATTCACAAGCCCTATCTTTAGTTAATAATACATGTAACCAGAAGTAAGACAAGACTTGATATGTAGTTTGTTCTGCAACTAAACTATTGATTAATGGCATGAATAAGTAATAATTCTTAGCATTGCAGGATTGTTGTTGAGATATATCCATGGAGTATTACATGTGGTATGATGAGCTGTAAAGACAAACATAAATGAAAGTAACCCTTAAGAAGAAAAGATAAACTTTTCTACTTTTATAAAATTACGGTGTAGTGTCATTTTTGAGTGGATGGACGCTGAGTTACTGTAAGGGTGTGACGCAAGCTTAACACTTTTGCCTTTGGGTTTGACCTTCCTACTCTGTGCCAGGCTACCCTATGTTGTCCGGAGATCCCAGGTCCAACACACATCACCAAGTAAAATGTTCTGATTTGTTTACTGCAGGGATAAAGGTGCTCCCCACATGCTCTTCCAGACGAGAAACGCCTGCACCTTGACGGCCCTAGGCTGTACTCCAGGAGCATGCAAAGCACACGTTGTGTTTGTGCAGAGTACACTAAAGCAGTCACATGCAACCTCAGGGTGCACCTGGTATATGAAGCCACATCACAAATTATTTCTGGAAAGTTGGAAACCAGTCACCTGTGTAGATTTCCAGCTTTCTGAATTTTCACGAAAGTGTACGTGCCTATGTATGGTAATATAAGCTAGTTACTGAGCCATACATGCAGTACTCTTCAAAGCTTACATCATGAGTAGGGACATGCAAAGTTTTTTGTCTCACACCTTTTCTGTAATTTTTGCAAAGAGTAATATTGCTACTGTAGTTTGTGAAGATTCCTGCATCACTTTAATGTCAGGACATATGTGTTTCTGTTAAGTTTTTGAAGAAAAACTTTCAGTACTGTCTACTACACTCACAAGGAAATATTGACAGTGTATCGGACTAAAACTAGCCTAGTCGTAAAGTAGAACAAGCATTAGAAATGCAATCGGGCTCGGATTTATTTGAGTTTGAGCTAATGGCATTGTAAATGGTAATGTATTTTTGATAAGTGTTATGGAGTGTGTTAATGTGGTGTGTAGTGGAATTATGTGTGTTAGATTGGAATTGTAGCAATGGTGGCATGCTGTGCTTTTACATGAATATGTTTAAAACTAAAGTGTACCATACTGAGATTGCTACAATACTTAATTGTGGATGCGTTAACAATTGATGCATGTACTGACGGCCGTGACTGCCTGTAGAAATTGTGCACTGATGGCTGGTGGTGTGTGTGCTTGGTAAAGTACTGCACTGCCAGCTGGAGGTGTGTGTGCCTTGTGGAAGGGTGCACTGACGGCTGGTTGGTGTGTAGTTGGTAAAAGTGTGCACAGATGGCTGATGGTGTGTGTGTTTGGTGAAAGGGTGCACTGATGGTTGCTGGTGAGTGCGCCTTGTAAAAGGATGCACTGACGGCTGGTGTTGTACGCCTGGTGGTGTTTGTTGTTTGTGCAGAGACGAAAGTATGTTGACAGAAACAAAAGCCCTCCTGCCCTCATAAAACTGAAGGGAACATCTGTTTAGTGTTAATCACTTCTTATCTCATCTTCTCAAAGTAGTGTCACATTCCTACGCTTCCCTCTGGCCTCATGCTTGAAAGAGAAGGGCCAAAAAGATTGGATGCTTTGTTCTCCCACTAAGGCAAGGATAAAAAAAAAAAACGAAAACAGCAGCATACTCTCTAAAACATAAGTCCCTTCAAAATTTTTGTTTAATAGGAAATGTAAGAATAGCTGCAACATATTCCCAACATATATTGTTTCACATTATGTGATGATTGTAGCTTCTATACTGCGAACTTAAATGAAGATAAATTATACCACATTCACACATATGAAGGATATTTGTAATCACCTTTCAAAAAAACATTATGAGACATGTTTTGTCTCTCGCACTTGTAGTGCTCTATCCTTTGGAGTGGAGCCTTTTACTCTGGCACCCCCCTTTTCACCAACAGCTAAATATGTCAAATAATGAATCAGAGAAGCTGTTAGAGAGAGCTCTATTTCTACATTAACAACAAGCATTTTCTACTGTCAGTACACCCTTTCACCATGGTCTACACACACCACCAGCTGTCAGTAGACCCTTTAAAAAGGCACTGCTGCTTGTGCTGTACCTGTTTGATGTATGTATGAGTGAAGCTTGAACTGCTTGTGCTGTACCTGTTTGATGTATGTATGAGTGAAGCTTGCACTGCTGCTTATGCTGTACCCGTTTGATGTATGTATGAGTGAAGCTTGTGTTGTACCTGTTTGATTTATGTATGAGTGAAGCTTGCACTGCTGCTTGTGCTGTACCTGTTTGATGTATGTATGAGTGAAGCTTGCACTGCTGCTTGTGCTGTACCTGTTTGATGTATGTCTGAGTGAAGATTGCACTGCTGCTTGTGCTGTACCTGTTTGATGTATGTATGAGTGAAGCTTGCACTGCTGCTTGTGCTGTACCTGTTTGATGTATGTATGAGTGAAGCTTGCACTGCTGCTTGTGCTGTACCTGTTTGATCGATGTACGTATGTATGAGTGAAGCTTGAACTGCTGCTTGTGCTGTACTTGTTTGATGTATGTATGAGTGAAGCTTGCACTGCTGCTTGTGCTGTACCTGTTTGATGTATGTATGAGTGAAGCTTGCACTGCTGCTTGTGCTGTACCTGTTTGATGTATGTATGAGTGAAGCTTGCACTGCTGCTTGTGCTGTACCTGTTTGATGTATGTATGAGTGAAGCTTGCACTGCTGCTTGTATTGTACCTGTTTGATTTATGTATGAGTGAAGTTTGCACTGCTGCTTGTGCTGTACCTGTTTGATGTATGTATGAGTGAAGCTTGAACTGCTTGTGCTGTCCCTGTTTGATGTATGTCTGAGTGAAGCTTGCACTGCTGCTTGTGCTGTACCTGTTTGATTTATGTATGAGTGAAGATTACACTGCTGCTTGTGCTGTACCGGTTTGATGTATGTATGAGTGAAGCTTGAACTGCTTGTGCTGTCCCTGTTTGATGTATGTCTGAGTGAAGCTTGCACTGCTGCTTGTGCTGTACCTGTTTGATGTATGTATGAGTGAAGCGTGCACTGCTGCTTGTGCTGTACCTGTTTGATGTATGTATGAGTGTAGCTTGCACTGCTGCTTGTGCTGTACCTGTTTGATTTATGTATGAGTGAAGATTACACTGCTGCTTGTGCTGTACCTGTTTGATGTATGTATGATTGAAGCTTGAACTGCTTGTGCTGTCCCTGTTTGATGTATGTCTGAGTGAAGCTTGCACTGCTGCTTGTGCTGTACCTGTTTGATGTATGTATGAGTGAAGCTTGAACTGCTTGTGCTGTCCCTGTTTGATGTATGTCTGAGTGAAGCTTGCACTGCTGCTTGTGCTGTACCTGTTTGATGTATGTATGAGTGAAGCTTGCACTGCTGCTTGTGCTGTACCTGTTTGATTTATGTATGAGTGAAGATTACACTGCTGCTTGTGCTGTACCTGTTTGATGTATGTATGAGTGAAGCTTGAACTGCTTGTGCTGTCCCTGTTTGATGTATGTCTGAGTGAAGCTTGCACTGCTGCTTGTGCTGTACCTGTTTGATATATGTATGAGTGAAGCTTGCACTGCTGCTTGTGCTGTACATGTTTGATGTATGTATGAGTGAAGCTTGCAATGCTGCTTGTGCTGTACCTGTGCTGTACCTGTTTGATGCATGTATGAGTGAAGCTTGCACTGCTGCTTGTATTGTACCTGTTTGATTTATGTATGAGTGAAGTTTGCACTGCTGCTTGTGCTGTACCTGTTTGATGTATGTATGAGTGAAGCTTGAACTGCTTGTGCTGTCCCTGTTTGATGTATGTCTGAGTGAAGCTTGCACTGCTGCTTGTGCTGTACCTGTTTGATTTATGTATGAGTGAAGATTACACTGCTGCTTGTGCTGTACCGGTTTGATGTATGTATGAGTGAAGCTTGAACTGCTTGTGCTGTCCCTGTTTGATGTATGTCTGAGTGAAGCTTGCACTGCTGCTTGTGCTGTACCTGTTTGATGTATGTATGAGTGAAGCGTGCACTGCTGCTTGTGCTGTACCTGTTTGATGTATGTATGAGTGTAGCTTGCACTGCTGCTTGTGCTGTACCTGTTTGATTTATGTATGAGTGAAGATTACACTGCTGCTTGTGCTGTACCTGTTTGATGTATGTATGATTGAAGCTTGAACTGCTTGTGCTGTCCCTGTTTGATGTATGTCTGAGTGAAGCTTGCACTGCTGCTTGTGCTGTACCTGTTTGATGTATGTATGAGTGAAGCTTGAACTGCTTGTGCTGTCCCTGTTTGATGTATGTCTGAGTGAAGCTTGCACTGCTGCTTGTGCTGTACCTGTTTGATGTATGTATGAGTGAAGCTTGCACTGCTGCTTGTGCTGTACCTGTTTGATTTATGTATGAGTGAAGATTACACTGCTGCTTGTGCTGTACCTGTTTGATGTATGTATGAGTGAAGCTTGAACTGCTTGTGCTGTCCCTGTTTGATGTATGTCTGAGTGAAGCTTGCACTGCTGCTTGTGCTGTACCTGTTTGATGTATGTATGAGTGAAGCTTGCACTGCTGCTTGTGCTGTACATGTTTGATGTATGTATGAGTGAAGCTTGCAATGCTGCTTGTGCTGTACCTGTTTGATGCATGTATGAGTGAAGCTTGCACTGCTGCTTGTGCTGTACCTGTGCTGTACCTGTTTGATGTATGTATGAGTGAAGCTTGCACTGCTGCTTGTGCTGTACCTGTTTGATCGATGAACGTATGTATGAGTGAATCTTGAACTGCTGCTTTGCTGTACTTGTTTGATGTATGTATGAGTGAAGCTTGCACTGCTGCTTGTGCTGTACCTGTTTGATGTATGTATGAGTGAAGCTTGAACTGCTGCTTGTGCTGAACCTGTTTGATGTATGTATGAGTGAAGCCTGCACTGCTGCTTGTGCTGTACCTGTTTGATGTATGTATGAGTAAAGCTTGAACTGCTTATGCTGTACCTGTTTGATGTATGTATGAGTGAAGCTTGCACTGCTGCTTGTGCTGTACCTGTTTGATGTATGTATGAGTGAAGCTTGAAATGCTGCTTGTGCGGTACCTGTTTGATTTATGTATGAGTGAAGATTGCACTGCTGCTCGTGCTGTACCTGTTTGATGTATGTATGAGTGAAGCTTGAACTGCTTGTGCTGTACCTGTTTGATTTATGTATGAGTGAAGATTGCACTGCTGCTTGTGCTGTACCTGTTTGATGTATGTATGAGTGAAGCTTGAACTGCTTGTGCTGTCCCTGTTTGATGTATGTCTGAGTGAAGATTGCACTGCTGCTTGTGCTTTACCTGTTTGATGTATGTATGAGTGAAGCTTGCACTGCTTGTGCTGTCCCTGTTTGATGTATGTCTGAGTGAAGATTGCACTGCTGCTTGTGCTGTACCTGTTTGATGTATGTATGAGTGAAGCTTGCACTGCTGCTTGTGCTGTACCTGTTTGATGTATGTATGAGTGAAGCTTGCACTGCTGCTTGTGCTGGACCTGTTTGATGTATGTATGAGTGAAGCTTGCACTGCTGCTTGTGCTGTACGTGTTTGATGTATGTATGAGTGAAGCTTGCACTGCTGCTTGTGCTGTACCTGTGCTGTACCTGTTTGATGCATGTATGAGTGAAGCTTGCACTGCTGCTTGTGCTGTACCTGTGCTGTACCTGTTTGATGTATGTATGAGTGAAGCTTGCACTGCTGCTTGTGCTGTACCTGTTTGATCGATGTACGTATGTATGAGTGAATCTTGAACTGCTGCTTGTGCTGTACTTGTTTGATGTATGTATGAGTGAAGCTTGCACTGCTGCTTGTGCTGTACCTGTTTGATGTATGTATGAGTGAAGCTTGAACTGCTGCTTGTGCTGAACCTGTTTGATGTATGTATGAGTGAAGCCTGCACTGCTGCTTGTGCTGTACCTGTTTGATGTATGTATGAGTGAAGCTTGCACTGCTGCTTGTGCTGTACCTGTTTGATGTATGTATGAGTGAAGCTTGAACTGCCTGTGCTGTACCTGTTTGATGTATGTATGAGTGAAGCTTGCACTGCTGCTTGTGCTGTACCTGTTTGATGTATGTATGAGTGAAGCTTGAACTGCTGCTTGTGCTGTACCTGTTTGATTTATGTATGAGTGAAGATTGCACTGCTGCTTGTGCTGTACCTGTTTGATGTATGTATGAGTGAAGCTTGAACTGCTTGTGCTGTGCCTTTTTTATTTATGTATGAGTGAAGATTGCACTGCTGCTTGTGCTGTACCTGTGCTGTACCTGTTTGATGTATGTATGAGTGAAGCTTGCACTGCTGCTTGTGCTGTACCTGTTTGATCGATGAACGTATGTATGAGTGAATCTTGAACTGCTGCTTGTGCTGTACTTGTTTGATGTATGTATGAGTGAAGCTTGCACTGCTGCTTGTGCTGTACCTGTTTGATGTATGTATGAGTGAAGCTTGAACTGCTGCTTGTGCTGAACCTGTTTGATGTATGTATGAGTGAAGCCTGCACTGCTGCTTGTGCTGTACCTGTTTGATGTATGTATGAGTGAAGCTTGCACTGCTGCTTGTGCTGTACCTGTTTGATGTATGTATGAGTAAAGCTTGAACTGCTTATGCTGTACCTGTTTGATGTATGTATGAGTGAAGCTTGCACTGCTGCTTGTGCTGTACCTGTTTGATGTATGCATGAGTGAAGCTTGAACTGCTGCTTGTGCGGTACCTGTTTGATTTATGTATGAGTGAAGATTGCACTGCTGCTCGTGCTGTACCTGTTTGATGTATGTATGAGTGAAGCTTGAACTGCTTGTGCTGTACCTGTTTGATTTATGTATGAGTGAAGATTGCACTGCTGCTTGTGCTGTACCTGTTTGATGTATGTATGAGTGAAGCTTGAACTGCTTGTGCTGTCCCTGTTTGATGTATGTCTGAGTGAAGATTGCACTGCTGCTTGTGCTTTACCTGTTTGATGTATGTATGAGTGAAGCTTGCACTGCTTGTGCTGTCCCTGTTTGATGTATGTCTGAGTGAAGATTGCACTGCTGCTTGTGCTGTACCTGTTTGATGTATGTATGAGTGAAGCTTGTACTGCTGCTTGTGCTGTACCTGTTTGATGTATGTATGAGTGAAGCTTGCACTGCTGCTTGTGCTGTACATGTTTGATGTATGTATGAGTGAAGCTTGCACTGCTGCTTGTGCTGTACCTGTGCTGTACCTGTTTTTATGCATGTATGAGTGAAGCTTGCACTGCTGCTTGTGCTGTACCTGTGCTGTACCTGTTTGATGTATGTATGAGTGAAGCTTGCACTGCTGCTTGTGCTGTACCTGTTTGATCGATGTACGTATGTATGAGTGAATCTTGAACTGCTGCTTGTGCTGTACTTGTTTGATGTATGTATGAGTGAAGCTTGCACTGCTGCTTGTGCTGTACCTGTTTGATGTATGTATGAGTGAAGCTTGAACTGCTGCTTGTGCTGAACCTGTTTGATGTATGTATGAGTGAAGCCTGCACTGCTGCTTGTGCTGTACCTGTTTGATGTATGTATGAGTGAAGCTTGCACTGCTGCTTGTGCTGTACCTGTTTGATGTATGTATGAGTGAAGCTTGAACTGCTTGTGCTGTACCTGTTTGATGTATGTATGAGTGAAGCTTGCACTGCTGCTTGTGCTGTACCTGTTTGATGTATGTATGAGTGAAGCTTGAACTGCTGCTTGTGCTGTACCTGTTTGATTTATGTATGAGTGAAGATTGCACTGCTGCTTGTGCTGTACCTGTTTGATGTATGTATGAGTGAAGCTTGAACTGCTTGTGCTGTGCCTTTTTTATTTATGTATGAGTGAAGATTGCACTGCTGCTTGTGCTGTACCTGTTTGATGTATGTATGAGTGAAGCTTGAACTGCTTGTGCTGTCCGTGTTTGATGTATGTCTGAGTGAAGATTGCACTGCTGCTTGTGCTGTACCTGTTTGATGTATGTATGAGTGAAGCTTGAACTGCTGCTTGTGCTGAACCTGTTTGATGTATGTATGAGTGAAGCCTGCACTTCTGCTTGTGCTGTACCTGTTTGATGTATGTATGAGTGAAGCTTGCACTGCTGCTTGTGCTGTACCTGTTTGATGTATGTATGAGTGAAGCTTGAACTGCTTGTGCTGTACCTGTTTGATGTATGTATGAGTGAAGCTTGCACTGCTGCTTGTGCTGTACCTGTTTGATGTATGTATGAGTGAAGCTTGAACTGCTGCTTGTGCTGTACCTGTTTGATTTATGTATGAGTGAAGATTGCACTGCTGCTTGTGCTGTACCTGTTTGATGTATGTATGAGTGAAGCTTGAACTGCTTGTGCTGTGCCTTTTTTATTTATGTATGAGTGAAGATTGCACTGCTGCTTGTGCTGTACCTGTGCTGTACCTGTTTGATGTATGTATGAGTGAAGCTTGCACTGCTGCTTGTGCTGTACCTGTTTGATCGATGAACGTATGTATGAGTGAATCTTGAACTGCTGCTTGTGCTGTACTTGTTTGATGTATGTATGAGTGAAGCTTGCACTGCTGCTTGTGCTGTACCTGTTTGATGTATGTATGAGTGAAGCTTGAACTGCTGCTTGTGCTGAACCTGTTTGATGTATGTATGAGTGAAGCCTGCACTGCTGCTTGTGCTGTACCTGTTTGATGTATGTATGAGTGAAGCTTGCACTGCTGCTTGTGCTGTACCTGTTTGATGTATGTATGAGTAAAGCTTGAACTGCTTATGCTGTACCTGTTTGATGTATGTATGAGTGAAGCTTGCACTGCTGCTTGTGCTGTACCTGTTTGATGTATGCATGAGTGAAGCTTGAACTGCTGCTTGTGCGGTACCTGTTTGATTTATGTATGAGTGAAGATTGCACTGCTGCTCGTGCTGTACCTGTTTGATGTATGTATGAGTGAAGCTTGAACTGCTTGTGCTGTACCTGTTTGATTTATGTATGAGTGAAGATTGCACTGCTGCTTGTGCTGTACCTGTTTGATGTATGTATGAGTGAAGCTTGAACTGCTTGTGCTGTCCCTGTTTGATGTATGTCTGAGTGAAGATTGCACTGCTGCTTGTGCTTTACCTGTTTGATGTATGTATGAGTGAAGCTTGCACTGCTTGTGCTGTCCCTGTTTGATGTATGTCTGAGTGAAGATTGCACTGCTGCTTGTGCTGTACCTGTTTGATGTATGTATGAGTGAAGCTTGCACTGCTGCTTGTGCTGTACCTGTTTGATGTATGTATGAGTGAAGCTTGCACTGCTGCTTGTGCTGGACCTGTTTGATGTATGTATGAGTGAAGCTTGCACTGCTGCTTGTGCTGTACATGTTTGATGTATGTATGAGTGAAGCTTGCACTGCTGCTTGTGCTGTACCTGTGCTGTACCTGTTTTTATGCATGTATGAGTGAAGCTTGCACTGCTGCTTGTGCTGTACCTGTGCTGTACCTGTTTGATGTATGTATGAGTGAAGCTTGCACTGCTGCTTGTGCTGTACCTGTTTGATGTATGTATGAGTGAAGCTTGAACTGCTGCTTGTGCTGAACCTGTTTGATGTATGTATGAGTGAAGCCTGCACTGCTGCTTGTGCTGTACCTGTTTGATGTATGTATGAGTGAAGCTTGCACTGCTGCTTGTGCTGTACCTGTTTGATGTATGTATGAGTGAAGCTTGAACTGCTTGTGCTGTACCTGTTTGATGTATGTATGAGTGAAGCTTGCACTGCTGCTTGTGCTGTACCTGTTTGATGTATGTATGAGTGAAGCTTGAACTGCTGCTTGTGCTGTACCTGTTTGATTTATGTATGAGTGAAGATTGCACTGCTGCTTGTGCTGTACCTGTTTGATGTATGTATGAGTGAAGCTTGAACTGCTTGTGCTGTGCCTTTTTTATTTATGTATGAGTGAAGATTGCACTGCTGCTTGTGCTGTACCTGTTTGATGTATGTATGAGTGAAGCTTGAACTGCTTGTGCTGTCCGTGTTTGATGTATGTCTGAGTGAAGATTGCACTGCTGCTTGTGCTGTACCTGTTTGATGTATGTATGAGTGAAGCTTGCACTGCTTGTGCTGTCCCTGTTTGATGTATGTCTGAGTGAAGATTGCACTGCTGCTTGTGCTGTACCTGTTTGATGTATGTATGAGTGAAGCTTACACTGCTGCTTGTGCTGTACCTGTTTGATGTATGTATGAGTGAAGCTTGCACTGCTGCTTGTGCTGTACCTGTTTGATCGATGTACTTATGTATGAGTGAAGCTTGAACTGCTGCTTGCGCTGTACTTGTTTGATGTATGTATGAGTGAAGCTTGCACTGCTGCTTGTGCTGTACCTGTTTGATGTATGTATGAGTGAAGCTTGCACTGCTGCTTGTGCTGTACCTGTTTGATGTATGTATGAGTGAAGCTTGCACTGCTGCTTGTGCTGTACCTGTTTGATGTATGTATGAGTGAAGCTTGCACTGCTGCTTGTTGTGTACCTGTTTGATTTATGTATGAGTGAAGTTTGCACTGCTGCTTGTGCTGTACCTGTTTGATGTATGTATGAGTGAAGCTTGAACTGCTTGTGCTGTCCCTGTTTGATGTATGTCTGAGTGAAGCTTGCACTGCTGCTTGTGCTGTACCTGTTTGATTTATGCATGAGTGAAGATTGCACTGCTGCTTGTGCTGTACCTGTTTGATGTATGTATGAGTGATGCTTGAACTGCTTGTGCTGTCCCTGTTTGATGTAGGTCTGAGTGAAGCTTGCACTGCTGCTTGTGCTGTACCTGTTTGATGTATGTATGAGTGAAGCTTGCACTGCTGCTTGTGCTGTACCTGTTTGATGTATGTATGATTGAAGCTTGCACTGCTGCTTGTGTTGTACCTGTTTGATTTATGTATGAGTGAAGTTTGCACTGCTGCTTGTGCTGTACCTGTTTGATGTATGTATGAGTGAAGCGTGAACTGCTTGTGCTGTCCCTGTTTGATGTATGTCTGAGTGAAGCTTGCACTGCTGCTTGTGCTGTACCTGTTTGATTTATGTATGAGTGAAGATTGCACTGCTGCTTGTGCTGCACCTGTTTGATGTATGTATGAGTGAAGCTTGAACTGCTTGTGCTGTCCCTGTTTGATGTATGTCTGAGTGAAGCTTGCACTGCTGCTTGTGCTGTACCTGTTTGATGTATGTATGAGTGAAGCTTGCACTGCTGCTTGTGCTGTACCTGTTTGATGTATGTATGAGTGAAGCTTGCACTGCTGCTTGTGCTGTACCTGTTTGATCGATGTACGTATGTATGAGTGAAGCTTGAACTGCTGCTTGTGCTGTACTTGCTTGATGTATGTATGAGTGAAGCTTGCACTGCTGCTTGTGCTGTACCTGTTTGATGTATGTATGAGTGAAGCTTGCATTGCTGTTTGTGCTGTACCTGTTTGATGTATGTATGAGTGAAGCTTGCACTGCTGCTTGTGCTGTACCTGTGCTGTACCTGTTTGATGCATGTATGAGTGAAGCTTGCACTGCTGCTTGTGCTGTACCTGTGCTGTACCTGTTTGATGTATGTATGAGTGAAGCTTGCACTGCTGCTTGTGCTTTACCTGTTTGATCGATGTACGTATATATGAGTGAATCTTGAACTGCTGCTTGTGCTGTACCTGTTGGATGTATGTATGAGTGAAGCTTGCACTGCTGCTTGTGCTGTACCTGTTTGATGTATGTATGAGTGAAGCTTGAACTGCTTGTGCTGTACCTGTTTGATGTATGTATGAGTGAAGCTTGCACTGCTGCTTGTGCTGTACCTGTTTGATGTATATATGAGTGAAGCTTGAACTGCTGCTTGTGCTGTACCTGTTTGATTTATGTATGAGTGAAGATTGCACTGCTGCTTTTGCTGTACCTGTTTGATGTATGTATGAGTGAAGCTTGAACTGCTTGTGCTGTACCTGTTTGATTTATGTATGAGTGAAGATTGCACTACTGCTTGTGCTGTACCTGTTTGATGTATGTATGAGTGAAGCTTGAACTGCTTGTGCTGTCCCTGTTTGATGTATGTCTGAGTGAGGATTGCACTGCTGCTTGTGCTGTACCTGTTTGATGTATGTATGAGTGAAGTTTGCACTGCTTGTGCTGTCCCTGTTTGATGTATGTCTGAGTGAAGATTGCACTGCTGCTTGTGCTGTACCTGTTTGATGTATGTATGAGTGAAGCTTGCACTGCTGCTTGTGCTGTACCTGTTTGATGTATGTATGAGTGAAGCTTGCACTGCTGCTTGTGCTGTACCTGTTTGATCGATGTACGTATGTATGAGTGAAGCTTGAACTGCTGCTTGTGCTGTACTTGTTTGATGTATGTATGAGTGAAGCTTGCACTGCTGCTTGTGATGTACCTGTTTGATGTATGTATGAGTGAAGCTTGCACTGCTGCTTGTGCTGTACCTGTTTGATGTATGTATGAGTGAAGCTTGCACTGCTGCTTGTGCTGTACCTGTTTGATGTATGTATGAGTGAAGCTTGCACTGCTGCTTGTGTTGTACCTGTTTGATTTATATATGAGTGAAGTTTGCACTGCTGCTTGTGCTGTACCTGTTTGATGTATGTATGAGTGAAGCTTGAACTGCTTATGCTGTCCCTGTTTGATGTATGTCTGAGTGAAGCTTGCACTGCTGCTTGTGCTGTACCTGTTTGATTTATGTATGAGTGAAGATTGCACTGCTGCTTGTGCTGTCCCTGTTTGATGTATGTCTGAGTGAAGCTTGCACTGCTGCTTTTGCTGTACCTGTTTAATGTATGTATGAGTGAAGCTTGCACTGCTGCTTGTGCTGTACCTGTTTGATGTATGTATGAGTGAAGCTTGCACTGCTGCTTGTGCTGTACCTGTTTGATCGATGTACGTATGTATGAGTGAAGCTTGAACTGCTGCTTGTGCTGTACTTGTTTGATGTATGTATGAGTGAAGCTTGCACTGCTGCTTGTGCGGTACCTGTTTGATGTATGTATGAGTGAAGATTGCACTGCTGCTTGTGCTGTACCTGTTTGATGTATGTATACGTGAAGCTTGCACTGCTGCTTGTGCTGTACCTGTTTGATGTATGTATGAGTGAAGCTTGCACTGCTGCTTGTGCTGTACCTGTGCTGTACCTGTTTGATGTATGTATGAGTGAAGCTTGCACTGCTGCTTGTGCTGTACCTGTTTGATCGATGTACGTATGTATGAGTGAATCTTGAACTGCTGCTTGTGCGGTACTTGTTTGATGTATGTATGAGTGAAGCTTGCACTGCTGCTTGTGCTGTACCTGTTTGATGTATGTATGAGTGAAGATTGCACTGCTGCTTGTGCTGTACCTGTTTGATGTATGTATGAGTGAAGCTTGCACTGCTGCTTGTGCTGTACCTGTCTGATGTATGTATGAGTGAAGCTTGCACTGCTGCTTGTGCTGTACCTGTGCTGTACCTGTTTGATGTATGTATGAGTGAAGTTTGCACTGCTGCTTGTGCTGTACCTCTTTGATGTATGTATGAGTGAAGCTTGCACTGTTGCTTGTGCTGTACCTGTTTGATGTATGTATGAGTGAAGCTTGCACTGCTGCTTCTGCTGTACCTGTTTGATGTATGTATGAGTGAAGCTTGCACTGCTGCTTGTGCTGTACCTGTTTGATGTATGTATGAGTGAAGCTTGCACTGCTGCTTGTGTTGTACCGGTGTGATGTATGTCTGAGTGAAGCTTGAACTGCTGCTTGTGCTGTACCTGTTTGATGTATATATGAGTGAAGCTTGCACTGCTGCTTGTGTTATACCCGTTTGATGTATGTCTGAGTGAAGCTTGAACTGCTGCTTGTGCTGTACCTGCTTGATGAATGTATGAGTGAAGCTTGCACTGCTGCTTGTGTTGTACCTGTTTGATGTATGTATGAGTGAAGCCTGCACTGCTGCTTGTGCTGTACCTGTTTGATGTATGTATGAGTGAAGCTTGCACTGCTGCTTGTGCTGTACCTGTTTGATTTATGTATGAGAGAAGCTTGCACTGCTGCTTGTGCTGTACCTGTTTGATGTATGTATGAGTGAAGCTTGCACTGCTGCTTGTGCTGTACCTGTGCTGTACCTGTTTGATGCATGTATGAGTGAAGCTTGCACTGCTGCTTGTGCTGTACCTGTGCTGTACCTGTTTGATGTATGTATGAGTGAAGCTTGCACTGCTGCTTGTGCTGTACCTGTTTGATCGATGTACGTATGTATGAGTGAATCTTGAACTGCTGCTTGTGCTGTACTTGTTTGATGTATGTATGAGTGAAGCTTGCACTGCTGCTTGTGCTGTACCTGTTTGATGTATGTATGAGTGAAGCTTGAACTGCTGCTTGTGCTGAACCTGTTTGATGTATGTATGAGTGAAGCCTGCACTGCTGCTTGTGCTGTACCTGTTTGATGTATGTATGAGTGAAGCTTGCACTGCTGCTTGTGCTGTACCTGTTTGATGTATGTATGAGTGAAGCTTGAACTGCCTGTGCTGTACCTGTTTGATGTATGTATGAGTGAAGCTTGCACTGCTGCTTGTGCTGTACCTGTTTGATGTATGTATGAGTGAAGCTTGAACTGCTGCTTGTGCTGTACCTGTTTGATTTATGTATGAGTGAAGATTGCACTGCTGCTTGTGCTGTACCTGTTTGATGTATGTATGAGTGAAGCTTGAACTGCTTGTGCTGTGCCTTTTTTATTTATGTATGAGTGAAGATTGCACTGCTGCTTGTGCTGTACCTGTGCTGTACCTGTTTGATGTATGTATGAGTGAAGCTTGCACTGCTGCTTGTGCTGTACCTGTTTGATCGATGAACGTATGTATGAGTGAATCTTGAACTGCTGCTTGTGCTGTACTTGTTTGATGTATGTATGAGTGAAGCTTGCACTGCTGCTTGTGCTGTACCTGTTTGATGTATGTATGAGTGAAGCTTGAACTGCTGCTTGTGCTGAACCTGTTTGATGTATGTATGAGTGAAGCCTGCACTGCTGCTTGTGCTGTACCTGTTTGATGTATGTATGAGTGAAGCTTGCACTGCTGCTTGTGCTGTACCTGTTTGATGTATGTATGAGTAAAGCTTGAACTGCTTATGCTGTACCTGTTTGATGTATGTATGAGTGAAGCTTGCACTGCTGCTTGTGCTGTACCTGTTTGATGTATGCATGAGTGAAGCTTGAACTGCTGCTTGTGCGGTACCTGTTTGATTTATGTATGAGTGAAGATTGCACTGCTGCTCGTGCTGTACCTGTTTGATGTATGTATGAGTGAAGCTTGAACTGCTTGTGCTGTACCTGTTTGATTTATGTATGAGTGAAGATTGCACTGCTGCTTGTGCTGTACCTGTTTGATGTATGTATGAGTGAAGCTTGAACTGCTTGTGCTGTCCCTGTTTGATGTATGTCTGAGTGAAGATTGCACTGCTGCTTGTGCTTTACCTGTTTGATGTATGTATGAGTGAAGCTTGCACTGCTTGTGCTGTCCCTGTTTGATGTATGTCTGAGTGAAGATTGCACTGCTGCTTGTGCTGTACCTGTTTGATGTATGTATGAGTGAAGCTTGTACTGCTGCTTGTGCTGTACCTGTTTGATGTATGTATGAGTGAAGCTTGCACTGCTGCTTGTGCTGTACATGTTTGATGTATGTATGAGTGAAGCTTGCACTGCTGCTTGTGCTGTACCTGTGCTGTACCTGTTTTTATGCATGTATGAGTGAAGCTTGCACTGCTGCTTGTGCTGTACCTGTGCTGTACCTGTTTGATGTATGTATGAGTGAAGCTTGCACTGCTGCTTGTGCTGTACCTGTTTGATCGATGTACGTATGTATGAGTGAATCTTGAACTGCTGCTTGTGCTGTACTTGTTTGATGTATGTATGAGTGAAGCTTGCACTGCTGCTTGTGCTGTACCTGTTTGATGTATGTATGAGTGAAGCTTGAACTGCTGCTTGTGCTGAACCTGTTTGATGTATGTATGAGTGAAGCCTGCACTGCTGCTTGTGCTGTACCTGTTTGATGTATGTATGAGTGAAGCTTGCACTGCTGCTTGTGCTGTACCTGTTTGATGTATGTATGAGTGAAGCTTGAACTGCTTGTGCTGTACCTGTTTGATGTATGTATGAGTGAAGCTTGCACTGCTGCTTGTGCTGTACCTGTTTGATGTATGTATGAGTGAAGCTTGAACTGCTGCTTGTGCTGTACCTGTTTGATTTATGTATGAGTGAAGATTGCACTGCTGCTTGTGCTGTACCTGTTTGATGTATGTATGAGTGAAGCTTGAACTGCTTGTGCTGTGCCTTTTTTATTTATGTATGAGTGAAGATTGCACTGCTGCTTGTGCTGTACCTGTTTGATGTATGTATGAGTGAAGCTTGAACTGCTTGTGCTGTCTGTGTTTGATGTATGTCTGAGTGAAGATTGCACTGCTGCTTGTGCTGTACCTGTTTGATGTATGTATGAGTGAAGCTTGAACTGCTGCTTGTGCTGAACCTGTTTGATGTATGTATGAGTGAAGCCTGCACTTCTGCTTGTGCTGTACCTGTTTGATGTATGTATGAGTGAAGCTTGCACTGCTGCTTGTGCTGTACCTGTTTGATGTATGTATGAGTGAAGCTTGAACTGCTTGTGCTGTACCTGTTTGATGTATGTATGAGTGAAGCTTGCACTGCTGCTTGTGCTGTACCTGTTTGATGTATGTATGAGTGAAGCTTGAACTGCTGCTTGTGCTGTACCTGTTTGATTTATGTATGAGTGAAGATTGCACTGCTGCTTGTGCTGTACCTGTTTGATGTATGTATGAGTGAAGCTTGAACTGCTTGTGCTGTGCCTTTTTTATTTATGTATGAGTGAAGATTGCACTGCTGCTTGTGCTGTACCTGTGCTGTACCTGTTTGATGTATGTATGAGTGAAGCTTGCACTGCTGCTTGTGCTGTACCTGTTTGATCGATGAACGTATGTATGAGTGAATCTTGAACTGCTGCTTGTGCTGTACTTGTTTGATGTATGTATGAGTGAAGCTTGCACTGCTGCTTGTGCTGTACCTGTTTGATGTATGTATGAGTGAAGCTTGAACTGCTGCTTGTGCTGAACCTGTTTGATGTATGTATGAGTGAAGCCTGCACTGCTGCTTGTGCTGTACCTGTTTGATGTATGTATGAGTGAAGCTTGCACTGCTGCTTGTGCTGTACCTGTTTGATGTATGTATGAGTAAAGCTTGAACTGCTTATGCTGTACCTGTTTGATGTATGTATGAGTGAAGCTTGCACTGCTGCTTGTGCTGTACCTGTTTGATGTATGCATGAGTGAAGCTTGAACTGCTGCTTGTGCGGTACCTGTTTGATTTATGTATGAGTGAAGATTGCACTGCTGCTCGTGCTGTACCTGTTTGATGTATGTATGAGTGAAGCTTGAACTGCTTGTGCTGTACCTGTTTGATTTATGTATGAGTGAAGATTGCACTGCTGCTTGTGCTGTACCTGTTTGATGTATGTATGAGTGAAGCTTGAACTGCTTGTGCTGTCCCTGTTTGATGTATGTCTGAGTGAAGATTGCACTGCTGCTTGTGCTTTACCTGTTTGATGTATGTATGAGTGAAGCTTGCACTGCTTGTGCTGTCCCTGTTTGATGTATGTCTGAGTGAAGATTGCACTGCTGCTTGTGCTGTACCTGTTTGATGTATGTATGAGTGAAGCTTGCACTGCTGCTTGTGCTGTACCTGTTTGATGTATGTATGAGTGAAGCTTGCACTGCTGCTTGTGCTGGACCTGTTTGATGTATGTATGAGTGAAGCTTGCACTGCTGCTTGTGCTGTACATGTTTGATGTATGTATGAGTGAAGCTTGCACTGCTGCTTGTGCTGTACCTGTGCTGTACCTGTTTTTATGCATGTATGAGTGAAGCTTGCACTGCTGCTTGTGCTGTACCTGTGCTGTACCTGTTTGATGTATGTATGAGTGAAGCTTGCACTGCTGCTTGTGCTGTACCTGTTTGATGTATGTATGAGTGAAGCTTGAACTGCTGCTTGTGCTGAACCTGTTTGATGTATGTATGAGTGAAGCCTGCACTGCTGCTTGTGCTGTACCTGTTTGATGTATGTATGAGTGAAGCTTGCACTGCTGCTTGTGCTGTACCTGTTTGATGTATGTATGAGTGAAGCTTGAACTGCTTGTGCTGTACCTGTTTGATGTATGTATGAGTGAAGCTTGCACTGCTGCTTGTGCTGTACCTGTTTGATGTATGTATGAGTGAAGCTTGAACTGCTGCTTGTGCTGTACCTGTTTGATTTATGTATGAGTGAAGATTGCACTGCTGCTTGTGCTGTACCTGTTTGATGTATGTATGAGTGAAGCTTGAACTGCTTGTGCTGTGCCTTTTTTATTTATGTATGAGTGAAGATTGCACTGCTGCTTGTGCTGTACCTGTTTGATGTATGTATGAGTGAAGCTTGAACTGCTTGTGCTGTCCGTGTTTGATGTATGTCTGAGTGAAGATTGCACTGCTGCTTGTGCTGTACCTGTTTGATGTATGTATGAGTGAAGCTTGCACTGCTTGTGCTGTCCCTGTTTGATGTATGTCTGAGTGAAGATTGCACTGCTGCTTGTGCTGTACCTGTTTGATGTATGTATGAGTGAAGCTTACACTGCTGCTTGTGCTGTACCTGTTTGATGTATGTATGAGTGAAGCTTGCACTGCTGCTTGTGCTGTACCTGTTTGATCGATGTACTTATGTATGAGTGAAGCTTGAACTGCTGCTTGCGCTGTACTTGTTTGATATATGTATGAGTGAAGCTTGCACTGCTGCTTGTGCTGTACCTGTTTGATGTATGTATGAGTGAAGCTTGCACTGCTGCTTGTGCTGTACCTGTTTGATGTATGTATGAGTGAAGCTTGCACTGCTGCTTGTGCTGTACCTGTTTGATGTATGTATGAGTGAAGCTTGCACTGCTGCTTGTTGTGTACCTGTTTGATTTATGTATGAGTGAAGTTTGCACTGCTGCTTGTGCTGTACCTGTTTGATGTATGTATGAGTGAAGCTTGAACTGCTTGTGCTGTCCCTGTTTGATGTATGTCTGAGTGAAGCTTGCACTGCTGCTTGTGCTGTACCTGTTTGATTTATGCATGAGTGAAGATTGCACTGCTGCTTGTGCTGTACCTGTTTGATGTATGTATGAGTGATGCTTGAACTGCTTGTGCTGTCCCTGTTTGATGTAGGTCTGAGTGAAGCTTGCACTGCTGCTTGTGCTGTACCTGTTTGATGTATGTATGAGTGAAGCTTGCACTGCTGCTTGTGCTGTACCTGTTTGATGTATGTATGATTGAAGCTTGCACTGCTGCTTGTGTTGTACCTGTTTGATTTATGTATGAGTGAAGTTTGCACTGCTGCTTGTGCTGTACCTGTTTGATGTATGTATGAGTGAAGCGTGAACTGCTTGTGCTGTCCCTGTTTGATGTATGTCTGAGTGAAGCTTGCACTGCTGCTTGTGCTGTACCTGTTTGATTTATGTATGAGTGAAGATTGCACTGCTGCTTGTGCTGCACCTGTTTGATGTATGTATGAGTGAAGCTTGAACTGCTTGTGCTGTCCCTGTTTGATGTATGTCTGAGTGAAGCTTGCACTGCTGCTTGTGCTGTACCTGTTTGATGTATGTATGAGTGAAGCTTGCACTGCTGCTTGTGCTGTACCTGTTTGATGTATGTATGAGTGAAGCTTGCACTGCTGCTTGTGCTGTACCTGTTTGATCGATGTACGTATGTATGAGTGAAGCTTGAACTGCTGCTTGTGCTGTACTTGCTTGATGTATGTATGAGTGAAGCTTGCACTGCTGCTTGTGCTGTACCTGTTTGATGTATGTATGAGTGAAGCTTGCATTGCTGTTTGTGCTGTACCTGTTTGATGTATGTATGAGTGAAGCTTGCACTGCTGCTTGTGCTGTACCTGTGCTGTACCTGTTTGATGCATGTATGAGTGAAGCTTGCACTGCTGCTTGTGCTGTACCTGTGCTGTACCTGTTTGATGTATGTATGAGTGAAGCTTGCACTGCTGCTTGTGCTTTACCTGTTTGATCGATGTACGTATATATGAGTGAATCTTGAACTGCTGCTTGTGCTGTACCTGTTGGATGTATGTATGAGTGAAGCTTGCACTGCTGCTTGTGCTGTACCTGTTTGATGTATGTATGAGTGAAGCTTGAACTGCTTGTGCTGTACCTGTTTGATGTATGTATGAGTGAAGCTTGCACTGCTGCTTGTGCTGTACCTGTTTGATGTATATATGAGTGAAGCTTGAACTGCTGCTTGTGCTGTACCTGTTTGATTTATGTATGAGTGAAGATTGCACTGCTGCTTTTGCTGTACCTGTTTGATGTATGTATGAGTGAAGCTTGAACTGCTTGTGCTGTACCTGTTTGATTTATGTATGAGTGAAGATTGCACTACTGCTTGTGCTGTACCTGTTTGATGTATGTATGAGTGAAGCTTGAACTGCTTGTGCTGTCCCTGTTTGATGTATGTCTGAGTGAGGATTGCACTGCTGCTTGTGCTGTACCTGTTTGATGTATGTATGAGTGAAGTTTGCACTGCTTGTGCTGTCCCTGTTTGATGTATGTCTGAGTGAAGATTGCACTGCTGCTTGTGCTGTACCTGTTTGATGTATGTATGAGTGAAGCTTGCACTGCTGCTTGTGCTGTACCTGTTTGATGTATGTATGAGTGAAGCTTGCACTGCTGCTTGTGCTGTACCTGTTTGATCGATGTACGTATGTATGAGTGAAGCTTGAACTGCTGCTTGTGCTGTACTTGTTTGATGTATGTATGAGTGAAGCTTGCACTGCTGCTTGTGATGTACCTGTTTGATGTATGTATGAGTGAAGCTTGCACTGCTGCTTGTGCTGTACCTGTTTGATGTATGTATGAGTGAAGCTTGCACTGCTGCTTGTGCTGTACCTGTTTGATGTATGTATGAGTGAAGCTTGCACTGCTGCTTGTGTTGTACCTGTTTGATTTATATATGAGTGAAGTTTGCACTGCTGCTTGTGCTGTACCTGTTTGATGTATGTATGAGTGAAGCTTGAACTGCTTATGCTGTCCCTGTTTGATGTATGTCTGAGTGAAGCTTGCACTGCTGCTTGTGCTGTACCTGTTTGATTTATGTATGAGTGAAGATTGCACTGCTGCTTGTGCTGTCCCTGTTTGATGTATGTCTGAGTGAAGCTTGCACTGCTGCTTTTGCTGTACCTGTTTAATGTATGTATGAGTGAAGCTTGCACTGCTGCTTGTGCTGTACCTGTTTGATGTATGTATGAGTGAAGCTTGCACTGCTGCTTGTGCTGTACCTGTTTGATCGATGTACGTATGTATGAGTGAAGCTTGAACTGCTGCTTGTGCTGTACTTGTTTGATGTATGTATGAGTGAAGCTTGCACTGCTGCTTGTGCGGTACCTGTTTGATGTATGTATGAGTGAAGATTGCACTGCTGCTTGTGCTGTACCTGTTTGATGTATGTATACGTGAAGCTTGCACTGCTGCTTGTGCTGTACCTGTTTGATGTATGTATGAGTGAAGCTTGCACTGCTGCTTGTGCTGTACCTGTGCTGTACCTGTTTGATGTATGTATGAGTGAAGCTTGCACTGCTGCTTGTGCTGTACCTGTTTGATCGATGTACGTATGTATGAGTGAATCTTGAACTGCTGCTTGTGCGGTACTTGTTTGATGTATGTATGAGTGAAGCTTGCACTGCTGCTTGTGCTGTACCTGTTTGATGTATGTATGAGTGAAGATTGCACTGCTGCTTGTGCTGTACCTGTTTGATGTATGTATGAGTGAAGCTTGCACTGCTGCTTGTGCTGTACCTGTCTGATGTATGTATGAGTGAAGCTTGCACTGCTGCTTGTGCTGTACCTGTGCTGTACCTGTTTGATGTATGTATGAGTGAAGTTTGCACTGCTGCTTGTGCTGTACCTCTTTGATGTATGTATGAGTGAAGCTTGCACTGTTGCTTGTGCTGTACCTGTTTGATGTATGTATGAGTGAAGCTTGCACTGCTGCTTCTGCTGTACCTGTTTGATGTATGTATGAGTGAAGCTTGCACTGCTGCTTGTGCTGTACCTGTTTGATGTATGTATGAGTGAAGCTTGCACTGCTGCTTGTGTTGTACCGGTGTGATGTATGTCTGAGTGAAGCTTGAACTGCTGCTTGTGCTGTACCTGTTTGATGTATATATGAGTGAAGCTTGCACTGCTGCTTGTGTTATACCCGTTTGATGTATGTCTGAGTGAAGCTTGAACTGCTGCTTGTGCTGTACCTGCTTGATGAATGTATGAGTGAAGCTTGCACTGCTGCTTGTGTTGTACCTGTTTGATGTATGTATGAGTGAAGCCTGCACTGCTGCTTGTGCTGTACCTGTTTGATGTATGTATGAGTGAAGCTTGCACTGCTGCTTGTGCTGTACCTGTTTGATTTATGTATGAGAGAAGCTTGCACTGCTGCTTGTGCTGTACCTGTTTGATGTATGTATGAGTGAAGCTTGCACTGCTGCTTGTGCTGTACCTGTTTGATGTATGTCTGAGTGAAGATTGCACTGCTGCTTGTGCTGTACCTGTTTGATGTATGTATGAGTGAAGCTTGCACTGCTGCTTGTGCTGTACCCGTTTGATGTATGTCTGAGTGAAGCTTGAACTGCTGCTTGTGCTGTACCTGCTTGATGTATGTATGAGTGAAGCTTGCACTGCTGCTTGTGTTGTACCTGTTTGATGTATGTATGAGTGAAGACTGCGCTGCTGCTTGTGCTGTACCTGTTTGATGTATGTCTGAGTGAAGCTTGAACTGCTGCTTGTGCTGTGCCTGTCGTTTCCAGTGGTGGGGGCTGCAGTGAGGAGCGGTGGGGGCTGAAACGACGAGCAGGCTGGGAGAGGATATATAGAGGCTTCTGTGAGCTCCCAGGCTGTCGTTTCCAGTGGTGGGGGCTGCAGTACGGAGCAGGCAGGGAGAGGCAGGAGGCAAAGGGACGCGCGCACGCTAAACTCACGGCAGACTGGTGAACGCGCCCAGACCATCTGGATTCCATTACCGCAGCGCCCTGACAGCTCTAATTGTTAATTTATTGCACTGCCATGCTCGTAACCACTCAATATATGGCGGAAGTGCTGAAGCTGAAAAACATATGGCCTATTACGTGCAGGCTGCTAAAAATAGGGCACCGCGAGGACCAATTACCATTCACATGGCAATTTAAACGACTGAAAAATCTCGCGCACTGAGGAATTTTTCCTGCACTAGCCAGAAGCCCTAACATAGGGAGCTCGGAGCTCCGCCTCTCCTGCTGACGAAGGAGGCGTAGGCCGAGCCCTAAAAACAGGATCCCTGCCAAAACTGAGATCAAATCCTGATTTGAGAACTTTGCTCAGGTAACAAAACTGATCATGTGTACAGTGCACATAGCATACATTCCACAGGCGTGCAAGTTGCAAAAATGTGCTGTGGCACATTAAGTGATTGGTTGATTGAGAGGTTTTCAAATGTGCATGACTACACAGTGGGTGTCCTGGCTCTAAAAGAACAAAGATAACTCAAACAAGAGATCCATAGACAGTCCCTGAGGGATCAGATACATTTTTAACTTTGCACAATACAAAGAAAGGCAGTCTGCTTATGGAGGCGGGAAGGATGGCCATTAAATAATTTTGGGCCCCAATTAAAAAGGCACAACATCCCACTTCCTTCCCGCCCTAGCCTTCTGGATTTTGGATTTTGGGAATGGACAAAAGATTATCAGTGATCTGGATCTGGACCAGAGCCGTAAAAGGCATGGCGGCAGAGCCAGAATGTGTTTTAAACACAATTCGATGCTGCACTGGAAGCCAAGGAAAATGAAAGAGAAAATGCCATGAAAACGCAAAAGGAGGGACACAGAAGTTCAAAGGGGCCACCGTTTTAGATGCAACTGTTTGGATTTGAATAAAGAAAGAAATGACATAGTCAAGGAAAAGGCCCACATTCTCAATAGAGTGCCAGTGGGTTCTAGTTGGAACAAGATTAAAAGGCCACTGAGTTGACCATAACATAGTGGACGGAACGCCCACTGTGAGTAACTCTGCTTTTTCTGAATTAGGGGTCAGCAACTTGGAACTCAACCACAGGGGTGTAGCTTCCATTGTTCCAGCAGGTGCAGTGGCATCGGTACCTAGAGGCTGAAGGATCTTACTGAAACATGATTATTGCTGTATTTCACAGTTCAAACAATGGCCAGGGGGCCCATTCCATTCCTGGCACTAGGACCCAAAACACACTGGCCACTGGTCAAATAAGTGTTAATTAAGTATCTTACTTTGGCTGAATCATGCTGTAACAGTGCAGGGAATCCTAAAGTTCCCTAAAGAGGGGTGCCAGAACAGATTACTGGGATATCTTAGAGCTTAATGGAAAGGTCTGTTTTAAAGCTATATTCAGAAGATAGAGTTGTTGTAGCTCTGAAGCCAGGTCTTCAGAAGTATCCATGGTTAACAAAGTCTTCTAAATTCATTGTTGGCACAATCGGTCGAAGACTGGATGATGTAAAGATCTTGCTTGTTTCTTCTGTGATGGCCTGAGGAAAGAGGGACTGTGGTTCACCAGTATTGGTATATTCTGTATATTTGCATGCCCTTTTTATTAAATAACTTCGATCTTGGTATTAAAATGAGTAGCCATTCTGCTTTTGGGACCAAACCTCAACAATCAGTGAATGAGGGCTACAGAAGAGCTTACCTCCAGTGTCAAGTTCCATTCCATTAATGTCCAATAAATATAGGGCTATTTCACATGCTTGCAGTTTTTCTATGTTTCTCATAGTGGGTAATATGAGTGCAGGATGCAACAAGGTCTATTGGGACCAAGAAGGGATCCTTGGTCATTACAAGGATTATTCTGGTTAGTGTCACTTTTTTTCTTATTGAGTTTGAATATACTGACTGACACTTTTGTGTAAACTTGATCATCTTTTGTACAACAATCTACCATGCAGAGGCACCTTGATTATTTTATCCTGGGGGAACTTTACAAGAGTTGGTCAAATGTCACTCCAAGCTGGAAAAGGCTAGCATATCCTCTAACTAGGAAGATTCTGGTGACCAATAGCATGGTTGCAGATGTGATATTTTCTTTGCAAAGATACCAAAGGGACTCTTGGAGATTTGCAAAACTACACGTAGTGTTATGAATGATCTTACATACTAAAATGTCAACACGCATGAGTGTGATGTACGGAAATTAAAGGGAAGATTCAGCCTTTAATGTTCAAGTCCCAAAAATAATGATTAGAAACAAAAGAGACACTCTTCCTTTCAGACAACACAATGAAAGACCACTTTCCTTATAAACAGTCGTACATGGAAAGGTCAGTGTTGGTACCATTTTATGTAGCAATCTGCATGATGAATATGCTTGAAAGTGACATGCCCTTGAAAATGATCATCATGTGAATATTATCAGAGATCATTACACTCTGCATGATAACCTCCAGCAGAACCTTTTAAATATCACCCAATAGAGAGACTGATTTAAAGTGATATCAGTGAACGGAAAGGATGCTATATGCTTAATTACCTCAGGCACTGGACACAAGTCCTAAGGAAAACAGTGAGGAGGGGCTAATGATTATATGCAATCCACAAATGACAACATCATAGGAAGTGACGTCGCAAGAAGTGATGTCATGCCTTTATAATTATCCTCACTTAAAAGTTCAAGAGTCTATTTTACAGAAACAACAAATGAATGATTATATTTTTGGCTTTTCTTTTTATTAATCATGTATATTTTTCCCTGCATCAAAGGTGTAACTGAGCTCCGAAATCGCTGAAAATGACAACATTTTTAAACTTCTTTTAGTTAGCAGACAAAATTTGCTGGGTATGTTTTTTAAGCATTAAACTTTCTATTAATGCACATTTCTTTCTTGATGGTTTTCTTTATCTAGCTCCAAAGAATAAAAGTGGTTTACATTCGCAGTTTGTTATACAGCAGGAAGGGTAATGGTAAAGTTATCTGTTCCTCAGATAAGTGATTAAACCAAAACCATGTACTGGGTCATTCTCACAAATAAAGGGGATACTGCAAGCGGGAAGGAGATCTCTTATAACTGCAAGCAGCTGCAGTGCCGGGCCACAAGATCACAGTTCTCAGCCTAGGGCTAAGGGAAACGTAGTCCCCTTTCGAACAAGCATTTACAATGCAACGGTCTCGCCTTTGCAAAAGTTAGAGCTATTGGCATTGTAAATGACAAACTTTTTATTTATGTGTTGGTTTTGAAAACAGATAAATAAATGGCATTGTCATTTACAATGCCAATAGCTTAATCTCTCGCAAATGCGAGACCTATTGCATTTGCACACACACTCACACACACACACACACACACGCATACACACGCATACACACACAGCCACACACACACACACACACACACACAGAGCCACACACACACACACACACACACACAGATGCACACACACACACACAGAGACACTCACACACACACAGAGCCACACACACACACAGAGCCACACACACACAGAGTCACACACACACACACACAGAGCCACACACACATACACAGAGCCACAGAGCATAATTCCAAGAGCCAATGTAGTTAAAAAATTACTTGTGAAGAAGCATCCGGGGCACCCTGGAGGTGCTGACAGCTCATTTGCTTACGTGCGCCTGGGGCTCCATCACTGGGTGCTGAGGTAAACACCCTGCGTCACGAGGCCGCCAGAGACCTAAACCAGTGCCCAAAGCCCACAGCTTAATTGGGTCCAAATAACAAATACATGCATGGAACTAAGCCTGGAGAGTTTCGCTTCTTGGTAAAATATTCTGAATTTCTGGCACTGAAAAAACTGTACCTTATTACGCCTGGAAGCCAACAACAATTAGAACTTTCCATGTATTCTCCAAGAAAGGTTTTTGAATTTTGTTTTCGACCTTGTCATTGCTTTTTCGACAGTGCACAGCTGTAGGAAGGGTACAGTTGCACATTACAAAATACAAGAACCTTCAGGAAAAGGCATCACTTTTTAAAATGTTTTTTTGTACATGAAGAAAAGATTTTTTAACATGGAGAACCTCTGCACCCATATAACGCTTGAGTGGGTTGTTACCCTTACCACCCGGAACAGAGCCAAGTCAGGGACTTCTTCACCGGCTACTCTGCTGTTCAGCAAGAGCCAGACTGTGTTCCTGGGTCATAACGGAGCCCGCCTACTTATGCCTTAATCCAAGTGGAGCTCGAGGTCAAGCTGGTGTTTGGACGGCAGTTCATTTACTCCTTGACGATGATACACCGATGCTGAGGAAATTACTGATGCAGCTAGACTGCATGTTTGGAGTAATTGCGCAGTGTAAACTTGAGCAGATGTCAGGTCGACTTACATCTTGGCCCCAATCGAGGCTTGAAGAGGTGCAGTCATCAGGAATGAAGTTCAAACCTTGGTCCTAGTGTGCAGTTGGACTCGGGAAATGGCAGAGCAGTTTTTTCCAGACACGTGGAAAGCCCTTTAACAGCCAAGGAGCGGCTATTACTTCCCTGCTATTGCTCCTTGTTAATTATTAATAATGTTGTCCAAAGGCTACGCACTAAAGTTATTTTGGATTGAGAGTCACCACTGGGGAGTCTGAACAGGAAAAGGCAATGAAAATAGCACTTTGCAAAATTCAAGATTAAAACAAAAAAACTGCAGAGGAAACGCTGAACTTTGTTACATCCCAGCCTTCCCTAACTACAAGCACTCACGCACGCCAGTAGGTGGCACTGTGCTGCTCCACATTGGTCTGTACTGCCCTATAAGTGAGAGTCGTCTCTGCCTTCGCACTCTACTTCACAGGCTCTACACCCCACCCAAGGCGTTCCCGTGGGAGATCATCTTCGCACTCAAAGTTCTATGGTAAGTCCAAATCGAAGTCCAAGCAGTGCCACGATTATACCAAAATGTAAGAAATAGCAGTTTTTTCTATTTCTTTCATTTGGGTATAATCACGGCACTCGCGCTTTACTTGTAACATTTTAAAAGTAAAGCGTGGGTGCCGCGATTATACCAAAATGAAGAAATAGAAAAATAGAAACAGATGGCCCCATAAAGAAGATAAGAAAGCTTTTACCACAGCAGTAAGTCAAGGAACTTAGACTGAAAAGGACGGGGCTTAAAGAGAAAGAAGTACATCACTGGGACCTCTTCTCCAATGGCTGGCCACCGTTTAGCATTAATGGTGACGCCAGCCAATGGAAAAGAGGGGCTGGGCTTAACCTCGCTAGTGAAACGTACTCTAAGTCATTAAATCTCGCCAGCTCGACTGTGCATGTCTGCGCAGCCATCGCAGGCCGAGACCTAAAAATAAAAGGGGGACTCCCCGTTCACCCAAGTCCGCCCACGACTTCTGCCCTGCTCAGACAGACACTAGAAGCCAGCCCCTGCACATCCAATCCTCACAGATAGCACATGCCTGAATAGGTAAAAAGCCACCCAGCTATTCACGCCAAACAACACTTCACATTACAGGTCAGTAATTTATTACTGACATGGATAAACTCCAAGTTGAGGGAAGATGGAAGCCTGATAAATATTTTTGAAGTGAAATATGTGATTTTCTGTCAAATTTGTTCTTCATTACTTGAGCTTCTGCGGTCAACCTGCAAGCGTTTCAATAAGTGTCCATTCTTCAGAACATTCTCACAAGACCCGAACTTTCCATTAAAGCCGGATGAGCTACATAAATGTTTTAGAGGATCAAGCCAGCATGAGTTCAGTCTTGTCAGCTAGCCCCATGAATACATCATGCTCATTGCTTTTAAAGAACTCTAAATGGGAAGTGCCAGTGGTCTTAACAGGGGTTGACAGAAAAGGTCTTACAGGCAGACAAAAAAGGTTGCATCTCAAGAGAAAAGTCATAAAGTGGATGTCACATCCTGTCACACTCCTGATTCACTTTCTTAGGCACCCGTGATGTTCCTGTCAATTAGTTGCAGATAAATCCTCTAGAATCGTTGCTTAGTTGAAATATGTCATGTCTACGTATTTCCTCAGCCGTGGCACTTACCTATCTCCTGTAGTCTGTGCTGACTGGCAGTCAGTATTGTAGGCGCTGAAAGCAGACGGCTGAGACAGCAGAAGCTTACTTTGCTTTGAACCAAGAAAGGGACGTGCAGACATGATGCCATCAGTTTCTCATGAGCGACAGTAAAGAAGTTTTCTTCTTGATCAGACAATTGAAGTGTAATGTCCTGCATTGAATATGATGAAATAGGGAAACGGGCTTTACAATGTGGGCTAAGACATGCATGCTGATTCCCCGCAAGGGCAACCACGCTTGCCGTAACCACACATATGCCTTAACGCATATGCCGGTCTAGATGGTGGAATGGGTAGGCCCAGACACAGGAAGGAATGGGAGAGGACGCAGTGAGGTATTGGTGGTCTGTGGGGTAGCTTTTAAGGGTTGGGGTAGTTTTAAGGGCTAGGGGGTCAGGAAAGTTTTCAGAGCTTGGGGGGTTGGGGAACTTTTTAGGGGACGGGTAGTTTTTAGGGCTCAGGGGAGGTGGTCTGGATAGTTTTTAGGGCTTGGGGGTCACGGTATATTTAGGGCTCTGGGGGCCGGTTGGTTTTTAGGGGTTGGGTTAGTTTTTAGGGCTCAGGGGGTGGGGTAGGTTTTAGGCCTTGTGGGATCAGGGTACCTTTTAGGGCTCAGGAGGGGTCTGGGTAGTTTTTAGGGCTGGGGGCGGTTAGTATTTAGGGCTGAGGGTCAAGATAGTTTTTAGGGCTCAGGGGGGAGAGGCTTGGGTGTGAACTTTACCACACATATCCCTTTACCAGTTATGTCTTTACTACTACGAAATTGCATGGTAAAGGCATGCGTGGTAAAGGAATGCCTGTATTGTAGAGGCACCCATGGGTTAGCCATGCTTGCCTCTAGCATACAACCTGCAAAAAAATGTTGTGCTATGTTTTTGGTGGTCTGATCCTATTATCATAGTGTTGGAAAGCATTTTTCCAAACGATGATGGGACGTATTGACCAAAAGAATTGAAAATGTGCGCCTTTACGATCTATGTACTTGTGATGCATTCCCTCCAGCCATCACCTCTGCTTCTCTAGGACATTTCTTTACTTCAGTCTAAAACGGTTTCAGGCTGTTGGGTTCATGGTTATGCCACATTTCTTTGTAATAAATATTTTTCTACCAGAATGTTGCAGTCAATTTGTATTTGACCCGTTTTTGTTTGCATCAGTACAAAGTATCTGTGATGTAGCTCCAGGCATGCAGACATTCCAGAGATGGCAGGGTTGATTCAGGTGCTTGCACATCACTTTATTTACATAGATTTCAGAGGGGCGCAAACACTAGACCAATCTAGAATATATTTTTCAGGCACTCCATGTGCATTGGTGGTTCTATCAAATCAGTGGTGCCCACATAAGTGAGGGAAGCTGCATGCAGCTTAAAACTTCAAAGTGTCCAAGCCTGAGTACAGAGCTGTCACAATGGGGGAAGTAGGGGCATTAGTTCCCTGGCCCATGATACCTCCAGAAAAAATGTAGTTATAGAATATTAATTACATCTGACTTCATTACTAATACGGCAGTGTGCGTGGTAAAGACCACAAGATTGCGACAGACACTATGGGGCTCCTTTATGAGCTTGTGATGCAGTGCAGCACAGCAAATCACCTTTCTGTACTGCATGAGAGAGAAAGGGCAGGAATGTACCATATTTAAGCCAAAACGGCACATTCCTGTCCTTTCCCTTGCGCTGGCGCCCTTATGACCGCCTATTACAAACACAGGCTGGGTTGCTTTTGTTCCGGAAGGCACACCTTCTTGCACAAAAACAATCCTTGGAGGCATATGTCTCTTTCTATGTGTGTTGCAGGATGCAGCACACATAGAAAGAGGAAGAAAGGAGGAGAAACAGATATTTCTCCTCAATACACCTTCCCTGGGACGGTGTAAGATTTTGGTATATCTCCAGGTTTACGAGTTCTTGTAAATCAGGGGATGCATCAAAATCCATTAGAGTTGCGGGGGAACTACCACGCAATGCTCATGAAACAGTTTCCCAGGGCAGAGTAACGTAACACATTGATTTGCATTGATTGCGTTGTGTTACTCCAGATTTTTTAAGACACCCAGGCACGACAAGTGGTTTTGCGTGGATTAAAAAATCTGACTTAGAGGTTTGCATTACGCATGTACCACATTGTGTCGTGCAAGCGTGACACAACCCTCTCATAAATAAGCCCCTATGTTTTCCCTCTCTCTGAGGGCCTTTTAAAACAAGCATCTGCAAAGCAATAGGTCTCGCATTTATGCGGGTTTGAGCTATTGGCATTGTAAATGACAACGCTTTTTATTTCTGTTTTGATTTTTAAAACATAAATAAAAGGCATTGTCTTTTAAAATGCCATTAGCCTAAACTCTCGCAAATGCGAGACCTATTGCATTGCAAGGCCTTGGAGGCATTGATGAGTTGCCCCCTTCTGTCTCCCATTGCCCCTGAAGAGCTCTCCATTTCCTAAGAGTTAAATAAACAAGCCAGTGCTCACAACTGTGTACAAGAGACCCTCCTGCAGTAAGAGATACTCATAAAGAAAATAGTGCTTACAGACTAAAGAAGATGTATCGTGTAACAACGAACGTAAAAGGGCCAGTCCTCATGGGAGGTTACAAATGAAGACAAGGAGGTACCAAGGAGGGACTAACAACCCTAATAACGAATCAGAAGCTAGCATTAACGAAGGACAATGACAGAAGCCAATGACAAATATGGGTGGAGAGTGGTTGGGGCTTCAAGTACATACTCCAATACAGCATGACTCGCAGAGCAGCGCATGCATGATCTGGGTTTAATCCGTCATTATTCTTTAGCTCACTCCGCCACCCCAGTTCAGACATGGCCATATGCAAATCAGTCTGACCCTGTGCCTCAAGGGAACAGTCCAGCCCGAACTGCCAAGCCATGTCTTCCCTGGACCGGAAACAAGCATCCTGGGACCGGTTTCGGATTCATAATCCTCATCAGCCAGGCTATGTTGAATCCAGCGGCCAAGTGAGCAAGGGACTCACGTCTGAGCATACCCTGCCAACTTAGGGCGAACAAAGCGATACAAAAGGGGATGATGGACGGAGCATTTGAGCAAATCAAACACTCACCCCAGTCAACTGATCTGGGTTTAATTCATCACCATTCTTTAGCCCACTCAGCCACCCCAGTTCAGACATGGCCATATGCAAATCAGTCTGACCCTGTGCCTCATGGGAACAGTCCAGCCCGAACTGCCAAGCCATGTCTTCCCTGGACCGGAAACAAGCATCCTGGGACCGGTTTTGGATTCATAATCCTCATCAGCCAGGCTATCTTGAATCCAGTGGCCAAGTGAGCAAGGGACTCACGTCTGAGGATACCCTGCCAATTTAGGGTGAACAAAGCGATACAAAAGGGGATGATGGACGGAGCATTTGAGCAAATCAAACACTCACCCCCAGTCAACTGATCTGGGTTTAATCCATCTCCATTCTTTAGCCCACTCAGCCACCCCAGTTCAGACATGCAATCAGTCTGACCCTGTGCCTCATGGGAACAGTCCAGCCCGAACGTATAGACATGGCAGAACGCAGAATTGGCGAAGTGGAGGAAGTGCACATGACTTTGGACACTGAGCATAAGCAACTGGGCTAGGTGGTGTACTGCAAGACAAGGCGGAGGATTTGGAGGCCCGCTCCTGCAGATGCAATATACGCATTACAGGCCTTCCGGAAACCGTCCCTACGGGTAATATGGAGTTATTTGTGGAGTCCCTTTTGAAAAAACTGCTGGGAGACGATGCCTTCTCCACAATGTTTGTCGTGGGGGGAGCTCATCGCACCCTTGGCCCTAGACCGAAACTAGGAGCCCCTCCGCGGCCTATAGTGGCTAAGCTCCTTAATTACACCGCTCTATGATTGGCCCGGGAGAAACAGCCACTCCATTATGAAGGATCTACATTATCCCTGTTTCCGGATTTCACCGCACGGGTGCAGCAGGCGAGAAGGCAGTTTGTGCCCATGAAGCGACAACTACGAGATCTAGGGATCGACTACGCGATGCTGTACCCTGCGAAGTTGAGAGTCAACAGGCAAGGAAGATCCACTATTTTCACCGATCCGAGAGCGCTCCAGAAAGCCATAAAGGACTGGCGTTGCAATGCGAGATCGGAGCGCAGAGAAGAGGACGTGGATGCAGAGGGTGGCGATCCCATGGAGGAACAAGACTGAGACTGCTCACAGATACGAAGGGAGGTATTTGTAATGACAACACTTGTGATTGAGGGGTGGATAATGTCAAGGGATTGAGTGGGACTGTCGCTTCCTGTGGGCGCATCTTATGATGGGACTTTATGCAATGGTAGTGATGAGAAGTACCTCATTGAGTCTGCGGGCCCAGAACTGTTACCTGGGGGACCGCTCTCATGGCGCTGCCTGGCCTACTGTGCGCCATTGTTGCTAAATGACTCACAGGGGGCTTTCCTTCTGAGACCGACCGATTGGGGGCTGCATTGCAGCTATGTGGTCACGGATAGCGGCTGCTGCAGCGTGAACGCTTGATTCAGTGATTTGTCGGACTCACAGTGAGGGGGTCGTAGAAATGGAGCTGGGTAGACATGCTCATTGAAATTCATTGCTTATTTCGTTCTTTCGGATAATGTGTTGACTTTTTGGGGGGCGCTGCTCACCTTTATGGGATTTATTTTTCTTTTTTAAACTATCATTGAGACCGAGGGGCGGGGCACTGTGGGGGCACTATACACTGTCTTGATTTGATATTGACTCATAATGTGCAGGCCACCTACGCCCCCGCGTGTACTCCACACTCTCTTACGAGGTTCAATTGTTAGGGTATTTTGTTTGTATTCTTTTTTATTTTTCTTATTGCGCTTAACATTGATGACATTGGGGGGAGGGGGCATGGGGGAGGGGAGGATTGTTTCTAGGACTGTTAGGAGGTGGGAGGGGTGCTTGGGTTGAGGGACGCGGCCATATTGGGGCTGGGCAAGCGTGGGAGGGGAGGGTTGTTCTATGCTCTTATTTCTTTATTGTTGTTGTTGCAGATAGCAGACTTTGAATGTGTGTTAAATGTATCAGAGACCATTGTGAGCACGACAACAGGATGCAGTGCGCGTTGCTTCACTAGACGTAGAGATACACTAGCGGATAGATATAGACATCACCAGTGTTATGGCCCAAAGCTTATCGGTTACTGACAGTGACTGTGCGCACAACACTTCCCATCACCAGACTCAACATGCACAAGACCACGATACAATAACAATACTGACGTGGAATATAAGGGGACTGAATGATCACAGAAAGGTCAGGAAGGTGCTTCAATACCTTGCTCGACATGGTATTGACATCGCATTGCTGCAGGAGACGCACCTCAGGCAAGATAGCCCCATGCTGCGATATAGGAGCCTCAATGGACGAGTACATGCGGCCGGTGTTACCTCCAGCGCTAAGGGGTTGCTCACTTGGGTGAACCCAAAATCACGCCTGACACTTACACCCCTTGAGACGGATGCAGAGGGTAGGTATGCCATCACTAAATGTGCTGGGAAGGGTACGACTTTTATTGTGGTTAATGCGTATGGCCCTAATTTTGACTGTCCTTCCTTTTATATGACCCTAGCCAACAAGATCAGGGACCTCAGTGCAGAACAAGTCCTGTGGGGAGGCGACTTTAATCTTACGTTACAGCCAGATTTAGATAGATCGGACGGGCCTAGCAGACGCCCTTTGGCTTCTTCCCGCGTTCTCACTGCAGAAATGACTAGACTGGGACTGCAGGATGTCTGGAGGACTAAATATCCGACGAGAGGTGGATACACACACTACTCCTCACAACACGACATACACACTAGGATTGATTATTGGCTCCTTTCCTCACATCTCCTCTCCAGAGTGCGGGCCTGCGTGACACTCCCGCGCACATACTCAGATCACTCCCCGGTGCTGGTTTCCCTAAACGCATTGCAGAAACATCCCCCCCTTTTCCTGGCGCATGCCACCATATGCTTTACTCGATGATGCCTTTCGGGAGCACATAGCCAGCCTACCAGAAGGTTAAATGTGTTTTCTTTAATTACTTTTGTGGTTCAACCTGACAAGTATTGTGTTTATAATTTGAGTGGGGCTTCCACCCTTCTCAATTGATAACCCAATTTCTTACAAGCTCTTAACTATTTTTGATGAAGCTGCAGTTAACATGCCTCCAAATGGATGCTTCCCATTTTTCCAGATGACTTCTTAACTCACAATGAAAATACCTACATCGGGAGGATCGGGCTGTCAGTTTCTCCAGAGGTTCTAAAAATAAATTTTGCTCCAGTTTGTTGGACAAGCACTCTGCTTTTAGAATTTGGCTCCCTACATATTATTCAATGTCAATTAAGTGTGAATTTTGTTGCAACAGACTTGTGAATGTCTGATTCTCTGAAGGGCATGTCCCTACTTTCTGTCTTGGCACTTTTTAAAAAAATAAAAATAAAAGGACTAGGCTGAATCCCAAATCAAGGCACTTATGGTTCAACGAACATTGTAAGGTAGCTAAATTATCCCTTTTAATCTCCATTAGAACTAATGATAGGTTACAAATTAAGCAAGCTAGGATAACCTACAAAACGTCTGTTGCTAATGCCAAAAGTAACTGGGAAAGTGAAAAATGGGATGCCCTCAAAAATGCACTAGACAACCATGATATGAGGGCATTTTGGAATTTGATTAATACTGGTACATCTGAAGGCAAACTGGCCATTACGCAAAACCTAGGGGAGGAAGTTTGGAGAGCCCTTTTCAAAGCTTTATATACTTTGAATAATGAGGAATCCGGTCGGGTGGAAATGCCCAATTTCCACTCGGACGTGGCTCAATGAGATGTGCCTCTGTGCTCACTGATGGAGATCACAGACGTGTTAGGCAAGATACTACCAGCTAAGGCCCCAGGATTCCTTGTGACCTTTTTCGCTCTGAGCCTCTAGTTTGGGCTCCCTACCTGTGGTCCCTTTTTATTGCTGTATTTCTGGGCATGGAACTTCCATCCACCTGGGCTGGGGCTCAAATCATCCCAATTGATAAAAAGGTCTCACCACTTAATCCAGCCAACTATTGCCCCAAAAGTCTCCTAGACATTAGACAAAAAATCTTTGCACGTGTACTTCTAGGGCGATTACAGTCCTGTATAGAAGAGAGTAATGTATTAACACCTTTGCAAGCAGGATTTAGGTCTAAGATCCCCACCATTGACCAGATCTTTAGATTACAAATTATCCATTGGAAACCGTGATCTTAGAGGGTGACAGCTTCTATCTCACATTTGTGGACCTTAAATCCACATTTTATCAAGTCCAGAGGGATTAACTGTGCGGCATACACCTGTTTATGGGAGTCCCAGAGTGTCTTTGTTATCAGATGAAACGTCTTCATCAAGATAACTATGCACGAATAATTTATGGTAAAAATTGTGAACTTTCGGCCCCCTTTCCCTGTAGAGAAAGGGGTACGCCAAGGATGTGTTTTGGCCCTGGCTCTTTTCTCTCTCTTTATTAATGGCCTAATAGAGTCTCTGTTGGCTGGTAAAGACATTAATGCCCCTAGGCGAGCGAACGGCAAAATACTTGCACTTATGTTTGTGGACGATACACTCTTGCTTTAAGAATCTCCTATGGGCATGAAAAGGGCTCTTGACGTATTTAGCACTTTTGCAGATGTCGGGTATTGGAGATTAATTTACAAAAAAAACAAGTACATGGCTTTTAACCAAAATACCAGTAATTGCCCAAATCCTCGACTAGATGGAAGGGCCTTAGAGAGGGTGTCTGTTTTTGAGAATTTAGGGATCACATTAACTGAAAAGATGGAATGGGAGACACAAATAAATAAAGCAAGCCTAAAACTGGCCCAGTCTATGGGGGTATTATAAAGGTTTACAAGAGCTGTACGCACAAAGCGATAGGCCCTGCAGCAGAAGTTTATAAGGTACAGGCAAGGGGGGAGGCTTTATTTGGAGCAGAACTATGGGGCCATTGTCCATCTCCTCCCTTGTTATTGACAGAGAATTCATTTGCGAGGCAATTGTTGGGTCTTCCCACTAGTTCCCCTCTAACACCACTTAGGATGGACCTAGGGATCAGTCCCAAAGCAGACGTAATTTCCTCCAGACCTCTCCTATACTGGCGACACCTCTGGAGTACTCCCAAATTAGCCCCCTATAAAGATGAGCTGAAGGATGTTATGAATATTCAAGGTGCGGGGAAACTCCCCTGGCTCGCGTATATCAGGAATACATGTCAGACCCTCGGGAGGGTAAACATGTGGACTTCAGCTGAAGAAATGTGTCTTAAGACCCCAAGAAAGGCACTCCTCGAGATTTACAGAGAATACAAACTGGGCCAGCAATAGCAGGGGAGAAGCTTGGGCGTTTAACTTCAATGGTTTATGAAGTAAAACAGCAATATAGGCTAGAGCCTGAGCTAAATTACATTCAACCGCTTCTAGCGAAGAAGCTTTTCCTCCAATTTAGACATGGGGTGCTCCCACTTTGAACTTTTACCAATAAGTGGTTGGGCTCCCATAATCTAGATTGTCCAGGGTGTGAGCACGTAGAGGAAACTGAAATGCATGTAATTTTCTTCTGCCCTGCCTATAGGAAGCCAAGGTATCGGTGGTTGCTACAATTGTGTAGGAATATGGGGACTATACATTGCCTAGAGATTTTTAGGCTTTTTAAGTACAACACCGATACACCTATTGTGTTTTCCATCTCGCGGTTTTTGTACTCCATGTGGTGCACCCGCAGTGTCATTTTAAAGAAAGAATCCATAGGTTATTCCCAGTCCAATACTATTTACTAGACATGTTATGCTACGTACTGCTCTCTCCGCAATTAAGATTACATGTAATCAACGTAGCGCATCCCTATCCCTTCTGCAAAATAATTATTGCTAGTTTGTTTTATCTATAGATTTTTTTTGTTTTTTTTGTTATTTGATTAGGTACGGATACATTTTTACAAATTGTATTATTCAGGTGTTTTTTAATTCCGATCGAAACAGTTCCCTGTTTACATGTACTTTTATTGCTCCTTAGTGAGCACCTAACGTAGAAAATATGTACTGTATGGTTATTGCATAACTCTCTGTTCGAGAAGGTTGCATTGGCTGGGGAAATTAACTTAAAAATGCAGATATGAATGTATATTTATAATGTTTTTAATAACAAAAACATAGTCTCTTTTTTATATGATGTGTTTATATTTCGGCTACAATGTATTGTTTTATTTTATGTGCTTTTATGGTCCGTGTGGCCGAAATAAAGATTTTTTGACTGGCATACATTTTTCCATTCTGGTGCTTGAAAGCAAAAGTGAACTTCTTTTTGCTACAACTTGTAGAAACATTGAAATGTAAGTTATCAACATCAAGTGGGTTAAATAGCAAACTAGAGTAATATTTCAAATCTGGTCCTCTTGTAGTGTTCATATGACTGATCCTCCTGTAGTAGAATTTGTAACCACGGAGACAGCAAGATATCTGATAGACTCTTAATTAATCTCTTGGCAAATATCTGATGACTTCTCTTCCCTGGACAGTTCTGATGAAACCAACAAGATGTAAGGCTGTCAATGATACTTCCTTCAGTGCTAGAAGTAGTTTTAATAATGATAGTATGGAAGATTTTTTTAAAGGGTGTAACTTGTGAACATTTTGTTTTGGGACTGAGTTAGCTTTTGTATTCCCATTACTGGCATTAAAGACAAATCTTTATTGCAAGTAAGGATGTTATTCCTCTGTATTATTGAAGCTTGAGAAAGTTGTTCACAATCCCACCTCTTGATACAAAGGCTAACTGGAGAATCTATATTGATAGTTAATGATGTTTGGTACTTTATTACTCTTTGATATTTCCCTTGTCTTTTTTAATCTTTCTGTTTACTTTTTTTTTTTTACCATGTTAAATTTTGAATTCGCACTTAAAAGCACATTTTATTGGGCAGGTAATGTGCAGACTTGTATTATATAATGCAGCTTTTTTGTTTCTGTTTGAACTTCCTTTCTTCTTTTTTGACATACGTTTGACAAGAAATACTGAGTTACTAGGCTCTGAGAGAAGGCCAGGCTCATACCTTGACCTTGCTTTTTGACCAACAGGAAGAGATATACACTGAAGCGCTGGAACTCAGAAGAGATCGAGCTTATCTACCAGTGTCTGCATCAGAAGAGTAACCAGATGTGTCAGTTATAAGAATCAAGGCCAGTTACTGCCTGCAGCATGAACTGCAATGATGAACTAAACAGTCCTAATTTAAAAACTATTACCCTCAGGAAGTCCATCTGTGAAGAATCATTCTTGCTTACTGACAACAGAGCCTCCAGAATTCCTTATATAGTGTCTTGCATAAATAGCAAGATATCAAGTTTAGAAGGTGCAAGTGAAGAAAAAATGTTCAAGCCGCAAGCGGAAAATGTATCTAGATTTTTGCTTATAGCACTCTCTTGGGTAATTGAGGTCTGTCTCGGGTTGAACTTTGGATTCAGGAGTCTGCGGTAAGGTACTATTCATCTCATGAAGCAATTGGGATATGATCCCACTTTTCAGTGATGAACGAAGCAGGGTGAGGAGGAGAGGTGAGGCCCATTTCCTAGCGTTGTTATCAACTGTATCACCTGCCAATCTAATTCTGCATCTAATGAACAAGAAAACATTTGTAAAATGTGCTCATCTGTTGGAATAATTGAATGTTGTCCCATATTTTCAGTAAAAGTTACTTTTACACCTTGCACAAACCTTAAATGAGATGTAATAGCATTTTCAATAATAAAAGCCTTGATAGATTCAACTATGGGAGAGGGAACTTTTGTAATTAAAGCCCAATTGATTCCACTAAGGCAGAGGGCTCTTGTTCCTTGGATGAAAGAAAAGCACCTGGATCAGATTGTAATGTGTTTTGGGATCCTGTAGCTGGTGCATCTGACTCTTCCAAACTTCCTTTGATCACCCTTTCTTGCTCCTAAGATTTAAGTATGCACTTTTAGTTTAGATCTTGCAATCGACCTCCTTAGCCCCAGAGTGTTTTTAATGAACCCCCTTGCAAAACGTTCCATCTAGCAAAATTAAAACATAGATTACAATTAAGAACCATTGAACCTAACAGAAGATATATTTCCCTTCCAACAGTTCTATCAAAATAAAGGAGTATTGAAAAGTTATTCATTGTCAAAATAGGAAATTGAGGAAATTGAGGACATTTTAGCCATTCTTACAAATGGGGACAGCAGTATAAATTCAAATTAAAGGCCGGTAAGCCAAAATAAAAGTCAATGTTGTAGGGCCTACTGGTCTTTAGCTCTTGCCTCATACAGGGGCAAAAATGCCACATGGGGGTAAAGCTGTAAACTGTGCCAGTTATCACCAGCCCCCAACACCAACATGGCTGTGGATTCAGGTGAGGATACTTCTTCAATAACAAATTACTTGGCTCCTGATTGGAAAGGAATCAGGATACACGCGCCTTCAAGCCCCCTCAGCTCCCTGAGTACACCTCACTGCTGTCTACTCATCAGCTTCTTACAGGGCCCACTTCTGAAGGTTGCGGCAGAATACTAATCAATGATGAGTACTGAGAGCATCCACAGACATGCAAATGGGGAGGGGCATGAGTACAACTAGCCGTGTCCAATTTGATAGTGAAGAAGGGGCCTTGTAACACACCTGTAAGATCAATATAGTTCTGGGGTGCAAACCAAAACAATTCTATGCAACCAGTCCCTTGTTTCAAATTTTCTCATTTGTAAAATGGAGCAAAATTAGTTTTCTCCATTCCTTTTTACAAAAGGGTTGAATATCAGTTTTAATACTTAAAAGTTGGTGGACATTTTTACGTAATATACCCCACACATTGGGCCTGATTAATCAAGCCTACCAGATGATTCAAAGAATTATGAGGTTTGTGGCTACATAAAGGCAAGTCACAATCTACAAACGACATTGCAAGTTGGAAGGAGAAGAGGGCGTGAATGTGGGTTCCCCTTCTACTGAATCACAAGTCAAGGTATCAATAGTTTGTAATGCATCTGCAGTCGCAAACCATTGTTAATATGGAAAAAGTCAATGCTAGTATGGAAAACTATACATTTACTTATGAGAACGAAATCACGTCTTTATTAACAACATTGCCTATTGTAAATTCCATATCAACCCTGAATTGCAAATATGTAGTCAGGAAAGCTCTGATATCTAGGCCTGAGGTCACTGATTGATAGGCCACAGGTGGGGTGGCACGTAGTCGGCACACAAATGCACAAACAGTAAACCTTACATCAATCACACAGATAGATGCAGCAACATTTCAATGGTCAAGGGAGATTGGCCCCAATAAAGCACACATGGCCGGAGGGGGTACGCGTGCTCCTAAAACACCATGACGTCAGATGCAACATGAGTTAGGAACATATAGTCAATCAGGACACAGTGTAGTGTAGTTCTTATATTCCCAATAGCCTCTGCGCATTGGAATAATATATCCTATAGATTAGATGTAGGACTGAGGTCGACTAGGTCTCTATCGAATATATTAAACTTAATAGTGAGTGCCAGCTAGCTCAGAGGTCACTAGAAACTTTCTCGAATTCACAAGAAGGAATTCGTTTCTGACAACCGCATAAACATGACAACTTTGTTTCCCAAGAATAAGAAATATATCTCTAGAGTTGCGGAAACAATAGATAAGTATTCAATCGTGCATGCTTCGTTTCAACAGAGTTGCAGAGAAATAGAGAGTTGGGCGTTTTCAATAAAAAGGTTTATTGAACAGTCTTCTTTCTCATGCAAGAGAAGTGAACTGCTACAATCATTAAGCAGACTGCAAAGTATAATGCATACAGCGAGAATAGTATTATAAAATAATACTGTAAAAGCATTGTATGGTTTCTAAGCCATATAAAAATACATACATAAATAACATTGACTAAAATACTCAACTGGTGCTTCTAAATACGCCTACCCCAATGTACCTAACCTAAGTCTAGTACACGGGAAGAAGTAAATATTGTGCAGCATAGTTTTAGTTGTTTTTGCCAAGAATCTACCAAAGGTTTCTCTAGGTTCTAATCAGCTCCATACCTTGGTTTTGAACGAAGGAGGTCTGGTATCTCTGTCTCAGGACTCAATTTTCCATCACCCCGCAAGGAGAGTTTGGAAACACTGGAGCTGGATACTCAGCGAGCGAAAGGCAGTCTCTTGATCAGTGCATCAGCTGGAGGGTCGGCTTCCTTCGGCACTTGCTGTAGCGAGCTGCGTCGGGCAAGTAGATAGTCGAACTGCTCTGAACCACCGTAGTTTGTCAAAGCAGGTGAAGGTATATTTATACCTTGAAGGTGTTTAGGAATGCCATAGATTGACATAAAGTCGGGCAGAATAACGTCAGGAAAGAACCCCTAGGAAATAGTTGTTCTTTGCAAAGCACATGAGTTCTTGGACAAATCAATATTCAAGCAAGGGGAAGTTCCCTAACTGCTTAATCCGATTTTCCAAGAAATCGCTGTGACGTTTGGTATGGGTGGAAGTAGCCATGCCTGTATTTGGTCTGCATGGGCTATGTCTAAATAAGGGATTGATTTCTATGCCTATATAAGGGCAATGTGAATTGTACCTATATAAGGGCATGAATCGGGAAAATTCATTCGGAGCCTAAAACGCCACAGAACAACAGCACACGCAGAGTTCACGTGCTCCCCATGCCGGACATATGGACACCGTACCCACTGGCCACATTGTGTCCACGCAAGGTCGAGGCCCACCTGTATTTTCCATTAGAACACTCATTTATGACTCCAAAGACAGCAACTTACATTGCTCACCATATATGGAACAATAGAAACCCTTAGTACCTACGATGAACTGTATAAAAGAAGGTCACAGATTGACTGTAAATTGAGATAGACCTCAGACCCATGGTGTGTAACTGTTCTCCCGCCCGCTATATTTTACTAAACAAACTGTTCCTGTCTTGCCACACACCTCGTGTCTCTTGTTTTTTTCAAGGTATTTCATGTTCAAGTTACTCCATTGATCTGATATGTACTCACTCCCCAAAGGAGATGATATCCCATAAAAGGACTGGAAGATGTCTCCTTGGAACTGTTACCACCTTGCACGTCTTGTATGTTCGCCATGTTGCAGACAGTGCATGCCCCACCTAGTTGCATTCACTGCCACCCACCGCTGAATTTGCAGTAATTTTAAGGGTGTGCAAAAGGGCTGCTGCCTCATGCGAATTAATGAAGCTGTGTTTTAGTGACTCAATGTGAGTGCCGGTTTTGCACTGAGTCTTATCAGTACATCAGTTGCAGCACAAAATGAAGAAGTCGTTAAGGATTCATTGTCTACAAACAATTCCAACAGCTTTGTGACCTGACCTAGGAACATAAAGCCCTAGGATTTGAACAAACCCTAATTGCAGAGGTACAAAAACAGATTGTGCCGCATTTTGTGATCTGATGGAAAACTGTCTGGATTATGTCCTGTAGGTACAAGACCATACAAAGCCAGTAATCTCGCCTATCTCTGGGCCACGTCCAGCAGACGTCCGGCTACACACATATCACATCATAATTCCATGGGAGATGCCTGGTGCTGTTAATAACAGGGATAACATTTCGTTTCCTTCTTATGTCTGGATTTGTTTGTGCACCGTCGCCATTTGTTAGTTATTTCTGCAGGATTTGTCAGAGGAGAGAAAAGAACACTCAGTCTCCCAGGTTGTTTATGTGGCCTTGATAAGAATCCGCGGGATGCCATTTGCAGGCTTCCGCTTTAATTAACTTCGGCGTCTATTATCGGGTTAGTGTCTGCCAACCTTCGACGTGCTATGGGGAAGCAAAGGTGGCATTCATGTCACGCAGCGCCAAGAGCTGATGCAATCGACAAAGTACAGTAGAACTCGACAGGACCCACAATAGCTTTTACAAGCGAGGCCTTGAGCCTTAATCAAACTTCAGAATGTAATGCACGCATTTGTAAAAACAGTCTCAAGTACTTGAAACTATGTGAGAGTTAAAGTCTTATTCTTTTTGGGCTGAGGATGTGAAATGTCAGCCCAGATGTTATCTACCTTTTTTGTAATCTATATGCAGTGTAGAACTGATGTTCCAAGGGACTGCTATTTTAGAGAATTAGCTATAGCCTCCTGGATAGGGCCCAGAAAATCAATCATCTCAAGACATTTTCTATTTCAGAAATAATGAAATGTGTAAAAGTACCATATGACATACCACCCAATTTTGAAACAGCCGACCAGATACTGCACGTTTGCTGAGGCAATACAATTTATAATGTAGCACTATTCGTCTTATCCTGGACACAATAAATTCAGTTTTATCTGTTTTTGGCACTTTCTTAACTTTTGTCCGGCCGTTCTTACATTAACAGTAACATACTGCATGGACCTCTCGAATGCCCTTAGCTCCTTTCGGGCAAAAGTCAGTAGTCTCCATTGTACCTCCCCTTTATGATACTAACCTCCCACGTTATTACGTTTATGGCCATTTGTAGAGCGATACACCCCTGGGAGGACATCCCTGCGCTGTGCGACATCTTGTTTTGAGCCCATCTGTTCATGCTCTGAAACCTTAACATGTCACTCATTTGCGGCATCCTAACTCGTTTGTTGTGCATAGAGGGAAACGCTGGTGTGGCAGAGAGCCGAACTAAGGCCCAGATTTACTAACACTTTGCACCAGGTTTGAATCACAAAAGTAAAGCAAACCCAGAGCAAAATGTTTTGGGAGGATTTACTTTACAACGTAGAACGTAATCTGTTTTAGAAAGTTCTGTTAAGGAATATTGAGTAGGATATGTATTACTTTGCATCCGGTGAGTGTACCATGGGTGGTAGGTGAATGTTTCCATGGAACCAACAATGGAGTATTATGCAAATGTTTTTCTACTACCATTTTTAGACTTGAATTTTGCACCATAAAATTATGGCTCCTCCAGACACACAGTGGAACAACTTTTAAAAGTCTACAAATTTTTCCACCTTTGCATGTGTGCTGTACTACACATCACACCACACATACAAACCGGGAAACAAATTAAAGCTTAGTTTTTTCTACTACAAGGTTCCCCTTCCAATACAAAACCTATGCTTGACAGAATGCACATTCTCTTGCACTATGGCACAAGAGTGTGCACGTTGACTCATGTCAGACTAAAGTGTGCCAGCGCGGGAGAGAGAAAAATAGTACAGTATCTTGGTAATATGGTGCTGGTGCACCACAGCACAACAACTTTCTTTGCTGTCATGCACCAAGACTTAATGTAGGAACATGCTTCCTTTGATATGGTTAGCCCCCCGTTTTTGCCTGGTGTATGATGTGATTTCGAATTGAAAATACACTGGGTCCCTGCCAACCAAATTCCCAGTGCCAGATATCTTTCCTAAATCTGCACCACAATTGCCACAGCTTCAGCAACCCATGTAAGTCCATAGTAAATGGCACCTCTGGCACGTTGGGCATTGGGACTATAGAGGGTCCACTGGGGCTGCAGTACACATTTTGCCACCCCAGAGACCCCTCACCAAGACTATGCAAACTGCAATTGCAGGCAGTGTGTCTTGGTGCAGAGAAAACCGAAGAGTCGGCATGGCATAGCATACAGCCCTGTGTGCCATGCCTGCATACACGGTATGAGGTATAAAGTCACCCCTACTGCAGCCTTACATCCCTAAGGCAGAGTGCACTATATCCCATGTGTGAACATATTTTAATGAGCAGATATGGGCCTATAATATCTAAGTCTATTCTCAGATATTAAGCACAGGGGGAAGGCAGAGAGTACATGGGCTGGATACTTGTCATCATGAGTTTCCTAGCTCCATGATGGTGTAGCGATCTCGTGGTCAAGGGGGCGCATGCCATACCATCCTAGGGTACCCCATTGTTTGTGTGTCCAACATGGTGTGAGAAACAACGGCCGGAAGCACTACGACTACCAGCATGCTAAGGGGCAGGGTGGATCCTACAAAAGCACCTCCCTCACAAGGGGAAGGTGCTTTGTAGGATCTGCCCTGTGACTCCGTGTGCCTGCCCCTTAGCATGCTGGTAGTCGTAGTGCTTCCGGCCGTTGTTTCTCACACCATGTTGGACACACAAACAATGGGGTACCCTAGGATGGTATGGCATGCGCCCCCTTGACTACGAGATCGCTACAGATGTTTCTCACACCATGTTGGACACACAAACAATGGGGTACCCTAGGATGGTATGGCATGCGCCCCCTTGACCACGAGATCGCTACAGATGGCTTACTGTACCCTAAGATGTTTGGTACTAAACATCTTGTCTTGATAAAGCCTCATTGATGACAGTGCTGGATTTATTAATAAATGCACACAGAGGTTACCTTAGAGGGTCCCCAGAAAACCTACCAAGCACTGGTGTGGTCTCTGACTAGTCATAAGCAATCTGCCACCACCAGACATGTTTCTGACCTTATGGGGTGAAAGCCAGTACTCTCAGAGCCAGAAACAAAGCCTGCTGTAGACAGAGGTGCTTCACACCTCCCCCAGGCAAGGATGGTCTTTCAAGTGCACAATGTGTACTGTAGCCCCAGTGGACCCTCTACAGTCCCAATGCCGCTTTTGAAATGCAACCCAGGCAGCTCCAGTTAGTGGAGAATGCCAACCCCCCTGTCCTGTGCCACATTTGGCAGGAGGACAGGTAGGAAAATTAGCTAAATTAGGAGGTGGCCCCTCATTCAGCCAGCACCACCCCTAAGGTGGGGCAAGTGATGTGGAGCACACTTTTAATTTCCCTCCATTTTAGTTTGAGAGGGAATTAGTCAATTAGGGTCGAGGTAGTGCCCCTTCTAAATGGAAGTGTAGACACCCTAAAGGTAGGTAGCGCCTCTCACCCCCTTTAACGCCCCGAGATTTAGTATTTAGGTGGCATCCCAGGACCCTGAACTTGAGATTCAACAAACACAGAGAAGATAAGGACAAACAAAAGCTGCCAACAGGAGGACTGAAGCCCTACTTCAAAAAACTGGCACCAAACCATGCCTGCTGCCTTGAGGACTCAACAATGATGGTGTACTGTCTTGTCCTGCAACTGTGAGGCCTCAAAGAACCCCGGAGCACCTCCAGCCTTCGACGAATCACCAAAGAACTCCCTTGGAGTAGAGATACTACTCCAGTGCATTCCGCAGGCATCAAACTTGCAGAATCCGGTTTCCCGACCTGCTGCTCCATGGCATTTCAGATGCAGCACCCAAACCAAAAGTGCTACACCAGCCTCTGAGGATCAAATCTGTCTCCCCTCTACGTGTGGAGACACCAGGATCTACTGGAGCCGTACTGCACTAAGACTGGTAGTATCAGACTCTCTGCAGCATTTACCGAGATGACGACTCCAATTGCCCAGGAAGCAAGCACCTCTCGAGTGATGTCGAGACCCCTGAGACCCACTTCGTAAGTGGCCCAGCTGTCCCCGAATCGCCTATCGAAGTTGTCTGCTACTGACCGCAGGACATCTTAACATGTGCCACCCGGCTGACCTTCCTGCTCTGCATCCAGGCCGCCCAGCCTGGGTACCGACGAACCAGCTGTGCCCCTGGGGTCCTGAGGCCCTTGTGACCTGTTCTCTTGAGAAGGACTCCTTGGACTTACCTTTAAATCCCCTTGGGCAGTGTGTTTTCAGGTGGCCCCCTTCTTTGTAGAGAGATCCAGCTACCTACAACCTCAGCACCCAAATCAGGGATGCATCCGAGAACCCGCTGGGGGAACATTGGACCTGGACTTGCTACTTACCTCAATCCCAAAGGTGAACCTCGAAATCCAACTGTATGATTTTATATGCATTTTTCTATTTTCTCCCATTTACTTCAATGGTGCAAAATTGCCAACAATAGTCATTTATTTGTGAACTTGAAATATTCATTTCTTAAAAAGTACTTAATGTTGAACGAAGTTCTCGGTCTGAAAATTACATGAAAACAGATGGTTATTTTGCAAACTGGCCTCAGATTTATTTTTGAGTGTGTGTGTGAGAAGTTGGCCTGATATATGATGTTTTCAATTCTGGAACCACCTTGTATCAGTCCAAACAATCCCTTATGGTGTCAGGTTGTAAGTCAACCTTGTAGACAAGCTATCTTAATGGTAGCATAGACTAAGCAGCCTTAAAGGCTTAACTCAAGAGGTCGTGTTAAGCGAGCTGTTTTATCAATCACAGTCCTGTAATATCAAATGAAAGGACACCACACAAGTATATATTATAAAAATATATGTATTTATTTCTACAAATAATCCCCAGTATTCTTTATGAACAAAGGGGCACAAGCGTTAAATCAAAAGCACAGTATAACATACAAAGTTGCACAATTATGGATGAGGGCGAGGGGCCACTCAGACCATATATTAAGAAAGTGGTATAAGAGATACCAATCGAACAGTGGTTAGTCCTTGGGCCTAGGGAATCGCTGGGAGCAGTCGGGACAAGCAATGCTGAAGTCGGGAAAAGCCCGCGGGATTCGGGTGCAGTGCTTAAAGCACATGCATGCACCAATGCAAGTCAATGGTGCGTAAAAGTTACACAAATAGAGTTTTAGGATACTTCCGCTGAACCTAGAAGGACAAAACTTTAGACACAGGCCCTAGAGGTGTGTACCAGTGTGGGAACACTGGCGTTGCAATGTTACCTCACCCACAGGAAGCGGGTGCATAGGGTCGAAGTGGCGTCGGGTTTCTTCGTGCAGGTTCTGGGCGCTTGGAGCTGAAGATGCTGCAGGCGATGGGAAAGAGAAGTGTCCGGTGGGATCCAAGGGTGGATCCGGATAGAAAAGTACCTGAAAGCAGAGGGGACAGAGTCTGGGTCACTCAGCAGTGACAAGGGTGGAACCAGGACGGAACCAGGCAATGTCGGGCGCAATCAGGTGGTTGTTGAGGAGCTTCTCTCCGCTGCCACATGGGCTCTGGGGCATCTGCGACGTCCAGGAGCAGGTCATGAGCTGTCCAACGTAGGTTCTCACCGTCGGCGCTGTCGGCTTCAAGATTGGAGCAAACAACACTTGGCAAAAGCAATCCACGCGGAACTGGAAGATTGCTTCTCACTCGAACCAGGAGCATCAGAGTGGGTGCTCCTTTTCAGGGGAGCGGGTGCAAATCTGGAGCAACCAGAATCAAAAGTCATATTTCGGTTTTCGTCGGCACAGGGGCCACAAGCCAGCTGGAAAGTGACCGGGCCAACGCGTTGAGCCAAAAGAAGCAGAAGGGCCCCACGCAGCACTCGTCGAGTGTAGAGGGGTCAACTTCGGTGCAAGAGTGGCTCAGGGTTGAGGAAACATGGCGGCCGTAGGCTAACACGGCTTGCACGTCGGAAGGCAGTCTCCTGAGACCTTCATCGTTACCCTGGCGGACGGCTGTAACTGAGCGTGGTTTTCTTTTTTCTTTACTGACTGTGGCTTGGATGTCGCTTTCTCCGCTGTAATTTACCGAGAAACGCTGAAGAACGGTGTATACTCCATTAATGTGCCCACCACACACGCTATCGCTCTCCGCCTCTCTCCCACCTTGGGGGCGGGCAGCCGTGGAGATCAGGCGCGGCCGAGCGGCCGCTGCCCGGAACACGCATACAGCAGCAGCAGTACTTGTTGGGTGGAAAGGAGAAGAATCTTCGAGAGCAGTGCCATTGACCAGCGTCATCATCAAGGAAAAGAGTGATACAACGATAGCTGCAACAGAGAGGGGGAGTGACGAGCTGAGTGAACAGAACTTGGTATCTCATGATTCAAGTAAGGTCTTTAACTATTTTAAGGGAGTAGAGGCAGAGGTGGACAATGAGTTGTGTAAAACCCCACCATACCCACAAACAAGAGTAACCAGGAGTAAAACTAAAAACAAGGGGAAAGTGTTAGGCTTGGAGGGGGATAAACTACCGATCCCAAAAGGCACTTGGGGAGAGTTCCAAAAGAAGGCACGGGCAAAAAAGAAACTAGATACAACAAAAGAAAAATACACCACCCAAAAGCAACCCCAAAGTAAAAATAAGAATAAAAAAGTAAAAGCCCCTGGGGATATAACTCCGTCCTTGCGAACATATTTTAAGGCTTTACCACAAGTATTACGGATCACGCAGGATATGGCTGCTGCTCTGGAAAACACTAAATCAATGCAGAGCAAGCATGAACAGTCGGAAAACCAACCAGCTGTATTGGTCCCAGGCTCAAGCTCACCTTTAGTTACCTCATTAGAAGAGGCGGCAGTGGAAGTGGCAGAAACATATACTATGCCCGACTTGCCTCTAATAGGAATACACACAGCGAGTCCTAGCAATAATCCTGTCCCTGTTCAACTAAAGGAAACCTCAGAAAATGAGGTTTTGAGAGCTGAAGCGGGTAAGGAGAAAATAGTAATTGCTCAAAACTCAGACTCGGCTTTTGGCAACGCACTTGAGGCAATAGTATCCTCTATTGCAGCAATGAGGGAAGAGATAAGGCAAGATTTTGTGGTCTCCAAAACTAATCAAGCTGAGGTAAGGGTAACCTGTGAGGAGTTGAGTCAAAAAGTTGATAGCCTTGGTGGAAGAACGGAAATACTGGAAAGCTCGGTAAGCGTCTTGACCGCAAACCTGGAGTCAGTAAGCTCTAAAGTACGCACTCTCCAAGGTGAGGGTGAAAATATGAGAGAAAGGATTGAAGTCTTGGTAAATTATTCTAGACGAAACAACATCCGACTCCTAAAAATTCCAGAGGGGAAAGAAGGAAGTGACCTCAAATGTTTTATAGTACAATTACTGAAAAGTTCTCTTACATTGGAAGAATCTGCTGAAAAGCTTGATAGAGATATCCAGCGAATTCACAGAGATCCGTTCCGTCTGAACCCAGCAAGGACCAAACCAAGGAAAGTCTTAGTTAATTTTTTGACCTACACTCTCAAAGAATTTTTTTTAAACCTTGCTCTGAAAGCAGGCACAATGAAGAGCCCTGATTTCTCTTTTGAAATACGATCAGATTTATCAAAAACCACGCTGGATAGGCAGTGGGAGCTTGGGAGGCGCATGGACTCTTTTAGATCATTCGGAGCAACAGTACAGATGAGATTCCCTGCGTTTCTCAGAGTCATGTATAATAATAAGATGCACAATGTTAGGTCTATAATGACGCTGATGATCTACTAAGCTCCATTAAAGATCACGCTCAAGCTCAGGCTCAGGCTCATAAATAAATAAGCTAATACAGCCAATCTCAGAACGAATAGACACTATTAAAACAGGGAAGGAGAAAAAGGAAGGCTAAAAAAAAAAAGAAAAAGAAAGCTAAGAATTTTTTTTTACAAAAATTAAAAAAATTTAAAAGAACTCAAGTAAAATAAACCAAAACAAACAAATCACTAAATAAACCAAAAAAATGGATGTACTTCATCCAGTTGCACAACAGGGGTATTAAAGGGGTATTAAAGGGTGAAATGCAAAGAAAAAAAATAAGAAAAAATATAATCTCTTTTTAGAAGGTAATATTGAAGTAACTTACAGACCAAATTTTGGTCCAAACCTTACCGTACCTTATCTTTACTGCTAGAATTACAGCCTTTCATCTTTCCCATCTCTTCCGTTTACTTAAGGGAAGGTAGCGATGGAGGGTTAAAGGAGGCTGCAGAGCGGCGTACATCTGGCTTAACACCAAGCCAGAATAAACAAGGGAGGGTTTCCAAGGGGGTGAGTGGGGGGGTCGGGCGGTAAAAAAATGAAAAATCCTCATTTGAAAATTCACTTTGGTGTTCCAACCTTCATTTATACTCACAATCAAATATTTGACAGGTTAAAAACAAAAAATAATAAAAACAATACAATTAAAGAAATTAACGGAAGAATGATGTCACAAGGGAACAAAATAAAACATGACAACAGTTAAGTATATGTCCTGGAATGTAAATGGCCTACGCATGAGAGGGAGAAGAGAGCGTATTTTACAATATCTGAGAGACTCACAGGCGCAGATCATTGCATTGCAGGAAACACACCTTCTTAAATCAGAGGCGGTCAATATATTGAAAAAACAAAGGTGGATAGACAAATTCTGTTCCACAGACCACAATGCAAATATAAGAGGGGTAATATTTATATTTAAAAAATCAGCAAAAGCGCAAATACAGGATTATAAAGAAGACAACACAGGGAGGTGGTTAATAGTTAGAGTCTCTCTTGATGGTCAAATGAGGACACTGATAGGATACTATGGCCCTAACTCAGATGATCCATCACACCTGGACGCTGTAAGAGATCAACTAATATCAGTCCAGGAACCAATAATTTGGATGGATTTCAATATTGTTTTAGATCCTAAATTAGACAAATCAACCAAATCTAGAATTTGCAGTTCTGTCAAATCCAGAGATACCCTCAAAAACATCATGACACATTTGGGCCTGGCAGACTTATGGAGAGAACGAGTCGGCAATAAACCAGGCGTTTCTTTGAGGAACAGTCGATTCAAACATAAATCTAGAATTGACTATGTCTTCTTTAGTTATTGTCTAAAAGACGCACTGGAGTCGATCGATTATATACCATCACCTCTCTCAGATCACTCTGCAATAAAATTCACTTTAAAACTTAATAATTTGGTTAACCACCCGTCCTGGTCTTTTGACCGGACATTGCTGCTTGAGGAGGAAGAGGTCAATTTTTTGTCAACTGAATCTCTAGCCTTCTTTGATATAAATAGAGACTCCGCAGGTCTAACAGCCGTCTGGGAAGCCTTCAAAGCCTTTCTAAGGGGGCAGATTACTAGTAGAGCCTCTTATAGGCGGAAACTATATACTCAAAAAATAAAAAACCTAGAACAAGAAATGAAACTTTTGGAATCTAAGATCGATCCGTCTTTAGTAACATCCAGCGATCATGAGAAACTGGCTGAATTAAAATCCCAATTGGAAAACACCTTACAGGAGAGAATAAACAAAAGATGGGAAGTGAGTAAATCCTCCCAATTTGAATTTGGAGAAGCTGCAGAGAAGGTACTTGCGTGGAAAATAAGAGCAGAAAAAACCCTCAACTATATCAGAGAAATCAAGATACCTGGAGAGTTAGAAACAAGATCCACTAACTCAGAGATAGGGAGAGCTTTCTTTGATTTCTTTGAGGAGATTTATAAAGAGAACTTCCCCAACGATCAGCAAGCAAGGGACAGTTGGCTAGAGGCCATAACCCTCCCAACTTTATCAACAAGTCAGAGCAATCTCTTGGAGGTCGAGATCACTGAAGACGAGGTCAAGAAAGCAATCCGCCACTCCAAAAAAGGAAAGGCGGCTGGTCCGGACGGTTTGCCTGGAGAAATCTATAGATCTCTTGAGGATATTGTTGTACCCCGTGCTTACGATACTCTTTAACGGCATTCTAATACACGGGAACCAGCCCCCAAAAACTTGGGGAGAAGCTACAATCGCGCTTATCCCGAAACCGGGGAAATCACCATTGGACTGTGGGTCATACAGACCAATATCACTACTCAACAATGACTATAAACTTTTTACAACAATTATCTCTACAAGACTGGCTAGTGTCATTGGAAAAATCGTTCACCCCGACCAAAAAGGTTTCATCAAGGGCAGACAACTAGCGGAGCTAACATATGAAGCTGTGGGGCTATAGACATCGCCACGGCCTTTTCTTTACCTCTGGCCACATTGACTCTGGACGCAACTAAAGCGTTTGACAGAGTCAATTAGTTATACCTTAACGATGTTTTGAAAAAATTCAACTGTGGGCAGAACTTCTGTAGGATCATCAAACAGCTATATAGTCCCCCTTCTGCCAGGTTATTGGTTAATGGATCTCTAACCGAAGCGTTTAATATAACTAGAGGCACAAGACAGGGCTGCCCGCTTTCCCCTCTCCTATTTAATCTATACATCGAACCGTTCACTCAGCTTTTAAGGGACGAGGCTAATATTCCACCTTTTAGCTTTGGAGAGTGGGAAAGGCGGGTAGCAATGTATGCAGATGACATTCTGATTTTCACATCTGACCCAGTAAGAGCATACCCAGTAATCATCCAACGGGCGGAGGAATTTGGCCGTATATCGGGGTATGACATTAACTCCAGTAAAAGTGAGATAATGGCGTGGAATTTACCTAACATTCAGCTGGGGGTAAAAATATCCTCATTGATGCGCTACTTAGGAATTAGAATAACCCAAGAAGTGGCCAGCATTGGGCAAACTAATTTGGAAAGGGTACACATTGAGAGTAAAAAGCTTTTAAAATCTTGGTCCCATCTACCACTTTCAACTATAGGTAGGGTGAATTTGGTTAAAATGTGTATCCTTCCAAAATTCACCTTTGTCTTCAATACTATTCCTATTGCCTTTGATCTAAAAATGATCGAAAAATCTCAAAGAGAAATGAACTCTTTCATATGGAACTACAAAACCACAAGAATTGCGTGGAAAAAGTTAAGAAGAAGAAGAGAGAAAGGGGGCCTTGCACTGCCAGATCTATTGTATTACTCATGGGCCTTCCAGTTGTCACATTCAAGAATGCTTCTTAAGATGCCATCTAATCTTGCAACTGACTCTATGTATAAGGCTATGTTAATGGGGGCTAATCTAACATCGGATAGCTTTATGTTTAAATTTGGATGTCAGAAATTCTTTAAAAACATTAAACTAAAAATCGCACAATCATGGGCTAAAAACTGGTATAACATCAGAAAGAAACTGGGTCTGTCATACTATTCCAACTACTCTCCAATCTGGGATTCACCAGGGCTACCACTATGTCTGCGGGACAGTCTTTCCACTATAATAGAACAAGCGGGCATTATAAGATGGGGTCAACTACTTAAAGATGGTAACCTTATAACATGGGATGAGTTACAGGAATTGGTTGGCGCAGGGCTGTCAAGATTTAAATATATTCAACTAAACAGCTGGGTGAGATCTCAGATTCGTACTGACGTCAACCTAGGGAAAATAAGCATAATAGAACAAAAATTGGTGGAAAGAGCTATGGGGGGAAAGGAGGTAACTACCTGGTATTGGCAGCTCTTGGAGGAAATTGATGGGGAATTCCAACTCCCAGATGAATTATGGGGAACGCCAATTGGCATCTCAGGCGCAGATCATTGCATTGCAGGAAACACACCTTCTTAAATCAGAGGCGGTCAATATATTGAAAAAACAAAGGTGGATAGACAAATTCTGTTCCACAGACCACAATGCAAATATAAGAGGGGTAATATTTATATTTAAAAAATCAGCAAAAGCGCAAATACAGGATTATAAAGAAGACAACACAGGGAGGTGGTTAATAGTTAGAGTCTCTCTTGATGGTCAAATGAGGACACTGATAGGATACTATGGCCCTAACTCAGATGATCCATCACACCTGGACGCTGTAAGAGATCAACTAATATCAGTCCAGGAACCAATAATTTGGATGGATTTCAATATTGTTTTAGATCCTAAATTAGACAAATCAACCAAATCTAGAATTTGCAGTTCTGTCAAATCCAGAGATACCCTCAAAAACATCATGACACATTTGGGCCTGGCAGACTTATGGAGAGAACGAGTCGGCAATAAACCAGGCGTTTCTTTGAGGAACAGTCGATTCAAACATAAATCTAGAATTGACTATGTCTTCTTTAGTTATTGTCTAAAAGACGCACTGGAGTCGATCGATTATATACCATCACCTCTCTCAGATCACTCTGCAATAAAATTCACTTTAAAACTTAATAATTTGGTTAACCACCCGTCCTGGTCTTTTGACCGGACATTGCTGCTTGAGGAGGAAGAGGTCAATTTTTTGTCAACTGAATCTCTAGCCTTCTTTGATATAAATAGAGACTCCGCAGGTCTAACAGCCGTCTGGGAAGCCTTCAAAGCCTTTCTAAGGGGGCAGATTACTAGTAGAGCCTCTTATAGGCGGAAACTATATACTCAAAAAATAAAAAACCTAGAACAAGAAATGAAACTTTTGGAATCTAAGATCGATCCGTCTTTAGTAACATCCAGCGATCATGAGAAACTGGCTGAATTAAAATCCCAATTGGAAAACACCTTACAGGAGAGAATAAACAAAAGATGGGAAGTGAGTAAATCCTCCCAATTTGAATTTGGAGAAGCTGCAGGGAAGGTACTTGCGTGGAAAATAAGAGCAGAAAAAACCCTCAACTATATCAGAGAAATCAAGATACCTGGAGAGTTAGAAACAAGATCCACTAACTCAGAGATAGGGAGAGCTTTCTTTGATTTCTTTGAGGAGATTTATAAAGAGAACCTCCCCAACGATCAGCAAGCAAGGGACAGTTGGCTAGAGGCCATAACCCTCCCAACTTTATCAACAAGTCAGAGCAATCTCTTGGAGGTCGAGATCACTGAAGACGAGGTCAAGAAAGCAATCCGCCACTCCAAAAAAGGAAAGGCGGCTGGTCCGGACGGTTTGCCTGGAGAAATCTATAGATCTCTTGAGGATATTGTTGCCCCCGTGCTTACGATACTCTTTAACGGCATTCTAATACACGGGAACCAGCCCCCAAAAACTTGGGGAGAAGCTACAATCGCGCTTATCCCGAAACCGGGGAAATCACCATTGGACTGTGGGTCATACAGACCAATATCACTACTCAACAATGACTATAAACTTTTTACAACAATTATCTCTACAAGACTGGCTAGTGTCATTGGAAAAATCATTCACCCCGACCAAAAAGGTTTCATCAAGGGCAGACAACTAGCGGAGCTAACATATGAAGCTGTGGGGCTATAGACATCGCCACGGCCTTTTCTTTACCTCTGGCCACATTGACTCTGGACGCAACTAAAGCGTTTGACAGAGTCAATTAGTTATACCTTAACGATGTTTTGAAAAAATTCAACTGTGGGCAGAACTTCTGTAGGATCATCAAACAGCTATATAGTGCCCCTTCTGCCAGGTTATTGGTTAATGGATCTCTAACCGAAGCGTTTAATATAACTAGAGGCACAAGACAGGGCTGCCCGCTTTCCCCTCTCCTATTTAATCTATACATCGAACCGTTCACTCAGCTTTTAAGGGACGAGGCTAATATTCCACCTTTTAGCTTTGGAGAGTGGGAAAGGCGGGTAGCAATGTATGCAGATGACATTCTGATTTTCACATCTGACCCAGTAAGAGCATACCCAGTAATCATCCAACGGGCGGAGGAATTTGGCCGTATATCGGGGTATGACATTAACTCCAGTAAAAGTGAGATAATGGCGTGGAATTTACCTAACATTCAGCTGGGGGTAAAAATATCCTCATTGATGCGCTACTTAGGAATTAGAATAACCCAAGAAGTGGCCAGCATTGGGCAAACTAATTTGGAAAGGGTACACATTGAGAGTAAAAAGCTTTTAAAATCTTGGTCACATCTACCACTTTCAACTATAGGTAGGGTGAATTTGGTTAAAATGTGTATCCTTCCAAAATTCACCTTTGTCTTCAATACTATTCCTATTGCCTTTGATCTAAAAATGATCAAAAAATCTCAAAGAAAAATGAACTCTTTCATATGGAACTACAAAACCACAAGAATTGCGTGGAAAAAGTTAAGAAGAAGAAGAGAGAAAGGGGGCCTTGCACTGCCAGATCTATTGTATTACTCATGGGCCTTCCAGTTGTCACATTCAAGAATGCTTCTTAAGATGCCATCTAATCTTGCAACTGACTCTATGTATAAGGCTATGTTAATGGGGGCTAATCTAACATCGGATAGCTTTATGTTTAAATTTGGATGTCAGAAATTCTTTAAAAACATTAAACTAAAAATCGCACAATCATGGGCTAAAAACTGGTATAACATCAGAAAGAAACTGGGTCTGTCATACTATTCCAACTACTCTCCAATCTGGGATTCACCAGGGCTACCACTATGTCTGCGGGACAGTCTTTCCACTATAATAGAACAAGCGGGCATTATAAGATGGGGTCAACTACTTAAAGATGGTAACCTTATAACATGGGATGAGTTACAGGAATTGGTTGGCGCAGGGCTGTCAAGATTTAAATATATTCAACTAAACAGCTGGGTGAGATCTCAGATTCGTACTGACGTCAACCTAGGGAAAATAAGCATAATAGAACAAAAATTGGTGGAAAGAGCTATGGGGGGAAAGGAGGTAACTACCTGGTACTGGCAGCTCTTGGAGGAAATTGATGGGGAATTCCAACTCCCAGATTAATTATGGGGAACGCCAATTGGCATCTCATGTGAGGAGAGATGGCAAAACTCTTTCAATCTATTATACAAAACCGTAAAGCCTTCATGGCTAAGACGAAACCACCTATTCTCCGCACATCGTGCATACATAACCCGTTGAAATTATCTAAATTTCTACTAAATAAAAAATGCAATAAATGTAATTTGTCAGGTGCCTGTGACATACATATGTTTTTTGAATGTCCTGACATCCAAAAATTCTGGATAGATGTGAAGGAAACGTTAAACTCTATCCTAAACACATCTCTAGAAATAACCCTTTCTCTTGTCATCTTTGGGTTGGAAGATAACATCAAAGGCAAGGCGAAATCCCTTCTCTTCTACGCAATTTTACTGGCGAGAAGACAAATTTGCATAAATTGGGTAGAGAAAACACCCCCATTACACTCTCGGTGGCTCTCCTCCTTATATGAAATATCTAAAATGGACCTTAAAAGAACAGCTAGTAAGAGGAACTTGGCTTTTTGGGACCTCCTAATTAACTAGAGATGAACCCGGGTTTTTTAAAAAATAATAATTTTTCCCGGGTCCAATGATTATGCCTTATTTACTCCTGGACCAGGGTTAGTCAAGTTTCGATAAAGGTCCTACAGGTTGAAATATACCTTGATAGAGCAAAAAGCAACTGTATTTCTTCTTATGGGACATCTCTACTACCAATATATCAAATCATGTCTAAAAGTCGTGCCAGGTGGTTGGTATGGTCCTTATTGAAGAAAAGGCAAATGAGGACAAAAGAAAAAAAAAAAAGTGGCTCAGGGTTGGGGCTTCTCAAACCCCGGTTTACAGCTTCGCGGGTCACTCGTGGGCTGCACGGTCAGCGTCTCGTGGTCTTTCCAAGATGGCGTGCCCCACGCTTCCGGTCGCCTCCACAGGTCTCAGCTCTGCAGGGACTGTGGATCGGGCTGTTAGAAGGCAGGAAAGCTTGATCTCGTCGATCTCTGTCGCTCGAGTTCCGGCGGGAACTGCAACAAAGCAGACGTCGAGGTGCTGGATGGTGCCTGTTTGCACAGGGTGGTCACTCCTTGACCACAAGGGAGATTCTTCAGTCTTCTACGTTGAATAGGATGTCGAAGGGTCCAGAGTTTTGTTTCTTATGTTTCATCAGGATAATCTGAAGTGCATTGGCACTGCTCCCACTCTTATTCGAATCTGGGGGGCTGGATTACCTGCTAGGTCCCCTCCTATGGGTGGGACCCAGGAAGGGGGTGGGTACACCCCTTTTCTTTGATCCAGGCCGCGCTGGGACTGGGGCTGGTGTGCCCCAGAACCGGTTTGACCGGATTATGCAAGGGGCAGCCTTGTGCTCCCCATGCAGTGTCTGGTTTCTTTCAAACCTCCCGGCAACAATCCACTATCTCCTGTCTGGGGTGGTGTGACACCTCCCTGTGACAGGAAACCCTTTGTCCAGGCCCCTTTGGCTGAGTTTCGGTCAGCTGCAGGGGGTCAGACCCGTGTCTGTGGCAGAAGCATCCATTTTGTGGATCAGAGGCTCTTTTAGAAATGAACCGCATTTCAGTAAAGTAACATGTCTTCTCCCTCTAGAGGGGTGGAATGCTATCCCCGTTGCCAGAACTGGCGAGGGGATAGTATTCCAAATCGTATGACACCTTACACGACATGTTTTGATAAAGCCAAACCAAAGTTGCTATATAACCGCGAGGATTATAATGCACTTAATAGTATATGGTATGGCATTATCCCGGACCAGCTTATGGAGTTGTTCCCGACAGCTGCAGACAGGCTCAGCTCATGCTAGAGCTCCATCTCACATTAAACCACGCACTCCAGATATAGGTTTAGATATAGGTATACTATACCTAAGCAAGAGGTGGTTACACCATCTTGCCCCAGCTGAGTGATCAGCCAGTTGTGTCAATTTAAGAACCAGCCAGGGGTGGCAAAAGATATGCTGCAGCCCCTGGTAGGCCTTGGTGGCACCTATGCCCTGAGCACCTATGGTGCATGGTACAGGGGCTGACAAGGAGTCTATTTCCAATTGTGGTATGTACCTATAGCACATGTATTAATAATTTAGAGAGAGAACAGCAGGCTGGGGGTCTGATTAGCAGGCCCACAGTAAGTCGAAAACCAGTGAAGCAAAAAGCAAAAATTCGGGGTGACCATAGGATAGCAGACCCTACTCTCCTACAGTGTGTATCATTTTTTTGCCTCTGTGATTACAACAAATGTTTAGCACTATCCTCTGATGAGCCTATCTGCTCACCCACACTTCCATAAATAGAGCGTTAGTATTATCTACTTTTGAATCTGATACAAATCTGGTACACAAATGCCCAATACCTTGTTTTTAGCAGAGCAGCCTCTGCCTTACGTATTTTCCCAGGGTTGTCCCATAGTTTAGATAACTCAAGTTTCCTACACCAAGTGAAGACAAATTTCAGCCAAGGGATTTTTCTAGCATTGTTCATCTTCATCGGGTCCCCAATGAATGTCGATACTCTAATAAACTCAGGAATAGACCATATGCGTATCCAATACGTTAAGGGTTTTAATTGTGCCACATCTATAATTCAGTTGGTACCTTGGTCAAAGAACAATGGGATAAGAGGTGTGCTGGTCGGGACAGAGTTAATAGATCTACCAAAACAAAATTATTCTTGTCCACTGCCAGCTTCTGGGTGTCTAGTAAAGGTTTACAGGAGTGGGACCCATATACCTGATTAGGACTGGGTAAGGAAGATATAATTAACAAACAATGTCCCAATAGGTCAAAATATATACAGTCAATTAATTAAGCATGCGCGTCGCATTGCTAGCAAGGAGAAAGGAGAACACTCATTGGTTTCAGACAAGATTTTCAATCATCTTATTTTATGGTGTATATTCATGGTCGGTAATACACAGTTATGTGCAGCACTGCATAAATTCAATTCAATGACAACCATAAAAAACTTGGTGCTCTATAAAAAGTGACTGTGGTGAAGGTGGCGACGCAAGTGCAATAGTGAGCAGCATGAACGGCGCACTGTGAATAAGGTGCAAGTGATCTACAGTGGGTGGCTCAAATCATGTGACAGAGTGGTATCACAGATTAACACGATTTATTTTCATTGTTAGAACCACATTGAGAGTACGCCTGTTAATAAGCTGTAAAGTCGACGGCGTTTCGATCCACGTAAGTAAGGATCGTCATCAGGACTAGGTTGTCTGACTTGGGGCGTGCTGAGGTAAAGCGTAATTTGAAGCGACCCAGGGTGGTCATCAAAATTAATTTCAAGCCTGCACGTGGGCACGGCAAGGAAGACCAGGCGGCCAGTTTCAGTTCGCCGGTAGCCGGCACGAGTCCTTAACGATCAGCGTGCCGCGCAGGAGCGAATCCCGTAGTCATATTCATTTCTTAAAAAGTACTTAATGTTGAACGAAGTTCTCGGTCTGAAAATTACATGAAAACAGATGGTTATTTTGCAAATTGGCCTCAGATTTATTTTTGAGTGTGTGTATCATTTTTTAGCCTCTGTGATTACAACAAATGTTTAGCACTATCCTCTGATGAGCCTATCTGCTCACCCACACTTCCATAAATAGAGCGTTAGTATTATCTACTTTTGATTCTGATACCAATCTGGTACACAAATGCCCAATACCTTGTTTTTAGAAGAGCAGCCTCTGCCTTACGTATTTTCCCAGGGTTGTCCCATAGTTTAGATAACTCAAGTTTCCTACACCAAGTGAAGACAAATTTCAGCCAAGGGATTTTTCTAGCATTGTTCATCTTCATCGGGTCCCCAATGAATGTCGATACTCTAATAAACTCAGGAGTAGGCCATATGCGTATCCAATACGTTAAGGGTTTTAATTGTGCCACATCTATAATTCAGTTGGTACCTTGGTCAAAGAACAATGGGATAAGAGGTGTGCTGGTCGGGACAGAGTTAAGAGATCTACCAAAACAAAATTATTCTTGTCCACTGCCAGCTACTGGGTGTCAGCATATCTCCAAACTTCGGCTCCAAAGAGTGCAGCACTTTGGTCCTTGGCACGATATACTTCCAGAGCTAGGCTTATTGATCAAGGTTGGGTCTGCTTGTGTAGTTGCAGTATAGCTTTGGATTTTTTTTACTATAAGCAGAGAAGTTTTGCTGAGTTAGGGTTACCAGTGAAGCTTGTCTGTCAACTTGACACCTAGGTAGAGAAAGCAAAGCAACTTTAACAGTACTATTTCAAATGTTATCCATCCTGAATATCATGTATTTAGTTTTGGTTGCATTTAGTTCTAAGCCCCTAGAAATGCTGAAAACCAGAAACTTGTCCATTAGATTTTTGAGACCTGTAGGTGTCTTCGAGATGAGTAATGAATCATCTGAGAAGAGCAATATTGGAATCTTTTTTGCCATTCAACACAGGGGAGTCATTACTACAGCCTGTAAGTTCCTTGACCACTTATATACAGGGTATACAAGGTAGATGCAAGGACACATCCTAGGTGCACCCGGAATTGGATGGGAATTCTGCTGGTCAATTTGCCCTGACTTACCCACTGCACCTGAGCATAATTATCTTCATGTAATTTGTCAATCAGATTAATCAAATTTGCAGAAGCTCCCATTTCTATTAGCACTTTTTTCTTTTAACTTCACTGGTTATGTGTCTTAAACACATGGTACCTCCTTCCAAATCCCTGTATTGGTTGAGCAAGTATAAGAGTCAAGACAAAAAACATTTATATGCATTTCTTCTCATGAACATTTATTCTACATTACGTTCAGTTCATGCATTTAAAATCATCAATATTTTATCACACTGTCCTTATTATTACCACAGTTTGATCAATGAGATATCCAGTCTTACAACTTCTGCATGGTTTGCCTGTAGATAGTGCACAACATAATACCAGATCAGTAGGCTGTAGATGCGTGATTAGCCCTCCAAGTATTTAATGGCGATCAAAAATTACTTTCTTCTTTAGCCTACTATGGTGGACGTCACTCTACATATGGTCAACGCTTTTGGCCTCACAGCTTACAGCCTCATCAGGACACAACAAGGTAGAGTGTAAACACAAATATTCCATCTTAAAGTCAAGCAACCAGTGCATCAGCCGGCCTCAGTGAACTTACAGTGATCATAAAGTTATATTGTGAATGTATATTAGGTGAACCTCTGTGCTCTCGTGACATGAGTATGAGGGACTTTTTTTATTTAGCACCATTATAGCAATTGCCCATCTCGCAGGTAAGTACTGAATGGAGCGAGTCCCCTCGTGGCCTTGTGTGTGTCACATGGTGCACCTCTGCCTCTGGAAGTGACTGCACAGGAAATTGGGTTTCTTAAAAACAGTTTTCTTTATTTAAATGCAATCACAGGTATGGCTGACCCTTGCAGGATACCATACTCTGATAACGACCATTCATTGTGAGTCGCTAACCTGCCTCATTAATATTCATTAGGTGTATTGGCCTGCGACCTACTGTTTTTGGTATTTTGCCAAACCTGCCTATTAATACATAGGTTGGTTCACAAAAAACAGATACTGTTTGCAGAATGAAGGCTTGCAATTTGCGACCATGTTTTGTGACTGGTATTACAGTACATTTGGCCCAAGGTTACTCAAAAACTGCTGTGAACATTTTCTGCAGGTAAGCAGCCCCATCCTATTTCGAGAGGAATGTTTGGTTCCTAACATATTATTTATCCTTGTGGGTTCTGCCGCATTAGGTCATTGCAGACGCAAGACTCTTCACTTTTTCTAATGCTCATTGGATAGCATGCACTCCATTTAATTCAAAGCATGCTCAGTTGGGCACTCACCATAATATTTTATTCTTACTGTCACCAATGGGTTGTGTTACAGCTTCCACTTTACTGGCAAATGTGTAACCTTTTGTTTTGTTTCTTACTTTCCCATTTTTCTTCCTCATTTTCTTTTTTTCTCCTGTCTTGTTGTGTCTCAGGCATTTGAATTGTAATGTCCTTATGATGATCCTTCTAATGTTAGAGGAATTAAACATTGTCGACTGCACACACTGACGCTGTATTGTATATGTAAAAAGATAGGGCTGGTTTGTAATTTTGTGAATTGTGACATATACGGATAATTGTGTTTTTATGTCAAATGTTAGTAATTGCCTGAGTTTCAAAAAAACAGAAACAGCTTTTCTTTTGGTAATCCACTATTTTTTGATTATGAAATAAATATTTTTATAAAAAAGAAACTGAGATTCTGACAGTTGCAACTATAATAATTAGACTTTTAAAAAGTTGGCATTTTCTTGTCCTAACCATTTGGTGGCCACAGCCTGTGTCCTGGGCCACATGACTGTGAATAGTTGGTAGTTGACCATAGTGTATTTGTAGTAATCTAATTCTTCTTAATACATCCTATTCTCTGCTGCTCAGCAAGGATGAATGAGTTATGCGTAGAATGTTAGAATGCCTGATGACAGTGTGTTTGGAATGTGTGAGAGTGCTTGCTTGTGAGGGAGAATGACAGTTGGAAAGAGTGGGCTGAGCAGCGGTCATGCAGCTCCTGGTGGGATTCCCTTTTCCAACTAAGTTACCTTCTTAAGATCTTCTATGGAACAACTATGAACTACAAATAAACCTCTACATGATAATACCACTTGGCTACACCTTGTCATCTATCCAGAATAACATACAACATTTTGGCGACGCTTGGAAACAAACCCTGTGAAATTCATTAGAGGTGAGAGGAATTGAGACATTTTAACGAAAATATATTATTTACTTGTGACTGAAGATAGACTGACAATTTAAGTAAACTACAAGATAAGAAAAGAATATGATGAGAACATGATGTCAGTCAGTGAGAGATTTCGACATTGCCAGCTGTGTTTTAACTAAAAGATAAAGATCTACAAGAAACATTAATAGCTTGGCATTAATTTCGGTAAGATCGTTAATCAACTGTACCTTTGGATTCGACTCGAACCACCCTTTTAAAAGAAAATCTACGTACATTTTATTTTCAACGAGTGCCCTGCCGTCTTCGAAAGTAAAGTGACAGTTGGTTGATTGGAGCAGAGTGATCCTACCTAACTGCTATCTGTAATCTTCTGATGATGTCATCCAGTGCGCATGGGGAGTCGGTGAAGAGCGTCGCAAGCGTGAGAGCGTACGTCAGACGCTCTAGCTGCCTTGGAATCTCTACTCTCCCCACTACAATCCGAACAATCCACTGGGCTTGTTATGCAGGAAACTGTAAGTCACGTCACGTTTCTGTGACACCCTTGAGAATCCTTTCGTCTGGTGCAGTGTGTGCAGCGTTATCTAGAAAATATTACAGAGTCCAAGAACCTTATTCTCACCGACTACTCCTGAACAACTTTACATCTTGACACTTAGATGATGTCATTTGTCTACAATTTTAGTGCTAAATACAGCGTTAACATTGTTCTTCTTCACACGAGTAACTAGACTTCAGCAAGTAACTGTTGGTGAAAATCAACACGAATACCAGAAAGGATCCCTTGTCAATCAACTCGGGTTAGAGAATTCGCTCACCGGCGTACTTTTAACTTGCTGTGTTTTTTTTTTTGCAGGAATAGTTGTCATTCTTGTGCTATTTGACAGCATTTTAGCTTTGATTTATTATCATTCTGGGTTGGTGATGTGTCTGTTTATAATGTTCACTGCCATTATTTGCCTGTGTATGTGGTAGTTAGGTGAAATGTCGTATTTTGGTGTTGTTTGGGCATGATTGTTTTGTGGGTAGTGGTGTGTGGGAGCAGGTCTCCTTACTCTGGTCTATTCTCAGGGTTGGGTGGTGCGCACACTCTTTCACTGGTCCCTCCCTATATGTGCCTGATCTTATGTATTTCACAGTGTGGGTTTTATTCCTTTTTACTGTATTTTGGAATTTGCTTGTTTTTGACTTCTTTTAGTTTGAGTACCTTGGGTATGGTATTCAGAGGACAGTGTACTCCATTTTGTGGCGTAGCTTATGCCTGAGCGGTGTTTGACACTCTTTATTTTTGTTGTGAAAAGGTGCTTCATGGAGTTTGTGTTTTTTTAGGAATGGTTTGCATACATTCTTCTGGTTTACACCCGTGGAGTCGTGGTGTGTGTTGTATTTTAAGCTAGTTGAACAATGACTGTAGTGTGGAGTTTATACTTCATGAATTTCATGTGTATCCTCTACTTTTTTTGTTTTGCACTTGCTTGAGCACCCGTTTAAGGTGCGTTGTGAGGGGTGTTTACCTCCTGGTTAGCAGTGCACTATTGTGTACTGCATCATTGATGTTTGTTTGGTGCCTCAGTTGCATTTTGGATTTAGATGCCTCAGTTGCATTTTGGATTTAGATATCATCCATGATATTGGAGATGTTTGTGACATTGATGGTGCTGTGGGATATTATAATATCATTTTTTATGCACTTTGGTCTTTGTTCCATCCATAGATTCATATTTATTTTAACAATTTATGTTATTGGTGGAGGTGTGTGTGACATTGATTATACACACTATGCCTCCTTTGTGCGATGTGCTGAAACATAGTTGGGCTGATACTTTTAGTACCTACTTTATTAATCTGTTTCCAACTATGCTTTTAACTCGCATCTTGTTTCTTTTTCTTTTCTTTCTTTTCTTGCTTGTACTCGTTGCTGAAAAGTTTATTTATGCACATGTTCATGTGTTTTTCCCTAAGAGAGGAGAAGTGATGTGCTATCTTGTGCTTTCTAGCATTCTGTACTCTAGGCTGTGCTAATTCTTCTTTAGCATTTGCAGCTTCTAAATTCTCATCTACCTTGCCTTCTGATCTCTGAGCTGTGCTAATTCTTCCATAGCTTTTACTGCATCTAAATTCTCATTTATACTTTTAGATGTATAATGCACAGTGTATCTTGTTTATTAATTATCGTGGTTTTACTGTATTGATGCTTTCATTATTGTTTGTTGTTCCCAAGGGAAGAAGATATGTAGTAATCTAATTCTTCTTAATACATCCTATTCTCTGCTGCTCAGCAAGGATGAATGAGTTATGCGTAGAATGTTAGAATGCCTGATGACAGTGTGTTTGGAATGTGTGAGAGTGCTTGCTTGTGAGGGAGAATGACAGTTGGAAAGAGTGGGCTGAGCAGCGGTCATGCAGCTCCTGGTGGGATTCCCTTTTCCAACTAAGTTACCTTCTTAAGATCTTCTATGGAACAACTATGAACTACAAATACACCTCTACATAATAATACCACTTGGCTACACCTTGTCATCTATCCAGAATAACATACAACAGTATTCCTCCTAGACAGTAAGACAAAGAGGGAATGGATGTGGCCAACTTACATTTCAAAGGGCTTCCTCATGCACACTCACAAAGGAACTTGACACAAGCATTTGTCTCCCTAGACTACTTGAAGCCTAGGCAGGGGAAGGAAGGAAATTTCAAGAACCAGATGTGGGGTTAGTCAGAAGTTTCTCAATTTGCCTTGGGCTAGACGCCCCTGGCAAATTGTTCATCAAAAGTCGCCTAGACCATCTGGAGCCATGGGTCACAGAGAAAAGCATCATCCAACCACAGAAATCTGGTTTTTGAGCTAACTTTTCGACCATAGATAATATTGCCTCAGTGAATACCCTATTTGTTAAATATTTTAGGAGTAAGTGTTAGCCTTTGTACCTAGCTTCTATTGATTTTTCAACAGCATTTGACCTTTTGAACCGACCTAAGGTCTGCTGTAAATTAGTAGTCATTGAAAGTCCCAACGGTCTCTTGACAGTTCTAGTCATGATTCATATGTCTACTTGGTGTAAGGTCATAATGGGTGCTGATATGGGTCTTTCATCTCCTATTGCTACCGAGAATGAGCTGAAGAAAGGTTACTTTTTGTTCCCGTCTTTCTTTTTTCGTTGCATGTATACGATTTTCTAAAAATGTTTGATACCACTTGTGCAAGACCCCATCCAAATGAGGCCATCACCTGCAAACTCTACTGCATGTAGACAAGTGCTATACTTCTTTATTAAACTCCCTTAGGGCTGAGAACCCATTAGATGCACCTCTGCAAATACACAAATTTAAATATTTTAAAGGTAACTACAGCTAAAAGCAGATTTATAAATTTCAGCGATAGATATAAAAAAAATCTTTTAATTGGTGCTTAACAAAGGTGAAATTGGAGACAGTGAAATCCGATATTTATTAAGAAATGGTCTATCACATAATTTAAATGACACACCACTTATAAAATATCTTACATCTAAAGCTGTATCACACAGAGGACGGATGCATCTGCTCTACAAATCCTGGATCCGTAGACATGTTTTACGTCTGCTGAATGTGTGGAAGGTTAATGCCCCCGCCACTTTACTTTATTCAACTAAATTCAATGTTCACAAATGTTTACTGTTTTGTACAATGTGGAGGGCAAAATGCTATGCTTGATTTATACTCTGAGGCAATCTATATAAATACAGACAGTTAACGCAAATTGGGCTTATTCAGTGATTTTGTAATTGGGCTGGCGGCTATCATTAGATTGTGCTATAAGGTTTTAGACTCTTACCCTGGTACTTTGAGAAAATTAGCAAAAATAGATATTAATACACTATCTGACTGAAAAGGACATCTGTATGTACAATTCAAGCAGGAATTAAAAGCTCCTTTTCCTTCACAGGGAGATATAGATCGTTATAAAAAAATAAGTCAAATGAAATGTGCATTACAATATATAATTTTATAGCTTTAATTTAGATATAAAGCACTGTGGTAGATCAAAGGCTTATCCAACACTTTAGGAAAAACACATCGATTCAGATATGAAACAAGAACACAAAGTACGAAAATTCATCTTCTTATTTAGAATAGTTGGATTATAAATCAGGGGCCAGATAAAAAAAAAAAATACATGCAACGCAGCGCAGCACCCTAAGAGGCATTGCATGACAGGGAGGGAGTAGGAGAGCGCCATATCTACAGAGATATGGCTCTCCCCTCCCTGCTCCCTAGCGCCGGCTCTGAGTTCAACTGCTGAGTGCCACGCACACACCTTAACGCCATAGCGCTAGGTTGTGTGCGTGAACCTAGCATAGGTTTCGTACAGGAAGTGTGCCCTTCCTGTACAAAATACCATGCCGAGACAAGGTTAAAAGCTGTTCCCACTTTGTATGTGTGCTGCAACACGCAAGCAAAGTCAGAAAAGAAAGGAGAAATAAAAACATTTCTTTTGTTGGCACCTCCTTTGAAGTGGTGTTAACTTTTGGCACTAAACCCTGTCTACAATTCTTTGTAGACAGGATTTTGTGTCAAAAGGCATGGGTTGTTGCCTGGGAACGCCCATGTAATGCCCCCTTGGCGCTAAGTAACACAAAGCAGTGCTTCATGCTGCTTTGCTCTGCTTTTAGGGAACTTTCCAGCATGAAACAAGCTTTGCGCGGGAAAAGTTATTTCCACCGAAATCTTTTTGTGCTGGTTAGCATCACTTCTGTGATACTAACCCAGCGCTAAATGTATGAAAATCTACCCATAGATCTCTTACTAGGGTCTGGGATTGCTTACCCATAAAAGATCTTATTTGTAAGCTATGGTTGCTAGTCATCCAAGATTTACATTATATTGCATTGCATGCCTGTTCCATTGTACCCAGATGAAACACTTTTTTACTTTATAATGTTAAAACCTGGGAACATGTCTATTCACAAAAAATGGCTCCACCTGACACTGTCATCTGTTATTGCATTTTACAATTTTTAACAGTTTTTGACCAATCCTTTAACTACAGTTATATGGTATAAAATGCAGTCTGTGAGTTTAAATACAATAAATCTAGCGCGGCCTGTGTAGGAAGGAGTGGTGAGGCAGGGTAGCGGAGGAATCGACAGATGACAACAAGGTAAACTTAAAGAATAAAAACGAAAACATCTTAGCTTCCGCTCGTCGCTTTATTTCATCTACTATGTTGATCTTCTATGGAGGACTAAATCATTTAACCAACTAAATAAATTAATCCAATAATAAACAGAAATGACACAAGATATTATTTGCATTAGTTGTCTCTCATTGAGCTGAGATAGCTCAAGTGCCATAATCGATATTGTAGACAACATGCTTCACCTTCGGCTACATGACCTCTATTAGGTAGCATTGAACCATGAAATCCATTTATCTGATGCATATCACCAAACAATAATCCAAGGAGCTCAACGCAGCAATATCAGCTTAAGACATACATCTTATTATAGCACCTTAATTAGGACCATTTTCATGGTCTTTGATATTTCTGTATTTTTCAACCTGCATTAAGCCCACTTTTTACTAACAATTCCTGCAAATACAAGGCAGAACAAACTTTAGGTGGTATCTCTCAAATCAGGCTGTCCCATAAATGTTCTTCTGTGGTATTGGGCTCGGCATGTAGAACCAATAAAATAGAAAGGGACATTTTGTCAGTTGGCATGGTAGTTGCTACTGTGGCCACCTCCAATCTCATTAAAGCTTAGGGACTTAATTTCCTTAGATTCAAATAGTACCTGAATGCACTACACTTTATTACATTCAGTTGTTTAGTTGCTGATGCATTATGCACAATAGGCAAATACCATAGTTAGGAAGTGATCTTACATGAAAAATCTTTTCAGTAGTGGTTCAGCAGATAACACCCCAAAAATCTGGTAAATGTCTCTAACTCATTTAACTAGTCATTTGAACTTTTCTTGCCAGTGATACAAGCTGAGTTCTGGATATTACCCCACCGAGATAATTATAGTTTTTCACTTCTTCTAAGAAAGGTCATTGATCTACCAACATCAAAATCTGCCTCGGTCAAACATAAATATCATTGTCTTATTAATCTTAAGTAGACATCTTCGATAACAATCTTTTCAAGGTGATAGGCATTGGGTCGATCAGGACCTACTAATTAACAGACATCAACAGGGATACTTGCGCGCAGTCCATTTTTTGGTGTAATAACTCGAGGACCTTAACCAAAAAGGAAGTTCAGCAGTGTAGAGACTGAGCAGAGCCAGAGGCCAGCATATATAAATTTCACTCCATTCTCTATTTTGACCTTACCACGGCCCGCCCCATCTCTCAAGCTATCCTTCAGCCACTATAAGAGATGGTCATTAATATTTAAATATTAAACACTCCTAAAATTTCACAGTACTGGCGTAAACCTTGACCCCAGACAACCGTTAAATCTACTTCACTGTAACCTTTTAACCATATTGTGTGTGACTTTGCAAACATCATGGGTGTTCAATGTTGGCACCTGTGGGCTGGATATCCATGCCGAAGTTTGACGACATTAACATGAGACATATTTGCCTATAAGGACTTTAAATGAGAACCATTTACATAGTCATTTGTTATCTTGGAAATATGGGATGGATCTGGCTTTCATGGGACAATGCTGAACACCCTTTATGCTATGGTATGCTATGTTATACATATTTATAAGACATCCATGCTGAAATTGGCATGGACTCCAAAGGTTCAGTTCCTTCTATCCTGGGCTTTGATGAGCCCATCACAGACTAGAATCTGGTAATATTTGTGAATTGGAGTATGTAGTAGACACTGTGTGGATATTTTATAGTGTGTTTGGCTGACATACCACACGCATTTCGAGACGACGGATTTCACCTGGAGGGCAAGTGCTTGAAGAACACAGTGGTAAACCGCATGCTACCTTATGAAGCAGCATAAATATATAGGACGTCCAGACTAAGGACAATACGACCCTTCTGCCCTGAACAGCAGAGACTCAAGCCCCAGGCTCATGAGACCACTGATAGATCTGCCTTCCTCATATATGGGTTAGATTGGCATGCAAAGGGTTGTAAAAATGAACCAAGAGATTTCAATTGCTTTAAAGCTTTTGTTATACATTATATATAAAATTGTATGACAAGTGGGAGTTTTACTCATATGTTGTCAGTATAAAAGTGAGTAAAAACACAATATCCCAACTGGTATTATTAAAAAAAGGCAATTAAACCTGTATGCGAAAAGCATTACGTGAACACAAACAAGGAGACTCATTTGGTTATGAAACGTGCTCATGGCATCATATAATTAAGGAAAGAAGAGAGGGGAAAACAAAATATACAGTTGTATCAGCACTGTACTCAAATGAATAACAAAACAACCCGAATTGGACTTGGTGCTCGGCATGTGCAAGTGACATAAAGGGTGGCGACGCAAGTGACAATTGTGATCAGCATGAACGGCGCATGGTATAAAAGTGTTACATATATACAGTGAATTGAGAGAACAATGTGGCTCCAAATAAATTGCAATGCAAACGTTTTTTGGTTTGCAGTAGTGATTTTGACGAGCCACTTTTGGAATTGCGCCCTTTATTGCGCTGAATGGTCGACGACGTTTCGATCCGTCTTAGTTGGAATCATCTTCAGGACCGGGTTGTGGTAGGAAAAACTGTGCTGTTTTCTTAACAATCAACACCCTGTACTATATGTACTCCCAAAAATCCACAAAGACCACAATAACCCACCTGGTCGCCCAATCGTCTCGGGATGCGGATCCATTCTGGAACCACTCGGTAAATATATCGATGCCATTATCAAAGAGTTTGTCCTCATCACAGACACATTTATCCGTGGCACCATGGATCTGATCAATACCATTCAAGACAGACCTTTCAATACCGAGACACACCTAATGGTCGGACTGGACATAGAATCATTATACACTTACATTCCCCATGACGAAGGCCTTGAAGTTATTAAGTCACTCCTCGAAACAAGACCCCAACCCACTCAGATCCCAACTGCATTCATAAGGTACCTCTTACGAATTGCCTTAGAGAACAATTACTTCCTTTACCGTGACACCTTCTACTTACAAGTCAAAGGCGTCTCCATGGGTGCCTGTTTTGTCCCAAATTTTGTATATACAACAAGAGAGGAAGGGAACGCTTGGCTACTCTCCTACCCCAAAAATTAGTAACTATTAACAACAAAAGAGAGCCTACAAAATTGTGAATTGTTAAGCGACAGTGTCTAGGATGAAAAACAATAACACAGTGAAAAAATAAATAAATTAAGGAGGCCAAAGAACAAGGGTAATAGTAGAAACAAGAATTATTTTCTAAAAAGAACCCTCACTCACCCTAGTGGTGACATGCTTCATCATGGGGTTCGGTCATAGTTGGGGCAGACTAACCCCAGCTATGTGCTTCAACGCCTGCAAGTGCAGCGGAGCAGGTATGTGAAAAAGAAGTGGTAGAGGTGATCTGTGATAAGAAAGGTGTGTATTAAAAGATCACAGCTGTGCCTCAACAAACTTTATTAAAGGCCAGTTGTTCACAATAAAAACAGTGAAGTTACTAGAATGTATATTAAAATTCCAGTGACTTGATGTGAGTGGTCAACATGTTTCTGCTGGTTAATGTCAATTTGACTCAGCTTTCATCAGGACCGGAAAAAACAAAAAAGGGGGGACGACCTACGGGGGTCCACACACACTAAGGCGTGTCCGCACCGTTAGGCCTCCAAAAGAATGACAGAAAAAGGGAGGTAGGCAAAATTTCACTCCTAGCTCCGTTGTGTGCCGGGAGGCTCGCCGCCTGGAACCTAGTGTGTTCCTCTCTGCCAACAGGAACACACTAGGTTCCAGGCGGCGAGCCTCCCGGCACACAACGGAGCTAGGAGTGAAAATTTGCCTACCTCTGCTAAACCATGAGGCACGCTGAATTCAGAAGCACCAATATATCCTGACGATTAGCAGGAACATTGAAGACGGGTTAAACCGTGAGTCAAGAAAAGGAGAGTATTAACCCCCCTTTTTCTGTCATTCTTTTGGAGGCCTAACGGTGCGGACACGCCTTAGTGTGTGTGGACCCCCGTAGGTCGTCCCCCCTTTTTTGTTTTTCCGGTCCTGATGAAAGCTGAGTCAAATTGACATTAACCAGCAGAAACATGTTGACCACTCACATCAAGTCACTGGAATTTTAATATACATTCTAGTAACTTCACTGTTTTTATTGTGAACAACTGGCCTTTAATAAAGTTTGTTGAGGCACAGGTGTGATCTTTTAATACACACCTTTCTTATCACAGATCACCTCTACCACTTCTTTTTCACATACCTGCTCCGCTGCACTTGCAGGCGTTGAAGCACATAGCTGGGGTTAGTCTGCCCCAACTATGACCGAACCCCATGATGAAGCATGTCACCACTAGGGTGAGTGAGGGTTCTTTTTAGAAAATAATTCTTGTTTCTACTATTACCCTTGTTCTTTGGCCTCCTTAATTTATTTATTTTTTCACTGTGTTATTGTTTTTCATCCTAGACACTGTCGCTTAACAATTCACAATTTTGTAGGCTCTCTTTTGTTGTTAATAGTTGCCCCAAATTTTGCCATTCTTTTTGTCCACAACATGGAAAAAACACACATTCTCACCACTAACAATCCTTTCTTTGACAACATCAACCTCTGGCATCGTTATATAGACGATGTTCTCCTCCTCTGGAGTGGATCCACAGAAACCCTAAATTCTTTCATCAATTGGCTCAACCAATCACAAAACCACCTCAAATTTACCAGTGACTGCAAAAACAATGACCTACCGTTCTTGGATGTCACCATACATGCCGAAGATGGCAAATTAGGCACATGCCTATATCGCAAGCCTACAGAGAGGAACACCCTGTTACAATACTCTAGCTATCACCCACGAGGATTGAGAGATGGCCTCCCAGATGGCCAGTTCTTACGCGTAAGAAGGAACTGAAATGGCGTAAAGACTATTTCCACTAGTCGGACATCCTCATCAACAAACGAATCAACAGAGGATATCCCAAACGTCTCATGACCAGAGCACGAAAGAGGGCATGGTACTGTCATTGTGACCACCTCCTCACACCACAACCAAAAAAATCCATGACAAGAATACCTTTTGTTTCCAAATTCAGCCCATGCAGCAATCAAATCTCAAAGATTGTCAAGAAGAATTGGACATTGCTACGCTCCTACAATATCTTCAGAGAACCACCACTCTTCTCCTATCAATGTGGAGAGAATCTAGCATCCTACCTTGTACATGCAATTACATGGCCAGAAAAATCGACAGACAAACATACCATCACCCCTTCCTGGAGACTCGCACCTATTGTTGGACATAACAAATGCTAAAACTGCAGTGTGTGTGACCTCACCCTGAATACCAAAGACTTCACACACAAAGACAGAACGTACAAACTCAAGAACCACACCAACTGCCGGTCAAAGAACGTGGTCTATGCCATCTGCTGCCCATGCGACTTGATCTATGTGGAGCAGACCACTCAGATGGTAAAGCAAAGAATCATCCAACATAAAAGCTGCATCAACTGCAAAGTCCTCACCGCACCACTGGTCTCACTCTTCTTGGAAAAGAATCACCGAGACACGGACATCAGCTAGCAGGTATAGACAAACCAACTCTACCTACCAGGGGCGGAGACAACAGAATGCTCCTAAAAAGGTGTGAATGTAAATGGATTACTTTATGTAATTCAGTGAATCAGGGCTTGAACACAATTTGTGAATGGAACAGTGCCATTTTCATTTAACTTCCCCTGAGACATTGATATCAGAATACCAACCTGGCCCATCTATACACCACAGGCACTGTCTCACCATTGTATTCCTTTTCCATCCCCTTTCCATCTGACTTGTGAGACATAATCCTGTCTGTTCTATAATTGTGTTTAAACTGCCATTTATGTACTATGATACACTACATGCCTTACTCTCCTTCCTATCCGGTTTTTACATGTCCTTTTGCCCTAATTAACCTTGTAATTTTTAAAGACCATGTCTGTTCCTAACTAAGTTTCTCTATTGCTTGTGCACCATACCCTATTCATTGTTCATCGTACCTATTCAATTTGACTTGACTAAATATTTACTCATTCTAACTTGACAAATGGTATCTCATGATACCTATTGATTCAAACCCTGTACATCCTCCTTGCTGTCTCATTTCGTCCAATTGTCTAAATCTATATCAATCTTGTGACATGAATGATGTACGCACTCAGACAAGTTATGTTGTTTGAAATACTTTATTGTTCCTCGTTTCGTCCTCCGTGACACCGTTCTCTCGTTCCCTTCCTTTCTCCCGCCCTCCTCCTCTCCCCGCCACTCCCCCGCATACTCCCACCACTCACGCTCCCTCGTGACCCTGACACGCCCCCTTCCTACTAGTCTCGGACTTCCGCCTTTGACTCCCGTCCCCGGCCACGGGACTCTGCACATGAAGTGGCAAGTTTACGCCGATCCACGCTGCTTAATTCAGCTAAGGTAAGCCGCCATCACCCTGAGCCTTTAATATTCCACCACCCCGCGGACCCTCGCCACTCTCATCTCTGCTCACATGCCTTGTTTCAGGTTCCGCTACTCAGGCATTGTCCACGGAACCCATTTGGAAACTGCTGCCTCCCATCATACATTTACACCCCCCGAGGTGGATCCCCTTCACTTGCAGGTATTTAGCGGCGATCACTTATGATCCGTGCTCAGTCTGAGCACAACAGCGGTCTCATGCCTCTCCTCCCTCCCACAGGCAGCTTCATGACGATAGTCCGCCGGACCCGATTTCACTTATCGATTCCCACTCAGTGATTTTCAGGTAATTCCCATCTGCTTCTCGATTAACGCCTCGCTACTCACGGGCCATCACTCTTTCCGCACCAAATCACTTCAACAAAAGGGCTACTTTCTCGAGTCACCACACTCGGTCGGTATACTTTGGATGTTTTCCACAGCACCGGCCGCTCGCTGTGTACACCAGCACTATTCCTTATACTTATTCCCGCAGTCTCACCCACTTCCCACCCACTCCTACCCCCGCTGTGTCCACCGCGCTCGCTGTCCCCACTGGCTCCCTTCCAGCACATCCACCCCCCTAGCCTCACCCACGCCAGCGCTCACGGTTTATACCAAGCTGTTCCATTACCCCCCTCCATCTCTTGGTTCCCCCTTCCCAATTTTCCCACCTCTGCTATTCAATAAACTTTTGCTCCACTACCCCAACATTTCCAACAAAATATGTTTCCGCAGCCTTTTTTAGAGTTTGGCCGGAGGGGCAGGGGCAGGATGAGAGGAGCAAATCAAACACAAAGAGGAGGGAATCAAGTACACTGGGGCCCGACGGACTCCGTGGGCGACAACACGCGGAGCAAAACCCAGGATCAGAGAGCGGGGCCCAGCAATGTAAATCCTTGATCACTAACCTATCTAAATTCACTCTGACTACTGATGAAACTTCAGTTTTGGAAAAAGGATTAGGCTTTATACCAACGCCACGTCTCGATCGCTTTAAATTCCAGTGCGAATTAAGCGATTTCTTTAGAAAACTAAGGTTGAAAATCTTCTTTGAACATCAAAACACATCAGAGAGCCAGGCTACCAATAGCAATACTAATTTTAGGAAGAAGTCTTCCTTCACACCACCATCTCATGTAGTACCTGCTGACATTATTGCCTTTGAGCAAGCAGTATCGCTCGAGGTTGAGTCTCTGTCAGAACCAGTACCTTTTAAAAACCTCACAGCTGGTGAATACAAAGCCATACAGTCACTACAACAAAACAGAGAAATCGTCATCAAGAGTGCCGATAAAGGGGGTGGAATCGTTATTCAGGATGCCACTGCCTATGACCAGGAGTGTAGACGCCTTTTGGGCGATACAACAAACTACTCCACTCTCCATCAGGACCCTTCACCCTTTCTTAAAGATGAAATAACGGAACTGGTTATGACAGCAGAGAGGGACGGTTACATTGACAAACATAAAGCAGACTTTTTAACTAATGCTGAGGGCAAAATCCCGAACTTTTATACCCTACCGAAAACCCATAAAAACCGCCCCCCCACCCCCAGGAAGACCGATAGTTTCCGGTATTGGCTCCTTATTGGAACCACTTTCCAAGTACTGTGATTTTTTCTTTAAACCTCTTGTACAAGCCACCAGTACATATATAAAAGATACTAAAAGTCTGCTATCACTGTTTCTAAATGTCAAATTACCAGAAGAACAATGCTTTCTAGTATCACTTGATATTGAAAGCCTATATACCTGTATTCCGCAGGACGCTACCCTCAAAGTATTGGCAGATGTCCTGGAACAGAGTCCCTGGGACTATACAACTTCCCGTACTTTTGTAATTGAGTGTGCTACATTAGCCCTCAAACGTAATTTTTTTCAATATGAAAATACCATCTACTTACAGAAGACGGGTACGTCGATGGGCAGCACATTTGCCCCCAGTATTGCGGGCCTGTATTTGCACAATTGCGAGCGGACACATATCCTGTCGGAAACCAATCCCTACACTCTCAATGTTATCCTGTGGCAGAGGTACATTGATGATGTGCTTGTGATCTGGAAGGGCTCGGAAGAGAGCCTATTGGCATTTTTTGATTGGGTGAATACTTGTGATCCTCACCTTAAATTCACTCACCAATACCATCCCAACTCTATTGTCTTTCTTGATGTTGTAATAACCAGGGAGGACAATCATTTGACTACCAAAACCTATTACAAACCTACCAATAAAAACAATCTCCTTCACTTTTCAAGCTTTCACCCACGTCCCTTACGGGAGAATTTACCCTTTGGCCAGTATCTACGCATCCGTAGAAACTGCAGTAACCTGACTGATTTTAATTCACAAGCGGAGGATCTTACAACTAAACTCCTCACCAGAGGTTACCCGAGAAACATTCTGAAAAAAAGCTGTAAAAGGGCCAAAAATCAAAACAGAGAAGCTCTCTTAGAGGATTACAGCAAGGATGGGGAAGCTGATACACCATTGACATGTGTCACCACTTACAGCAATATATCTAATGCTGTGAGTCGGTGTATAAACAAACATTGGCGAATTTTAACCAGTAATGGGAGAAATTGGCAAAAACCGCTCTTTTCCTACAAACGTGAAAGGAGTCTCCAAGATGCCCTCGTTCACACCCGGCCCAGAATGACCCCTCCAACCCAGGAGAACAATGTACTTACTACACGGGGTTTTCCTTCTGTCAGTGGCCACTACCCGTGTGGAGGGTGTTGTGTCTGCCACCTTACTACTGCCGCAAAGAGATTAAACCTAGAGGAGGGCAAAGTTTGGAACCTCAGAGGACACACAAATTGCAATTCGAGCAATGTTATTTACCTCGTCAGTTGTCCCTGCAATTTAAGATATGTAGGGATGACGACGAGGAAAATAAAAATACGCATCGGGGAGCACCGCAGCAATGTGAGATGTCGTAAGAACACCACAAAACTAACTGCCCACTTTTTGGAATTTGGCCACTGTCCCAATGATGTCAGATGGACAGTGATTGAGCAACTGAGTCATAGCAGTGAGAAGAACATCTTTGAGAAGGAACAAAGATGGATATACCGTCTGTCCACACACACCCAGGGCCTCAATGATGCGATTCCCTGGGGTACAGTAATGCAAAGGTAAAAGAATTTCCTTTCCTTTGCCCTATACCTCGACCCTGATGCTAAACTGCTTGGGGGTACCTCATCCTCTAGCGATTTGTTTGGGGGGTCGGGGGGTATCCCATCCTCTAATGATCTGTTTGGTCCAATGGGGCTGGCTAACATAAGGAGTGGCTACGCCTTTAATCTCTATTTACATCAAAAGACCATTCCAGAGCCATTGCATACTACTACAACTGTATAAGAACCAATACGGCATGGTGCTGATATATATTATCACCTGGTTCTATTTATTAATAACAGAGAACATGACCTCAATACATTTTTGGTATCATTCACCAAACCATTTTTCTCCCTAATATCCTTTTACATTCGTCTGCTTACGATAACATGGCACCCGATGGGGTTCCCAAATATCTATCTAAGAAGTACAATCTAACCCCCTGGTACGGTAGTATTATGGCCTTTGTCCACGTAGGTTTATGTACATGGATACTTCAGGTCTGATAAAACCTGTCCATTACATTAAAAAAAGAGAGAGGCCGTTTATGTATACAAAATAGTACGGCCCCTTTAACACCATCGAAGGGAGCAACAGTCACGTGATCGCGGTTCCGTTGGTCACGTTTTTATATAACCGACCCCTTTTCCCCGGCCTCCTGGTATTCAGGCCGTGGCTGCAGCCCAGTTAGGTGCAGCTGAGGGGAGTCGCCGGGATGCAAGTAAGTTTAAATACGAGAATGTTAACTTCATAGCGTTTGTTACTTGCTCCGGCCCGGCAGGCTTGCTATTGCGTAACTCAGATTCTGACAGAGAAACGGCTCGGAGCAGATGTTTGTCTTTCGCCTGCCTGACCCAGCCTCTCATTTTTCATTCAGGTTCTCCTGGCGTGAAAATAACCCCCCGCCACGAGCCTAAGAGGCTTTTTCTATCATTCGCACGAGTGAGTGTGTTTTTTTCTAAAAATCTTCCTTATGTGTACGGAGGTGTATTTTATGCATTTATTTATTTAAAAACGGGCACTTATTCAATCACTTATTTTTTATACTCCATTTGGCCTAAAATTTACAATTGAGAACTGCCGCCATAGGAGTTTAATACTGTGCATAATATTGCATGGCTATCAACACTGCTAAGTTGAAATGTTGTACTTTTTGATTACTTTGGTAAATGTCATGTTGGTTGACTATACTCGACCACTAAACGAGTGATCTTGCAGTTTAGTTTTCCTTTTGCAAATACTTCATAAGACAAAAACGTTTTACATGGGGCTTAAGTGGGTTTATAAATTATGTGCACTTATATAGCAAACCACTGTGTAGGCAATATAGACTATCATTGGTGAATGTTTTACAATCCTGTTTTTGTGTTTTATGTATTGTAGATTTTGCATCATTTCACCAAGTGCAGGGAACACATAAAGAAGTCCCTGTGCACCAATTACATACAAGTTTGTTATTGGTATTATTCTTCCCGCCTTTTTCGCCAGTGACGCCTTAGCGTGCGTCACCGATAAGGTGAGGTCTGTCCTGGTCCTGATGAATACTGAGCTGAATTGGGGCTCAAGATAGCAGAAACATGTTGACCTATTTTTGTATATGTATTTGTACAGGACATTTTGGTTCAAACTAATTTCCTTTATGTCCGTCCCCTTTTTTCACTGTTTTTAACAGAGTCAGAGCTACCCCTTCATTAAAAGAGTTAGGGGAGTAGACCGTACTCCTTTTTAAATCACTCTCTTATCACTGTTGGATATTCTTTTCCAAATAAGAACCCAATGAAGATAACTGGCAACCGAATTTCCGTTGGTGCCTGAGGGTTCTTCTTTTTCTCACACTATGCATGTATAAGCCACTCCAGTTTTGTCCTCTCGGGCCTGTCACTCGGGCCTAGCTGGTAGCAATTTCTTCAATTTTGATTTCACTACCCTTTACCGTTTCCTTTCCTTTTTGTATTTTGACCGTTTTAGTCACTCTTCTGTTGATTTGTATAAATATATTCAATAACCACCCCCAGATATCTTGCACAACCCCCTCCGACCCAATTGACCATCCCCTCATCCATGTACCACCCGACCCTACATCTGTAGAAGCCTCCGGCTCCACTTCTTGGGCTCCCACACCACCTCCCACCCGCCAACCTTCCCCTCTTCCTACCTCTTGTGCTCCAGCGCCAGCGCCCGCCCTCCCTACCCTTACCATCTTTCTTCCTTCCCTGTACAGCACCATTCTTCCTACCACAACCCGGTCCTGAAGATGATCCCAACTAAGACGGATCGAAACGTCGTCGACCATTCAGTGCAATAAAGGGCGCAATTCCAAATGTGGCTCGTCCAAATCACTACTGCAAACCAAAAAACTTTCGCATTGCAATTTATTTGGAGCCACATTGTTCTCTCAATTCACTGTATATATGTAACACTTTTATACCATGCGCCGTTCATGCTGATCACAATTGTCACTTGCTTCGCCACCCTTTATGTCACTTGCACATGCAGAGCACCAAGTACAATTCGGATTGTTTTGTTATTCATTTGAGTAAAGTGCTGATACAACTGTATATTTTGTTTTCCCCCCCTCTTCTTTCCTCAATTATATGATGCCATGAGCACGTTTCATAACCAAATGAGTCTCCTTGTTTCTATTCACGTAATGCTTTTCGCATACATGTTTAATTGCCTTTTTTGAATAATACCAGTTGGGATATTGTGTTTTTTACTCAGATTGTCTACCCTAATCCCAACGTGTTTATGGGTCACAGTCCTGTAATATTCTACTAGTATAAAAGTGAAGCATGTGAAAAATATAATTTATCAGTCAGCAGCAGGTGTGGGGCTAAAGATGAGTATATGAAGAAACATGGAGTTCGCTTGCGATGACCTGTGAAAAAGATGTGATATACTGTTTCAGGTATGTACTGACAAACATCTGATAGAAGCAGTATAAAGGTAGTGTAACTGTAGGATGCCTGAATCAGCAAGGAAAGGTTTTAGTAAACTTTAGTGGCATGCACTAATTGTGCCATAGCAGGGCAGGTTACATAGATGATGCTTTAGTTTAGCAAGGGCATTCTCTCTCCTTAGGGCATTCGTTGAGAAGGTGGGTACTTGTTTCTAAAAAAGGTGTTTTGAGAAGTAGATTAGATTTGCCTCTTAGGTTCCTGTTTTACCAGACAATTCCGATTTCTGTGAAAGGTAAAGAGGGAATTCAGGCATATGACGTTGTATGTGAGGCAAGCTGTTTGCTGGTTAATTTATTACTGGAGTAAGGTTAAAGTGTTAGTCATTTCAGTGACTTTAGAGCAGAAGTAGCTGTCAAAGTTTCTCGTTTCTTTGATAAACATCCACATTATGCTGGGAGCAGCAGCAAGAAGATACTCTAACTGCAGTGCAAACAGCCCTGTTATAAAAGTAATAATGTACTTCCATTTATCTATACTACTTTTATAAAGAGAGAACTGTGACCTTTGAGCCAGGTAAACTCGAAATGTACACCACCAATCACAACACCCAATACAGCGTTGGAAAGGGGAGGTCCAGAAGATGGACATAGGCTACATAAATGGACACCATATACACTAAAAAGGGGGGGCGCCATCAGTGGTAAAGTAGTCCCATCTGTGCGTTAGATGTGGGCGTTAACATTCAGAGAGGCAAGTTGTGGGCGTTGGATGGCGAGGAGAACATTGAGATGCGAGGAGATGCCACGGTGCAAAACCAAACACACCATTCGCGCTCACAGTGCAGAGTATTTCAAACATTCGTGCTCACAATGCAGCGTATTTCAAACGCGCAATCATCACAGTGCAGCATATTGCAAACACGAAATATTCACTCACACACACATCTTCGGGTAGGCAGATTCATTGATCTGGGTATTACCGTTGTACGCTGACATCAGGGACGGGGCGCGGCTTGCATTCACAGCCGCCCAATCACGCCACATAACTCTCATAACACATGCAAGCCTTGCAAGAAATATTTTATAAACAATTTCACCATTGGTCACGCTCCTGTTTGTCACAGGGGGAAGACCTCAAGCAAAAGAGGTGCGGGTTACACGGCGTTTCAGGGCTTAGGCGAGTAAGCGTTCTGCCGTTCTGAAGCTGCAATATTTATCGCACGGAGATATCATACATAAAGGATTCCTGTGTCTATTTGCTGTTCTGTTGCCGTTCCGCTGTTGAAGCTTCATTGTGCTCCTGAAAGCTTGCTGTCACCTTCATCATCACAGCTAGCGGTACCCGCTGCGCGGGTCCCGCGTCGCCTGAAGGCTCCTTCCAACAGCGCTACTGACTGAACTGGGACTTTGGGAGGCAGGACCTGCAGGGCTGCGAGCGTGTTGTGGGCGCAGGACTCAAAGTCCCAGGAGCGCCCACAACCTCCCAATTGTCAGCAGCTGGGACGCTCTCCCTGCAGGCTCCTCCCCTTGCTGGTCAGTCGCGGTATAAACCCGCCTTCCCTTTACTATCAGCGGATTCCTGTGTCTATTTGCTGTTCTGTTGCCGTTCCGCTGTTGAAGCTTCATTGTGCTCCTGAAAGCTTGCTGTCACCTTCATCATCACAGCTAGCGGTACCCGCTGCGCGGGTCCCGCGTCGCCTGAAGGCTCCTTCCAACAGCGCTACTGACTGAACTGGGACTTTGGGAGGCAGGACCTGCAGGGCTGCGAGCGTGTTGTGGGCGCAGGACTCAAAGTCCCAGGAGCGCCCACAACCTCCCAATTGTCAGCAGCTGGGACGCTCTCCCTGCAGGCTCCTCCCCTTCTATTTCAGATTGTATATTTTCAGTACCGAGTCCCGCTGCGCGGGAGGGCGCCGGGAGAAGCCCGGGACAAGGGCGGGTCCGTCTGAGGCCGTCAGAGGCCGAAGTAGGCCGGGCTGGGCCTTCTCTCTGAGATTTCCCCCTCATTTTATCTTGTTCAATTTTGAATTTTTTGTTACAAGGTTGTATATTGTGTTTATTATATTGTGCTATTTTATTGTTTAACCTATATAGTATCTTCCCCAGTTTAATTATGACGGCAAAAAAACTCCGTTCAGGTCGTATCCTAGTGGGGAGATCTGGATCTAAAACCAAATCGAACCCATTACGTAATAAAACTTCCTCTTCATTACTTCTGAAAGGCCAATGCCAACTTTTTAATCTCTGGGATAAAGGGAAGGAAAAGGTGGTAGAGCTCGGCCCCTCTTGTGATATCTTAGAGGATAAAGTTCCTGAGCTAGCAGCAGTTATTAGTATGGATAACTCTACTCCGGGCTTGGTTTCTAACAAGCTTCAGTCTGCTTCTCTTTATTCGGATTCAGTGGAGGCTCTTCCTTTGGTGTCCTTTGGCACGCAACAGAAATTGGAGCTTCCTTGTGGGATCTTGGGTTGTAATATTAGGAGTTCTGACTATACAAGTCTCCCTCAAGTTTCTCAAGTGGCAGCTTCTAATTCTTTAGTAAATAATATTTTTTCATTAGTTGTTCCCTCTAAGGCTGCTATCGCAGAGGGCGATTTTACACTCCCTGATATTGATCTAACAGCTCATAAAGGTTTACAGAGACCTTCTCAGGACACTGTCCATGTTGACCTTAATGTAAATGAAGCTATAACAATTTCGTCTCTTTGTCCTCTTAGTAGTACTCCCTCAAATAAATTGGATTACTCTTTAGCTCAATTAAACTTTAATTCCTGTTCTGGCCCCAATTTGAATAACTTACCAGTGAGCCCTACTAGTCCCCACGGGAAGTTAATCTCCAACTCTTTGTCCTCCCTGGAATCTTTAATTTCTTCTATTTTGAGTTTACTGGAAAAATTTGTGGGAGGGTCAGAGTGTATCTTCGATACTGTAACTCAAATCTTAAGAGTTCTTTTACAGTCTAAGAGCGGGCCAGTTTCTGACTCTCTTCCAGTGCCAGCTAATCCTGTGGAGATGTTAAATAAAAAAACCCTGGAGGGAAAGTTAATATTAGCTCCAGTCAAAACGCTCCCTGATCTTGAAGGTCAAAAAATAATTGATCCAACAGTAACATCAGCTGATGCTAAGGCTCTTAAGGTGGTTTCGGCCGGAGCTAATTGTATAGTTACGAATAATGATGAGATAGAGGTGATATCTGTTTCCCCAGTTATTCAAAATTTGGAAACGCCCTCTCTCTTCCCTATATTTTCGTCTCAGTTAAAAAAAGAGGATGATGTTGTTATAACTTCCATTGGAACTCCGGAAAAGATAGTTTCCCCAAAACAAAAAAAGAACAGAATAAAAAAGAGAAAACCCACGCGAAGATTTACTAAAAAAAGGCAGAGGAAACTCTTGGTCGAAAAAAATTTGGAACCAATATTAGAAAATTCCGTCTTGACTGAGCAGTCCTCTGTTATCCAGGAAGATAGGATTGTTGCTCCTAAGGCAATTCTAACGTCTATAGGGTCTGATTCTATAAGTTCCACAAACCCTTTTCACCCTAATATTTTATTACCCCCGGGAATTTCTTGCCCCTCTTCTCTTAATCCCTTAGCAAGACCTTTTCTAGATTCTCCTACAATTGTAGCTATTCCGACGGCGCCTACTAGGGAAAAAAGAAATGTGGATACATTTTTCTTGAGTTTTCACCATTATTTGATACTGACTTAATTTTAAACAGATCCGCTTTACTTAGCTGTTTCAAAGAGATTGAAGGTTTGAAATTAATTCAAACCTCAGATCTGGATGCGGTACTTCTCCTTAATACTCCAGCAGGGAAAACTGCAAGGGTGAAATTTCAGTCTAAAGTGGTGCTAAACCATATTTTGCAGTGGGCTGAGGAGCTCCAAATTAGAGGAATCGATGTTATTCCATATGTTATGGAAAAACAAAGTCAAAATGTACCCTCCAATTTGTCTTCTTCTTTCAATACTAATTTGATGCCTTTTGATTTGGCCTCAGCTAGATCTGAGGACTTAAAAATATGTGTGTCCAAAAATGAAGGACAAGTTCTCTACAAAAATCCCCCCCCCCGCTTAAACAAACTTTGTTGGACGATCATTTTAAATGGAGTTGGCTACCAGGAATTCTGTCTAGTAAATCCCCTTCCTGTTCCAAACTGCCCTCTAATTTTTAACAGCAATTTGAAGTTTATTTCTTGGAACACAGCTGGTTTTAAAGATCATAAGGAAAAACTGCGTTTCTTGTGTTCCCTAGATGCAGATATAATTTGCCTACAAGAAACGTGGGTGGAAGATAATTTAATATTAGAAAAAGAGTACTTTGTCTTAGAAGTTAGCGCAATTCATTCTAGGAGGGGTCATGCGAAGGGTGGATTAGCTTGCCTTTTATCAAATAGAATTAATTGGAACTTTACTCATTATACTGATCCCGATAAATTGTTCCAGGCAATAACTTTAAAAAATGTATTTAGGGATTGCTCTAATAAATCCCTTGTTTTGATAAACGCCTATATCCCTCCTAATCGCTGCTTTAATAATGGTTTAACAGCACTCCAATCCTTTATAACTAAAATAATGGATACTTTACCCTCCCCTTATGTATTAGTACTTGGGGACCTAAATTGTAATATATCTAACTGTGGGCTTGATTTGTTTCGAAACAAACTTAGGGAAGAGTCTTTGTCTATACCTCAGGCCCAGTTCCCAGCTAATATTAAATCCAATAAAAGAGGTAAATCTCTTTTGGAGGGTCTACATAATATGGATTGTTTAATAGTAAATGGGAGACTCCCTTCGGATACCCCGGCAGCTTTTACTCATAACTCTAATAAGGGAAACTCTATTATTGATTATGTAATTACAGATTGCTCTTTTTTTTCTTCCTTGAAAGATCTTGTGGTTTTAAATACTAAACTCAGTGACCATAATGTGCTGATGCTCTCGGTTTCCCTTAGCCCTCCTATGGTGGATTCTTGGAGCATCAATACGGATATGGTAAATTTTGGTTTACACTCTGGAAAATGTTACTGGAATTCTGGGTCTTATGAGAATTTAGTATCGCTTTTAAACTTTACTATAGAGAATTTGTCCTGCTGGGATGGGAGGGTACTAGTGGGATTTGCAGATTTTTTAGAATCAGTAACTTCACTAGCTAAAAAGAGTCCCCTTGTTAATAAACCCTTAGTAGTCCCCCAACCGCTTTGGGCATTAAATAAAGAAATAAATAAAATAGTAAGGGGACAATATCTATCTTTTAGGCAGGAAGCTAGCCAGAAATTAGCACTCTTAAAAAGAAGGAGATCCCGTCTAAAGGCTAGTTTGAAACGAAATAAGGAGGATTCCTTATGGATTCAGCTTAGGGAAGCTGTATACAACGGCAAAGCAAAGTCATTTTGGACATTAATTGGCAAAGGATGCGGTACTAGGGTTAGCCCCACGCCTATTGCAATTGATGAGCAGATTTGGGTTCAATTTGTTGAGAATTTATATAGTAATAACAATTCTCATTTAATTAAGGATGTTTCCTATGTTGACTCTCGTATGTATGATTCCCCCTCGGAAAAGGAAATAGAATTTGCCATTAAAAATATGCGCTCCTCTGGCGCGATGGGTCCCGATGAGGTTCCCATCTCGGTTTTAAAACAACAGGCGGAGCTATGGAGCAAAATACTTTTTCCTGTGTTTAAATCCTGTTTTGGTAGTGGAATAGTTCCCCCTTCCTGGAAAGGGAGTATCCTTGTCCCTTTATATAAAAAGGGGGCAAGGGACCTCCCTCAAAATTATCGTCAAATAGCCTTACTTGACGCAATCGGTAAGGTATTTGCAAAATGCATTCTCACTCTAATCAACGATTGGGTAATTGAGTTTAAAATCTTGCCCATTGAGCAAACTGGTTTTAGGCAAAATCATGGAACGTTAGATAACCTGACTGCACTCCAGGTTATCACGGAAAAATACGTGAAAGTTCGTGGAGGGCACGTGTATGGTGCATTCATCGACTTCTCCACGGCATTTGACAAAGTGGATAGAACTACGTTGTGGAGAAAGTTATTCGACCTAGGGATGCCCCCTTTCTTATCACATTAATCCGTGCGCTTTATTCAGATACCTGGTGCAGAGTGCTTCTTGGCGGTGAAAGAGGTTTATCCAGAATAATACCCACATCCAACGGGTTAAAGCAGGGGTGCCTTTTGGCTCCTTTGCTTTTTTCTTTATATACAGTTGATCTTCCTCTGGCTCTCTCAGCATGCTCGGGTATTGCTCCGTCCTTGGGGGGGACCCCCATTGCATGCCTTATGTATGCTGATGACATTTTGATTCTCGATCTAACTCCAAAGGGCCTGAATAATCGCCTGCAAGCTCTTCATGAGTATGCTGAAAACCATTATTTGTTGATAAATACGGAAAAAAGTAAAGTGATGTGCATGTCAGGAAGGAAGAAACCTAAATTTCCCAATTTTCCATGGACAGTAGGGGGCCAAAAATTGAAAATTGTGAATTCTTATACCTTCCTTGGTAAAATTGTGCTGAGTAATTTAACTGAGAAAGCTCATATGGCCAATAATTTGCGGAAAGCTGTTTCGCAGGGAAAGAGTTTGGTAGCCTTGTATAAAGCTACCGGTAGAAGGCATTTCTCTATACTATTAGATGTATTTAGAGCAAAAGTTCCTGCCTCCCTTCTTTACGGAATAGAGCTAATTGACCTAAAAAATTGGAGCGCCTTAAACTCCGCAGAAGGAAAAATTTTACGCAGTTTACTATCTGTTAGCACAGCAAACTCAACTCCGGCCATAAGACAGGAACTCGGTTTACAAAGCAGCTGGGTCCAGGGGCTAGCAGGCATCGTACGCTGGGTTTCTAGTCTGGCAAGGAGTGAGCCTAACACCTTAAGACATCTCCTAAAAAGTGAGCTGTTGGGAAACTTCAATAATTTCTCATCGATTGTAAAAAATTTTAGATTCGCTGTGGGTCAATTGCAATTGGATAAGGATGTTTTATTTTCTTTATCTCCTTATCAGTTAAAATCTCTTCTGAAATCTTCTACGTGGGAATTAGGTTTCAGACTAGATAGAGATTCGCGGAGGGTGAAAAAAGGCGGTACGCCGGTTATTGAGTCCTGTCTTTTGAGGAAAGCTCAACCTTATATTCAATGGAATATTCCTCATGGCGTTAGACGCCTAATGTTCTTAATAAGACAGGATTTGCTTCCGTTGAAATCTCTACATTCCAAATGGTATGGCCTGTCACCGATTTGTGATTTCTGTCAGATGTTTGATCAAGATTTGCCCCATGTCATCTTCGTTTGCCCAGCTTTGATGCCTTTTAGGCGAAGATGGTTAAGACCAATTTGCCTCCAACTTAACATTTTGACTGCTACTGCTTTTCAGGCGTCCTTGATCTCCCCGCCAAATGAAATGTTTTGTCTTAAACTGTACAAGTTTTTTAAGTGTTTTTTGGATTTGTATTAACGCAGCGTTCCTGATGTTATAACTATCTTTGAAAATTTCTTGCTTTTCTGTATGTATATTTGATGTCTTTTATGTGGACCTCGTAAAGAGTTCCGTTAACATAATAAACTAAACTTGTAAACTTGTACATAAAGAAAACAGGCTTTCGAATGGCCCTTAAGCGAGTCAGCGTTCACCACAGTACTTGCGTTCTAAACCTAAGAACAAAGCTACGGATTCACTCGCCGCTATCTGTTTTACCATTGTAACACTCCCACTTATTGCGGCGCTAAGGAGAAAACTTGACTACAGGGCTTAAACTAATATTTCACTCGCCAACATCACCAAGTGCTACATAAAATATCATCTTGGCAGAAGCAACAACATTCTCACGGGGGGGGCAAGGACAAAGAAGGAAACACGAGTAACATTAACTAGCGGGACCTTTCCCCAACAAGATTACACAATTTACTTTTCTAACCCGGACAACGTCGGGACAGGCTGCTAGTATTTTATACAGCACTTCTTCCATTTCTATAGACTGTAAATAACATGTTTCTGTCGCCCAATTTATGATGCTCAATAATAGATATGTTTCTGAGTCACTAGAAGCTCAATAGAGTTTCTCACATTGACAGGCAAATGCCATTCTCATTGCCTGCCTGACAACACCCTAGCCCCTATCATTGCAGTCTTCACTGCCCACCCAGCCACAAGTTAGACAATAGACATCACTCCCATCGAAAGAGCTATATTCCAGCTTCCCATTCAACTATGAATCCTTCTCAAGGTTTACAGCATCACCTTCGAGGGTACACTTTGAAACAGATACCACTTAGCATGGAAGCTTTCCGTCTCATGCCGCTGCCAAGACATCAACAGTTAAATCCGTGCTTGGCTTGAAGTAGAGAAATTAGACAAAAAGTCACATAACCAAGACTTCTCAGTGCACACCCTATTAGTCTGGGACAAACTTCACTGGTACCATTCTGCAATGTAGGCAGGAATTAAAACCCTATTTGTACAATTCCTTTCTCAGACCCTCTCAATGTATCTAGCCCAGAAAGACGCAGGGACCGCATATCTGCCAGTATCTTCCCCCGTTTTCTAGGTCAATGAAAAGGAGAAATGTCTGCCATTGTCTGTCACATGGACAAGTATCTCCGTTTTTACCTCTTTCCTCCACACTACGTATTTATTTCTTAGTGCTTTTTTGGAGTACCCGCCTAACCTTAGGGACAGAGGTGCATAATCTAGAAATATCTTAACTAAAACAAACATTGGCAAAGCCAATATGCCTATATAGAAAACGCCATCCCCTAAAAATGGCAGTCACGTCCTTGTTAAATGTAAAAATAATTATTTTAAAAAAATCCCTCATGTGCCTGTTTTTGCTAGTTTTCTTTGTTTAATTATAAGGTTTTCATGCATTTTATTGTTATTATTGTTTGTGAAGGTGACAAGGTTAAACTATAACCTAACCAAGCCGTCGTGGTGCAGGCAGCTTCTATGTTATAATGTTACAAAACCCCTTTAAATAACAGCTGTAACAAGAATTGACAAAGTCAATGGGAGTCACCTTTGGGACATATCAGTTTTAATACTGGTTTTAAGCGAGGCTGTACAGCCTCCCTGATGCTGTGTAGCATGGCTAAAGGGGAGTTTTAAAAAACCTATGATGTGAACCAGTGGCGTCAATAGGGGTATGCGGGGGGTGCGGACCGCACCGGGTGACACCATCACCTGGGGTGACACCAATCACGCACCAGGTGATTGGTGTCACCCCAGGTTATCGTGAGGTGATCGTGATTATTGTGGCAACGCGGCTTCAGCTCACTGACGCTGCGAGCCCGGACGACACTAAGGGATGGGTGGGTGGCGCTGCGGCAGCAGTCTAGAGTTGACTGACAGTCTGCAAGCAGGCCCAGGGCAGCGCAGCAGAAAACAGTGCGCATGTTCCATTTTCTGGGCTGAGACCGAGGGTTGCTTCCTGCAGCAACCCCCGGTCTCCTATGGGCAGGTAGTAGTATCCCTGCTTTAGCCAATCACAACACTGCCATTGCAGTGTTGTGATTGGCGCAGGGGAAGGAGGGAAGTTGGAAAAACTCGGCAGCCCAGGACTGGTCAGGAGCGTTGAGGCGGCGCGGAGCGGGACCAGGCGGTAAGGTATTTTTTTTTAATTAAAACAACCCCCTCTACCTCCCCCCCCCCGCCACGACCCCTACTGCCATGCCATAGCACTCCGGTGTCGACAATAATGTAGAAATGTTAAGCAGTGACTTTTAATCATTTCGCTACTCCTCCCTTTCCCTCACACATGTACCTGTACACACCCCTCTGCCTGTCTTTCCCTCCATTTCATTTGCATGAAGGGGATCTGAAATAAAAAGCTCTTGTTTGTTATTTAGCAAGCCCATGGGGTAAGTCGTTAGGGGGTGACGCCTTTACCCGCACTGGGTGACATCAACCCTAGTGATGCCTCTGATGTGAACACACCACTCAAACACACCACTCATTCATCTACAAGATGATGCAGACTCTTTTTTTCCTTTTTGCCTGAAAAGAGAGCAGTGGCAGGACACAAGTAATGCAGTGATGCTCCAGGGGAGGAACACATACAAGAAGAGGAAGTAAAGCCCACACAAGCAAATGAATATGAAGCAATCAAATGAGTGTGGCAAGAAAGCCAACCAATTGTAAGCAATCAGAGAGTCCTAAGCCCTCAGTAGACTGACAATTGATATTTTCCCAAACAGACAGTCTGTGCTGTTTAATAGGTGAGGCCTATAAAGGAGATAAAACATAAATCACCATCTAGTTGGGCACCTAAATTGCAGCCACAATATATAGTCAGTATTTAAAGTTAAAATAAAAAACATATTATATTAAAAAAAAGGATACTTTGAACCAACTTGTGACAAAGAAACAATTTTTAGGCAGATGTGCACAATTTGCAGTCTTTGTGCAGTCAAAGTGAAGGGAGTCATTGGGTAAAGTGGCCCGGACCATTGGCTAGTGCTGTATGGTGTGGTGGGTGGAAGTAAAACGGGAAAGACTATTTCACAATCCAAAAGCCCTTCCATGTCTGTATATTATGTAGAATTGTTCTTTCTTTTTAAAACAATAGTCTGGCAAGACCGCTAAAATTGTCTCAAAGGCCAAAACTAAAAGGAAATGCAGTCTATCTCTCCTAGGCCTTCTATAAAATGTCACTTGTCTTTCAGTGGAGAGAGTGATAGGAGAGAGTGATAGTTTGTAGATGCAAATTTAAACAACTTAAAAAGCAAATATTGCTCTTGCATTTATTTTGAATACAAGGTCATGTAAAAGAACTAGACCCTATTAATACTAAATTAAAAACATGGATGAACATATAGCAGTATCTCACTGTAAACTGGTGGGTTATTTGTGTATTTCAGAACAAAGATTATCATACTACAACAGCCATTAACCTTTCTTAATTACTAACATTAAGGGGCCCCTTGACCTTCTCATTGTCAAGCAGAGAGCTAGTTTTGCTTTGCTTGAAGTCCTACATGATTAGTCTGTATCTAGACCTGAGCAGAAGCAGATGAGTGGGATCTTTCCCTTCTTTCCACATCGATTGAAGCCTTAAAATACAGTAATGATATATACGAATGTGCCTTCACCCAGCTAAACTCTAAACTCTGTATTCCTTACACAGGGACAACATGTTACACACACACATATATATATATATATATATATATATATATATATATATATATATATATATATATATATATATATATATATATATATATATATATATATATATATATATATATATATATATATATATATATATATATATATATATATATATATATTACCTACTGGCGATAGCCAGTAGGTATATATAGTTAGGATTTTTTTCCTATGGGATTTTTGAAAATTCTATGTCGAATAACTTTGCCGTTTGAGGACAGAATTGGCTGAAATTTTCAGGAAAATGGAACATTTTGTTTCTGAGCAGCCCCTGAAAATTTGGGGGGGGGGGTTCGTCAAGGGGGGTCCGAGAAAAAAGGGGGGTCCCAAAACATGTTTTTCCCATGCAATTTTCCATAGGGCGGTTGGCCTCACTTTTAGCCTGAATGGCTGAATGGATTTACACCAAACTTGGCAAAATTGTAGGGACTGGTAGCCCGATGTGCCTTTGCTATGTCTCAAGATATAGGCTCCAGTGGTTTTTACGAAAATTAACTTTGAAAAATATATATTGGGCTACATTGGGCTATATATATGTTGGAGCCCAAATGTAGCCCAATGTAGCCCAATGTAGCCCAATGTAGCCCAAAGATGGCCACCAGAGACAAAAAAAACAAATGGAGCCCAAATATCAGCCAGATGTAGCCCAACTATAGCCCAACGACAGAATGTCCCAGAGTGTTCTAAAGAACAACTAGAGTGCTAACAGTCCTACTTATTACAAAGGTATGGCACACCTGAAGCCATCTTGATTGGAATAAAGTGGTAACTCTTAAAACATTTAATTTAAAAAGGAACAAAATGAGGGGGTTCATTTTGCCATAGAAAGTATGATTAGCGAATATATGACGAAATCCCGCATACCATCAGTCCGCAAAAAAAATCCCGCATGTACTATTAGGCCGCAAATTAAAATAACGAAAACTTTTAGAACGAATATGCCTTTAGCATACACTAAACAACTAAACTACCCTAAACCCTAAAACACTACCCCCAGCATGACCCTACACTACACAAACAGTACAACACTACCCTAAACCCTAAAACACTACCCCCAGCATGACCCTACACTACACAAACACTACAATACTACCCTAAACCCTAAAACACTACCCCCAGCATGACCCTACACTACGCAAACACTACAACACTACCCAAAACCCTAAAACACTACACCCCAGCATGACCATACACTACGCAAACACTACAACACTACCCTAAACCCTAAAACACTACCCCCAGCATGACCCTACACTACACAAACACTACAACACAACCCTAAACCCTAAAACACTACCCCCAGCATGACCCTACACTACGCAAACACTACAACATAATCCTAAACCCTAAAACACTACCCCCAGCATGACCCTACACTACGCAAACACTACAACACTACCCTAAACCCTAAAACACTACCCCCAGCATGACCCTACACTACGCAAACACTACAACACTACCCAAAACCATAAAACACTACACCCCAGCATGACCCTACACTACGCAAACACTACAACACTGCCCTAAACCCTAAAACACTACCCCCAGCATCACCCTACACTACGCAAACACTACAACACTACTCAAAACCCTAAAACACTACACCCCAGCATGACCCTACACTACGCAAACACTACAACACTACCCTAAACCCTAAAACACTACCCCCAGCATGACCCTACACTACGCAAACACTACAACACTACCCTAAACCCTAAAACACTACCCCCAGCATGACCCTACACTACGCAAACACTACAACACTACCCTAAACCCTAAAACACTACCCCCAGCATGACCCTACACTACGCAAACACTACAACACTATCCTAAACCCTAAAACACAACGCCCAGCATGACCCTACACTACGCAAACACTACAACACTACCCTAAACCCTAAAACACTAGCCCCAGCATGACCCTACACTACGCAAACACTACAACACAACCCTAAACCCTAAAACACTACCCCCAGCATGACCCTACACTAAACAACCACCACAACTCTACACTACACTAACACAACACTACACTACACAACACTACACTACACTACACAATCACTAACCCACGAAAAAATGAACACAAACCCACTTACCTCTCTCGTCATCGTGGTTTTCACAACGCAAATACATTTACCATACATGCCTTTAAAACGTAATTCTTTGTAAAGGCATGCGCGATAAATGCACATGCGTTTTGAAAACATGCGGGATAATGGTATGCGAGGTCAATGACCTTGCGGGATAATGGTATGCGGACTGAAAGTCTGCGGGATAAAAAATGCGGGAAAATGGCTGCAAACCATGATTAGCAGCAGACTTCCCTGGTGAGTACTAGCTTTACTACAGTGATCTAATGAGCAACTAGAGTGCTAACATTCAGAATTTATGGCAAATGTGTGACACATCTGTTATATTATGTTATGTTATCCGGATTTATAGAGCGCACAGATGCCCCAGCAAAGGGGCATCTGAATGCCTTCTTGATAGAACCAAAGTAAACAAGCATTGAAAATGCAATAGATCTCGCCCTCGTTTAAGTTAAAGCCATTCTGTTTGTAATGAGGTGGCTTTTTAGCTTTGCTTTTATTAGTGTTTTTAAAACTTTCATGTAAATAACATGCATATGTATGCATATATGTATATGTATGCATGCATTTATATTTATATAGATATGCAGATTATATATGTTTATATATGTATATTACCTACTGGCGATAGCCAGTGGGTATATATAGTTAGGATTTTTTCTCTATGGGATTTCTGAAAATTCTATGTCTAATAACTTTGGCGTTTGTGGACGGAATTGGCTGAAATTTTCAGGAAAATGGCACATTTTGTTTCTGAGCAGCCCCTAAAAATTTGGGGGGGTTTCGTCAATGGGGGGCCGAGAAAAAAGGGGGGTCCCAAAACGCGTTTTTCCCATTCATTTTTCCATAGGGCGGTTGGACTCACTTTTAGCTCGAACGGCTGAATAGATTTACATGAAACTTGGCAAAATTGTAGATATGGTTTGCCCGACGTGCCTTTGCTATGTCTCAATATATGTGCTCCAGTGGATTTTGAGAAATTAACGTTAAAAAAATATATATATCTGTGACAGCGCTCCGGTTAGCGCCCCGGTTCGCGTACCTGACGCGTAACGGAACTTCGCGAACCGAAGCTGATTGGCTCTCCGGTGTCTGTCAACATTCTAAACAGTCCGGAGCGGCCGCCATCTTGTCTCTCGGTACGATCGAGAGACAAGATGTGGTGAAAAACGAAGGGGGAAATGAAGGAAAGGGGGCAAGGTAGACCACTCCTGACCCCCTAGGATTGATGAGGGGGATATTAAAGTGCCCCGCGGGAAAAAAAAATAATAATAATTTTTTTTTGCGATTTTACGCCGTAGAGGCGCGTCCCGGTACGCGAACCGGGCAGCTCACCGGGCAGCTAACCGGGCAGCTAACCGGCAGCGTAGGTTCGAGAGACAAGATGTGGTGAAAAAAGAAGGGGAAATGAAGGAAAGGGGGCAAGGTAAACCCCTCCTGACCCCCTAGGATTGATGAGGGGGATATTAACGTCCCCCGCGATTTTTCGCGGTAGAGGCGCTTCCCGGTACGCGAACCGGGCAGCTAATCGGCAGCGTAACGGGAGTCCGCCATCTTGTGTTTTTGGAGCGTCCGGTTCGCGTACTGGGTAGCGTCCCGGTAAGCGTAACAAGGGGAAAACCAAGAGAAGCAGTAAAAAAAAAATTAAGGGAATAGATTTCCAGCAAACTTGGCAAAATTGTAGGGACTGTTTGTTTGATGTGCCTTTGCAAGGCCTCAAGATATGTGCACGTGTGGATTTTGTCTAATTAAGGTTAAAAAAAATATATATATCTGTAAGCGTGCCCCGGCACGCTTACGTTACGGGTTTTGTTTGCGCTGCAGAGCCGATACGTCGCGGTTATGCGACGCGTCATGAGGCGTCTCACGTGGCTACGTTATACGTCACGTAATAAAAAATATATTTTACAGCTATAGATATTCGCTTTTAAAAAACCAATGAAATTCACTGAAAAAACCATAGGTTATAGACCATATATAGTTAGGAATTTGCATTTACAAAACCTTGAAAATTCACTGAAAAAACCATAGGTTAGAGACCATATATAGTTAGCTGGACATTTTATTGACATAAAACCAATGAAATTCCATATATAGTTAGTTGCACTAACTATATATCGCGCAACCGCAATCCACTGCTGATGATGTCACATATTACATCATTCATGACATGGTCAGTGACATCACTGATGACATCACTGATGACATCTCAAATGACATCTCAAATGACATCACTGATGACATCATGACACACCAATACCAGTTACTACATACGCTTTCACTGATTCCTACGTCTACACACACATTCACTCATTCACCCATACAATCACTCATACATACAGTCACTCATTATTACAACACTATCATATGCACTCATACACCTATGCAGACACTCACACACTGCCACTCATCCATGGAGTTACTCACACACCTAGTCAGTCCTGTAAAGAATCAATCACACTTCCATTTCCTCATCTATACAGTTAAACACAGAACACCATACTTCAGTGACATCGCTGATGACATCACTGATGACATCTCAAATGACATCACTGATGACATCTCAAATGACATCACTGATGACATCATGACACACCAATACCAGTTACTACATACGCACTCACTGATTCCTACGTCTACACATACATTCACTCATTCACCCATACAATCACTCATACATACAGTCACTCATTATTACAACACTATCATATGCACTCATACACCTAGTCAGTCCTGTGAAGAATCAATCACACTTCGATTTCCTCATCTATACAGTTAAACACAGAACACCATACTTTTCACACATATACTAACACATACTTACTCTCTTATACAATCACTGATACAAGTACACATTGATATGCACAGAGTCACACACCTCCCAGCCAGCCACACACACACTCAGTCTTCCATACATCCACTCATTCTTCAATATGTAAAACATATTTAAACTTTACAAAAACACACAGACACTAGATGATGTCATCAGTGATGTCATTTGAGATGTCATCAGTGATGTCATTTGAGATGTCATCAGTGATGTCATCAGTGATGTCATTAGTGATGTCACTGACCATGTCATGAATGATGTAATATGTGACATCATCAGCAGTGGATTGCGGGTGCGCGATATATAGTTAGTGCAACTAACTATATATGGAATTTCATTGGTTTTATGTCAATAAAATGTCCAGCTAACTATATATGGTCTCTAACCTATGGTTTTTTCAGTGAATTTTCAAGGTTTTGTAAATGCAAATTCCTAACTATATATGGTCTATAACCTATGGTTTTTTCAGTGAATATATATATATATGGTGGCTCTCAAGGCCTAACAAAGCCTTTTGCATGCTCAGGCATTAGGCGGTGGGTTCATGATTAATTACTACACACTCCTCTGCATAGTTGCTGAGAATTACTGTGCTCCCTTTAACAGAAAAAAGCATATTTGTTTAATTAATGATACAGCCCAGTGGTGGTGTGCGCGTATATATATGCACTCACACCTGTGCACACTGGAGACGTGTTCCCCCCTCTCGTTCATTCACCCAGCTTCCTGACCTTTTTAGATACAGATTTATAGTACATGGCATTCTGCAGTTCCTTTATGAAAATCAGTCTCTAATTTCTTTATTATCGGTGAATTGTAATGCACCCATGCGTCGATTGTAAAGAAAAGATGTCAGAACTCAACTGTAATGATGTCACAATGCCTGCTGCCATGTCAGTTCATGGAGCAAAAATTAAATCAGCTGTTTAAGTAGCAAAATGAAACATGGTTTTACGACCATAAGCTAGAAAGGAGATGTTTATAAGTTTAATTGTTGCACTCCTTAGGTGATTGTAGAAAGGTTAGAATCTTTCTGTATGTTTCTACACATTCCGATCTACAGCAGCTATAAAACAAAAATTACTTAAACTGATTACAATATCTTTAGCAACGAATATCTCATAGACTTTTTGATGTATTTGTTGTGCACTAGAGAGTATATTTTTATTCTTCATGTTTATAACATGCCCTGTCTTTTATATGAAAGAACAAAATAGTATTGATAAAGTACCCCCTGCAGTACATGTTAAGGATATTGCAAGTCACCTTGGAGTTTCATACTTATAAAGGAACTCCAACTTTGGCTTCGTTCCTCTGTATGGTTATGGAACTCCTCAGTGAGTTGCAATATCCTTATAATGTATGGCGGGAGTATTTAATACCATATATAATCACTGACTTCTGACACTCCAGGTTGCAGATTATAAAGAAATAACATCAGAACTAATTTGTAATAACTTATTACAGTTGAATTCTAACGTCCCAATGCCTTTTGACAGAGCCAGCAGCCAAGGGGGAAGGCAGGTCAGGTCCGGAACACAATTAAAGCAGCTGTTCAAAGAACAGAACGAAAAGTAGCGTTTCTGCTTCTGCCCTAGTTTTTAGCTTACAGTGACAAGTAGAAAGGAGATATTTTTGGCAACATGTTTATTCTTTACTATACTTAGGTAATTATTGAAAAGTTAGAATCTTTCTGTATGTTTCTACACATTTCGAGCTCCTTTTGCTTCTTTTTTTTAAACTAACGAATTGAACTAATTCTCATAGCTTTTGCAACAAACATCCAATAGCTTTTTTGTTGGGTTTATTTTGCACTGGAGTTTCCATTTTTATTGTTCATATTTGCAAATGTGCTCTGTCTTTCTTGTGAAAGAGCTATGCACCAACAATTTAAATGGTTTGTGGGAAAGGTGATGGTGTGACCATATACTACATGGGATAAAGTATCCCCTGCCGTACATGAATAGGATATTGCAAGTAACGTCAGAGTTTTAAAACCTTCTAAAGGAACTTGGCCTTTGGTCGGTGATTTCCATTATCCTTTTAATGTACAGCAGGGGGGACTTTATCAAATAAATACTTTGGCTTGAGTCACACAATTAGACCTATGTAGCACACTTCACAAATTGTCTTCTCACTAGACACTGATAACAGGTGTTAATTATTACCCAACTCAAATTCCAAAGCTTTATTCGACAGCATGTCATAAAAGCAATTATACATCCTAACACTACACTATAAATACTATAAGGCTAATTTAAAAACTCATTAAACCATTGTGCTGTCACTTTCTAAATTAAAAACAATTTATACAAAGTGATTTCAAACAATACAATAAGACATAATTTGAGAAGTTGATCGTACATAAAACGGTGTCATAAAATTCATTTTGACAACATCTGGGAACTGCAGAAAGTGGGTGCGTATAATCCAGGCCCACCCTAAGAATTTTGCAACGGCAATCGCCATACAAGGTGAGCAATCTGATTCAAGTAATCTTAACGCCTCTATGTACCTACGTGTTCCTAGATTTAAACACACAGGTTTTATCCACTTACGGCGAGGGCTTACATAAAGGGGACATACAAATAGCAGGTGAGGAATGTTCTCAGTCAAATCTTTACAGTAGTGGCATTTGTCATCCTGGATTGGTGACCATTTATAAGTAAATGCCTTTAGAGGAAGGGTCTCGGTTCTGAACTGAAAGTACAATTTTCTATCAAACGGCCTTTCAATGATGTCCCAGTAAGGCTCACATGATGGTATAGGTTTGATATCAAGAAAACGACCAGTTAAGTTAGTATTAGATTCGGTACCATAAGCAGTCGACCAGACCATGTCCCAGTACATTTTTTTCAAAGTTGCCTTTGATGGAAAGCTTAAGGCAGTGGGATTAATCCATAGATGATCTAGTTCCAGCTTAATTAACATACCCCTTTTTCTTTAAGCCACAGAATGGAATGAAAACGATCTGCCCTGATAATGTCCTTCAGGGCAGTGGCATAATGATCTAATTCAGGGGTTGTCATAATCCGTCTCCAATATAATAAAGGTCGTAGCCGTGCCAAATCCTCTATATTCTTCCTGCCGAGATCATATGCCAATGGGACAGTTGGAGTACTTTGGGGAACCCCGACTAAACGTCGTAGGAACCTGTTCTCAGCCAATGTTAACTGTTTGAGATTGGAGAATCCCCACAATTCCGAACCGTACAAGGAGGCACTTATCACCTTCATGTTATAAATTTCTAGAGCAGGGGTGATTGGCTTAGTCAGTGAAGCTTTATGCTTAAGAGCCACTACGCCCGCCAACTGATGGGATTTTAGGACAGCCACATCGATGTGATTTTTCCATCTCATATTATACTGAAGGGATATTCCTAGATACGTGAAGACCTCCACCTGTTCTAAGGGAATTCCATTAAAATTAATTGTACCTTTAAATGTTTTCCGCTGGTTCAGGCACATGAACTTGGTTTTGGAGGTGTTTATCTCAAGTCCACGCGTCTGACAGAACTCTCCGAATGCATTAACTGCCTTCTGAAGCCCACTCGGAGTTCGAGAAACTATCAACGTGTCGTCCGCAAACATGAGGACTGGCACGCGTGCTCCTGCTAATACAGGAGCGTCAGTGGGGGAGCGGCTTAGGTGGTCTACTATGTCATTGATATATATAGAAAACAGTGTGGGTGCCAAAACACACCCCTGCCGGACACCACGTTCGACAGGGAAAGGGTCGGTTATCTCAATATTACCCAACTCAATAATAGAGACCTCGAAGAATGCCCCGGTTACTTACCGGTAATCTTCATTACTCCGAGTCCTTGTCTTCCTCGCCACAGTATTCACACATGAGCCTCCGGCTCCACACAGAACTCCAAGTATAAACAAAAAAACGCTCTAGTCTCCCTCTCCCTCCTCCAAGATAGCCCCCAGTGGCTCCAGCCAATCCCATAAAGGGATACAGATACACCAATTCAACCTGAAAAACCAAGCCGCAGACATGAAGCCACCACCCGGGAGGGAAGGGAAACTATACTGTGGCGAGGAAGACAAGGACTCGGAGTAATGAAGATTACCGGTAAGTAACCGGGGCATTACCTCCTCGTCCGTCTTCCTCGCCACAGTATTCACACATGAGCCGATACCAAAGCAAAATCAGCTTCATGCAAGGAAAACAGGCCACACCAACAATGCAGCAAAAAAACACAGTTTAATAACAAGAGGCAGAACAACCAAAAAGGACAACCTCTCAAGGAACCCCCGCAGACAGAACAGAAGAGGCAAATAAAACAGAACCCCCACCCCCAACCTGAAGGCGGTAATGGGACATGAAGGTATGAGGGGATGACCACGTAGCAGCCCTGCAAACATCCTCCATGGACACCCCTTTGAAAGCAGCCCACGACACAGCAACAGACCTGGTGGACCGACCTTGAACCGGAAGAGAGGGAACCTCAACAACAGAGTCATAAGCTAACATAATGGCCTCTTTGATCCAACGACTGACCGTGGAGAGCGAGGGCTTCAGGCCCTGACGCGATAGACCAAAATTGACAAATAAATTGTCCACCTTACAAAAGGAAGACGTGCGTGACAAATAAATCAATAAGGCACGACGAACATCCAAGAGGTGCAAAAGACAATCCTCATCCGAGGAAGGATCAGGGCAAAGATCTGGAAGAACCACCTCCGCAGACCTGTGAAAATAAGAATCCACCTTAGGCACAAATGTAGGATGAGGGCGCAAGACCACATGATCCGACAGAATTACCAAAAATGGGGCAGACCGCAGGAACGCCCCCAATTCCCCAATACGCCTGGCAGAAGCAATAGCCACAAGAAACACGACCTTGAGCGTCACAAACTTTAAGTCCACTGATTCTAATAGTTCGAAAGGAGCCCACTGCAAGGAACGCAACACCAACGGAAGGTCCAAAGGAGGAGGACACAGGATAGGACGGGGCGCTGGAAGGACAGAGATTTAAAAAGACGTGTCACCAAAGGGGAAATAGAAACCAAAGGGAGGACATGAAAAGCCCGAATGGCGGCCCACTGAGCTCGAAGAGTCGGAATGGCCAAGCCCAAAACAAAACCATCATTTAAAAAATCCAGAATGCGAGCCGGGTCCAAAAAAGCCACCAACAGCCCGCGACCGGCAAAATTATCCCAATGTTTCGCGTAGGACTTCAGAGTAGAAGGCCTCTGGGACTGCTGAATGACCCCAGCCACAGCCATAGAACAACCTTCACGCATCAGAGAATCCCTCTCAAGAGCCAGGCCCGCAGACCCAGGGAACGGAACACAGGCAGAGGAAGAAGAGGACCCAACAGAGGGTAGGACCGAATGGTAAGGTCCACCCCGGAGACACAGCCAAATCCAACAGCAGGGGATACCAAGGGGCGACGTTTCCAACCCGGAGCAATCACAAGTAAACAAAGAATCCCTCCCTCTTGATTGCCTGCAAGACCGCCGGAATCAGGGGGAAAGGCATACAACAGACCTTCCGGTCAACGGAACGACAGAGCATCCACTCTTCAGGCATTCCGGCAAGGCATAATCGTGCAAAAGCAGCGGATCCTGGCATCGTACTGGAAAGCGAACAGGTCCACAATCGGAGAGCCAAAGCTCCTCCGCAACCTCCCAAACATCAAACGTGTGAGGGACAAAGACCCCATGGAAGGAAACGCCCGGCTCAGACAATCCGCCACAGTGTTCTCCGGACCCGGCAGGTAAATGGCAGACAGGGACGCCAGGTTCACCTCCGCCCAACAACAAATCCGACGCTGAGGCAACTGAGGGAACGAACCCTGCACCCCCCTTGATGGTTCACATAAGACATCCCCACCTGATTGTCCGTCCGGACTTGCACATGGTGACCCTGAAGAAGATCCGAGAAATCCAGCAGACCCAAAAGGACGGCCTTCAGCTCTTTGTAGCTGGAAGAACAAGACAAAACCGACCGAGGCCAAACCCCCTGAGTCGTCGAATCCCCCAGAGTAGCACCCCACCCCAGCAGGCTGGCATCTGTAGTGAGAACCGGGTGGGGACAATCAGAAATGGGCGGCCCATGTACAGATGACCCTCGTCCAACCACCAACCCAGGACCACCCGAACAGCCTCCGACATAGGAACCAAAACACTCACATCGAGGGAACAGGGGTCCCAATGCGACAAAATGTGGGAAACCACTGGGTACATGTGGAGGCGAGCCCACAGCACCGTCAACAAAGACGCCGGCATCAGACTTTGAACCCTCAACCACAGGCTCACAGGATGAGAATGCCCCAACAACAGGGAACGAACTGCAGACATCAGGGACAGAATTCGGGGAGGGGTCAGGTACACCATCCCCAAACGAGTCTTGAACAGAGCCCCAATGAAAGTCAATTCCTGCGCAGGAACCAGGGAGGACTTCGGCACATTCACGAGGAAACCGTGATGCTCCAGGACATGGCATACTCTCTGGACATGCAACTCCGCCTTAGAAAGAGAAGAAGCAGAAATTAAAATGTCGTCCAGATAAGGAAAAACACTAATGCCCTCCCCATGCAAATGTCCAATAAGAGGAGCCAGGACCTTAGTAAAGATCCTGGGAGAAGAGCTGAGTCCAAAAGGTAATACCTGGAACTGGTAATGACGACCCAGGACGCAAAACCGGAGAAACCACTGAGAGTCTGGATGAACAGGCACATGCAGATAAGTATCTCGCAAGTCTATGGACACTAGGAAATCGCCCTGAGACACCAGAGGAAAGATCAATTGTAGCGAAACCATTTTGAACTTTTGGTGAGGGATGAAAGTATTGACCCACTTCAGGTCCATCACAGGCCGAAGATCTCTGGTGCATTTGGATACCAGAAACAGGATGGAATACACGCCCAACCCCAACTGATCGCTGGGCACAGGAACCACCACATTTTTGACCACCAGGGAATCGATGCCTTCCAAAAGCACCAACCGTCTTAGAGGGTCTCTGGGACAAGGCGTGGATCTGAAGCAGTCTGGGGGAGTCTGGGTAAACCCAAGACGAACACCCTCTGAAACCACTTGAAGAACCCACTGGTCTGACACAGTCGCTCGCCAAGAGTCCATGAAGCAAGTGAGGCGACCCCCAACAGGACCCACACCAGGAGCGATCCAGACACGACTTTGAAGCAGGAGAGGAGGAGGCAGAAGCCCCGGAGAACCGGGATTTATCAAAGGAAGGAGCACCCCGGCCACGCCCCCTTCCACGAAAGGCCTGACCAGCCCGACCCCTCCTTGAAGGACCAAAAGCCCTCTGAGAACCAAAGGCACGGAAGTGACCAGCCCTTTCAGGAGCGAGAAGTTTACGGTCCTCCGCCGTCTTCTTCACCATCATATCCAAAGGGGAACCAAAAAGCTTAACCCCAGAAAATGGGATCTTCATCAGGAGACCTTTCTGCGCCGCATCAGCTTTCCAGGAGCGAAGTCACAGCTGACGCCTCGCAGCCACAGAAAACCCAGCCGCAGAAGCCACCGCCACCAAAGAATCAAAAGAGACATCTGAAAGCAGGCGAACCTGCTGCTCCATCGTCGCCAGGGTAGAAGAGACATCCTCCCCCTGGTCCAACAATTCCGACAGAGACTGAAAATCCTTAAGCAAGGACTGGATCGTGTAAGAGGAATAGGCCGCCGCCCGAATGGAAAAGTTAGCAGCCGCAAAAGTGCGTTTCACAGCACCATCCACCTTCCGATCTACAGGAGAAGAATCTTCAGAGACCACAGTCCCATGAGACGTCATACTGGCCATCAAGGAATATACCTTGACAGAGGAAGGAAATTTCACCGCAAAATCCTGCAGAGGATAAAGCTTATTCAGGAAACGAGGAAAAGAGCCCTTGTCCACATCTTTCCATTCAGTTTCCAACACCTCCAACACCGAAGAATGAAGGGGCAAGGAATCAGGTTCAGGACGCTGATACTGAGAAAATAAATCATCCTCAGGAGGCACAACAGAGTCAGGGAAAACCAAGTTCTTGCGTATGTGACATAGCACCTCCTTAAGGTCGGCACCCTGCACAAAATGACCCTTGACATCAACATCTTCCTCAGCGTCAGAGTCAACAGCCGGAACGCCATCAATCCGCGCCTTCTTGTCAGGAGGAACAGGAACTCTATCCTGCAAGGCAGCTGCCACCGCAGAATTTATCATTTTCTGCAATAATTCCATAGAAGGAACAGACATCCCAGAACCAGAAGCCTCCAAGGAGTCAGGATCAGACAAAACCGAAAAACCACCCTCCATGTCACCAGCCACGAGTGAAATAACACTAGCAAGGGCCAGAAACAGCCGAGCGAGTAAAATAGCCTGAAGGTTGCTAAGCAACCACAGCCAACCACCATCGACACGCCCCCAACAGAAGTACAAAAAAGCAGGAAGAAAATCGCGTAACCGCTAATGAGGACCCAGACCGAGAGAAGGAAGAACACCAAAGCGGGAAACAAGGACGCTTCCCGCTGCCGTCAACACAAAGAACAGCCCCAAGGTAAGCGCCTGAAAACCGGCATGAAAAGAAAACACCCGATCGCGCAATGTCCGGGAATCAGGACTCGCGGTCGGCAAGGGGCGCACACCAGGAACAACTCCCCGCTAAGCAGGAAGCTCAGGCGCAGCCCTCACGGAGCGGGAACACCGAGCGAACCCGCATCAAAAAGCACCATACATCAGCTAAAGCAGGACAAGGCGCCTGGCAAAAGAAGGGGGGAAAATACAATTTAAACAATAAAAAACGAAGTAACACTAACTACCCCCCACCTAAATACCCAAGGCAAAAGGGGTTTGCTCAAGCAAGACCCCAGCCCCACTCACCTGACCAGCAGGGAACACAGCACTCGGAGTAGTGCAGAAAAAAAGAACAGGCCGAATTGGTGTATCTGTATCCCTTTTATGGGATTGGCTGGAGCCACTGGGGGTCATCTTGGAGGAGGGAGAGGGAGACTAGAGCGTTTTTTTTGTTTATACTTGGAGTTCTGTGTGGAGCCGGAGGCTCATGTGTGAATACTGTGGCGAGGAAGACGGACGAGGAGGTAATGAGAAGCTGTGTGGAACTGCCAGAATTCGAAATTAAGACCTTGGTTTCCTACAAAATATTACAGCTGACCCCCCTGCAGTGGCATAACATAGGCCCCCCGCAGCACTCTGGGGGCCCCCTCAGCACTGACATGAGAGCTCCTAATTAAGTCCGGAGGGGGGCCCACCATGTACATTGCAGGGGGGACCCCTCAAGTTTCATGGCGCCACTAGGCCACAGGCCTATCTTAACAGCTTGTATATTATAAATTAATATAGTAATGTTTTGAGAGAGATACGTTTTCTAAGAGTAACGAAAAGATATTTTATTTCAGCTGCACCAAGTTCGAGTAAGGAGGTTTAAAGTTTAGGTTCTCATCTATAAAGGATGTTATGTGAGCTACAGCTTGCCAGACAGCTTCTCCAAGTTCTGTGACTGAAAAGGGCATATAATGCATAGGAAATCTATTTAAATTTATTACATAAACTCTGTTTTCTGTAGCAAACAAACTATGATATATTTATTTAATTCCGTACTTGGCCATGAGTAGCAATGACATAGTGAAACTCGTTTTTCTGTGCGAAGTGTCTGCCTGTCACATCTTGGAAACCGCAGTCTCGTCCAGGTGATGCATTGTGCCAGCCCAGTCTGACGGCCATGAAGCTGTCTTTCAGATTTAAATGCGAGCAGACACAACACAGACACAAAGTAAGCCAGGACGGCGTGTGTGTCCTCAGATTGAACCTGGAAAAAAAATGCCTGCAGCTTCAGCACTGTCAAAAAATGAGATGACCCAGCAAGGAAGATCTATCTGCTTGCTCTTTGTTTCTTACAGAGAAAGAAAAACAGGTTTTCCTTTGATTTTGTTGTTTTTGTTTGCTTCAGGCTCACAATGAAACAATAAGGCATGAGGAGGATGGCCAAAGTTACTTTTATTTCGCCTCACCGGAAGTTGAACTTCAAACAACTGAAACTGGTACTTTAGATGGACTTTAAGAAGTTGCTGATTTGCTTCTTCGCTCTAACTTCTGTAGGACATTGTCTTGTGTTAGATAGACCTCAAAGTGAGTGTGGCATCTGATGTTATTCCGTTGTGCTCCACTTTTCGCTTGGAGATGCTTTTTACTATAGCACTGTAGCTTTGTTATTCTCTTTTCGAGAAAATGCCAGCGCCATAAAAACAGTTTGAATCCTACCTGTCTCGAAGGTCCATTCATGATCCATTTATATATTATTTATTTATTTGAAAGTTTTGTACAGCGCAAACATGACCTGAAGGTATCAGAGCGCTTTACAGAGTAGGCACAACAGTAATAACATGATGTACATAGATACATATATACTCGTTACCTCGCGCTGCCGCAAGAAGGAAAAGCACTCCAGGTTTCTATTTGAAGTAAATTTAATACGACTGACATGGTTTAACCTTCCCGGTCTTCGTCTGAGTCACTGTCCACACACAGACGTGCTCCACTTTTTCAAAACAACAGTAATTGCATAACTCATAAACATAGAAGACAGACCTTGTGGAAAGAAAAGAGAAATGGGCACATGCATCAAAGGAAATTGCATTCGCAAATGGTGCGAATCGCAACATTCGGCCGCTTCCGAATCCAATTTCCATTTTTGGGATGCAGTAAATTTTTTGTATTTTTCGCAATGTAAGAAATCGCAAAATTGCGATTTCTTAAATTGCGATTGCATTTAAGGAATCTCAAATTGAGATTCCTTAAATGCAATACATCAAACTTTTAAAATTTGCGAATTCGCAAATAAGGGGTGCAAATTACCATGAAGTTGACCTTCGTGGTAATTTGCGAAAACTTTGAAAAATGCACTAAAGTGAATTTTTCAAAGTTCCATTTTACACACACACATGCCCTTGGGGCATGTGAGTGTGCAAAATGTACTTCTAAGCAGATTTCAGGGGTGCAACAGGGTGTCCTTTGGACACTCCTGCACCCTTGAAATTGCATTCTTAATTTGCGAATTTCTAATGGTGAATTGCAAATTAAGAATGTCTTTCCATTCATTCCTATGGGCCTCTAGGCCCTTAGGAATGTATGGGGAAGTATTTCTTAATTGCGAATCTCAATTAGAGAATCGCAATTAAGGAATTTTAAGAAATCGCTATTTTTATAGCGATTTCTTGATGCATTGCAGTTTGCAATTCCTTAATTGCGATTCCTTATTTTTTGCAATTAAGGAATCGCAAAATGCAATATTGATGCATGAGCCTGAAAATGTATCCGTTTGCGAATGCAATTTCCATTTTTGGGATGCATTAACATATTTTTATTTTTCGCAATTTAAGAAATCGCAAAATTGCGATTTCTTAAATTGCGATTGCATTTAAGGAATCTCAGATTGCGATTCCTTAAATGCAATGCATCAAACTCTACAAAAATTGGCGAATTCGCAAACAGGGGGAGCAAATTACCATGAAGTTGATCCTCATGGTAATTTGCGAAAACTTTGAAAAATGCACTAAAGTGCATTTTTCAAAGTTCAATTTTACACACACACATGCCCTTGGGGCATGTGAGTGTGCAAAATGTACTTCTAAGCAGATTTCAGGGGTGCAACAGGGTGTCCTGTGGACACCCCTGCACCCTTGAAATTGCATTCTTAATTTGCGAATTTCTAATGGTGAATTGCAAATTAAGAATGTCTTTCCATTCATTCCTATGGGCCTCTAGGCCCATAGGAATGGATGGGGAGGTATTCCTTAATTGCGATTCTCAATTAGAGAATCGCAATTAAGGAATTTTAAGAAATCACTAATTTTATAGCGATTTCTTGATGCATTGCAGTTTGCAGTTCCTTAATTGCGATTCCTTATTTTTCACAATTAAGGAATTGCAAAATGCAACATTGATGCATGTGCCAGTTAATGCACTCTTCAGGAGAAAACAGACTAATATTCCTTTGACATTCAAGCAATATGGCAATATTCCCCAAAATGTCTAGAAAAACACCACAATTATTTATAGATGCATTGGGTATTGAAATGATGTCAAAAACAGAATAATTGAACAATAATGATCTTGGCCAGTGCCAGATGCAAAAACAATTGATAATCCCATCATGAAAAACATAAATGGTAAAAAGATATATATGTATTCAATTTCATTTTCATAATACTCTAGAGGTAGTATCTCTGTGTTCAGCCGCCCAGTGGCAGATACACTCCTATGAAACGTGCTATAGCCCACTTGGTCTAGCCTTACTATGAGCTTCTCAGCTAGGATCCAAAATGTAGTGCCACAAAAGGAAACATAAAAACTGTCTAACAGAAAAATAAAGCAAACCCTTTTCGCTGTGCTAGAGTTTAAAAGTTTGAGTTTAAAATTATTTCTAGAGCGCACGTACACCAACCGGTTTCATGGCGCTATGCAGTACTACAAAACCCAAAGGCAAAAAAGAGTCTGACGTGGGGGGGTTTAGGAGGGAAAGGCTTGGGTAAAAAGATAAGTTTTAAGTGCCTTGCGGAAAACGGAATACTGAGGACAGGATCTGAGGTGCAGCGGGAGAGAGTTCCAAAAAGCGGGGGCAAGAGTAGAACATTTGGAACCTCCCCATTTTTTTCGTTTAAAACGGGGGACTGCGAGGAGATGTTGAGTGGATGAGCGCAATTCCCTAGACGGAGTGTAGGAGTGAATTTCAGAGGTGATGAAGGCAGGGGCCGAGCCAGACCGGGCATTGAATACGATGCAACCCATGTTGAACTGGGCGCGTTGCTGAATGGGGAGCCAGTGTAGGGATATAAGAAGGGGCGTGATGTGATGCGATTTAGACAAGTTAAAAACCATGCGGGCCGCCTGGTTCTGGACCAGCTGGAGGCGCCTCACGAGGTACGCCGGCATGTCGCAATAAAGGGCATTGCCGTAGTCCAAACGGGATGTCACCATCGCCAGGAGTATAAGTTTCAGCGCAGAAAAGGAAAAAAATCTGGATACTTTACGGATAGTGCGGAGGGAAAGAAAAGCTGAAGACACAGCCGCGCTAACCTGGGAGTGAAGGGAGAGTTGGTCATTGAGTTTGAAACCAAGAGTTTTAACAGAGGAGGAGGGGGTAGGTGGGGGACCCAAGGAGAGGGGCCAAAAGAGAGAGGACCAAGGACTGGAGCAACCACCCGTCAACACCAGCTCCGTTTTATCGGGGTTGAGTTTCAGGTGGTTGTGGTTCATCCAGTCCTGAATGAAGGTCATAACAGAATGAAAATTGGATATTGAGGCGGGGGAGGAAGATAAAGAGAAAATAAGCTGGAGGTCATCTGCATAGTTGTAAACAGAGACCTCCAGCTTTTGCAGAGCAAAAATGAGAGGGGCAATATACAAATTAAAAAGCAGGGGGGAAAGGGAAGAACCTTGAGGGACCCCGCACTGAACCGGCCGGAAGTTCGCCGAATAGTCGCCCAAGCAAACCGCTTGAGTGCGGCCACTCAGGAAGGAGGACAACCAGACCAAGGCAGAGCCCTCGATTCCCGCCGCTCTGACACGGGAGAGTAAGATGGCGTGGTCCACCGTGTCAAAAGCGGCGGAGAGATCGAGGAGGACCAACGCCTGGGGATGACTAGTGTCCATTCCCTCCCTGAGGTTGTCCAAGACCGATATAACCACGGTCTCTGTGGAGTGTGCAGGGCGAAAGCCAGCTTGCCTGGGGGCCAACACAATATTTGTTTCCACAAAGGTGCTCAGGGTTCTTGCTACATGGCGTTCCAGTACCTTGGCCAAAAAGGGCAGGAGTGAGATGGGGCGGTGGTTGGCTGAGACCGAAGGGTCAGCGCCGTTTTTTTTTAAGATGGGTAGAATTACTGCCGATTTAAGTGATGGAGTGACAATGCCCTGGGAAAGTGAACTGTTAAGGAAAGTAAGGGGTGGTGAAACACAATAAGAAAAAATCTGCTTCAGAATGTAGGCTGGACAGGGATCCAGGGGAGAGCCAGATTTCACCAAAGGGAGGAGGGAAAGGAAGGAGTCTGGTGTGATAAGAGGGATAGAATCCAGACGAGCAACGACCGGAGGACCCTGAGGACTAGTGAAGGCTGGGGAAGGGGAGGGGATATTGGCTTTGATCGCACTGATTTTATCAAGAAAGAAAGAGTTAAGGGAGTCGCAAAGAAACTGTGAAGGAGAGGGTTTAAGTGTGGCCCTATCCGAAAATGCTAGATCTTGAACAATGGCAAAGATTTCTCTGGGCCGATTTTCGGCGATCTGAATTTTAGACCAAAAATAGGCCTTCTTTGTTGCCAAAATGGATTTTTTGTACAGGGCCAAAAGGGTGATATAGTGATTTCTTAAGGTGGGGGAGTAGTCCCGCCGCCAAAGGCGCTCTGCTCGGCGAAGATTACGTTTTTGAGTCTTCAGTTCGTCATTGAACCAGCGGTTAGCCTCTTTAGAGCGCTTAGATGATATGCGCTTTAGCGGGGCGACTGAATCACAGCCGGCCCGCAGCCAATCATTAATGGCTACCGCTTGTCCGTAAGATGAGATCCCGAAGAGATCCGGGCAGGATGCGGTGAGTGTGGCAGATAGGGAAGGTACGTCCACGCGGTTCCAAGATCGCGCCCAGGTGTTCTTGGCTAGAGGGAGCTTAAGAAGCGAGCAAAGAGACAAGGAAAAGGAAATAAGAAAATGATCGGACCAAGTGCAGGGGGAGATGGACAGTGAAATGACCGGACAATTTTGGTACCAAATTTGGTCGAGAGTGTGACCCAGACTGTGAGTGGGGGCGTGAACCGCAGAAGTAAAGTTAAGAGAGCGAAGCGATTCCGAAAACTCCTTGGAAGCTGGACACTCAGCAGGGTCAAAGGGCCAAAAGTTAAAGTCTCCAAGAACAACGACAGAGGAATGGTTAACTACCAGGGTAGCCACCAAGTCTTGGAAACTTGAAAGAAATAATTGGGGGGAGGAGGGGGGTCGGTAAATAAGGACACAGGTAAGTGGGGGAGTAAAGGAAAGTGAACGGGCAACTAAGCACTCTGATGACCCCAAAGGGGAACAAGCTAGGGGTTGGAAAATAATTTCTTTACGAGCAATCAATGCGACACCCCCTCCTGGCTTGCCGGGAGCGCGATCAGCTCGAAGAGCATAATAGGATGGAGGGAGCAAAGCCAGTAGGGACGGGAGGGAACTATCACACAACCAGGTCTCGGTAAGGAATAGGAGATCAGGTTTGTGTAAATCCAATAACGTAAAAAGGTCGTGCTGATGTTTAACTGCTGATCTCGTATTCAAATACATCGCGGAAAGAGCAGTGGAGGGAGGGCGACTGAGCAGTGGAGGGAGGGCGACTGAGTGGGGATGCGGTAGTCAGCGTCCCTTTGTAAGGTTGGACGGTGGGAGTGGCCTCCGTAAGGGGCGTGGCCTGCGTGCTTGGCGAGGCGCTGGTGAATAAGCGTCCCCCGCCTGATGTGGAACAGCGCTAAGTCCGCTTTCCAAAACCGGGAGGTGTCAGGGGGTGAGTAAAGTTTAAAAACACAGAATTAGTGACATCACAGTTTTAAAACAATTAAGCAAAAGACTCCCGGCTTTCCGCCTCAGGAGTGTAGAGCAGCAATGGCGGCGCTTGTAGTCAGGGTCCCTTTGTAAGGTTGGGCGGTGGGCGTGGCCTCCGTAAGGGGCGTGGCCTGCGTGCTTGGCGAGGCGCTGGTGAATAAGCGTCCCCCGCCTGATGTGGAACAGCGCTAAGTCCGCTTTCCAAAACCGGGAGGTGTCAGGGGGTGAGTGAAGTTTAAAAACACAGAATTAGTGACATCAAAGTTTTAAAACAATTAAGCAAAAGACTCCCGGCTTTCCGCCTCAGGAGTGTAGATCCTTACCATCTCGCACAGTGTTTTTAAACCCAGAAAAGTCCCCATTCATTCATTAGAGGTCCCCAGAGTGGGGTGTACCCAAAGATTACTACCCTACGTGCACATAGAGCTTCTCATCGTGGTTGAGGCCACCAGGGTACTGCTTCCCAAAAAGATGATGTAATCTGAATCCATTCTTCCCAACGTTCTTTCTCTAACTCCCCCTCTTGTGTGACTTGGAATCCAGTCAACACCAAAAAAAGGAACTTTTAGAGGATACATTGGCAACAGTCCCATGCATTAGCTCACAATGTTTGCCAAGGTTTATGTCATGTCCTTGTTTCCACCAGCACGGAGATGTTCAAGAATTCTCCTTTTCACAGGAAAATAGTGCTGCCCACATACCTGACACCACACACCACATAGTCGCTGTTACAATTCATGAACTTGTGTATCTTGGATGTTCTGCCTGTAGCGAGCCCGTATGTTTTGACATTAGTACTATTTGCACATGCCTTGCATCTCCCACACTTGAAAACTTTGGGAGTTTCCTTTGGGCTGGTGATAACAGATGCTACTAGTGGGCCTGAAGCGCAGATTGCGCCACCCACATGAGTAGCCCTAAAATGGTGTCTCAGGCCTGCCAGCGCAGTGCCTGTGTGCAGTCAGTGGACTGCCATGTCCACCTGGCCAGTGTCCCCACTGGCTGGGCCTAACCCTTCCCTGTCTGTGCACATCAGTCACCCCTATAGAAGGCTGAAGGTACCCCCCTGGGCAGGGTGCAGTGTATGGGTAAGGTAGAGCATGTACTAGTCCAGGTCACATGCTCTGGTAGTGAGCAGCAGCCATTTTGTGTGCTCACTGCTGCAAGGTTATCTTGCTCCATAGACTAACATGGGGGAGGCTGGTCCCAATGGATACCAGCCTATCTTCCCATAGGAACAAGATGGGACATAAGTGAATGATATCCCTGACCTCAGAATTTAATAACACATCTTTTAGTGAAGGTTGTTTTTAAATTCTGTGTTTGAGAATAGTACTTTTAGAAAGTTGCTGTTCTCTTGTCTAACCTTTCTGTGTGCCTGGGCCTGATTGTGGATTGACTGTCTGGTTTGAGGGTGACAGGGGCTGCAGAGCCCCCAGGAGGTTGTCTGAGGCAGCCCGTGGATGAAAGGCTGCATCTGCTGCCAGGGAAGTGGGAGGAGATAGCCCCTGGGAGTGAATAGGGCTGTGCCTGCCTGACCACAATGCTGGCTCCACCTCCCGCTGGGCGACTGTCACCTCTGTCCCTGATACTGAAAGAAAGAAGGAAGCCAGGAAAGCCCCAGTGCTCCAGCAACACCCAGAACTGGTTTAGACCAGGCTCAGGGCCCACTTGCACAAAGACTTCAAAGGACTTCAAAGACTTTTAGGGGTATAAGAGAAGGACCCCTGACAACAGAAAACTAGATTCTACAATCAAGAGGAACCTCTGCTGGAAGAAGGACTGCTGAAGAACTGAAGGAAGATTGCCTTGCTGTGTGCTCTAAGGGCTGACCTGTTCTGCTGTCTAACTGAAGCTGAGAACAAGAAAGGGACTTTGCTGTGTGCTGTGACCCTGCCTGCTTGAACTAAAAAGACTTTGCTGTGTGCTGTGTCTTCAACTTGAATCTCCAAGGGCCTGAGAAGAGCTGGCCTCCTGTTTGGCAACCCAGGGACATAAAGGTTGCCAAGGAATACAAAACTCTGCTGTGTCCCCTGAAGCTGCTGTGGGCTGAAGAGATCGTGAGCACTGCTGTTTGCCCCGTGTATCGCGCTGGCTGCTCTCTGACTCGATTGAGAGTACCGCGATGAGCACGCCTGCCGTGCTGCCAGATCGACGTGTTCATCGACACGTAATTTGTGGAGACCGAACGGTTGTGGTCCTCCCCAGTGCAGGGCACATCAAAACAACCTGAGCGCAGTTTTACCACCGCGGCCCGGGGTTAGAAAACACCCTACAAAGTGCCCCGTACCTTGCCGGTACCGACGAAGCTGAGAACCAACCTGCTGCTCCCTGATTGGAGGAGGGAGCCGAGCCCCCTCGCTAACGCCGCGACGGGATTGGCCCGTGCGCCGTAGCGTCAATGCCGAGGCAGTGAGGTGGTTGGTTGCCAAGGACGCGTCATCGCAGGCCTGCCCCGGGAGCCGCACTGCCATTGGCTGACTCCCAGGTGAGTGTAGAGGCTTGCCCAGAACGCCGCGACCGGATTGGCCCTTGGCGTCATCCTCGTCGATCAAGCATCGAGTCCTCTCCGGGACCCGATCTCGCCGAGGGAGCCACGTGAGAGTTCCCAGCCCCTGGCCTGGTGTCCCGGCAATAGAGTTGCTGAATCTCCCCCGCCGCTCGTTGGATTGCCGAGAGCGGGCGGGAGAGCAACCGGGACCAGCCGGGGCTGACATCAGAGGATTACTGTCATCGAGGCTTCTGGGGTGAGCGCGCCATTACAAGGAGCGGGATATTAACCCGCTAGTGTCCATGAAGGTGCTGGCACAACCATCCGTGAGGCGCTCACATTGTTGGGGCTCAGTAGTTTGAAGAGCCAGTGTATTAGGTTACTTACCTGCTGGCATTGCTTTTACTGCTCGTCGTTTTTGAGAGCCAATATGAAATAAGTCAGTAACACTATTTTTACTACTGATTTTAAAAAACTTGAGACTGATTTTTCTATTAGAACTTCCTGAACACAAGTGCAACCATTAAGATTAAGTGCAACATTTTCCTAAAGAAGTAACTATTTTGTACTGTTGATTTTTACTGCTGCAACTAGATAAAGTTATATTTTTTATATATACTTACCTGTGTGGTCTCAGTTTGTGGTGGATTGGGGATCATTGTGTGTGTTAAGTGCATTTATTATACACATTGCCTTAGGGATAAGCCTGTCTGCTCGAGCCAAGCTACCTTGAGGGTGAGCAGGGGTTATCTACTGTGTGTACTTCTTCACCCTGACTAGAAGCAAGGGTCCCTACTTGGACTAAGGTACTTACCTCTGCCAATTAGAGACCCCCAGATCTAACAGTTTGATAATATCATCAGCGATCCCCAGGCAATGGAACTTTCAGAACTATTGTCAGACATCAATCTGACTCAGCACATACATTCTGCTACTCATGAAAAAGGTCACACTCTGGAGCAAATTTGGTCCCTTAATCTTCCCTTTTCATTATTATCCATTATGCCCTGTATTTGGTCTGACCATTTTTTCATCCAGTTTACACTAATTATTAGTGGGTACACCAAATTACCACCCTTGGCGGGCGGAGAAACCAGGAAATGGAAAGCCATTAATACATCTGCCTTTATTAAAACACTGGCATCTACGTTGCCAGCACTTAACAAGGAGGTAAACCTTATGGAGGAGGAGATCTCACATTTGCTCCTAAAGGCTACTGATACTCATGTGCCTTTAGTAAAATTCACACGTGCAGGCACTACGGATGCTCATAAGTGGTTCACCTCTGACCGTAAGAACTTAAAACTTGAGGTACGTCAGAAGGAAAGAAAGTGGAGAGCAAAATATAAGCGCCAAGATAAGGAGGAATACATCGCGGCTCGCAGAAATTATTTAAAGATCATTTTACAAAGTAAAACCAATTATTTCTCTGGGAAAATTCTAAACTCTCAAAATAGAACCAAAGATATCTTCAACATAGTGAATGATCTGTGTAATAGCGAAAGAACTGTGCTTCCTTTGACTTCCTCGCAGGAACTTTGTGACTCATTAAATGATTTTTTCTTAGATAAAATTGTCATCATAAAAAAGATTATTCAAAGTCTCCCCTGCGGGGATCCCATTGAAGACATCTACCATAATCCAGCCACTTTAGATACTTTTCCATCCATTGATGAGAAGACTTTTCCAGAACTTCTTTCCCGTGTCAAATCTGGCTCGCCCTGTGATAGCTGCCCCCCCATATTCTAAAAGAGGTGTGTTCAGCTATTCCATCAGGAATCCTTTCTCTTTTGAATGAATCACTTACACAGGGCAAGGTTCCTGACAAGTTTAAAAATGCCACTGTGATTCCACTATTGAAAAAACCAGGAGCAGACCCCTTAGATCCAGCCAATTACAGGCCTATTTCCCTTCTCCCTTTTTTCTCCAAACTCCTGGAGGCTCATGTATCCAGGTGTATGTCTAATTTTATTGAAAGTTCAGAATATTTAGAACCAAATCAAGCGGGATTTCGACCATCTCACTCAACAGAAACTGTATTTTGGCTGTCCAGGATACGTTAAGATCTAATGCAGATAAGGGCATCCGTCAGGCCCTGGTGCTCCTTGATTTGTCGGCCGCGTTCGACACGGTTGACTATAACATTCTGATCAGCCGTGTCGAGCAGGCCTGCCTCAGGGGCCCCGCACTGAACTGGACTGCCTCTTTCATCACAAATCGTACACAGTCAGTGAGATTAGGGTCTTTCACAGCCCCCAGGATGTCATCTACCTGTGGTGTTCCCCAAGGTTCGTCACTCTCCCCTTTATTATTTAATCTTTATCTTCGTCCACTGATTCACTCTTTAAAAAACTATAAACTATAAAATTACCCTGTACAATTACGCTGACGATCTTCAGTTAATCATTCCCCTAAATACCCCGGACTCAGCCGCCGAATGCTCGGCCGTAATGTCACACATACAGAGATGGATGACCCTAAATCATCTCAAAGTTAACCCAGGCAAGACAGAAATGATCTTGCCTGGGGAAAGCGAACTGAGCTGGGGTCGACATTTTTGGCCAACCGATATGGGAATCCCTCCCACAAAGACCCATTTGGTTAAAAGCTTAGGGATCACACTTAACGAGGATCTATCTCTCAAAGGGCAGGTAGGAATGGTGGTTTCTTCTAGTTTCTTTAAACTTAGAAAGATTAGTTAAATCGCCCACTTTTTAACACACTTCCCGTCTGCATTTTTCTAATAGTCTTTACTTGGGTCTCCCAACTGGCCTACTAAAACGCCTCCAGATGGTTCAAAACCAGGCGGCTAGGCTCATTTGGAAGCAACCCAAGTGGCAAACAATTAGGGCTGGGCTGGAAAAACTCCACTGGCTGCCAGTGGCCCAGCGAATTGCTTTTAAGGCAGGGTGCATCACTTTTAGGGCGCTCCATGATAATGGCCCTATATTTATTAGGAAGTCCATTACTAACTATAAACCCCAGCGCAACTTCCGCTCCACACATCTAAGCCTTGCAAATGTCTCTTCATTTAAGAGGAAACGCCAGGGTGGCAGCTGTTTTTACCATCTGGCTGTCTCTCTTTGGAACGCTCTCCCACTTCCTATTAGACAGAGCAATGATTTACTGGCATTTTGAAAGTCTTTAAAAACGTGGCTTTTCCAACAGGCTTACGCTTAGAATTGTGTTTAGTGTCTTGAACCAATAGCGCCAAGAAACCCAAGGGTGTACGTGCACTCTAGAAATAGTTATTAACATAACATAACATAACTTTAGGAAGCATGTAAAAGACCGGGGTGACAGGATTCTTTACCATCAGGAGTTCCAGTTCATTAGTACTGAGCATTCCTTTCTGGTGCCATTCACTCAAAAGACTGTGGTAACAAGTGATTGCTTTGTTATACTGGGCAAAATTAGATCTCAGGAAGTTCCCCGAGTACTCTCACTGATTCCTAGCCTCAGTCCTGTATTTATCCAGATCCCATAACATAACATTTCCATCTTTGTCAGAGAGTTTAATCACAAAAGTTTCTGCTTTCCTGAGTGACTCAAGGCCTTTTCTCTGCCCCAACGTTAGGTTCTCAGCAAAATGATTTGTAGCCAAGTTTCCATACTTCCATGAGATCATGAAGAATGACCTCATGAAAGGGGTCAATGTTGCCGTGTAGGGTCACTGGGTTAAATCTGGATCAAGGTTTGAAATCATTTCTGCTTCTTCCATCAGTCATAATACCCATATAGCTGAGTATTCTCGGTCACTCTCCCAGTCTTTGATCCCCAGATCCATTTCTCTTAGAGATACCAAAGTCTCAATGTCCCCAATTGATAAAACATCTGCCACTGAATCAGGAGGGACCCCCCTTAGCTTCACTTGGGTTCCCCCTTTCGTTTTTAGGGGCATGTATTTTGAGGAGTTTCAATTTTCTCACAAACAGAAAAACATCAATGCGTGTGCATGAGTATTCAAAATTTGCAATGGTACAAAAGCACAGACCCATTTCAAGGACAGAGCTTTCATCAGGTGTAAGCACATGAGAGGATACGTTAACTATTGTAAGGTTATTCTCAACCATGATTGTTTGTTCCGTTTGCTTTGTCGTGTTCCTCTCCCACGCGGCTTCTCGCTGTCTTTGTCCTGTGCCTCCTCTCCATGTTTTTCTCCTACGTTGATTTCTCCTTTTCCTCTTGTTCTTGGTGGTTTCTTTTTTATAGTCTGATTTTGCCATAAAAAATAGTATTCCTCGAGTGTTGTAAATGGTGCTGTTCCCAATGCCACACTTCCGCTTCAATCCTCAATGTCAGATTGGGCGTCTGAGCTGGATTCCGATGTTATGGTCTCCCGTTGTCTCAATGATTCTGTGTGCCTGAAATCCCTTCTTGCCACATCACACTTTTTTCCAAAAGTGAGTGCCCTGCTCTTTTTCCTCTTTATAAATTCTATCGAGTCCGAACTGAAGAGGGTACAGGCTGATTCTCCGCAGGTTGGTGGCCACTCTGTGCCAGTCCTGCTATATGCCGACGACACAGTTTTACTTTCGCGTACTCCAAATGGGCTCCAAAAATTAATGAATTATTTTTACGATTTCATTGAGGAGAGAAAACTGAAAATCAACAACTCAAAGACTTACATTATGGCCTGTGGTAAACGGATGAAACTTTTAAAGCGGTTCCATTTTAATAATCATAAAATCGAGGTGGTGGACAGATTCTGTTCCCTTGGAGTAACTTTTAATGACAAAGGGACTTGGGCACCTGAGATTTTAAACGTGAATGCTAGGATGGCCAAAAGCTCCTTCGGAGTTTTCTGCTTTGCATCTAAGCTAGGTAGCCGCCGCCTACCAGACATGTTAAATATCTATAGGCACAGGTGCGTATCCATTGCCCTATATGGTTCTGGTATATGGGGCTATTGTCAGCACAGGGAACTTCAAGTTACAGAGAATCGGTTCCTTAAAAGACTCCTTTGTTTACCCACCTCGGCATCCAATGAATTGTGCCATAGTGAGGTGGGTATGCACCATCTAACAGACATAATGGGATTGAGACCTTTAATGGTCTGGAGGTCAATATGGATCAAAGATGAGACTGATTTTACCAGGCAGATTATTATCGACTGCCTTAAAATGGATAATGCCTGCAAGATTCCATGGCTAAACTATGTTTCATCTTCCTATAGTGATATCTTTAACCTAGACATTGTTAATGACCCCCATAGTGCTGTTATTGTACCAAAAAAGAACTCTAAAATGTCTTTATTGGGACCAAATTTAACTTACGCAGGGCGGATGGCAGCTCTATGTCAACTCATGTATTTTATTATTCTAATATGTTGGAAGACAGGGGCATGCCTATGTACCTTAAATCTATTACCAAGCAATCGCATCAGTTTGTTCTCACAAGGCTGAGACTTGGTATTGTACATAATCTAGTGGCCTTTCCAGTGATGAAAACGCATAGCCAATCCCCCTGCCCCTGTGATGGCCTATCCAGGCAAAGCACTTTGCACTTTATGCTTATTTGCCCTCTTTATATGCATCTTCGTCGTTATTACCTCAGACCTGTTTTTAGAAAATACTCAGTGTATACTACAGCCCAAGCTTTGAAACTGTTATTTGCACTTGACTCCATAGATATATGCTTTTTTACCGCTACCTTTTTACTTAAAGCTGTTTCACATAGGAGAAGTCTGGTGTTTTATTATCTTTTAAATCCCAATATTGATCAGTTGTTGTCTCCATTGAAATGCTTGTACCCTGTGTTTTATATATTGTATGCTTTTGTGATTGTTTTTAATAATCGAATAAAGCTTTCAAATTGAATTGAGTGTCCGACCCATGGCATATTCATTCTTGTCCCTGATGAATTTCCAATGCTTCTTGTTTTTGATGCCTTCCTCATATTTTGCCAACCTCCCTTCCATTTCTTTGAGGAATTTCTCAATCTCATCTCTTGAGGCATGTTTGTAAAATGTCTCTTTTAAATTCCTGATTTCTGCTCCCACTTGGTCCAGTCCCAATGCTGCATACTTCGATAATAACCCCAGCATTTGTCTGCTCGTGGATGCCATCAGAAGGGACCATTCTTCCAGCAGCTTCCTGCTAGGGTTCTGGTACGATGGTGTTATCAAAATACTTAAACCCCTTGGGACCCTACCCACCTCTATGTAATTATCAAGGGAGATAACCTCTAAGCTCCTGTTTACCTCTTTTCTGCAGAGTCTCTTGTACAGGAACAATTCTGGTTTGAGTGATCTTGCCCCTCCTGTGTCCCTCGAAGCCTCTCCATGCATTGTATTGTCTGGGCGATTAGCCGCCTCGCTTGATAGGCTCTTTGCCACATCGAGTCTTTTCTGGACTGCAACGCACATGATCTAGTGTTTTTTTGTGCAAGCACTCGGTAGGGATGCAAAGTCCTTTTCGAAAAAAATCGTTCTATTGCTGAGTGAAATCTCCTGAAGCTTGCTGTCAGTCACACGCTTGTGCTCGATGGTAGTAGCAGCACTTCTGCTGTTTGCACGTTGATTTTCCTTGTTTCCCTGGATACCGCAAGAATGATCCAGTAAGAGAAACCTCACTCCGACCTGTTTCCGGGGTCGCATTGAGCCTCTCGGTCCCAAGATAAACCTCTATGGTAATTCTGTTTATAATATATATATATATATATATTCTGAAAAAAATAAAAGTTACAGGGCTGTTATAGTTAGGAAATAGGATTACAAAAACTTAGATATCCACAATGCACTGCTTATGACCTCACATATTACATCACTCATGACATGTGAGGGACATAACTGATGACATCTCAAATGACATCACTCATGACATCATAGAATTGACATCACAGAATTTCTGATGCACCAACTCACACCCCCATGCAACCTTTCATACACGCACTCCAACTTCCACACTACCATTCTCGAAACCATTGGCACACGTATACCAGTACTTACATACCCACTCACTGATTCATAAGTCTACAATACACACATTCAATCACCCATACAGCCACTCATACACCAACTCACTCACTAATAAAGCCTCTGATATATCTACTCATACAGCCACACGGGCACTTACACACTTTCAGTAACCCATGGAGCTACTCAAACACCTACTCACTCACCCATATTCAATCACATACCCACTTACTCACCTATTCAATTATACACACACCAACTCACTTATTCATACAGATATTAACACCTATTTACTCACCTACACAGTCTATGACACAAGCACACACTCACCCATACAGCCAATCTCACAATCACACACTTGGACATACAGTCAATTATATACACCAGCACTCACCTATACTCCTTTTACATATGCAGTTACTCACCCATATACCACATGACACATCCATTCACTCACCAATGCCATACGCACACTCACTCACCCATAAATCCCCTCACAGATGCACTTATGAACCCATATAGCCACTGATTCACCCACTTACTCACCCATGCAGAGAGTCACACACCCCCTCACCCACCACACAGATACTCATACACCCAGACAGGTACTACGACAACCAATCAATAACCCATTCAGCTACTCGTACTTACTCACCAACCCATACAGCCACTTACATACCAACTGACAGACTCATACAGCCATTCACACAAATTAGTCACTCACCCATACATTCACTGAGATACGTATAGTCACTAACATACAATCATGCACCCACTAAATCTTCCATACAGGCAATCATACATGCACTGATTCATCAATTCACTCAATTCACCTTGTTGCTTATATATTTCATACTCATAAACGTTTTAGAAATACTCACAGTCACCATATGATGTCATCAGTGATATCATTTGAGATGTCATCAGTGATGTCATTGACCATGTCATGAGTGATGTAATATGTAAGATCATAAGTAGTGCATTGCAGAGGTGCGAGTTATAGTTAGCTCAGCTAATTATAACTGCTGAATTTCTCAGGAGTTGTGCATGTGAAATCTGAACCTAACTCTAACGTTCCTGTAACCTTTGTTTTTTTTGCGAATATCAATGTTTTTTTAATTCTATTTCCTAACTATACCAGCCCTCTAACTAATGTTTTTTTCAGTGAATTACCAAGGTTTTTTAAATGCTAATTCCTAAGTATACCTTACCTGTAAACTTTGGTTTTGTCAGTGATTATCCATGTTTTTTAAGCAGCAATCGTGTTTGCAGAATGGAATGGAAAGGGGGTGTGCCACTGGCCAGCTCTCAGGAATCCCGATGTATAGGACTTACAGAAAGTACCAGGAGGTCCCCAAGGTCCTTTAGCATCCAAGAGAACTTTATTCCCCAACCAGTAGTGTATCAGGAGATGCGTTTGCAGAGTGGCGCAGAAAGGGGGCATTGCAGCTGAAGACCTCTTAGCAAATTGACTGTGTGGGACTTGCTGGAGGTAACAGGAGGGATAGTTGGCCCCCAAATACCCTCAATTCATCCCCCAACTAGTACTATGCCAGAAGGCACGTTTGCAGAGTGGTGGAGAAAGGATATCCTTGAATATTGCACTGATAGTGCCTGTGTGATTCCATGAGTGCCATTGCCAAGGACGCACTGCAAATACCGGGTGTTTTTTATCAAAGTGTAAAACACATATATAGACATATTTTACATAAGATTTCAATGTAGGCATTTAGTAAGATACTAATTTAACTTTCATCTTTGACTAAATCAAAAATGCATTTTCCATCTTCACAGCAACACCGGAGGTCCCAATGACATCAGTAGTCACAAATACAAATGACAAAGTGTAAAAAAGATATATAGACATTTTACACAAAGTTTGAGTCTAGCTGTTTAGTAACATATTGGTTTAACTTTATTTTAACAACATATTCATAAAAAAGAACAGTTTAAAAAAATAACAACATCCGAACTCACGAATAGAACATAACTACGAAATACCCATCAAACTACCCATTGTTACCCAAACTCATGGGGAATTAAAAACTGCAGCAAAACTGGCTCCATGCACAATCTGCAAACATCACATGACTGGGAAAGTAAGAAATATAATAAGATAATATACTTTTCAATAAAATAATAAGAGGTATACACTCACTCCTCCTTCTTGAATATTCTTTTCCAGAACTTTGATGTGAGCAGGTGGTAGATTTTGGCTGGAGACTTTTTTGGGACTCATGTGGGAAGACGTTCGTGCTATATCATCTTAAAACCTGTCATAGAAAACATCTCTAACTGCCGATCAAGCAGAGGGAAGCTAGAGGACCATCTACATCAGTGGCAGCAGCAAAAATTCCGGGCCAGAATGTCCCTTAAAAGGTACAGACTACTACAACAGATATGTCTCCAGAGTTTTCAAGAATTGCTATTTATTGCATGCACTCTAGTGTTGTTATAAGAGCAGGTGAGCAGTGTCTTACCTCTATTCACAATGCTGCCAAAAACCATACATGCAAATTTATTTCACCTTGTTATATTTTTTGCACATTTCGGAGTGCACATTTATCGAATTGCTCCTGTCCCAGTTTCCATTTTTGTTACCATAAAAAAGAACAATTTTCCAAACTTTACAAAATCATATCACCTGGAAAATGAAGGAATATCATTGGATAATACACTTTTCAACTAAAAAAATAAGAACACACCCGTTTATCTATCTAGAACTTTCTTTAAGAGGATTTCATAGTGAGCAGCAAGAAGGTAACGCAAAGCTGGAAGATCCTCAACTTCAATAGCAGCCACTACAACACTGGAGCAGAGAGTCCATTCAAAAGTCCAATCTCAACTTCAAGATTTGGCTCCACAGTTTTCCCCAATGGCATCATACTGCATGGATTGTGGAGTTGTAGTGAGTGCCATAGAGCAGTCCATAATGGCCCGTCACAATGCAGCAAAGAATAATAAATGTTGATTTGTTTTTTATTTTTGGCCATATTTATTGTAACACTATTTACATATAATTTGCCGGATAGACAAGTCAACCCGTCCCTCTGCAAATAAATACACAGCTAACTTTGGCCAGTTATCATTATTTACTTTTTGCACTTTTTAAATATGAGTAAAAAGTCTGTATTTAAATCTGCTAGTAAGTGCATCAACAACATATACAAACGTACTCTGGTTTTTTAGACAACATTGTGTTCCATTTTGTAATCTCTTCTTTAAAACTATCAACTGTTATATGTATGTCCTGTTCTGCAACTCCTCTTCCTAACAACTCTCCATTTTCCCTAGAATCCTGCTCAGGACCAAATAAACAAAACTGCACATCAGCACAAAGCTTTTCTACATCTCCCACACTACCATGCAAAAGTGCTCTATTCATTTCTCCTAAACATAAAGCAGGAGTTTTCACATACAGCCTCCTAACTAAAGTTCCCATTGTTGAGTAGTATAACTTATTTTGGGTTTTAAACTTTGCCTTGGATGGATATGAAGGAATTTTCTTAATATATCATTAGATTGCTGTATAATACTACAAACAGTACAACAATTCCATTTGTATACAGGACCCTGACTACACCTTCCTTATGTCTCTTATGCAATAACAACTACTACATTTGTAGTTACCATCACCTCTTTTGCTATAGGACTACCATTCTTCATTTCATACCATCGTCCTCTTTCATCAATATCATGAACTACTCTGTTATCCTTGAGATGGCTGTCTTCATCTTCATTAAAGAAAGCCTCTGCACTAAAAGTATGTATCCATTCTCCACTAAAAACTGTACAACATGTATTTCTGTTCACTGATCTTTTCTTTTGGTTCTGTCACTATTTTATCAAGAGCTTTCATTCTATTTAGAATCAAAATTAAAAGCTTCATCTTCAAAGCAAAGGACTTATCCACTACTCTCTCAACTTGTTCTTTCTGTTTTACTGCATCTCTCCTTCTACACTTTTCTAATTTCTCGCTGAATGTAAAACCACTCTACTATAAAACATCCTGACTTTGATTTCCTTAAACTGCTTCGTGTCGCCTCGTTATGTTTTGCCCATGTTTGTTACAATCTTTTCTCTTCTTCCAATGTACACTTTGTCCACTCTTATTAATTCTCTTAGTCATAATTGTAATTTTGTAATCTTTGAAAATGTCCATATATATTTTTAAGAAATGACTTAGTCCTTTCACCAGTAGCTCTTTTTTCTTTCAGCACTTTTTCTGCATGTTGCCCTTTTTGTATCTCATCTCTGCAGAGATACTGTAGTTGCTTCTGTTGTTTATTGTCTCAGCTTTTGTAAGCATTCTAACTGTGTGCAGTGATGTATAATCTTGTTCTGTAAAAAAGAAAAAACTATTATATTTTAATTTTTACCCTAGCCAAGGTAAAGACTACTTTACTACTGACTTACACATATTACAAAAACAGTTGTTATGGTATGTTGCAGTTTTAAATCTACAGATGACCTAGCTATGTTACTACATGCCCTTACTTCAATTTAGCAAACCCAAAGCAAAGCACAAAACTTTATTTATTAATTAACTTTTAACATGTAAGCACCTTGCCCTACAACACAGCTGCACCATATCTCACTTCTAACTTATACATGGTGAAAGACCAGTTTATCCCTTCTGCAGTAAATTTTAAAATGAACATCAAGCCAAGGGAGCGTATTTGCAAGCCACTCGTGCCAAAGCGTTACTTTTTTTGAAACACCATTGACATAATGTGAGGCTCCATATTTACATGGCCGAGTAAAGCCACTCTGCGTGACTTTTTGTGCCCTTGAAAAAATAGGCCCTTTTCACGCAGCACTTTGCGTGAAAGGAGCGTGTCATGGGTGTTGCTGTGGGTGTTCTCATGCAACACCCATACATTTTGTCACATTCCCAGATTTAAAATGATTCGTACACCTGGGAATGCGTCAGAGTTCTACGCCTCCCCAGGGGAGGTGTAGGGAGGCACAAGAAGAAGAAATACTTTTATTTCTTCTTGTTTTTCCCTCTTTCTACACGCGCTGCATTCTGCAGCACACAAAGAAAGAGGGAAACATCTATTGTGATTGTTTTTGTGCAGGAAGGTGTGTCTTCCTACACAGAAACAATCATCCCGCAACACAGGCACCCTTGCACCATGGTGCACGGGTGCCTCCATCGGAGCATGACAGCCGGTTGAGCGCCAGCACAGGGGAGAGCACGGGGATCCATCATATTGTTGTAAATATGACGCATCCCTGTGCTTTGATAGTAATGCAGCATGGCGCACCCAAATGGCTTGGGGCTCTGCTCCTCATTAGCCAAGTGTAGAAGTATATACAGTGTCTCAACACTGTAAAGCCAAAAACACACTAGAAGAGCTGTTGTGTGCCTCTCTACCACGGTGTCACTGGTGTATTTAGTATCTCAGTACTTTTCTACTTAAATGTATCAGATTAAACTTTTGGGAAACGCTGCATATAAAAATCTGCACATGAATCTTTATCCAACCATATAGCTTACTAATTCTTCTGAATACTTGCAAAGTGTGTGACAGGTTGCATATATAATTCACCACATGGTTCTAAAAGATTACATATTCCTCAGTAAAACTTGTAAATACATGAGTTTGTGGTTGAATACATCAATACTCCTTGGATGATTAAATGAGTACCTAGGTAGCTCCCAGGTGATTCCCTGAGGATACAAGTAGTGCCTAGATGATTCCCTGACTATGTCATAACTCCATGGGTCATTCCATATCTGCATACTTACTGCATGCATGTCTGCATGAGTATACCACTAGTATCTGGGTGTCTGGATCAGTGCATGAGTACAGCCTGAATGATTGGACAAGTGTGCGGCTAATGCTTCAATAATTCAATACATGCATAGATACTGGTGGGATATTAAATGAGTGGAACTCTAGTGCCTGGATGATTGCAAAAGTGCATACATAATCTACAGATCATTTATAGAGTGCATGGATAGTGCATACATGATTGTTTAAGTTCATAAAAGCACCTAGCCTGATGGATGTGTGCATGAATAGTGTTTCAGCGTTTGGGTGCTGCTCTTTTGCTTTTGGTTGAGTGAACTGGTAGTGCCTGGATGTTTAGATAACTACAAGGGTAGTGCCTGGATAATTGAACAAATACATCAGTAGAGCCTGGCTAATTAGATGGGTGCTTGCCTAGTGTCTGAGTGACTGCATGACTCCATCGTTGAGAGATTCAATGAAAGTAAGTGTACAAGACTATGGCCTCACTAATTAAATGACTGCATAGGTACTGGATGGGTGATAGTTTTGCTACAATGGTACTCTCTACGTAATTAGATGAGTGGATGAGTAGTGCCTGAGTATTTAATCAGTACACACGTGTTCCTCAGTATTTCAATGACTGCATGGGTTGTAAGTGGGTGTTTAGATGGCTGCATTGGTTCTGCGCAAATGTTATAATGATTGCATAGTTACAGCCTTGTTAATTGGATAAGTAAATAGTTAGTACCCAGGTGATTAGAGGAATGTATAGGTAGTGCCTGCATGGTTCAATAACTAAATAATTTCTACCTGCCCGATTGCAAGAGTACATGTGTAGTATCTAGGTAATTGAATAACTTGCGCTGCTGTTCTGTGCTGTCGGCCGGGAGGCAAGGGGCTCCTCCGGCTCGTTGCTGCGGCCCCCATCGCCATCTAACATCTACCATCTACCTCTCACCGGGGGCAGCGGGGACAGCAGTGCGGCGGTGAAGCTTGCAGCAAGCACCGCGAGCATCGCGGACTACCGGAGTTGAGCGCTGTGGAGGCTGCGGCCTCAGGCAGCTTCGGTCGGCTCACGGTTCACGGCGTCCCTGACCCACGGACTTACAGGGAGGTGTTGGGCAGTGCAGTGAGACGTGGGCAGTGGACTTTCGGCTAATCTCGACCAAATTCAGCCTACTGACCAGCCTGCACCTCGTATCGGAGGGAGAGCAGAGAACGAGAGCGAGGACGCTGTCTCTCCTCTCCCCGCTAAATCACCGTCTTCACCCGGCTACCCCCTCCGGGGGTGGGACTCCGCTGAGACTTTCCGCGGCCGCGGCCGTTGGTGATCTGTGGTTCCTGCGGCTAGGAGGTCTCAGCTGCAGCGAGCCTGTGCAGTGGGGTCGCAGTGGGGGCGCTGTGAGAGATCAGGTGCCAGGAGTTGAACGGGGGCGAAGGGAGGGGGTGTCGAACCAATGCCCCAGAAGGACATCAAAACCAATAACAACAAGGTGAGGGGCACAACACCAATTCACCAGAAGGACATTAACAAACACAACAATAGCAACAGAAAACAGCCCCAGCCTCCATACTTCAGTAGTCTTGGGGGTCCTGGCAGTACTGACAGTCTGACCCAAATTTAACAGGCAGGGAGTATCTGGAAACCATTAAAGGCACTCGGGCAGAAACAGGAAAGTGAGTACCTGCTATTTTGTTTGGGGCTGAACTGTGGGTCTGACATTGTCCCGCTGTTTCTTTTTGACCGGGCTTGGCTCTGCCGAGTCCCCTCTGTGACTGAATCCAGCCTGGGGATTGTGTTGGGAGCCGGGCTTTGCTCCGCACCTGACTGGCCGTGCTTGGCTCCGCCAGAACTGCAGCTCCCAGCAACCCCGCAAGACGCCATTAGCAAGCGCCAGGAGCCGTATAAGGAGAGTTTGGATCCTCGCCCTGCGAGACGCGCGCGGGACGTGCCGGGAGAAGCCCGGGACAAGGGCGGGGCCGTCTGCGGCCATCCGAGGCCAGAGGAGGCCTGGCCGTGCCCCTTCTCTAAGTCTTCGTTTGCGAATAAGATACTATTGATATATACTCGGGACAATTAGACAAACAGTAACATAGGCGCAGACTGTTGTATTTGTTAAACGCAAAGAGCCTCACCTTTCTTTTGAATTACCTGGCAACAAAACAAATCACGATGAAAACTGTGAATTAGCTATACCTTTAAATAATGGTTTAATTACTGCCAAACTTACTATCAAGTGAGCTCTCTTTGTTATTATTGATTGTTTTAAATACGTGTATTTAGTTTTCACTAACTTTGTCTACCATTCGAATTTGACTTGGGGAAGAGAAAACTTCCAAGCCCAAACCCAAGTAGCGGAAAGAGGCCCCACATTGAGACCCAACAAACATTGTTAAGTTATTTAACTGGAGCAATGGGGGCGTTAGACAAGCAAATAAGCTCAGTAGTGGAATCCCTAGAGGCAACTTCATCTAGATCTAATGAAGATGTGACTCACTTGGAGGCCCCATCCGTTTTAGGACAGAATACCACACAAAGAAAGTCAGCAAACGGGTGTATCCAACACAGTAATGACAACTTCGACCCAATTGAGTCCGACCAATCATCTCAGTCCCTTCCAAAGAAACAAGGGCTCCCTATATCTTCAGAAAACCCTGCTACTGATATAAATGCATCACAGACTGAAGTCATAATTTGTCTGGAAACCTCCCCATTGAAAACCAATACCATTCATAACAGAAAGAAAAAAAGAGGGCCAACAAAAACACACACAAAAGAGAGGGCAAGGGCCAGGAAACCATCTGATACACAGCGTAATGAACCAAAGAACTTAGTACTATTAATAGAGAGACTCGATCTTTATCTAAGAGTCATACTAGATCAGATCGATTAAAGATTGTTATCTATCGAAGAACACCTAGGCAATGCTAGAAATCAACCAACTACAGTCTCATCATCAACATACACGTCTGAAATAAATTGTTCCAACCCCCCTCGGACTTTTAATCATGTACCAAACGAGAAGACTAGATGGGTCCCTAACCCGCCTATTGCTGTTCAGAAAAATCGTTTACACGGAAGACGTGATCTGCCACCCACAATAAGTTCAATCGACTTAGTAACCTCGACCTCACGTAACCTACCCCCTAACCCGGCAAAAGATCCTGATAATAATGCCACTGTTGGTAGGACAACCATGACCCCAAACAAACATCTTTACCTCCCCCCAGAAGCCACACCATATATTATAGTACTGGCAAATGTTCCAAAGATAGAACCTCTAGTAAGGGAAGGCTGGGAAACTTTGAGAAAAAATCCCTAAATTGGCTAGGCAAGAAAACGGGCCTAACAGGCCATCTGTTCAGAGAATTTAAAATGGCCCGAAGGGTAAAAAGCGTGGGGTCTCGAGGTGATACATTCATAGGTGATTCAATTGTCCTGACCTTTCGTTCCCCCCACTTGGTAAACAGAGTGTTGCAACAGAGTGGAGCAAGGGCTATTTCTAGTGATGAAATAAATATCCTCCCACTAGGTTTTTTCAACCTCCGGTAAAGGGGCCTACGGGATTACCAGGGAAGGCTAGAGAACCCTTAAACCAATACTATGCACCTAGCTTATCTATAAGGAACAGTTTCGAGATCTTTTCGGGATTAGATGAACTTGATTGACTCACTCCGCTCATCCTGGATGAACTGCCCATTATCTCCTTAGATCAATCCACAACTCTAAATAATGATGGTCATGACTTACAGTCACCTCATGTCCATCAAGAAAGCTCCCCATTGAAATCACGGGGAAATGAAGGAGAAATGCCTAACTATATGGGCATCTCACAATTTAAAGATCAAGTACAGATTACCACTCAACTAACCCCCTCACAAGTACCAAAAGACAATTAAAAAATAGCCATTCTTTACTGGAATATTGCTGGACTGGAAGGCAAATAATGATATCTGGCTTGACTTTACTCAAAACTTCAATGTCCTATGTTTTCAGGAGACTTAGACCACTATAGAAACCCACATAGAAAGGATATAAAACCTTCTTCTCTCCTGCACAGCCCTCGCCTTCCGGTAGAGCTAAGGGTGGGCTATCCATCTATGTATCCAATTTGATGGAGACATCCGAAATATAGAACATAACATCTGAACCCAACTTTCAAATACTAAGCTTTTGTTTGAATAATGCCGATACATTTTTTATAGTAAATTTCTATAATAATATCGCTGAGGGAGAACTTCTGCCCATAATACGGCAGATTCATTCTTTAATACAGTCCGCACCAGCAGAGGCCATAACAATATGGGGCGGAGATTTCAACCAACGTCTATATAAGCATAGCGATCAAAATATCTGTGGCATATTAGATGAAAACGACCTCCCGATAAGTCATTTTTACCACTAACCAATAGGGAACGCCCTAAATAATACTCTCTTTGAGCTAGATCTGGGCCTGACACACAAAATGAAAAATCCCCTAACCCCCATCTCCCCCACTTTTAATGATAGATTTTATTTTTATCTCCTGTACAGCTGAAAAACGCATTATCAACTCAGCAACACATGACATTGCAATGAGCGATCATTTCCCAAATAGTATCATCTTGACTCAACTCCAGAAACACTCCACTCAAATAGTTGAGAGTCTTCTAGATCAAAACAGGTTAATCTTGGATAGAATGAATGACTATGCACTTAAATGGGAGAAAGTTGATCCACTAGCTGTAACTACATTAGTAGTAAAAACATCCCACTTGGCCATAGAAAAGTGCTTGGACTCAGCCTCATCTAATGTGGAAGTCCTGAAAAATGTCACGGTGATCACAAAATCAATGAAGGAATCACTCTTTATTACATCTAATAAATCTAGGTCAAATAAGAAAGGGTGGTTCAACAAAAGATGTAGAAGGAGTTATTCAATTTTGAAAAACTCATTACAAAAGCAAGAAAGAGACCTTGAAGAAATTAGAACAGCTAGAAAGGATTATAACTTGGCCATAAAGGACAGAAAAATAGAACTTAAAAGAGATCTTTGGAAACAACTCCGTGAAAGTAGTACCCTAAAAAACAGTGCTGCCTTTTGGACCATCGTTAAATCTCCATTCCTCATCAATGAGAAAGACTCCCCTAAAATTGACATAGCCATAGATGAAAAAGCCTGGGTTGAGTATTTCAGTAAGACATTTGCAAAGGACAATGTCTTAGGGCATGATCAGGGAGAAACACCCTCCGAGAAACATATGTGTCCATACCCAATTCTTCTAGATATAACACATGACGAAGTCGTCCGGGCACTAAAAGCCAGCAAAAACGGGAATGCCCCAGACCCAGACAGGGTACCAATCGACTTTTTTTAAATCCAATCTAGATCTTTGGACCCCAAAATTAACCAGGGTCCTCCAGGCTTCCTGCTCTGAATGGCTCCTGGAATCATGGTCAAAGTCGATCTTAGCGCCCATCTTTAAAAAAGGGGATCGTCAGAAACATCGTGCTATCGCCCAATCTCGCTGCTGGATTCCTTAGGTAAAGTTGCGGGTCGAGTTATCCTCGACCATCTCCAGCAGTGGGCGGACGATAGCGGGACCTTATCTGACCTACAATTTGGCTTTCGAGAGGGGCTAGGGACCACCGAACAGGCACTTAATCTTACCCTGCTGATAGGCAAATATGTTGGCGCAAAAGGGGGGGCACTTTACATGACATATGTCGATTTGTCTGCTGCCTTTGATTGCGTGAGTCACGCAAAACTCTGGTGAGTCCTTGCAGAAATGGGGGAAGGACAGAGACTTATACATTTTTTGTGTGAACTATATTCCAACGCCACAGCTAGAGTGCGGTACGGGATGAACGGCGAGCTCACTGCGCCATTTAGCGTGGAGCGGAGGGGGAGACAGGGCTGCGTCCTGGCACCCTTCCTCTTTACACTCTATACCAATGGCTTAGAGCGGGCCATGGTTAAAGGGTGCCGTGACCTTCGGCACATCAAAGGCAGCCCGATCCTGGCCCGGCTCTACGCGTACGACGGAGTGATACTCGCTCGTACCCCTATAGAATTACAAAGAGCCCTTGATAGATATGCCTATTTTATGGCAAACTTGAATCTAAACATCAATATTAAAAAGACCTTAGTCATGTCCTCTGGAACTAGAAAGAAAGGAGTAAAAGGTATCTTCCAGAAAAATGAAAAACTCGACCATACTGAGAAATATCCTTATCTAGGGATCATTTTTGACAACAAAACTACTTGGAAACCAGCCATAGAATCTAGAAAGCATCTCTTTATGAGAGCCACTTCCGCACTGGTAAACTTTGCCAGAAGGCTAGGTAAGAGGCCACCCGTCGAATTATTAACAATATATAAAGCCAAATGTATAACTGTGGCGACATACGGGGCTGGCGTGTGGGGCTATGAAAATATTGCTGCCCTACAACTAGTTGAGAACAGATTCCTGAGGTATCTTCTGGCCCTTCCTCGGAGTAGTCCAACGTTCTCATGCCATCTGGAATTAGGTTTATCTTATCTGGAAGACATAATAAAAATACAACCACTCCTACTGTGGCATCGCATATGGACCTCCGATCGAACTATATTCTCTCAGGGGTTTATCTCGGACTGTATTTCATTGGAACATGCAAAAAATATAGGTTGGTTGCTCTATATTAAAGCTTTCTTGTATGACATTGGGATGGAGAAATATTACAACACTCCGACCCTAATCTGTGAGACATCAAGAAAAGCTTTCCAGACGCAGTGTCTAACACATTTAAGTGACCTGTAGCTGGCTAAAGAAGTAATCAAACCATCAACTGCGCATAGTCTGGCTATTCAGACCACTTTCCTGATCCAACCCTATCTAACCATTAACATCACTAGTTATGAAAGATTTTTGTTGACCCGTTTCAGATTAAATTATTTCCATCGGCTAGTCAGTTTCCCAAAAAGAAATGACTGATCACCAGTCCTACCACCTTGCCCATGCGATGGCCTCTCCACTCAAACCATTATACACACTATTTTATTTTGTAAATTTTATAATGAACCCAGAAAGACATGGATTATTCCGGCACTAAAATATACGGGATTCAGGAGATGCAGACCTGTTATTCTAACAGTTTCTGGAGGAGGAGTGGGTAATAATGACTGTAATCAAATACTTAAAATTTACTGTACGACACAGATTAAACTTGGAATAGAGTACAAATTACCTTTTTAGGATATAAAAGCAACTGTACAGAAAATACTTAATTGCTCGGGAAAACAAATAACTGTATCGTACTGTTATCAATTAATTTGTGTCTTTTTAAATTCTTTTTAATATCACATTGAATTTTTAAATGAAATATTTTATCTAATTAATGTTTTTCTAATAACCATGAAATTTCTCCCTTTGTAACGATGAATGGAATTTTTAAATTTTACTGTACTTTTATGGTTTTGCAAAAAAAAGAAAACCAAATAAAGTTAATTTTGATTGATTTGATTTGAATAACTCTATTGATGGTGAATCACTGATTTGATGAGTGCCTGCCTAGTGACTGGGTGATTGCATGAGTGCCTGAATACTGTCTGACTGTGAAAGTACTTTCATTGCTCTTAGATACATACCAGTTGTCACTATATCTCTGACTAATAGGTTATTTCCTTCTGTCAGTATCAAACTACCAGTTTTATAGTATATATGCTATTCTTCTGAGCTATGTGTGAGTGAAGTCTCGGAATCGCACTTGATATATAATTGCATACATAGCTCTCTAGAAACATACATTGCTTTGTTACTGAGTGTGCACATGCATCAGTAAGTTACTAAAACGGAAAACAACATTTGACAAGCACAAAACCTTTTGCGAATGTCATACCTAGATTATTTTCTCAAATACTTCTTTCTCTTCTAAAACATTTATTCAGCATATCTCAAACAAAAGTTACACTCAAAATGAAGCTAGCACAAGCACTCTCGAGGCATTCTGCACTATCAATCCTCCTCAATTTTAAATAAACCATGTTTAAAGAATGAACACTATATTCACAATATACATGATATTTTCATCAGCCTTACTGAACATAGATCACCATGTACATATATATGGAATTTCTTAATAGATGTGGTCCTTCAAGCTATCTTTTCAAAAATATATACCTCTCTGCATCTTTAAGTAAAGTCAAAAGTCCTACCATATATAAGGCTATGTGCAAGCACAAAAAACATATCTCACCATCTATGTATATGCAAAGTGGTCACATATGTTAAAAACCATATTGACAAACACTTCCCATTACAAACCTAGCAAGTATTACTGCTCTCTAATTCATATACAGGCGGACAGCATGTTTTCATGTTTTATTTCTCACTAAACTATTCCTAAATATATTACCTACTGGCGGTCGCCAGTAGGTAGTTATAGTTAGGATTTATTTCCATAAGGAAATCGTAACATTCTATTTGGAATAACTTTGGCGCCGGAGGAGGAATCTGCCTGAAATTTTCCTCAACTTTGCCTCGCGGCACTCCGCTCCTTCCCTGAAAATTTGGGAGGCATTTGTCAAGCGGGGGTCGAGATAAAAGGGGGGTCCCAAAACGTGTTTTCCCCATGTTAATTTCCATAGGGCGGTCGAACTCACTTTCAGCTCGAACGGCTGAATGGATTCCCACCAAACTTGGCAAAATTGTAGGGACTGGTAGCCCGATGTGCCTTTGCTATGTCTCAAGATATGTGCTCCAGTGGATTTTGAGTAATTTAGTTTAAAAAAAAATGATATATAGATATATAAAAAATTATATATCTATAGCCGCGCCCCGGTACGCGCACCGGGGAGCGCTCCGGGCGCGCCACGTGACTTGCGCACAGAAAGCTGATTGGCTCTCGGGTGTCTGTAAACATTCGAGTCCGCAGTGGCTGCCATCTTGTGTCTCGGTAGGATCGAGACACAAGAGGTGGCAAAAACAAAGGGGCAAATGACCATAAGGGGGCAGGGTAGACACCCCCTGATCCCATAGGTTTGATGTGGGGGCCATAAAAGGGTCCCGCGGGTGAAAAAAATGTTTTAATTTTTTTCCGATTTTCGCAGGGGTAGCGCCCGGTACGCGCACCGGGGAGCGTACCCGGGAGCGTACTTTGGTGGAAAATAGTGAAAATAATAGTGTAACATAATCATTTTGAGTGATTACAGGTAGGGTAGCTCTGAAAAGAGCTTTTGGGTTCTGTGGCTGTTTTAGGTACCTACCAGTACGTCCCACACACACCCACACGCACACACCCCACACACACCCACACCCCCACCTACACCCAAACACCCCACACACCCACATCCACACACACACCTTACACACCCACATCCCCACCCACACCCACATACCCCACACACCTACACACACCTATACACCTCATCCCCCCGACACACACACACAGACACACACACACACCTCACAGACACACCCCACACACACCTCCCCCCCCCACACATGGGGAAAACTCAGTGAAACACTAAAATAATAATTTAAAGTGCTTAGAGGTAGGGTAGCTCTGAATAGAGTTGTTGTGTTGTGTGGGTGATTTAAGTACCAGCATGTAGGTACCAATGCAGAGTCTTAAATTCAATGTAGACTGTCTCATCTGTAGATAATTTGCATGTTGTTACAGAAGTTATTGTGGTATATGGAATCTATACTATAGTCTGGCAGGAAAGCAGAAACAACATGGAGGCAGGAGATGAAAAAGAGATGTCAAATACACATTGGAGATAATAAAGTGGGAGAAAGGAAGTAACTATGAGCAAAATTACTATGTAACACAAAAACAATTGCACAGTATACTATAAGTCTCACATTATATTATATTCATTTTGGTACTATTTCATTGATTACATTTAAAAAGAATAATGTCTGGAACAATTTTTAATTATTAAATATACATTTATTGCTCTGATTTTTCAAAATTTAATAAGACCTCCAACATTATGTCGTCAGGAATGTCCTCATTTGGATTACATGATTCCATTTCTTCCACATATTTCAGAAACTCTTCATCAAGAGACTGATCCAAAAAAACTGAATCGTTATTCTCTTCCTCTGGGTTGTCCTGAAGATCAAGTTCGAATGAAATATTACATTTATTTTGATCTACTTCCATTATGTTGCTGTAAATTGCATAAAAAATAAATATATCAGTAGAGATAGGGCACTGTTGGGTTTAAGTTCAGACAGGTAGTTTTGATTTTTTAACAGTGAAGTTATCTTTGGGCAGTGTATGGTATCAGGCTGGAAGTAGAAATATAAAAAAGTGTATATCATAAAGACTAACTAAATTGATAATTATACAAGACAAGCCTAACTCCATCCATATCTATAACAGAGAAGCCTATCTCAATCTATAACTATTACAGAGGGATAGTATATAACTATCATAAAATGTTTTCCAAATTAACTTAAAGTGCACAACATACTTCAGTTTTCAAAATAACATCTTACCTTTGAAAAAGAAGTTTAAGTTCTCAGTGAAAATCCTTTTGAAATGTACTTCAGGAAGTAGTAGTCAAAATGGCTGTGTTTCCCTCTCTTTCTTTATATATATTCATGTACATAACCAATCAAATGTCAGGAAATAATAGTGGAAAATGAAAGTAACATTTTAATTGGTTGTAAATTCTAACACTTCAGATGTGTTTTTACATCATGTAATTTAACTCAGGATATTTAGGCAGGGCTACAGGCCAAATGGCTCAATGGAATGGGGGAAAATGGTAGGGACTGGTATGTAGTATTGCCTATTCTATATTTGGTGAACTTCTCTACAGAGGTTTTTATGTAAATTAACTTTTAAAAAATTTTGGGAGCGCTCACCGGTGCGCGCCCCGGTACGTGTACCGGCAGCGCAACGGGAGTCCTCCATTTTGTGTTTCGGTAGATTTGAGACAGAAAATGGAGGACAAACAACGTTGGGAATGGGTATAAGGGGGCATCGTAGGCACTCCCTGACCCTCTAGGGTTTCTGAGGGGGTCTTAGGAGGCCCATATAGGCGAAAAAAATATATATATATATTTTTCACGGGGGGAGCACCCGGTACGCGCACGGGAGAGCGTACCGGGGAGCGTACTTTGGTGAAAAATAGTGACAAAAGTTAGAAAAAGATAATCTTTTGGAGTGATCAGAGAAAGTGTAGCCCTGAAAAGGGCTTTTGGGTTCTGTGGCTGATTTAGGTACCTACAAGTAGGTACCAATGCACAGTCTTAAATTCAGGAGGAATATTCTATTCCCCTCATCTGAGAAGTGCACACCATCTCCTCTGTAGATATCTTGCATGTTGTAACTCAAGTTGTTGTTGTATATTGAACCCATTCCATAGTCTCTCATGTAAGCAGAAACAGATTTATTCACATGTTTCCGTGCTTTCTCAAATTGTGGACAAAATTGGTTGGACCAGTTCCATTTCTGTCTTTGGCATATATTGGAATATACCATGGCAGTTTGTGGAAAAAGTGTCATCAATTGCCCAAAGGTGTCCTTTAAAACCATCTCCAGACCTACCCCAGTCAAAGTGCCTGGGTCATTTCCACCACAGTGCAAAATTATGAGGTCAGGGTGCGGTAGATGGTAAAAGGTTTTCACCAATGGTATCAATTGATGACATCTCAATCCTCTTTGGCCAATCCATTTTATGTGCACATTTGGTAAATCAAGGTTGTGAAAATTTCTGGTAGCTGCATACCTTTGAGCCCAGTGGATATAGCTATGTCCAATAATCCAGACAGAGTAGATGGTGAGAGGAGGTTCTGGTGCAGTCAGATGAAGTGTAGGAATGAAATGGCAGTTGGAATAGTAGGAGATTGCAAAAGAAAAACTGTGGAGTTTCAATGCTCTTGAATCACAAGCAATGATTGGTGGATTCAGATAGTTGAAAACTGAAAGTTAGGGTGCATGGTTCTGTTGTGTGTAAGAAGTAATTTGAATGGTTAAAAAAAAAGTCATTTAAAGAAAGATTGCAGTGGATAAGCTGGTGTATTGAGAGGTCAAACATCCTTGCTCATTTGATTTGCAACATTGTAGAATAAACTTTTAACCCTGGGAGCTCAGTGAGGAGGGAGTTGCTATGGTAACAGGTAGAAAGGGCTGAGGGGGGGAAGGGTGGTGATTTGAAAATAGAGAGGGAAGAGTTTTGATTGGTTACCATGAGGAATATGTGTGTACAATTAGAGGTTTACTGTGCCATTAATGGTTGCAGTGCCTGGAGAACATACCTTTTGCTCTGCTAAAGAAATATTGGTGTGTGTATCTGACACTGTTCTGAATCTCCCAAAGCATTTCTAAAGGTGAGTTATGATTCATTTAGATAGAGAGTTCAGATTAAGAAGCACATTGATTTTCTTTGCTGTTGGTTTGTGTGATGCTTTTTGAAAATGCATGGTTTCTATATTTGTAAAATAGAGGATTTGTATTTTGTGAAACAGTGATGTTTCAGTAGTGAAGTTGAATGGTTGTACATAGGACTTGCACTCTGTATCTAAAATGTTATTTTTAAAATCAATTTTAGGGTAAATGAATGGGTTTCAGTAGTGAAAATGAATGCTTGTACATAGGACCTGTGTTGTGTTCCTAAAATGGTAATTGAAAAACGATTTTAGTGCAAATCAATGGGTTTGAGTAGTGAAAATGAATGCTTGTTTATAGGATCTGTGCAGTGTTTCTAAAATGTTAATTTAAAAACGATTTTAGTGCAAAACAATGGGTTTTAGTAATGAAAATGAATGCTTTTAAATAGGATCTGTCATCTGTTCATAAAATATTAAATAAAAAACGATTTTAGGGCAAATTAATGGCTTTCAGTAGTTAAAATGAATGCTTGTACATAGGACCTGTGTTCTGTTCTTAAAATGGTAATTGAAAAACGATTTTAGTGCAAATCAATGGGTTTGAGTAGTGAAAATGAATGCTTGTATATAGGATCTGTGCAGTGTTTCTAAAATGTTAATTTAAAAACGATTTTAGTGCAAAACAATGGGTTTTAGTAATGAAAATGAATGCTTATAAATAGGATCTGTCATCTGTTCATAAAATATTAAATAAAAAACGATTTTAGGGCAAATTAATGGCTTTCAGTAGTGAAAATGAATGCGTGTACATAGGACCTGTGTTCTGTTCCTAAAATGGTAATTGAAAAACGATTTTAGTGCAAATCAATGGGTTTGAGTAGTGAAAATGAATGGCACATGTTTTATGCCGCCGATACGTCACAAAAAGTGACGCATCAGCAGTGCAAAACTGACGCAGGGCTCCATAAATGAGGTTCATCTTTTTTTGCACACTACTCCAGTTTAGTCTTGTCCACTGCACTCTTGGACACAAGCCTCACCTTTTGTGCTCCCCTGGACAGGCTTCATCCCATCTGCACTCCTGCTTAGGTGTCAGAATCCTTTGCCTCAGTCTTATGCCTGCTGTGAGGCAGGTGCAAGATTTTGACGTAACAGTGTCCTAAAAGTGATGCAGTGAAATCTCATAGATTTCACTGCATCAGTATTACGAGGCTTTTTGCGGAGAAATGACCCCTCTGTGTATATTACGCCTGACAGAGGTATAATGTGGCGCAGAGGTTTAAAAAATGACGCATCTACCTACATGCGTCACTTTTTAAATATGGCGCAACAAGGCACATGTTTTATGCGCCAATGCGTCACAAAAAGTGACGCATCAGTAGCGCAAAACTGACGCAGGGCTTTATAAATGAGGCTCATCTTTTTTTTGCACACTACTCCAGTTTAGTCCTGTCCACTGCACTCTTGGACACAAGCCTCACGTGTTGTGCTCCCCTGGACAGGCTTCATCACATGAGCACTCCTGCTTAGGCCTTATAATCTTTTTTTAGAATAACATTTGAAAAACAGAGAAAAGGTCATATGTATAAGCTTTTCATTACACTACTAAAATATTTTTGGTGCAAATTAATGAGTTTTACATTTTTGAGAAAGAATAAATAGTAGGACCTGCACTGTGTTTCTAAAATGTTATTGAAAAATCGATTTTGCGACAAATCAATGAATTCTACATTTTTTAGAAAGAATAAATAGTGTTTGCATGATTACATAAAAAAATTTGAACTTTTCACAACCATGTCACCTGGGTTACCTCAGATTAGGAAGCACACTGAGCTTCTTTGCTGTTGGTTTGTGTTATTTGTTTGGTAATGCTTGGTAGGATTGTTTGCAAGAGAGAGGAAATGTATTTTGTAAAATAGTGAGTTTTCAGTACTGAAATGGAATGCTTTTACTCCAGCAATGCATCCTTTCACATGGGGAAAGCTGCATGTGAAAGCGTTTGCCTCAGTCTTATATCTGCTGTAAGGCAGGCGCAAGATTTTGACGTAAAAGTGTCCTAAAAGTGACGCAGTGAAATCTCATACATTTCACTGTCACTATTACGAGGCTTTTTGCAGAGAAATTACCCTTCTGTGTACATTACACCTGAAAGAGGTATAATGTGGCGCAGAGGTTTAAAAAGTGACGCATCTACCTACATGCGTCACTTTTTAAATATGGCGCAACAATGGCACATGTTTTATGCCGCCGATGCATTACAAAAAGTGATGCATCAGTAGCGCAAAACTGACGCAGGGCTTTATAAATGAGGCTCATCTTTTTTTGCACACTACTCCAGTTTAGTCCTGTCCACTGCACTCTTGGACACAAGCCTCACCTTTTGTGCTCCCCTGGACAGGTTTCATCACATCTGCACTCCTGCTTAGGCCTCATAATCTTTTTTTAGAATAACATTTGAAAAAAAGAGAAAAGCTCATATGTATAAGCTTTTCATTGCACTACTGAAACATTTTTGGGGCAAAATAATGTCTTTTACATTTTTGAGAAAGAATAAATAGTGTGTGCATGATTACATAAAACAATGTGACACTTTCACAATCATGTCACCTGTGTTACCTCAGATTAGGAAGTAGATTGTGTAGATGAGGTGAGGCATGTCCAGAGGGACAGACGAGGTGAGGCCTGAGTTCAAGACTGTAGTGGGAGAGAGGCCTTTCCTGGAGAACATAGGTGGTGAAGCCTGTGTGTAAGAGTGCAGTGGACTAGACTTCATGAAGCTTATCTCCTACTGCACTCTTAGACACAGGTCTCACTTTCTTTGTACCTGTGGACATACCTCTCTTCCACTACACTCTTCAATACAGGTCTCACCTCTTCTGCACCCTTGGAGAATCCTCACTTGATCTGTAACCCTGAATAGACCGTTTGCTTTTGTCATTGCTTTGTTGTTTGATAATAGTGGTCTATAATGTGCTATTTTTTTTAACACAGATTGAAATCAAGATTTCAAGAGTAAGGAAAGATGCCCTCAAGGCAAAGAAGAAGGAAGAATGAAATACGGTTCCAAACAAAAACAGCAACGGAATTACAGCACTCTTCAACAACAAGTACTTCAAAAAACAGGAACAAAGCTCCTGGTAAGACCACTAAGTCTTTCTTACGGAACATATGTAGATCAAGTAAAAATGTTGGACAGCATGTAGAAAAAGAGAATGAGAGAGTAAATTTGAAAAGGAAGGAGAGAACCTCAAAGAATCCTACAACTGGAGCTGGAGAGAATAATATGTATAGGAATAGAAGGCAGAATCAGTTTAGAGACATTTGTAAACGAATGTTTGGCAATAGGGTGGTTTTAAATTTGTTAAAAAACATTAGGAAAGGTAAACAGAGAGCTGCTTTTTATAAGAAAAAGAAAAGTGTAGAGAAGATTGTTGATCAGGCTTTTGAAGTTAAGAAAACATTTTTTATTTTAATAATCAATAGAATTATTAAAGAAGAGTAATTAATCGGACTAATTTTTGTAAAGTTTTTTCAGGAGAATGGATGCACAGTTCAAGTTGTGAGCCATTTTTTAATGAGGAGAGTTACTTCCAGGAGAATGATTTAGTGTATGCAGTTGACACCAGTGGTCGAGCGTATGAAGTCAAAGACGGTTGTCCGATTGAAAAAGAGAAACTTGTGCCTAGAGAACCAGAAGAGGTGTTAACTGATGAAGTTTTAGGGAGACGTACTAAGGGTCCAGTGTACATTTGGAAGTGTAGTCGTATTTGTAGTGTGCGACAGGAATCAATTGATTTGTTTTGTAATTTCTTACGTACATATAGTAAGAAAAGTCTAAAGCAGAAAGTGAAGTTGTTGCAAGACTTAGATCCTTGCAGAGTGAGAGAAAACACAGGTTTGCAAGGGCATTCACTGGCTTGTCTTTCTAGAAATGTCTGTCAGAGTGTTTTTCATCATTTTAGGATGTTAGCAGTGCATCATACCAAAATGAGGAAATTAGTGAGAATGTTGTATTATGCAAAAAGTCCAGCACTTAAGCTTAAACAATTAAACAGTGCTCTTTTGCATGTAACTGAATTAGATGTGAAGAAGATTTGTGAAGAAATTGAGATTTGTTATTTTGGTGAAAAAGAGGACAGTGTAGAAATTGACACAGCAATTCAAGGTAATGTGGAAGAGAAGGTACAGATTTCAAGTACAGAAAAGTTTGAGCAGGAAATTACCAGGTTTAAGGTGAAATCAAGTGAAAGGCCGAATTTTACTTGTGTGTGTTGTCGACGAAGTCATTATAAACATCAAACTAGATTAGTTGATTTATATGTAAAAAGTGAAAAGATGAATAATTATGAGTGGAAGGATTTTGCAACTTATTTGTGGGTGGAGAATTGTTTTGATTTGAGTTGTGATCAGCGTATTTGTAAATATTGTTATGATAAATTAAATCAAAACAGAATGCCTGCCAGAGCTGTTCATAATAATCTGGAGTTGGTAGACATTCCCCGTGAATTGATGGATTTAAATCCATATGAGTCTATTTTGATTCAATGTGTCCATCCTTTTCAGGCAATTGTTCGCATGGAGCCTAAGATAGGGAAATTGCCTCCTACAGATTTGCAGAGAGGATTAAAGGGAAGAGTTGTTTATTTGCCTCTAGATTTCAAAAAAAATATTGATACAATTGGTATAGAAAAAGTAGAAGAGGAACCTTTAGTTATTCTAGTTAATGGGGTTCCGACAAAGAGTAAGAAAATCTGGCAAGATTTAGTGGATGTTAGGAAAGTCAAAAAGGCAACGTTGTATTTAGTCAAAAACAATGAGTATTACAAAGATGTATGTGTTGCAGCAGAGGAAACAGCTGCAGATGAAGACAGTGATTGTTCAGGCGGCCAAATTGAAAAAGTTGATGTGTCTAGAAGTGAAGAAATATATGAACATTATACTGTTCATCCTTTGCATTCCAAAGAAGTAATGGGGAATGCAATTGAATTGTTTCAAATGAAAGCAGCAAAAGGAAGTCCCATTAGTGTATGGGAAGAAAGTTTGGAAGCTCGTTGTTTTCCACAGCTATTTCCAACAGGTCGAGGTGGACGATATGACGATCGACCACTTCAAATTCCTGCATCTGAATATCGAACTGTAAGATTATATGCTGAAGATCCAAGGTTTCGTCAATGCATTCCCTATTTGTTTCATTTACTGTATGAAAGTGACGTGTCTGGGCTTTCTTATGCAGTAAACCATATACTGAAAAGTGGAGCACATCTGCAAAATGTTTCGGCGAGGGACTTTATGGAGAAAGTGAATCTGCAAGATAATATTTTGGAATCTCATTTAATCAATCTCATGGCATGTCAGCGTGGTACAAACGAGTATTGGTACCGTCGTCATGGGGAATTGAAATGTATGCTAAGAAACTTAGGAACTCCTACATGGTTCCTCACTCTTAGCTGTGCCGAGTATGCATGGGACGACTTACTTGAATTTCTAGGCGAGGCAAATGCAAATATACAAAATATAGAATTAAAAAAACCTGGAGAACTGTGTTCTTTGGATCCAGTGAATGTATGCAGATATTTCAATCATAGATTTAAAGCTATGATGTCTTTTATTACCAACAAAAAAAATCAAGCGAGAGGTGCTCCTCACATACATATGTTGTTGTGGATTAAAGATGCACCCAAATTTGGAACAGATTCGGTTGAGACAGTGATGAGCTTCATTGAAGAGTATTCAACATGTGCTGTTCCGAAAACTACCGAAGAAAACAGTTTAAGGCAACACGTTTCACGCTTTCAATCCCATCGTTGTGGAAAGTACTGTCGTCGAAAATTCAGAAACAAGGACAAGTTCTACACAAAATGTCGTTTCAGCTTTCCACGACCAGTGATTTCTAAAGGAAGAGTAAATAATTTGATGTCTTCTCTGCAACATAATGTGACGAGGAAATCACCAAAAAATACATACAATTTAAAAAGAAACGAAGAGTCCAAGTACATCAACGACTACAACCCAGTGATTTTGTCCATGTGGAATGCTAACATGGATATTCAATTTGTTGCTGACAACTCTATTGCTGTGGTTCGATATGTGACGTCTTACATCACAAAAAAAGAAAAAACAGAACTGAAGGAAATGTGGGAGGACATTTCACATGAAAAGAGTCTAAGCAAGAAATTATACAGTTACAGTCTGAAGATGTTGTCGCATCGAGAAATTGGAGCATATGAATGTTCTGATCGATTGTCATCAGCAAGTCTCTATGCCAAATCTACAACCATCATTTGGGTGAGTCTAGGTCTTGCTGCAACACGAAATCGAGTTTTGAAATCTGTACAAGAGATAGAGTATTTGGCGGAGAAAGAACCAGAAAGTACAGATATTTTGAAGACAAACATGTTGGATACATACTATCCAAATAGAAGTCCTCACCTTGAGAACGCTTGTCTCTATGAAGTTCTTCAAAGCTATATTTATAAGAGGAACATCAGAGAAGATATCAATAATGGAATATATGCTGTCATTGGATGTGAAGGATGTCTAGTGAAACAGAAAAAAGGCCATTTGATTAATCATCGAAAATTGAGTTGTGAAAATCCAGACAAAAGGGAATTTTACTATTTAGCTCTTTTGCAACTTTTTAAGCCATGGCGTACAGAAGAGGAACTACTTGGAGATTTTCTCTGTTACGAAGATTCTTTTAATGCAACCAAGGATACCATAGAATGTCCTGTTTTTCCAAATTATCTGCAAATGTTGAACGAAGAAATAGAGCAAGAAGCCACAATTGCTGCAGAGATTGCTAGAGACAGTTCTCAAGACAGTCAGAGTTCTGCTTCATTGAGTCAGGATCCACTTGGAGGACCAATTATTCAAAATGAAGCTGCCACTGCCATGGATGAGGTGGAAAGAGCTATGGAACAAGCTCAAGATGATGTAGTTAACTTAGAAGATTTGGTGAAACAACTAAACCTTGAGCAGAAACAGATATATGACGAAGTCACAGATCAGATTGGACATGGATTCACTCATGAGAAAAAAGAGTGCTCATGTACATCATTTAAACCAGTCCAACTGTACGTAAGTGGAGAAGCGGGAACTGGAAAAAGTTTTCTGATTAAAGCAATTGCAACTTATCTGCAGAAAAGGACTGAATCACCGCTATCTTGTGTTGTAACTGCTCCAACTGGGCTGGCAGCACATAACATTAAAGGGATCACTTTACATCGTTTACTGATGCTGCCAGTGGAGCATGATAACAAATTGCAATATCACAAGCTATCTGGAGATGCGTGTTCCGAAGTTTCGAGAGTCCTGAAGAAAATGAAACTTCTTATCATTGATGAAGTAAGCATGGTGTCAAATATAATGCTTGCTTTTGTGCATTTGAGAATGCAAGAAATTCTTAGAACAGACTATGATGTCTTATTTGGAGGAAAACATATTATTGGTTTTGGAGATCTACTGCAGTTGACTCCAGTGAAAGGACAACCTGTGTTCAAAATGCTCATGCATGAAGATACCAGGAAGTGCCTAGGAAGCATTGGAAACATTAATATATGGTTAAACTTCAAATATGCAGAACTGCTTCAAAATATGCGGCAGGCAAAGGATGAAGATTATAAAAATATTCTACAAGATGTAAGAATCGGAAAAGTAAGTCAGCAAGGGAAAGAAGCTTTACATGGACGATTAATTTCAAATTTGTACCCAAATGAAAACATTCTTCCAGAGTATATTTTTAAGAAAATTAATGAGAAGAAATCTGGCATATGTTTGATGCCAACTCTGAAAGAATGTTCCATGTTCAACAACAAAATGTTAAAGTTAGAAAATTAAGAGATAGTGAAACTGGAAGCTATAGATAAAATTGAACATATGGGAGCAACAATTATTTTGTCTGAAAATTTGAAATCAAAATTGGATTCATTAGAGAAGACTATATCTAAAACTGCTGGTTTTGAAAAGACTCTGAATGTGTGTTTAAATTGTCGTATCATTTTGAGAAGGAATTTAAGTGTTGAAAGAGGTCTGGTAAATGGAGCAATGGGTCATGTTGTTGGTTTTGTGAATTACAAAAATAGAGATGGAATTTTAAAAATTACATTTGATGGCATTGAGGAAATAGAACAAATTTGTCGTTGTTCAGCTAGATTTTTGCTTGTGAAAGACTTATATGTTCGCCAAAAACAGTTTCCTATTTGTTTGGCATATGCGGTGACAATTCGTAAATCTCAAGGTTTAAGTGTAGATAGCGCTTTGGTGAACATTGGAAGTTCTGTGTTTAAATCAGAACTTTATCAGGATTGTACTTGATTGAGTTTGATGAAACAAAGATTTGTGCAGATCTACATTGTGTTAAAGAATACAATAGGTTAAGAAGAGAGTATGCTCCACATTTGCCTCAATATCCTCTGTTTGAAAAACGTGTGGTAGGCCGAAAAAGAAGAAATGAGAATAATTGCAGTGAGGTAGTAGCAAAAAGACAAAAAGTAGATGAAACTGTAATTGTAAGGAGAAAGAAAAAGGATTCTGTTGAAGATGTTGTTGGATTTCAGTTTGAAAACAGCTCTGATGTCAACTGTTATGCTAATGTAGTGGTTAATGTTGTTTTTTTTCTTCAAAATATACAAGAACAGATTGTTGAAAATCGGGATCAAAGATTCTGTTGGTTGTTGAATTCCGTGTTTTGGAAATGTAGCAGTGATAGAGCAAAAATAGAAAGTGTTTCAGAAATTCGAAATCTTCTAGACATATGTTCTGGTCAAAATCAATTTTCACAGAATATTCAGCAGGATTGTCAGGAATTTTTAATGTATATGTTTGATGTATTGGAAGATGAAGGTGTAGATATAAAAAATCTTTTTAGCCTTTCTTATCAATGGCAGCATGACTGCGACAACTGTACTTTATCAAGTACTACTAGAATAGACACTGAAAGATTTATATATTTGACTTTACCAGACTGCAAATCAGTGCCTTTTAATAATCTAGTTAAAGCAGCGGATCACAATATGGTGTGCACCCAATGTAAGTCTACTATGCTGTCCACATTATTTCTACAAAATTATGGTCAGTATGTCATTTTAATGTTCAACGATGTAGACCTGATGGAACTAAATTGACAACTTCTATTAAAAATTTCGTTGGTTCTCAGTTATCAATATCAGGAAGAACCTTTGCAACTGTAGCTATTATTTTTCATGACGGTCCTTCTACAACATCAGGGCATTACACATGCTATTTAAAAAGTTGTAAAGGTTGGACCCACTGTAACGACATTCATTTGACTTTCAAACAACGTTTGCCTTTTGGCTTAAAAAATTCATACCTAGTGTTTTTACAACCAAAATGTAAGTAAAGGTAATTGGCCTTTGAAGACGGGAGCAGTTAATAAAGGTTATTTTGCTGTTTAAGAATATATTCTGAGTAAAAGTGATCCAGGTAATATAAAAAATTGACTTGTCATATAGGTACTGTAAGTGGATCTCATAGTATGCAATATTAGTATTATACAAAATGATGAACATGAGTGAGTCAGAGATGGTTTTACAAATACTTAAATATTGTGAAAATGTTGTATGAGCCTTTCTTTCAGAATGTCGGAAAAAAGGTAATTTCAGAGTTTCTTAGAGTTAATTTGAAAATATACTCATACATCTGACACTATTTGGCCAAAAGGAAAGGTACAGGAATGAGTAAAGAGTCATGCCTGAAAAAAAGGAGTATATGAAAATAATGAAAATATTTCAGATGTTCTTGGAGCTTTTCTTCTAGAAAGTCGATGAAATGGATTTTTTAGTGAACAGCAGAGTACTTTGCAACGAGAAAAGATAATAATAATAATAATCCACATTTGTATAGCGCACAATCACCCGTAAGGGTCTGTAGGCGCTGGGGGCCGTCGGGAAGATTAAGCAAGCTATTGCCCAGAGTCACATGGTGCTGGGCTAATCTGCCGCCGGTGCCGGGGATCGAACCGTGATCCTCAGAAGCCGGAGTCAGTCGCCCTGGCCGCGGCGCCACACCTCTTCCAAAAGGACCTCCATGATATACTATTTGGCCTCAAGGAAAAGTAAGTCAATCAAAGATTAGTGTACATTTGTCATTTGTCAGTATCTAAGTTTTTTTTTAAAACACAATCTTTTAGATTGTGTTTTATTTTCCCGCTGTCATATGATGAGTAATTTGAACTCACTGTTTTAAGTGAAATTCAATATATTCTGAGAACAGCAAAAATAAACTATGTAACATGTTGTACAAGTTATACTATAATTTGGATTGTGTAAATTAAATAGTATTCCCATTCTCTGACACTCATTTTCCTTTTTCCTCTCTCTTTCAGCTCTCTTTACTCACTCACACTGCCTTTCTCTCACTCTGTTTCACACCCATTCGTTTACTGCACTTCTTTCACAACCCCTCATTCTCATTTCAACTGTCTGCATCCCCTCTCCCCCTTGCACCACTTTTCAGCTTTCAGTCTCTCTGCTTTACTTCTCTTTTCCGTCTTTTCCTCCTTTGCTCTTTTACTAATTCCTCTTTACTCACTGAGCAGTATTGTTGCACTCTATCACTATATCTTACCCACTCTCCCTCGCTTATCTTTGTTTGGTCCTTTCTTTTGACCTCTTTTCTCTATTTTTCGTTCACTACCTCTATGTCCTCAGTGCCTCACTCTCCTTGTGTTATGTTCACTTGTGTTTATCTACCTTCTATCATTTCTTTTACAACAACTTCACTGCTCCTCTCTAATCGTTCTTCATCCCATTTCTTTTACTCTGGTTCCATTACTATCCCTCATTTCCTTTCTTTCAATGTCCTTCTGTTTACTTTCATCACCAAATTATTTTCTCTCAGTACCACTGTTTTAGTTGTCTTCTCCTCTCTTTTCTTTTTTTGCTCCTTACTCATTTCCTTTTGTCACACATTGTACTCCACCTCACTCAGTTTTTCTCTTAGTGTGTCTGTCTACTAACTTCCTGACTTTATTTCCCTCAATCGTTGTATATTATCCTCTCTCCCTTCATCCCTTCACTTTGACTGTTCTTCACTTACTCTGAGTTATCTTCTATTTCTCAATCTTCTAAATGCATCCTTAATTAGACTCTTTTCCGTCTCTGTTATTATCTTTTTACTTACTACTGTTTCCTGACTTAGTTTTGCTAACTCACATTGTTTTAGTATCTTTCTTACCTTCAGTTCATTTCTCTGTTCTTCTCTTCCTCTGTGTCAGTGAATCTATATGCCTTACTCTTAGTAATTTGCTCTCATTCTATTTCTTTTTTTCTCTTTTTATCCTTCTACCTTACTTTATTTCCCTTTCTGTATCCTTCACTCTTACTTTATTTCTAAATACACTGTTTTGATTTTTAACCTCTTCATTTGTATATTTTAATTTAAAATACACATTTTACTAATTATGACTTATTTTTTCTTCTCTCTTTCACAGATACAAAGTGTAGTAAAAAAAAAAAAAAAATTACATTTATTATATGGTAAGTATGACTATAAAAATGTATTTTGTCATTACCCTTTGCTTTAAGCTCACTAATATTTTCTCAACCAACCTCACTCCTGTGTCTTTATTCTGCTTCCCTCACTTATTCTTATTCTCCATGTTTACTCCAATTTCCATATTTCCCCTCTCATATTCAACTTCTTTCAATCCCTATTCTTTACTCCACTTACCCTCTGTTCCCTTCCTTTGCTTCTTCACTCATTCTGTTTTTCTTAATTGTTTACCTTACTCCTACACACACACCTCATCCCCCTCTCAATACATACACACACCTCTAACATACACCCCACACACACCACAAACACACCTCATACACACCAAAAATCCCCCCACACACACTCTTCACATACACACACACATTCCATACACACACATACATCGCACACATATACACCCCACACCCATACACTCCTCACACATACTTCACACACCCTCACCTCCACCCACACCAAAACACCCCACACAGCCACACCCACAGACACACCTTACACACCCACACCCCGACCTACACCCACTGACTCCCTATAAGTCACACACACTGCATTACTTATCTTTCTTTGCTGTTTCACTCACACCCATTCAGGTACTGTTTTCTTTACTCTCTTTGTCCTTTCTCTTTGTCACTCCCCATGTCTTATCCTAATTCAATGTTTCACCCTCTTTCACCCCTCTTTACTTACACTAACTGGTCTTTTCTTACCCTCACTCACCGTTCTTCATTTATCCCGGTTACGCCACTACCCTTCATTCTCAATTTTTTACTGTCCTTTCTTTTTCTTTCAACACCCACTCACATTCTCCCACTATCTCTACTTTAGTCTTCTTCCTCTCTCTTCCCTTCTTTCGCTCCTTTAGTCATTTTACTTTTCTCACTTTCACCCTATTACACCTTGTCTGTTTTTTACTATGTAATAAACAATCCCTCTGTGTTCATCCTGTAGCTCTCTTTCTCTTAACATTACTCTCTTTTTGTTCTTCCCTCATGCTAACTCCTTCATTAAATTTATTTTTCTCTATTTTTTGGGGGGCGCGCCCCGGTACGCGTACCCTAAGAAAAGAAATTTGACAGAGATTCATTAAAAATAAGGTTTATTTTTATGAATGAAAGGTAGTTCTAAAAAGAACTGTTTTTTTCTTCTTTTTGTTGTTTTATATTTTTTTTAATTTTTTTTGAACATTTTGTACTTTTTTTGGCTTTTCAAAACAGTTTTATATTTTTTTGTATTTTTTTATGGGGAGAAACAAAAAACAGGGAATTGTAAATGGCTCAACAGGAGCAAAAAGAAAAAACGGAAAAAATTACTGTTCTTTGGGGCATTTGTGATTGTCACCAGCAAGGACGACGAGCTTCATGCTCTTTTCACCATAGGCGATGAGCTTGCCACATGCAATACATGTGATTCTAAAATTTGCAAATCGTGGTTGTATACAAGGCATCATCTTCGTTGTTTCTGGTCCCGATGGAGTGGGTTGTGTTCTTTTGGAGGTGGTCCTTGAAGACTGGGGGAGGTTACTGGCCAGTTCCCTGAGCTCTGCACGAGAATAGTTGTTAGGATGCTTCTGGATCATATGTCGAATCATGGTATTATTACCAAAGGAATATTTTTTGTTTGGGTTGCCCCTTGGGAGTTGTTCGCCACAGATTAGGCAAGTTACCTTGGCCGCATTCACTTTTTTCTTGCCCTCTGGGATTGAAAAAAACTCCCATACAATGTGTGACTTGGGCTTGTATGGGGTATTTTGTTCAGGCAGCCATGTTCTCCCCTCCTCCTCTTCCTCTTCCTCCTCCTCCTCTTCTTGACCACCAATGTACTGTTGTGGTGGTCCTCTTGGTGGTGGTGGTGGTGGTGCAGATGCTCCAGCTGTTGCAGCTACAGTAGCCATTTGAAAGTACAAAATAGTTCTCTCTCTATTGCTGAAACAGGTCTTCCTCAGTCAAAGGACAAAAGTCAGAATAAGGAAAGAAGGTGGGGTCTTTCATCATTTGCAAAAAACAAAGTGTCCTGAACCAATCAGAAGTGTTATTTTCAGGTCATATGACCCGGGCTTTACTCATTTGGAAACCAAAACTGTTCTGCACCAATAGAAAGTGTTATTTTCAGGTCACATGATCCGACGCACTTATGCTACGCGCCCCGGGGCGCGCCCGTAGTCGCGCTCGCGGGCACGTAGTGTAAGCGCGTCAAGACGTTGCGCGATCGTATGCGCTCGCGTGCTTCCCGGTGCGCTTACGCTGTGCATCATATGACGCATCACACGTGTATGCCAAACGTCACGATGTTGTTTTCATTCGCGAAAATAGCGCTAACGGGACCTCCCCGGTACGCGCCCTGTGGCGCGCCGCAACATTGCGCTGACCGGGGCGCTCCCCGGTACCGGCCCCGGGAGCGCCCCAAGCAAAAAAAAATAAAAAAATTACATAAATATACAATATAAAATTCGTTATAAATTTTTTTACTTTTTATACCTATAGAGATTTGCTATTAAAAAACCTATGAAATTCACTGAAAAAATCATAGGTTTCACACCAGTTATAGTTAGGAATTAGCATTTAAAAAACCTATTAAATTCACTGAAAAAACCATAGGTTTCACACCAGTTATAGTTAGCTGGAAATTTTACTCGCATAAAACCAATGAAATTCCCACGTTATAGTTAGTTGGACTCACTATAACTTGCGCGTGCAATGCACTGCTGATGACGTCACATATTACATCACTCATGACATGGTCAGTGACATCACTCATGACATCACTGATGACACCATCCTTGTGACAGAGTGACAGACCTCCTTTCACTGTAATGTAACCCTTGAAACACATATTCAAAAATAGAAACTAAAATTTTCAACAAAATGGAGATACCCATACCAGTTACAACAACCAATTCAGTAATTCCACCATCTATATACACATCCACTCATTCACCAACAGTTCTATGTAGTCACTCATACATATACTCACTCATCATATGTAGTGATACACCTATACATCCTGTTACACACCGACAGTCATCCAAAAGATACTCTCACACATACTCACACATGCAAAAAAACTATTGAACATCCATTTATTTGCATATACAGCTATACACACACTACCACCTTACTTCTAAGGAACCTTACACATACTTACTCTCTTAAACAATCACTTATAGAAACACATACTTATTTAAACAGGAACTCTTACAATCCCTTACTCTCACATATACTCACTTTATATACATCAATATTCACATATACTAGATTAAAACATATGTAGTTACTGATAAAGACACTAGTGAGACAATCATTCACTCACTAACATACACATATACACACTCATCCACCCATACAATCCTGCATATATGCTGTATTCAAAACACATACAAACAGAGAGTCAGTCATTCATGCATCTATGTGCTAAGTAACACCCCCACCAAACCATACAGACACTCATACTGATACTAAGAAAAACATCTAATAACCCATATACCTATGCATGTAGCTACTCACCAACCCATGCAGCCACTTATACATAAAGTGAAACATTAATACATATATTTAAATATTGAAACATTACTCACTAATATTTATTTTTCAGAAAGACACACATTCACTGGATGGTGTCATCAGTGATGTCATGAGTGATGTCACTGACCATGTCATGAGTGATGTAATATGTGACGTCATCAGCAGTGCATTGCACGCGCAAGTTATAGTGAGTCCAACTAACTATAACGTGGGAATATCATTGGTTTTATGCGAGTAAAATTTCCAGCTAACTATAACTGGTGTGAAACCTATGGGTTTTTTCAGTGAATATATATATATATATATATACATATGGACTCTCAGGTCGACGTGGCTGTGATGGTATTGGGGGACCGGAGGAGGCACTTGCAAGTTGGCATACCAAAGCGGGACTGACATCACAGTATCCTTAAGGCTTCACGCTGTTCCTCAACCAGCCCGCAATGACTTTGTTTCATTCCAGTCATTCCCCTGCACCGAGGTTCCAAACATCTATTTGAGGTGCATTCTGGGACCCGCAGTCCTGCGCTACACTCGGGACTGCTCACAGGTGCGAGGACTTCATCAGAAGGTCGGAGCTAACTTGCACCAGCAAGCATATCAACGAGGGACCTACAGGCAGCGTGTTTTTACACTCACGGGACGCTTTGGGCGCTGAGGAAGGCAGTTAAGCTGCCGAAATGCATTCGCAATGAAACCAATAAACAAGTGTCTCCTACCTGTTCCTCCTGGGAATCTGTCTCTTTTTTTCGGGAAGGAGGTTTGTGCATCAATTCAGCGCCACCCAGGGACGCTTTACAGAGACCCCCATCGCGCTTTTGGGAAAACCAGCCTCACTGGGATTTTGGACTCTTGCAGTTCTCATGTGTTACCAGCGGTAGTTGGAAAGGCTGGGGCCCGCCATCGAAACCAAGGAGGAAAGCTGGCAGTTTTGGGATTATTAATCCCATGCTGGGTAGGGCTCACTGTGGCCCATCCCCTGCTTCATGGACTCTCAGGTCGACGTGGCTGTGATGGTATTGGGGGACCGGAGGAGGCACTTGCAAGTTGGCATACCAAAGCGGGACTGACATCACAGTATCCTTAAGGCTTCACGCTGTTCCTCAACCAGCCCGCAATGACTTTGTTTCATTCCAGTCATTCCCCTGCACCGAGGTTCCAAACATCTATTTGAGGTGCATTCTGGGACCCGCAGTCCTGCGCTACACTCGGGACTGCTCACAGGTGCGAGGACTTCACCAGAAGGGCGGAGCCAACTTGCACCAGCAAGCATATCAATGAGGGACCTACAGGCAGCGTGTTTTTACACTCACTGGACGCTTTGGGCGCTGAGGAAGGCAGTTAAGCAGCCGAAATGCTTTCGCAATGAAACCAATAAACAAGTGTCTCCTACCTGTTCCTCCTGGGAATCTGTCTCTTTTTTTCGGGAAGGAGGTTTGTGCATATATATATATATATATTTCATTGGATGCTGTCAGCAGGTATATATTACCGAAGACACGTCGCGAAAATGTAAAACAAAAGCAGACATTCAATGGCCACCAACACATCCAAAAATAATATGTAAACCAATTAATTCTGAACATTGCACTGTACATATTACTGTATACATGCATCTTTCACAGCATGTTTAAATGACATCAGTATTCGTGATGCCAGCGGACACGTCCCAAAAGCGGAAAACATAAGGAGACATTCAATAGCCACCAACGCATCCAAAAATAATATGTACAAAAATCCATTCCAAACATTGCACTACACATATTACTATATATACACATCTTTCAAAGCATGTTTAAACTCATATTTCTGTACTAAGTTTCTTTAAAAACCATCTTTCAGACCTATTTTCCGTTTTCTCAGTTATTCCTGATGTCGCAATTACGTCATTAACTGTGATGATCGTGCCTTTTCCATAAAGTCTAACACACATATATCCACACATACTACAGTATTTTACACACAAGGGGTTTCTTACAGTATTCTCTAAAGTCATGTTTTTGTAGAGTTTCTTTAACAACCATCTTTCAGACCTATTTTCTGTTTTCGCGGTTATTCAGGATGTGACGTCGCCATTAACCACGACGGTCGTGCATTTTCCATAAAGTGAAAACACATATATGCATACATATTACAGTATTTTACACACTAGGGGTTTATAACTGTGCACTTCAAACTCATATCTTTCCAGTGTATTTCTAGGACAACCATCTCTAAAACCTATTTTCCGTTTTTCGTGGTGAGGAAGGAGACCGCAATGATGTTAGTCATCGCAAACCCCGCCCCGCGGTTACATCACGAAAGAGGAAAGCAAAAGCAGGAATTTAATAACCACTACCACATTAAAAAATGATAACTATATCATTAATTCTAACCATAACATTAGGTAACTCACTATATAAATAACTCTATAGCAATACGTATTAATGATTAACTAATATATATTTTTATATTTCCACCATTCTTCATGACAATGTAGATAGTTGCGATGTCCCCGTGATGAAACACAGGGGCGGGCTTGCAGTCGCTGCATCGTCGCGAATATCAAGCATGACTAAAAAAATCAATTTAGGACACATAACTTGCATCACTAACTCTCCAATTTCTCAAACTTTGGATCAGATTACCTCTACTCTGACCCTATTATGTTAGCTTTTTCAGACATTTTCAGCCCTGGCAACCATTCCCGATACATAAAAAATACAGAACAGAATTATACCTAATAGGCAAAAGACACTTCTTGAACCAAAATCTACCTCCCTCCCGAATTTGGTGTAAATCCGTTCTGCGGTTCGGGCTGTAGGTGTGGCTATAGGTCATATGGGAAGTAACATTTCAAAGGTACTATTATTTTGTGCCCCAAATTCTCGGTCCCCACTGCACGAATAATCCCCAATCTTGCCATGCCAACCAGAACCTACCTTGACACTTTGTGGGGAAAAGTTCATGAAAATTGGTCAAATTACTGCAAAGTTATAGGAAAGTTAAAACTATAATGACCTATACAGATATATATATTACCTACTGGCGGTCGCCAGTAGGTATATATAGTTAGGATTTTTTCCCTATGGGATTTTTGAAAATTCTATGTCTAATAACTTTGGCGTTTGTGGACGGAATTGGCTGAAAATTTCAGGAAAATGGCACATTTTGTTTCTGAGCAGGCCCTGAAAATTTGGGGGGGGTTCGTCAAGGGGGGGCCGAGAAAAAAGGGGGGTCCCAAAACGTGTTTTTAACATTGAGTTTTCCATAGGGCGGTTGGCCTCACTTTTAGCCCGAACGGCTGAATGGATTTGCACGAAACTTGGCAAAATTGTAGGGACTGGTAGCCCGATGTGCCTTTTGTAGGTCTCAATATATGTGCTACAGTGGATTTTGAGAAATTAACGTTTAAAAAAAGATATATATCTGTAACAGCGGACCGGGCAGCGCTCCAGTTCGCGTACTCTTCGCGTAACGGAACTTCGCGTAGCGAAGCTGATTGGCTCTCCGGTGTCTGTCAACATTCTAAACAGTCCGGAGCGGCCGCCATCTTGTCTCTCGGTAGGATTGAGAGACAAGAGGAGGCCAAAACAAAGGTGGAAATAACCATAAGGGGGCATAGTAGATCCTCCCTGATCCCCTAGGTTTAATGTGGAGGCTTTAAAAGGGCACCGCGGGGCAAAAAAAAAAAAATATTTTTTTTGTTTTTTTTCGTGGGTAGCGCCCGGTCCGCGAACCGGGAAGCGTTCTGGGCAGCGTACTGCAATGAAAAATGAATGAGAGACTTTTCAAATGCAGTATGTTAATTGATTGTTGGTTTTGTTGATTATTTTTTATTTTTTTTATTTTTTAAGCAATTATTTATTATTGTGATTGTGTTTGAAAATGTAATAACATTTCTAACATTTAACTAGTTTATGAATTACATATAAAAATGATTAAAGACTCAAACAATTTTTTAATATTACATACAATTTTATTTTTCGGATTGTTTTTCAAAATTTAATAGAACGTCTAGCATTTGACTGTCCGGTATGTCCTCTTGTTGAGTGAACATAAGTTCCCACATTTGACCATCATCATAATGAAGTAAATGATCCACAGATTCTACACATTGAACTAATTCATGGTCCCGTGATTCATCCATGAAATCTGAGTCATCATTGTCCTCAATATCTTTTTCTGTGTTGTTCTCCAGAACAATTTCGAAGGAAACATTCTGCTCACCTTCCATTTTATTGCTGTAATTTGCATAAAAAATAAATATATCAGTAGAGATAGGGCACTGTTGGGTTTAAGTTCAGACAGGTACTTGTGAGTTTATAACAGAGAAGTAATCTATGGGCACTGTATGGTTTCAGGCGTGAAGTAGTACTATTAAAAAGTGCCTGTGAAGAAGCCTAAGTAAATTCATAATTATACCACAGAAACCTAAATCAATCCATAATTAAAATAAAGAAGCCTTTCTCAATGTCTAACTCTTACAGAGGGATAGTATATAACTATCTGAAAATGTTTTCAAATTTATAAAATAATATCTCACCTTCTAAAAACAAGTTTAAGTTGTGAGTGAAAATGATCTTGCAATGTAGTTCAGGAAGTAGTAGTCAAAATGGCTGTGTTTCTCTCTCTTCCTTTATATATATTCAGGTACATAACCAATGAAATGTCAGGTAAAAAAAGTAGAAAATGAAAGTAACATTTTCATTGGTTGTCAATTCCAACACTTCAGATGTGTTTTGTGAAGTAATTTACCTCAGGGTATTTAGAGAGGTCTACAGGCTAAATGACTAAATGGAATTCCAATCAAATTTGTGAAAATGGTAGGGATTGGTATGTAGTATGAGCTAATCTATATTTGGTGAAATTGTCTCCAGTGGCTTTTCTGTGAACTACTTTCCCACTTTTTTTGATGGTGCGCTTCCCAGGGAGCGACCCGGTACGCGAACCGTTGAGCGCCTCGGTTCGCGGACCTTAAGCGTTCCGGGAGTCCACCATTTTGTGTTTCGGTCGAATTAAGATACAAGATGGAGGGTAAATAATGTTCAGAATGGGTAGAAGGGGGCACGGTAGAGTTATCTTGACCCCCTAGGTTTTGTGAGGGTGGCTGAGGAGGCTTATATGTGCGAAAAAAAAACATTTTTTTAAAAATTTTCGCGAGGTTATCTCCCGGTTCGCGTACCGGGTAGCGCCCCAGGGAGCGTACTTTGTTGAAAATTAGTGAAAAATGTTTGAGTAAAATAATAATTGTGAGTGATTACATGTAGGGTAGCTCTGAGAAGAGCTTTTGGGTTTATGGTACATTTAGGTACTTATAAGTAGGTACCAATGCACATTCTTAAATTCAGAGGGAAAATTCTGTTGCCCTCATCTGAGAAGTGAACTCCATCTCCTCTGTAGATATCTTGCATGTAGTAACGCAAGTTATTGTTGTACAGGGAGCCCATTCCATGGTCTCTCATGTAAGCTGAAACAGATTTGTTTACATGCTTCCTCGACTTCTCAATTTGTGGACAAAATTGCTTGGACCACCTCCATTTCTGTCTTTGGCATATATTTGAATATACCAAGGCAGTCTGAGGAAAAAGTGCCATTAATTGCTCAAAGGTGTCCTTTAAAAGCATTTCCAGACCTACACCAGTCAAAGTGCCCAAGTCATTACCTCCACAGTGCACAATTAACAGGTCAGGTTTGGGCAAATGCATAAAGGTTTTCACCAATGGTATCAATTGGTGACATTTTAATCCTCTGTGGCCAAACCACTTAATTTCCACATCTTGTAAATTGAGGTTAGGTAAATTCCTGTTTTCAACGTACCTTTGAGCCCAGTGAATATAACTATGTCCAACAATCCAGACAGAAAACATGGTGAGAGAAGGTTCTCCTGCAGTCAGATGAAGTGTGGCAATGAAATGGCAGTTGAAAAAATGAGAGTGTAAAATGAAAAAAAACTGTGGAGTTTCTGTGTTCATGAAGCAGTAACAGTGATTGGTGGATTTTGATTGCTGAAAACAGAAAGTTAGGGTGCACAGATGTGTTCTTTGAAAGATGTATTTTGAGTGGTCAATAAAAAATCATTAAATGAAAGAATGCACTGGATATGCAGGTGCACTGAGAGTTCAGAGTTCAATTGCAACATTGTTGTGTGAACTTGCAAACAACAGAGGTCTTCCAAGAGGTGGTTGCCATGCAGATAAGGCAGAAATGGCAGAGGGGGGATGGGTTTTCATTTGAAAAAAAGTGAGGGAAGACTTTTGATTGGGTGACATGAGAGATATGTGTGAAGAATTACAGCATTTCTGTGCTTTTGATAGCTGCAGACTCTGGAGTGCATACCTTTTGCTCTGCTGAAGACAAATTGGTGTGTTTCTGAGACTGTTTTCAAACTCAAAGTATTTGCTAAGGTGAGAAAATATTTCTTTAATTTAGATAGAGAATAGTGTGCTTTAAGGAGAAAATTATGAATTATGTGGCGCAAATTGCTTGTAAATATGCTCCCACCTGTGCATGGAAAATTTAGATTTTGAATGTTTGTGTTACATAGCCATGTTAAAAGTGATACAAACATGCTGCAAAGGCAATCAAAAAACGCTTTCATGTGTCTTAAGGACATTTTAAGTCATTTTCCCATGTGCAGTGTTTTGAAATTATGATTTGAAAATCGTTTTTGGGGAAAAGGAATTGTTTTTAAATTTATGACAAGGACATAATGGTGTATGCTTCTTTATAAGGCAATTGACTGTCCCTGATGTTATTTTTCCCATTTTAATGTAAGACCTTTCTCTGTGGCGCAAATTGCTTGTAAATATGCTCCCACCTGTGCATGGTAAATTTAGATTTTAAATGTTTGTGTTACATAGCCATGTTAAAAGTGACCCAACCATGCTGGAAAGGTAATCAAAAAATGCTTTCATGTGTCTTAAGGACATTTTAAGTCATTTTCCCATGTGCAGTGTTTTGAAATTATGATTTGAAAATCGTTTTTGGGGAAAATGAATTGTTTTTAAATTTATGAGAAGGACATAATGGTGTATGCTTCTTTATAAGGCAATTGACTGTCCCTGATGGTATTATTCCCATTTTAATGTAAGACCTTTCTCTGTGGCGCAAATTGCTTGTAAATATGCTCCCATCTGTGCATGGCAAATTTAGATTTTGAATGTTTGTGTTACATAGCCATGTTAAAAGTGATACAAACATGCTGCAAAGGCAATCAAAAAACGCTTTTATGTGTCTTAAGGACATTTTAAGTAATTTTCCCATGTGCAGTGTTTTGAAATTATGATTTGAAAATCGTTTTTGAGGTAAAGGAATGTTGTTAAAATTTATGTGCGCCATATGCCCCCAAATTTCTTTTTCAGCGGTGCAGCAGGGTGTTATTGAGACACCCCTGCACCTTTGGAAAAATTCCTATTTTGTGATGAGCTAATTGCTAATCGCAAATTGCAACCTTCATTCCTATGAGCGTCCTAGCCCATGGAAATGAATGGGTAATTTGCAATTAGCAATTTGCTCATCGCAAATTTGGAATGGTAAAGAATCGCTATTTATTCCTTAAAATTCGCTATTTTGGAAATGCAAAATAGTTATATGATACATATGGCGGTTGATGTCTAACAAGATAAGAAGCTTAGGGATACATTTATGATGACTGGCGCAATGAAGTGGACATCACTTACTTCATTGGTAGAGCTTTACATGTATTATCTCCTCTGTATTCTTCATCAAGCGTAACTTTAATCTGCAATCCTGAGTAGGCCTCACCTTAAACAAACCTCTGGATAGGCCACATCTTATTGTCATCCTGAATTAATCATTTAAAATGCTAGGGACAGATTTATGATAGGTGTATGCCTCTTTTGCGCCACTTAGAAAACACTGTCCATGGGGAAATGACTTAAAATGTCCTTAAGACACATGAATGTGTTTTTTTAAAACGTTTGCAATTTTTTTGGGTCACTTTTAACATGGCTATGTGACTCAAACAGTCAAAATCTAAATTCGCCATGCACAGGTGGGAGCATATTTACAAGGAATGTGCTCCATGGGGAAAGGTCTTATAATGTAATATGGGAAAAATGACATCAGAGACACTGAAATGCCTTATAGAGAAGCATACACCATTATGTCCTTGTCATAAATTTGCAAACCATTACTTTTCCCCAAAAACGATTTTCAAATCATAATTTGAAAACACTGCACATGTGGAAATGACTTAAAATGTCCTTAATTCAAAATTTGCTATTCCTTATTTTGCAATTGCACTGAAGGATTTGCAAATTTTGCGATTCCTTAAATGCAATGTATCAAACAAAAAATATGTAAAAAATGATATTTAGGATTTGGAAACTACCACCAACTTCTAGTTTGTGGTAATTTGCGAATTCTTTTCAAAAAGCATTTTTTTCTAAAAAACAAAAGGTCCCATATGACGCCCATACATGCCCTTAGGGCATGTATGTGTGCCATATGCCCCCAAATTTCTTTTTCAGGGGTGCAGCAGGGTGTTCTTGAGATACCCCTGCACGCTTGAAAAAATTCCTATTTTGTGATGAGCTAATTGCTAATCGCAAATTGCAACCTTCATTCCTATGAGCCTCCTAGGCCATGGAAATGAATGGGTAATTTGCAATTAGCAATTTGCTCATTGCAAATTAGGAATGGTAAAGAATTGCTATTTATTCCTTAAAATTTGCTATTTAGGAAATGCAAAATAGTTTGATGGTACATATGGTGGTTCATCTGTAACAAGATAAGAAGCTTAGGGATACATTTATGATGACTGGCGCAATAAAGTGGACATTACTTACTTCATTGGTAGGCCTTTACATGTATTATCTCCTCTGTATTCTTCATCAAGCGTAACTTTAATCTGCAATCCTGAGTAGGCCTCACCTTAAACAAACCTCTGGATAGGCCACACCTTATCGTCATCCTGGATTAATCATTTAAAATGCTAGGGACAGATTTATGATAGGTGTATGCCTCTTTTGTGCCACTGTGCGTCACTTTTATGATGCAGCGGCGGTGCAAAAGATTTGCTATGAGGCGACAAAATTACAAATTGATGCATTTAGGCAGATGTGTCATGGTGTAAAAAAAACGTACCACATGAAACCAATGCAGCAGTGATGCAAAAGATGCACCATGTCGCAAGACAGGCCTCACTTGGGGCCATATGTATCAAGCTAATTAGCATTCGCAAAGATCAAAATTCTACGAATTTCGGCCTTTGCAAATGTAAATTAGACAAATGGTATGTATCAAACAAGTTTGATGCAAAATAAGGAGTAGCAAAATTTGCTATTCCTTATTTTGCAATTGCACTGAAGGATTTGCAAATTTTGTGAATACTTAAATGCAATGTATCAAACAAAAAATATGTAAAAATGACATTAAGGATTTGGAAACTATTGTGGTAAATTGGTGGTAATTTGTGAATTCTTTTCAAAAAGCTTTTTTTTAAAAAAACAAAAGGTCCCATATGACGCCAACACATGCCCTTAGGGCATGTATGTGTGCCATATGCCCCCAAATTTCTTTTTCAGGGGTGCAGCAGGGTGTTCTTGAGACACCCCTGCACCCTTGGAAAAATTCCTAATTTGTGATGAGCAAATTGCTAATCGCAAATTAAACCTTCATTCCTATGAGCCTCCTAGCCCATGGAAATGAATGGGTAACTTGCAATTAGCAATTTGCTCATCGCAAATTAGGAATGGTAAAGAATCGCTATTTATTCCTTAAAATTCGCTATTTAGGAAATGCAAAATATTTTGATGATACATATGGCAGTTCATCTCTAACAAGATAAGAAGCTTAGGGATAGATTTATGATGACTGGCGCATCACTAGGGATGTGCCAGTCATCCTGCGCCGCTGTTCCGCCACCCATGGTGTACTGCATTTACAATGCGGCGCAGCATGGGGCAAAAATAGCACAGATACGTGACGCATCTGTGCCGTTAAGGTGGCGCATTGCTGGAGTTGTATCGCAAGTGCGATGCAGCTCCAGCAACGCTCAGGGGTGCACCATCTCCACAATGTTGCGTCAAGACCTATGCCTGCTTCAAGCAGGCGCAGGGTTTTGACGCAGGTTTCTCCTATCTGATTGTAAATGCGGCACACAATGGGTGGCAGAGCAGTGGTGCACGTTAACTGGTGCATGCCTGGGGATGTGCCATTTAACATAAATCTGCCCCTTTACATTTAAGTATGTGCAGGGGACACAGAGTCGGTGAGGCTTATCCAAGGTTAAGAAGAGATGAGTCCTGTTCAGTGAAAAATTAGACATAGGCTTCACCTGCTCAGCATCGCTGGATATGGCTAAATAATAGCTGCAAAATGTTACTCTTGTTAAATAATTTTACTATTATAATCTCTGAGATTTGTCTCTTACTCTGCAACATCTCATTGTTGTTATCTTTCTTTAAAGATAAAGACACCCTCAACATGAGCGACAATCTGCAATCAGTTGATTTTGACCTCATCATTGAACTTGTAATTGAAACATCAGTGGATGTTGATCCCTTGGATGATTTAAATCCTGAGGATGAAGAAGAGCGTGATGAGGATGCAGATTTGTCCGAATTATATGACATAGGATGGGAAGCTGACCTGCTTGAGCCTATGGAAATATAAACATTTATTTTTAAAATTTATAATTAATAAAAAGTAAAAAGGTAAACCGTTTAATTTAAAAATAAAGACACCTTCAAAAGCAGGTTATGTGTAGTGTCTTCAATAAAATATTAAAATATGCTTATAAAATTAGATCAGATTCACATATAAAATAGCATAGGTAACATAAATATAAATGTCATTTCTTTTCTGGTATTTCTGTATTGTAAATTTGCAAGGACTAAAAAATCTTCTATTTAAAATGTCAAGTAGTGTGTTAAGTTTTTGATCACTGTTATTGTTTTACTGTTTGGTAATACTGGTTAATAACATTTTTTATTAGATTTTACCACAGATTCAACTGCAGATCATTTCAAGATTTCACCATGCCTACAATAGAAAGACAGAGAAAGGCTGCAAAACGTCAAAGACAGCAGGTGAAAAAAAATGAGCAGCAGTCCTCTAACAAAAAGATTTGTCAAGTCACGAAGAAAGCACCGGGTAAGACCACAAAATATTTCATAAGAAATATGTGTAGTAAAAAAAATATTACTACAGAAAATGTTTCAGTCCATAAAACGAGAAGGAATTCAAATGGAAAGGAAAGGCCAATGAAAAATGTTACTGCTAGAGCAAGAGATAACTCTGTGCATGATAGTAGAAGGAAACAACAGTTTAGGGAGATTCGTAAACGAATGTTCCGCAACAGGATAATTGGCAATTTGTTAAAAAATATTAAGAAAGGTCAACAGAAACTGGTTTTTTATAAGAGAAAAAAAATTGAGAAAGTTATTGATCAGGCATTTGAAATTAAACGTAAGTTATTTATTTTGATAATCAATAGAATTAGGAAGCTAAACAAGGCAATTTATGATTTCAAAAGAAATTGTAGATGGAAGAGAATAGTTAATCGTAGTAATTTTTGTGAAGTTTTTTCTGGAGAATGGATGCATAGTTCAAGCTGTGAGGCATTTTTTAATGAGGAGAGTTATTTCCAGGATAATGATTTGGTGCATGCAGTTGACACCAGTGGTCGTGCTTATGAAGTGAAAGATGGTTGTCCAGTTGAAAAAGAAAAACTTGTGACAACAGAGGCAGAAGAGGTGTTAGGTAATGAGGTTTTAGGAAGACGTGCTAAGGGTCCTGTGTACACCTGGAAGTGTAGTAGTATTTGCAGTGTGCGACAGGATTCCATCAATTTGCTTTGTGATTTTGTACGGTCATTTAATAAGAAAAGTTTGAAGCAGAAAATAAGGTTGTTGCAAGAATTATATCCTTGCAGAGTAAGAGAAGTGACAGGTTTGCATGGTCATTCACTGGCTTGTCTTTCCAGGAGAGTATGCCAGAGTGTTTTTCATCATTTCAGGATGCTAGCAGTGCATCATAATAAAGTGAGGAAATTAGTTAGAATGTTGTATTATGCTAAGAGTCCAGCAATTATGCTTAAACAATTATGCGCTGCTCTTTTGCATGGTTCTGAAATAGATGTGAAGAATATATGTGAAGAAATTGAGTTTTGTTACTTTGGAAGTAAAGAGGAGAATGTTGAAATTGAGCAAGAAGAAGAGGGTCATGTGGAAGATAGTGTACAGGTTTCCAGTACAGATAATTTCCAGAGGGAAATTGCGACGTTTGAGGTGAAATCAAGTGAGAGGCCTAATTTCACTTGTGTGTGTTGTCGACGCACTTATTATAAGAATCAGACTAAGTTAGTGGATTTATATGCAAAAAGTGAAAGGGAAAATAATAGTGAATGGAAGGATTTCACAACATACTTGATGGTAGAAAATTGTTTTGATTTGGGATTGGATCACCGTGTGTGTACTTATTGTTGTAACAAATTGAATCAAAACCAGATGCCTGCTAGAGCAGTTCATAATAATCTGGAATTGGTTGAGATTCCTTCTGAATTGAAGGATTTAAATACTTATGAATCTATTTTGATTCAAAGTATCCATCCCTTTCAGGCTATTGTAAGAATGGAGCCAAAGACAGGGAAATTGCCTCCATCAGATTTACAGAGAGGATTAAAGGGAAGAGTTGTTTATTTGCCTCTAGATTTGAAGAAAAACATTAACACAATTGGAGTAGAAAAAGTGGAAGAGGAACCTCTGGTTATCTTAGTTAATGGGGTTCCGACAAAGAATAAGAAAATATGGCAAGATTTAGTAGATGTTAGGAAAGTTAAAAAGGCAACATTGTATTTGAAAAAAAATAATAAATACTATAAGAATGTATATGTTGCAGAAGAGGAAGTAAGTGAGGAAGAGGATAGCGATTTGTGTGCTGGTCAAATTGAGAAAGTAGAACCCTCTACTAGTGAAGAAATATATGAACATTATAGTGTTCATCCTTTGCATTCCAAGGAAGTCATGGGGAATGCTATTGAGTTGTTTCAAATGAAACAAGCCAAAGGGAGTCCCATTAGTGTTTGGGAGGAAAGTTTGGAAGCTCGGTGTTTCCCACAGCTTTTTCCAACAGGTCAGGGAGGAAGATATGATGAGCGACCTCATCAAATTCCTGCTTCTGAATACCGGACTTTGCGATTGTATGCAGGAGATGCTAGGTTTCGACAATGCATTCCTTATTTGTTTCATCTCCTGTTTGAAAGCGATCTGTCTGGACTGTCATATGCAGTGAACCACATCTTGAAAAGTGGTATACATATGCAAAACATCTCGGCAAGTGACTTTATGTATAAAGTCAATGTCCAAGACAGTATTTTGGACTCTCACCTGATTAATCTCATGGCGTGTCAGCGTGGTACTAATGAGTACTGGTACCGTCGTCATGGTGATTTAAAATGTATGTTGAGGAACTTAGGTACTCCCACATGGTTCCTCACTCTGAGCTGTGCCGAGTATGGCTGGGAAGACTTACTTGAATTTCTACGAGAGGCAAATGCTAACGTAGATAACATCGAATTCAAGACACCCGGAGAACTGTGCTCTTTGGATCCAGTCAATGTATGTAGGTACTTCAATCATAGATTTGAAGCTATGATGTCTTTCATCATGAATAAGAAGAATCCACCTCTTGGAGAGGTGTTGGATTTCTTCTGGAGAAAGGAGTACCAAGCAAGAGGTGCTCCTCATATACATATGTTGCTGTGGATCAAGGATGCACCTAAATTTGGAACGGATCCAGAAGACTCAGTGATGAGTTTCATCCAACAGTATTCTACGTGTGCTGTTCCAAACGCAAAGGAGAAGAAAAGCCTAAGAGAAAAAGTTCTGCGTTTCCAAAGCCATCGATGTGGAAAGTACTGCCGTCGTAAATTCCGAAACAAGGACAAGTTCTACACTAAATGTCGTTTCGGCTTTCCACGACCGGTGATTTCTAAAGGAAGAGTAAACAGTTTGATGTCTTCGCTGCGACACAATGTCATGAAGAAATCACCTAAAAACACTTACAATTTGAAGAGGAACGAAGAGTCCAAGTACATCAACGACTACAACCCGGTGATTTTGTCCATGTGGAATGCTAACATGGATATACAGTTTGTGGCTGATAACTGTATGGCTGTGGCTCGGTATGTGACGTCTTACATCACCAAAAAAGAGAAGACAGAATTGAAGGATATGTGGGAGGACATTTCCCATGAAAAGAGCCTCAGCAAGAAGTTGTACAGTTTCAGTCTGAAGATGTTGTCGCATCGAGAAATCGGAGCGTACGAATGTTCTGACCGGTTGTCTTCAGCAAGTCTCTATGCCAAGTCCAGGAGTATCGTTTGGGCGAGTCTTGGTCTTGCACCAACGCGTAATCGAGTTCTCAAACCTGTGCGGGAAATTGAGTATTTGGCGGAAAAGGAGACAAACAGTACCGACATTTTGAAGACAAACATGTTGGATACATATTATCCAAATCGAAGCAGTCACCTCGAGAATGTTTGTCTGTATGAGGTTCTGCAAAATTACATATTCAAGAGGAACATCAAAGAAGATACTGAGAAAGGAGTGTATGCTGTAATAGGAAGTGAGGGATGTCTGGTCAAGCAAAGAAAATGCCACTTGGTAAACCATCGAAAATTGAGTGGCGAATCTCCTGAAAAAAGGGAGTTTTTCTATTTAGCACTTTTGCAACTTTTCAAGCCTTGGCGTGCAGAAGAGGAACTGCTTGGAGATTTCCTCTGTTACGAAGACTCTTTCAATGCCGCCAAGGAGACCATAGAATGTCCTGCTTTTCCCAAATATGTAGAAATGTTGAATGCGGAAATTGAGCAGGAAGCAACGATTGCAGCCGAGATTGCCAGAGACAGTTCTCAGGACAGTCAGAGTTCTGCTTCATTGAGTCAGGATCCACTAGGAGGACCTGTTATTGAAAATGAAGCTGCCACTGCTATGAATGAAGTGGAAAGAGCCATGGCACATGCTCAAGAGGATGCGGTTAACTTAGAAGAGTTGGAAAGACAACTCAACGTTGAGCAGAGGAAAATATATGACGAAGTTACCATGCAAATTGATCATGGATTAAGTCATGATAAGAAAGAGTGCTCATGTACGTCGTTGAAGCCTGTCCGACTGTACGTGAGTGGAGAAGCGGGAACTGGAAAAAGTTTCCTCATTAAAGCAATTTCATGCTATTTGCAGGAAAGGACAGAGTCATCGCTGTCTTGTGTTGTCACTGCTCCAACTGGACTGGCAGCACATAATATTAAAGGGATTACTTTACATCGTTTACTGATGCTGCCAGTGGAGCATGACAACAAATTACAATATCACAAGCTATCTGGAGATGCTTGTTTTGAAGTTTCAAGAATCTTGAGGAAAATGAAACTTCTTATCATTGACGAAGTAAGCATGGTTTCCAATGTCATGCTTGCCTTTGTGCATTTGAGGATGCAAGAAGTTCTCAAAACAGAATATGATGTGTTATTTGGTGGCAAACACATCATTGTTTTCGAAGATCTTCTGCAGCTGACACCAGTGAAAGGGCAACCTGTGTTCAAAATGCTCACGCATGAAGATACCAGGAAGTGCCTAGGCAGCATTGGCAACGTCAATATATGGTTAAACTTCAATTATGCTGAACTGCATGAAAATATGCGTCAGGCGAAGGATGAAGTTTACAAGACTATTCTACAAGATTTTAGAATTGGAAAAGTGACCGAGCATGGGAAAGAAGCTTTACATGCACGATTACTGTCAAATTTATATCCAGAACAAGATGTTGTGCCTGAGAATATTTTTCAGAAAATTACTGAGAAGAAATCTGGAATATGTTTGATGCCAACTCTTGCAGAATGTGCCAAATTTAACAACAAAATGTTGCATTTAGAAAAGCAAGAGATTGTGAAACTGGAAGCTATTGATAGAGTAGAGCATATGGGATCAACAATTATTTTGTCTGAGAATCTGAAAACAAAATTGGATTAATTAGAGAAGAGTATATCTAAAACTGCAGGTTTTGAAAAGACTCTGAATGTGTGCTTGAACTGCCGTATAATTTTAAGAAGGAATTTACATGTTGAAAGAGGTCTGGTAAATGGATCAATGGGTAATGTTGTTGATTTTGTGAAATACAGAAATAGAGATGGAATTGAATTTTTAAAAATTAAATTTGATGGCATTGAGGAAGTACAGCTAATTGGTCGTTGTTCTGCTAGATTTTTGCTTGTAAAAGACTTATATGTTCGCCGTAAGCAGTTTCCTGTTTGCTTGGCATATGCGGTGACAATCCATAAATCGCAAGGTTTAAGTGTAGACAGTGCATTGGTGAATATTGGCAGTTCTGTGTTCAAGGAGGGTATGGCATATGTGGCATTGTCACGAGTTAGAACTTTATCGGGATTGTACTTGATTGAGTGTGATGTCACAAACATTTGTGCGGATCTAGATTGTGTTAAGGAATACAATAGGTTAAGAAGAGAGTATGCGCCACATTTGCCTCAGTATCCTTTGTTTGAGAAACGTGTGGTAGGCCGGAAACGAAGAAATGAGAACAATACTGGGGAGGTTGTAGCAAAAAGACAAAAAGTCAATGAACCTAAAATTACAAGCAGAAACAAAAAGGATTCTGTTGAAGATGTTGTTGGTTTTCAGTTTGAAAACAGTGCTGGTGTCAACTGCTATGCTAATGTAGTGGTTAATGTTTTGTTTTTTCTAAAAAATGTAAAAGAAGAGATTGTGGTCAATTCTGATGAAAGATTTTGCAGTTTGTTAAATTCTGTGTTAGAGAAATGTAGCACTGATAGAAGAAACATAGAAAGTGTGTCTGAAATTCGAAATCTGTTAGACAGATGTTCAGGCCAAACACAATTCTCTCAAAATATTCAGCAAGATTGTCAGGAGTTTTTAATGTATATGCTTGATGTATTGCATGCTGAAGGTGTAGATGTAGATCACCTGTTTGGGCTTTCTTATCAATGGCAGCATGACTGCGAGAACTGTATGGTATCAAGTACTACTAGTGTAGACTCAGAAAGATTTATATATTTAACTTTGCCAGACAGTAAATCAGTCTCCTTTAATAAGCTAGTAAAAGCAGCTGATCACAACATGGAGTGTAGCCAATGTAAATCTGAAATGATGTCCACATTATTTATACGAACATATGGCCAGTATGTCATTTTAATGTTCCAACGATGTAGGCCTGATGGAACAAAATTGACAACTTTAATTAAAAATTTTGTAGCTTCGCAGTTGTCAATATCAGGAAGGACTTTTGTAACTGCAGCAATTATATATCATGACGGCCCTTCAATAACATCAGGACATTACACAGCTTATTTAAAGTCTAGAAATGGCTGGTCATTCTGCAATGATTCTGTTTTAATTTTCAAAAAAAAATTGCCGTATGACCTTAAAAACTCTTACCTGGTGTTTTTAAAACCAAAATTTTAGGGAAATAATCTCGGGATGTGCTCTGTGGAATTTCAAGAAGTTCTAATGGCTCCTACACAATTTGGCCTTGAGGATAAGTGTAGTTCGGAGACATAACTTCTAACCATAGGACTGGACGTCATGAAGAAATACGTGCACTTTCAATGAGTTCAGAAAAACTGTTTCTTTTTATAAGCTAATTGAAGCAGCCAATCAAAACATGGAGTAGAGGGAATGTAAGTCTGCAATGCTGTCTACTGTTTTACATTGCTTTGTGATTAAAAGTGATGTAGAGAATTAAATAATTGTAGTAGTCATAGAGGTAGTGTAAGTCTGCTTCATAGTAAGCAGTATCAGTGTCATAGGAAATGTAGAACATGACTGAGCAAGAAGGGGAAGATATTACTATTCCAGGATTGTGAAAATTATCTTCAACATTTTAATTCTGAAAGTTGCGGAAATGCCAAATGACGGGATTGGCTTACAAGAAATCCAAGAGTTATAAATGGCTCTGACCAGATTTGGCCTTGTGGAAAATTGTGGTAGAGAGCAAGAAGTCATTTATTGCATGTAACGTGTTTTTAAAAACGATGGAGATTTTCTTTCAGAAAGTGGCGGGCTGAAAGTAATAACAGCACAAAAGAGTGTAAGCTGTTTATAGGACATCCTTGGACGTCATGGAAAGTAAGTTAACTTTAAGGAGTTCTGAATTTTGATTTCTGATGTTGTATGGGTTTTTTAAACACAATCATTTTGATTGTGTTTTTTTTTCCCCGCTGTTACATGATGAATACCTTCAAGTCACTGTTTTTAGTGAAATTTGATACATTCTGAGAACAGCAAAAATAAACCATTTAACATGTATAATTAATGTTCTACTTTTTGTACTTATGATATACATTTAGAAATGTGAGGTAGATATGGAGAAACTGAGGCTTCTGTAAGTGTCAAAGTTAATGCTTACAGTGCTGCACTTCTGGGTACTGTTTTTTTTTTTAAAACTGAATAGGCCTCACCTTAAAGAAACCTCTTGAAAGGACACATCTTATTTGTATCCTGAAAGAATCATTTAAAATGTTAGACACAATTTTATGATGGCTTTACATCTTTTTTGCGCTGCTATTGCATCACTATTGTGAGACATCAGCAGTGCAAAAGATGCATCATGTTCCAAAATAGGCCTCACTTCATCAGCATCAAGATACTGTTTGTTTAAAATATATATCTTTAGGATTGTGTAGGGGACGTATAGCAGCAGAGGCTTCTGTAAATCTCAAAGTTTTTGAAAAACTGTTTCTTCTTGAACCTTTTCCGTTGTCTTTTCAAATTTTTAAATACATGTTTTAATATTTTTGAAATGTTTCTTCTCTCTTTTACAGATTGAAAGTATGAAAAAATATTTGAAAAAGTTAACAAGAATTATAAGGTAAATGTTTTCTACTCTTTTAACCCGCAATCCACTGCTGATGATGTCATTGACTATGTCATGAATGATGTAATAAGTGGACATGACTTACTTCATTGGTAGGCCTTCACATGTATTAATGCATACACTGCTGCACTTCTGTGTACTGTTTCATATGCTGAACTACATCTGCACTATGAGATACCTAAGCAAAGGCAACACAGGTGATGTGATTTTGAAATGAGCAAAAGAAACTCCACGTTTTTCAATTACATTACTTGTGTTTTCTAAGTTTACGGATGACATTGTGCAGATGAACTTTAGGTCTGTCTATGGACACAGAAGAGGTCTGGCCGTTGTTCAAGAGTGAAGTGGACATGTTTTACTTCAATGGTAGGCCTTCACATGTATTATCTCCTCTGTATTCTCAAACAAGCATAAATTTGATATGCAACCCTAAGTAGGCCTCATCTTAAACAAAATTTTGGAGAGGACACACCTTATCGTCATACTGAATCAATCATTTAATCTATCACATTTAACATCTATTAGTTCTACTGCTTCATTTCTTTAATCCTTACTTTCCTGCGTTTGCTACTTCTCTCATTCCTTTCTCTATTACTTAATTATTCTACTCCTTCCAGTATTTTTCTCAGTCCCTCTCTTCTCATACTTCTTCATTATTATTCACTCATTCTGTCTCTATTAATGTTACTGTTTCTGAATGATCTCAAAAAAATTTTCAAACAAGAACAGTAAGTATAAGGATAGGAAACAGACATTTATGTTACAAGAAAGACAGCTATAGGAAGTAAACAAAAGATACTGTTACTTGCAATCCACTGCTGATGATGTCACTGACCATGTCAAGAATGATATAATATGTGACATGATCAGAAGTGGATTGCGGGTAACAGTATGTTTTCTTTACTCCCTGTAGCTGTCTTTCTTTTAACATAACTGTCTGTTTCCTTCCCTTATACTTACTGTTCTTTTTTTTAAAAAAATTTTTGGGTTCGCTCCTGGTTCGCGTACCGGAGTGCGAACTGGAAGCGAACTATAAGAAATAGAGATTGGCAGAGTTTCAAAAATTCTACCAATTTTTTTTATAATGGGGAGGTAGTTCTGAAAAGAACTTTTTTTTTGGTTTTTGTTGTTTAAAATTTTTTTTATTATTTTTCTGAACATTTTTTATATTTTTTTTGTTTTTTCTGAACATTTTGTAATTTTTTTGTTTTTTTGGGGGGGAGGGGGGAAACAAAAATGATTCATTGAGAAGGGCTCAACAGGAGCAACGAAAAAAAGAAGAATTTATTTTTTGGGGCGTTTCGGGCAATCATGATTTCTGATAGCTCTCATTATAAGAATAATGCTTCTTTCTCCGTGGCAAAGTGTTTGGCCGCACCACACGCACACTTGCCTTACTTCCCCCATGTCCATTTGAATGTTCGGGATCACCTCCCTCGCCTCTGGTCCCGATATTTCTTTCACAGCAGATGTTCTCACCATTGCCAGGGGATTTTGTTGTTCATCACGAAGCTGGGCAGCACTATCATTATTTGGGTGCCACCTACTCATATGCCTGTGCATCGTATAATTGCCGAAGCTGTATTTCTTGTCAGTGCCCCTTGACAGTCGATCTTTGCAAATACGGCAAAACACATATCTTGCATTAACTTTTTTTTGCCCTGCTGGAAATGTAAAAAATTGCCAGATGTAGTTTTCTTTTCTATTGTACCTCCTGGGCTCCTCTGGCAAAAACTCAGGCTCTTCCTCCTCTTCCTCCTCTTCTTGATCTTCCTCAAACATTGGTTGAGCAGGTGGTCCTTTCTTCCCTTGAGGAGGTGGGGGTGGTGGTGGGGGAACACTACCTGAAGCAACAATGGAAGCCATTTCTCTATAAAGTAAAAGGGTCTTTCTCTCACCAAGATGAAAGTCAGAGTGAGGAAAGAAGGAGGGGTTTTCATCATTTGGGAAAAGCAAAAGTTCTCAACCAATGAAAAGTGTTATTTTTAGGTCACCTGACCTAGCCTTCCATTATTATGAAACCAAAAGTGAAATGAACCAATGAAAAGTTTTATTACCAAGTCACATGACCTCTCACGCTCATGTTACGCGCTGCGGAACGCTCCCCGGTTAGCTTCCGGTTCGCTGCGCTTCGCGCCTCGGTCCGCGCCCCGGGACACTTCCGGGTGCGCTAACGCGATACGTCACAAGACGCATTACGCGGCAACGCGATACGTCGCGCTTTCGCGACGCGCCGCGGATCGCTTCCGGGTCGCTGCGCTTCGCGCCTCGGTCCGCGCCCCGGGGCACTTCCGGGTGCGCTAACGCGATACGTCACAAGACGCATTTCGCGGCAACGCGATACCGTCACTATGTTGATTTCTTACTGGTTCGCGGACCGGGTCGCGGCATCTATTTGAGCTAACGGAAAGCTTCCCGGTTCGCGGACCGGGAGCGAAACAAAAAAAATATTTAAAAAAAATTATTAATAAACATATAAAATATATTTTTGTATTTAAAGAAGAATACATTTTACAGCTATAGATATTAGCTTTTAAAAACCAATGAAATTCATTGAATAACCATAGGTTATAGACCATATATAGTTAGGAATTTGCATTTACAAAACCTTGAAAATTCACTGAAAAAACCATAGGTTATAGACCATATATAGTTAGGAATTAGCATTTATAAAACCTTATTTTACTCACACAAAACCAATGAAATTCCATATATAGTTAGTGGTACTAACCATATATCACACACCCGCAATCCACTGCTGATCATGTCACATATGACATCATTCATGACATGGTCAGTGACATCACTGATGACATCTCAAATGACATCACTGATGACATCACTGATGACATCTCAAATGACATCACTGATGACATCACTGATAAAATCTCATTTGACATTAATGATCACATCACTGATGACATCATTCATGTGATAATACGATGAACCTCTTCAGACTCTAATATAACCTTAGATACACTCAGTGTAAACAGACACTCACAGACTGTCACTCATCCATGGAGTTACTTACACACCTAGTCAGTCATGCAAAGAATCAATCACAGCTCCATTTTCACAACTATACAGTTATACACACCTTATTTATTCAAACATATACTAAAACATATTTACTCACTTATACAATCCTGGATACAAGAGCACAATGATCCATACAGCCACTCACACATTCACTGGCTCTTATGCACAGTTATTTATA